>NC_141696.1:977371460-977971460 GCF_964263255.1 Lissotriton vulgaris | reverse complement strand
GATAAACCTTACTAAGGTGCTCCCGCCAAAGGATTGGTCCTTGAGTCCACACCTTAGCCTGGACCAGCAATATGCGGATTTAACGCGGAGCTTGACCCTAGCTATTGATCAGATAGCTCCTAAAAAAACAAAACTGATAAAAGGACCTGGTAGGGAGGCTCCATGGTTTACGCCATCACTGAGGGACCACAAAAAGAAACTCAGAGCTCTGGAAAGAGGCTGGAGGAAAAATCAGCAGGACTCAGCCAGAAACCTCTATCGAATCTCCCTCAAAGCGTACAAAAAACAAATCACACTTGCTAAAGCCGAATACTACGAATCTCACCTAAATAAGGCAGCCAATGTACAGAAAGAGACTTTCAAGATTCTGTCGGAGTTGACTAAAAAACCCGACAGATCCCAGTCCCCCATAGACTGCAATACCTTCCAGGGATACTTTCTGGAGAAAGTAAGAACTATTATCCAGGAGATAAAAAGCGGTACGTTAAAAGGGATGGATACACCTACAGCCCCTCATGAACCAGTTGATTGCTCCATCGCACTGTTTCCAGAGATTGACATACGGAGTCTGGAAAAGCTGATGGATAGAATCAAATCTGGGTCTCCAGCGGACCCGTGTCCACCGAAAGTCTTTCAGGCAGCCCGTCCCTTATTGGAGGAGCGCGTTATCTCCCTCCTAAACAGATCCTTGAAGACAGGGCAAATACCAGCAGAACTTAAAGAAGCGTGTGTAAGACCCCTACTGAAGAAGCCAGGCGCAGATCCTGCAATACTAAAGAACTACAGGCCGATCTCTCAGCTACCATTCCTTTCAAAAGTACTGGAACAACATGTACTAAAATCCCTGTCCAAGTACTTGGAGTCTCACCATCTACTCCATGAACGACAGGCAGGGTTTCGAGCACATCACAGCACCGAGTTGGTGATGCTCGCGGTGCTGGATGAATTGCGAAGCCTGGCGGACGGCAAGAGACCGAGCGCCCTGATTTTGTTAGATCTTTCAGCGGCGTTCGATACCGTCAGCCATGCTCTGCTCCTAGAAAGAATGAGTGACTTCGGTATCAATGGCCTGGCCTTCAAGTGGTTGCAATCCTTCTTGTCAGGTAGGACCCAAAGAATACAACTTGGGGAAGAAACCTCTGTAACGGGGACGCTAGAATGTGGGGTACCTTTGGGCTCGGCCCTATCCCCACTTCTATTTAACCCATACCTGCAACCTTTGATTGCTTCCCTCGCGCGCATGGGCTGCACAGTATTTAACTATGCGGACGACACTCAGCTGTTGCTGAGTGTCGATAACACAAGTGCAACTACACTACATACAATGCGGGGGACCCAAGGGCAATTTTAACGACCAGCTCTGAATACACGCCCGACAGACATATATCACAGAAAAGTATCAGAGGGTCAAGAGTTCAACAGGCAACTATTCAGGACAGAGAGGGTGAAAGTGAAATGCTACCTCTAGCCATATGACTGAAAAAATAACGGTAGTGAAAAGGCCAGGTCAAGTTGGTGTCTGGTCTCTGGCACCCATCAGTCACCACTCAGAACCGCCCTTCATCATTTGGGGCTCCGAGGACCAACACTGTACATGATCTTGTTCCCTAACAGAAAGAGATTGGCCTTCCTGTTAGTCAGTGTATGTTGGTTTTAGAGTGTTGGTGATGTAGCCAACGGGGTAAAAAAACCGTGCAGTGCAAAGGAAACCAAGGAAGTGGACAAAGTGAATAAAATTGGTTTAGGGAGCAAAAGAAAATTTTAATAGGGTATAACTCCCAGCACCAATGTTAAAAATAGCCAAGACAGGGAAACTTTATAAACTGTCTAGTGGTGGAACGTGGTCGACATGTTTCAGCAATTAGGACCATTAGCCTTGCTTTCTTCAGGACCTATGTATATCGCTACTGCAAACAGGAAAAAAAAACCCAAACAAGTGATAGAAGTGTCATAAATTAGGAGAAAAAGAGTACTGGAACGACATCAATATATAAATGTCACCTGGACATCCTAGGTGTGCTTGTTCCAAGTCTTCTCACACAGTCTGCAGTGGACTGAAATATAAAAGCATGGCGTAAGCATATCACTCACCATCCGTCCGAAAAATGCCTTCTGTTACACCTGTTGTAGTTATCAACTTTGGTGAGATCCATATCTAAAGACTATGGATAACCACACTGTTTGTACTAGTGTAATAGCGTTTTTAGAAATTGAAACCTTACAAGTTTCTCACACTACTTCTTACCTGGTATTTGAGAAGTAGAGACCTCACCCCACCTGGCTGCGGCTCAGGATATTGGTGAAGCACCGCTCTGTAAGGGTGAATAAATCCAAGTAACTGAATTACTCACCGCAAAAGTGCTGAACACAGGTCTATCTTAACTAGATGAGCATGATGTAAAATTTAGCACAGCATGAGGGGCGGTTTTTAGAATGTTCTAACCGCTCCAAATCAGGGATTCATAACCATAAACCAGCTGTTGTCACTGTAGACCAGCTGTTGTCTTTCTGATGTGAAGAGCGCACATTGGTATCTAAGCACCTAGGTAATGCCCCCGTAGTCTCACAATGCCTAGATGAACGCTCTAGAATCTTTCAGATGCACTCATATTTTTAGTTTAAATGATAGCGGTAAGCTAGCAGTGCAGATAAGAATGTTCTAACCGCTCCAAATCAGGGGTTCATAATCATACATCGGCTATTGTCAGTGTAGACCAGCTGACTCTGATGTGAAGAGCGCATATTGGTATCTAAGCACCTAAGTAATGCTCCCGTAGTCTTACAATGCCTAGATGAACGCTCAAGGATTTATCAGATGCACTCGTATTTTAGTTTAAATGATAGCAGTAAACTAACAGTGCAGGAAAAGCTGACCAATTTGCTCTTCGCGGATGCTAACATGCTTTGACCACAGAGGTGTTAAAAACGGGTATTAAAAACGGGGGCCTCAGGCGATAAGAGCACTCACCTGACCGTCGGTACTCCAGCGCGGCATCTGTGCCGTCTGGGGAGGTACCGGCGGTTTGTTGTCTTCCTGTTTTATCATCCTCCTTCTCATTGGGCACAAAAGTCACGTGACGCGCCAAACATGCGCGTCACCCGTTGAATGTGTTACCGATGTTGTGATTGGTTAAGCCCACAGGGGGATTGGCCAATGGCGCGCTTCCTAGATGTTGTTGATTTTGCAAGTAAACAGACATCGGTGAAAAATGCCGATTTTGGCATTAGCAAAGAGGATCTCGATCGAAACCCAAAAGGGAATGTTTTAACTATTACAATGGACTAAGGTTTCATCCTGCAAATAGATCTCCATTAGTTAAAGGATATGGGCTGGATCTATCTACTAAGCAAGGTTTTTTGTGAAGGAGTTAATGATCACAAATATCTTGGTCAGGCAAATAGTTAGATGATTTCAGAAAGATGACCAGGGTATGTCATCATTTAACCCTGTACGGTCGGTGCCAAGTTTTAAAACCCATTTCTGTTCTTTCTTGTGAAGGAATTCACTCACATTAGTGACATGAGAGGGGATGAATGGTTTTTCCAAAACTGTCCATATGAATGATGTAGGTGAGTGATTTAGAGTGATGAAGTGGGTAGTGAGTCTGGTGGCCTGCCTTCTACAGTTGATGGTACTTCTGTGTTCAGACAGCCTCACCTTGATCTTACGGGTGGTCATCCCCACATATCTAAGCCCGCAGGGACAAGTGATTAGATAAATAAGTTTGTCACTGTTACAGTTAGTGAACTTCACCTGTTTCCAAGGCCTAGAAGTCCCGATGTCAATCTCTGTAGTTTTAGATGTTTGGACGCATGATTGACATGTGCCACATGGATGGTGGCCGGACACTGGTGGTAAATCCCAAAGGGTACCTATTGCTCTGGGGGTCTCATCACGTGGTCTGGTATGAACCATTCTGTCTCGCAGATTGGGTCCTCTCTTGAAGGAGAACAGTGGCTGTTGGATAGAGTGGGGTCCTGAATTTAAGATGGACCACCGTTTCTTCACAGCTTTTTTAATATTGTGAGACAATGTACCGAAAGTATGTACAAAAGTCAACCTTTCTAGAGGTGCTTTCGGGATTTTAGGCTCCAGTAATGCTGTTCGGTTATTGTTACTCGCTCGCTTCATGGCTCGATGCACCAGACGAGGAGGATATTTTCTTTTGACCAGCTGGTTTTTGAGTGCAGTGGAATGTGTCTTGAAAGCCGTGTCTGTGGAACAATTTCTATGAACACGTAGAAATTGCCCAAAAGGCAGATTGTCCCGTAGGGACTTCGGATGATAACTGTCGTATAACAACAGGGAGTTTCTGGACATGGGTTTTCTGTATAGTTCGGACTGCAGTCCCGTAGTGGTTGCTTTAATCATCAGATCAAGAAAGGCCAGACTGTTGTCGCCAGTCTCTATGGTGAAACGTAGAAAAGCATTTCGGCTGTTCAACCATCCCAGGAAATCCTGGCAACTTTCTCTGGAGCCCCGCCATACCACCAATATATCGTCGATATATCGTTTCCAAGTTCTTATCTGCTCAAAGTATGGATTTGACTCATCCAAGACAAACCGTTGTTCGAAGTAGTGTACGTAGAGGTTAGCCAAGCTGGGGGCATAAACGCTCCCCATGCTGGTTCCAGACACTTGTAGGTATATGTTCTCTTCGAACTTGAAAAAGTTTTTCTTCATGGCCAGAGTAGCACAGGCCATGATGAAATGTACCGGGGTGATGGTATCCCTCTCGGTAGTGTCAAGCAGAGAATGGATGACTTCCAGGGTTTCGTCCTGGGGTATGGAGGTGTATAAAGCCTCTACATCAAACGAGACCAAAAGGTCAGATGTAATGTCAAAGTCCAGGTCGGGTAGTAGACGTAAGACGTCGGTGGTATCTTTAAGGTAGGTTGGCATTTTTAAGACCATAGGGCGTAAAAAGTGGTCAACAAAAGTCGACAGGGGTTCTAAGAGCGACCCAATGCCCGAAATGATCGGTCTACCAGATGGCGGACGTTTCTCTTTGTGCACCTTGGGTAAGATGTAAAAGTATGGGATCACTGGATGTTCGGTGTTAAGGAATCTGGCCTCTGACTCAGTAACCCATCCTTCATTAAGTGCCTCTTCCGTCATGTTACGAATAGTTCTTTGTAGGTCCGCTGTAGGATCCTGATCGAGTAGGCGATAGGATCTTACATCGCTGAGTTGCCTGAGGCATTCTGCTCTGTACGTCTCAGTGTCAAGGATGACAATGGCCCCGCCTTTATCGGCGGGTTTGATGGTTATGGACTTGTCAGCTGATAATGATTTGAGGGCCTGGTGCTCTGCTTTCGGGAGATTGAAAAATGGCTTTACATCATGTTTAAACAGCTCATCGATGTCCCTTTCAATTGCCTGTTCAAAAGCCAACACATTAGCTGGCATGAGGTGAGTTGGCGAATTAAAGGTCGATTTTGGTCTGAGTCCTGTGTTAGTCATAGCTTCCTCATGGTCTGATTTCTCCTTATCAATGAAGAAGAAATGCAGTCGCACCTTCCTGATGAACTTAGCCAGTTCTAAACGGGTTTCAAAATGTTCATTCCGATAAGTGGGAACAAAACCCAAGCCTCTATTGAGGGCCGCTTGTTCAATCTGAGTGAGAGTACGACTGCTCAGATTGATCACGATGCTGTTTCCGTGGGGGTTTGTTCTTTGTTCTTGGCCGTGGTGCTCCGTAGGTTCCGAGTCGAGCTCGTCGTTGGTGGTGAGTTGAACTGCACTTGGGGTTGTGCTGGTGTTTGAGCTGGAGTTTGGCCTCTCCTCCTGCCCCGTGACCTGCCGTGGCCATACCCTAAAAAAGGCTGTCCATTGAATTGTGCGGGGAAAGCAGGCGGGAAGTTGGGTAAAAAGGGGCCCATGGGAGGTTGGAACGGATTCTGTTGATTGGGAGGGAAACCAGGACCCCCATATTGCCAGGGGTTGGGTGGCCACCACTGTTGTGGTCCCTGATTATGTTGGTTCCCCCGCCAATACTGATTAAAGTTTCTCTTGCCTCGGCCCCTGTATGGTCTGGACTGATTTTCACTGCTAGAGTCACTACCCGAGGTGTTACCGTCTGAATCAGAAGTACCATAGTTGGAACTGGTTTTGCGATTATTAGAATTGAAATCGGGCGGAGCGTAGGACTCACTGGTGTAGGGATACACCCGTTCAAGTTTGAATTTTTCAAGGTCCTTCTTGAATTTCTCCATTTTGGTGAAAAGAATGTGATCTTTATAAGCGCTATTATTTTTGTCAGATTCCTCTTTCTTCTTACGGAAGATTTTGTCAGAGAGGGTAGCCTTAATCTTAGATTCAGTGATCTGGATTTCAACCAGAATGGCATCAGCTGCCAATTTGGAAGTCTTAATAATCAGAATTAGCCAATCCCTTGTGCAGCGCCAAGCGATCATTGCCCAACTTTTTAGAAACTCTTTGTCTTTTAAAAATAGCCTGGGGGCGTTGGTAACTATAAGCCCAGTAGGGGCGCAATCATTACGTAGGTATTGGGCCATGATGGTCCCATGTAAGGCTGTTCTCGTCATGGATTTTTTAAGGCCCAAGAGCTTGCCCCATTCCTCTTCACTGGTCACAACAGTTACAGGTGTGACATCTAGTAAGTCTGGGAAGTCGGCTAATGCCAACTGTAAGTCTGCATCATCAAATGACAGGCCGGCTGAGGAAAGGCGTCTTCCTAGTTTGTCATGATAAAACATTTTTGATTACAAATCAAGGGGGTCACACTTACGTTTGAAGTGTCTAGGTTCCCCATTTGATACTGGAGTGGCTGGTATGCAAAGCTTTGCTGCTCCTGGCACGTTATAGAGCTGAGTGTCCAAAAAGAGTGAAGTGGCAGCACTTGAGTGCAGCCCTGATGAAACTGCTCTACGCTACACAGCAGTGAAACATGTCGGCACTGTAGGTATTGGTATGCATGACTAGCTACCAGCCTTTTTAATAACAAAGAGCACGCGATCACCACCCTACGAATAAAAGTGGATAAGGGATTGGTGTGTTGAGTGTGTTTTTAGGCACTCTACCATTATGTTTGTGTGTGTTTGTCACTAGCAGAGTTTTCTGCACTTCACTTCAGCACTTTATACGTTGTTTGTTTTGGACACGTCTTCTTTCCTTTCATCTTTTTTTCCCGAGGAGCGAGTGACCACCGATGATGAGACAGGGGCCTGTCTGGAAATTGCATACCAGTTACCCCGCTTGGTGGTGTTTCCGTGAGGGGTCACTTGCTTCTCGCACATTTTTCCTCTATTTAGAGTAAGGTCCAATGTGTGGTGTGGACTGTTGTGAACCATTAAGATTTGGGTCACTTTGAGCGTTTCGCTCTGTTGTGTTGACTTGGAGAACAGATATTTTAAACAAGGCATAGCACAGTGCAGTATCTCATTATAATGTGGATAAGAGAGTAGTGGGGAGTAGGATGTAGATGACCCCCCTTGTGTCACTGTTACATTTTGCTTGCCATTTGGATTGGGTCTCATTGTGTATTACTGATTGTGAGTGGAGGGCGACCCTTTCCGTATTCCCTCTTAGCTCCTTTATTGTTTGAGCGAAGAGAACATATACCTACAAGTGTCTGGAACCAGCATGGGGAGCGTTTATGCCCCCAGCTTGCCTAACCTCTACGTACACTACTTCGAACAACGGTTTGTCTTGGATGAGTCAAATCCATACTTTGAGCAGATAAGAACTTGGAAACGATATATCGACAATATATTGGTGGTATGGCGGGGCTCCAGAGAAAGTTGCCAGGATTTCCTGGGATGGTTAAACAGCCGAAATGCTTTTCTACGTTTCACCATAGAGATTGGTGACAACAGTCTGGCCTTTCTTGATCTGATGATTAAAGCAACCACTACGGGACTGCAGTCCGAACTATACAGAAAACCCATGTCCAGAAACTCCCTGTTGTTATACGACAGTTATCATCCGAAGTCCCTACGGGACAATCTGCCTTTTGGGCAATTTCTACGTGTTCAAAGAAATTGTTCCACAGACACGGCTTTCAAGACACATTCCACTGCACTCAAAAACCAGCTGGTCAAAAGAAAATATCCTCCTCGTCTGGTGCATCGAGCCATGAAGCGAGCGAGTAACAATAACCGAACAGCATTACTGGAGCCTAAAATCCCGAAAGCACCTCTAGAAAGGTTGACTTTTGTACATACTTTCGGTACATTGTCTCACAATATTAAAAAAGCTGTGAAGAAACGGTGGTCCATCTTAAATTCAGGACCCCACTCTATCCAACAGCCACTGTTCTCCTTCAAGAGAGGACCCAATCTGCGAGACAGAATGGCTCATACCAGACCACGTGATGAGACCCCCAGAGCAATAGGTACCCTTTGGGATTTACCACCAGTGTCCGGCCACCATCCATGTGGCACATGTCAATCATGCGTCCAAACATCTAAAACTACAGAGATTGACATCGGGACTTCAAGGCCTTGGAAACAGGTGAAGTTCACTAACTGTAACAGTGACAAACTTATTTATCTAATCACTTGTCCCTGCGGGCTTAGATATGTGGGGATGACCACCCGTAAGATCAAGGTGAGGCTGTCTGAACACAGAAGTACCATCAACTGTAGAAGGCAGGCCACCAAACTCACTACCCACTTCATCACTCTAAATCACTCACCTACATCATTCATATGGACAGTTTTGGAAAAACCATTCATCCCCTCTCATGTCACTAATGTGAGTGAATTCCTTCACAAGAAAGAACAGAAATGGGTTTTAAAACTTGGCACCGACCGTACAGGGTTAAATGATGACATACCCTGGTCATCTTTCTGAAATCATCTAACTATTTGCCTGACCAAGATATTTGTGATCATTAACTCCTTCACAAAAAACCTTGCTTAGTAGATAGATCCAGCCCATATCCTTTAACTAATGGAGATCTATTTGCAGGATGAAACCTTAGTCCATTGTAATAGTTAAAACATTCCCTTTTGGGTTTCGATCGAGATCCTCTTTGCTAATGCCAAAATCGGCATTTTTCGCCGATGTCTGTTTACTTGCAAAATCAACAACATCTAGGAAGCGCGCCATTGGCCAATCCCCCTGTGGGCTTAACCAATCACAACATCGGTAACACATTCAACGGGTGACGCGCATGTTTGGCGCGTCACGTGACTTTTGTGCCCAATGAGAAGGAGGATGATAAAACAGGAAGACAACAAACCGCCGGTACCTCCCCAGACGGCACAGATGCCGCGCTGGAGTACCGACGGTCAGGTGAGTGCTCTTATCGCCTGAGGCCCCCGTTTTTAATACCCGTTTTTAACACCTCTGTGGTCAAAGCATGTTAGCATCCGCGAAGAGCAAATTGGTCAGCTTTTCCTGCACTGTTAGTTTACCGCTATCATTTAAACTAAAATACGAGTGCATCTGATAAATCCTTGAGTGTTCATCTAGGCATTGTAAGACTACGGGAGCATTACTTAGGTGCTTAGATACCAATATGCGCTCTTCACATCAGAGTCAGCTGGTCTACACTGACAATAGCCGATGTATGATTATGAACCCCTGATTTGGAGCGGTTAGAACATTCTTATCTGCACTGCTAGCTTACCGCTATCATTTAAACTAAAAATATGAGTGCATCTGAAAGATTCTAGAGCGTTCATCTAGGCATTGTGAGACTACGGGGGCATTACCTAGGTGCTTAGATACCAATGTGCGCTCTTCACATCAGAAAGACAACAGCTGGTCTACAGTGACAACAGCTGGTTTATGGTTATGAATCCCTGATTTGGAGCGGTTAGAACATTCTAAAAACCGCCCCTCATGCTGTGCTAAATTTTACATCATGCTCATCTAGTTAAGATAGACCTGTGCTCAGCACTTTTGCAGTGAGTAATTCAGTTACTTGGATTTATTCACCCTTACAGAGCGGTGCTTCACCAATATCCTGAGCCGCAGCCAGGTGGGGTGAGGTCTCTACTTCTCAAATACCAGGTAAGAAGTAGTGTGAGAAACTTGTAAGGTTTCAATTTCTAAAAACGCTATTACACTAGTACACACAGTGTGGTTATCCATAGTCTTTAGATATGGATCTCACCAAAGTTGATAACTACAACAGGTGTAACAGAAGGCATTTTTCGGACGGATGGTGAGTGATATGCTTACGCCATGCTTTTATATTCCAGTCCACTGCAGACTGTGTGAGAAGACTTGGAACAAGCACACCTAGGATGTCCAGGTGACATTTATATATTGATGTCGTTCCAGTACTCTTTTTCTCCTAATTTATGACACTTCTATCACTTGTTTGGGTTTTTTTTTCCTGTTTGCAGTAGCGATATACATAGGTCCTGAAGAAAGCAAGGCTAATGGTCCTAATTGCTGAAACATGTCGACCACGTTCCACCACTAGACAGTTTATAAAGTTTCCCTGTCTTGGCTATTTTTAACATTGGTGCTGGGAGTTATACCCTATTAAAATTTTCTTTTGCTCCCTAAACCAATTTTATTCACTTTGTCCACTTCCTTGGTTTCCTTTGCACTGCACGTTTTTTGTACCCCGTTGGCTACATCACCAACACTCTAATACCAACATACACTGACTAACAGGAAGGCCAATCTCTTTCTGTTAGGGAACAAGATCATGTACAGTGTTGGTCCTCGGAGCCCCAAATGATGAAGGGCGGTTCCGAGTGGTGACTGATGGGTGCCAGAGACCAGACACCAACTTGACCTGGCCTTTTCACTACCGTTATTTTTTCAGTCATATGGCTAGATGTAGCATTTCACTTTCACCCTCTCTGTCCTGAATAGTTGCCTGTTGAACTCTTGACCCTCTGATACTTTTCTGTGATAGATAACACAAGTGCCGCACAACTTCACACCCAGAACATCTTGAGGTACACGGTCCAATGGATGACTGAAAATCTTCTAAAAATTAACCCAGATAAGACCGAGGTATTGGTGATTCCATTTGCCCCCTCATCGTGGTGTGACCTCTACTGGCCAGCAGAGTTAGGCCCGACCCCAAAACCAAGCCCAAATGTAAAGAGCCTGGGTATTAAACTTGATTGCGACCTATCAATGGTCAATCAAATTTCTTCCGTGGTGGGTAGCTGTACCAACATTATTCGACAGCTACGTAAGTTAGTACCTGTCATCTCCCAATCCATGCTACGTTCCATTGTCGCAGCTACCGTGATCTCGAGGATAGACTACGGTAACGCTCTTTACCTTGGCCTGCCAAAAACCCTGACCAATAGGTTACAGGTCATTATGAATGACGCTGCTCGTCTCATCTTTAGACTGCCAAGACGCTCCAAAGCATCTCCCCTGCTGCAGAGCCTCCACTGGCTCCCTATTAAGGAGCGAGTGGAATTTAAAAATCTGTGTATAGCTCACAAAGCAATCCACGGGCTGGCGCCTGCCTACATCAAAGACCGCATGGAGGTGTACAGCCCAATGAGAACCCTTAGATCTTCAGACTCTCAATTATTGGTCTGCCCCCGGTACAAACTTGTTACCAAGGGAGGAAGAGCCTTCTCTGTGCTAGTTCCTCAGCTATGGAATACACTACCTGTCGCTGCGCAGGGAAGAGAACCTCCTACGTTTTAGGAAAGGTTTAAAAACGTTATTGTTTAGGAGGTCTATGAATACTATCTAGACTAGTGGATGCCGCTCTCTGTACTGCCAAGTTGTTGTTTGTACCATCGATTTCCAAGCGCCTAGAGGCCTGTAGGTGATTGGGCGCGCTATAAATCAAAAATAACAATAACAATAACAATAACAACAATGTCGTTGGTATTGGAGCTGGGGTTGGAGAGTTCCTTCACGATGCTGAAGAGCTCTTTGCAGTTGTGTGCGTTGTTATCCAGGCGGTCCTTGAAAGCGGTCCTCTTGGCGGTTCTGATGAGTTGATAGAGTCTGCGGGTGACGTTCTTGAGGGCTGTGTAGTCGTCTGGTGGTCGTTCGCGTAGCCAGTTCTTCTCCAATTTCGGGCATGTACGCTTGGAGGCCTGGAGGTCTCCCATGAACCAGGTAGATTTCTTGCTGGTGTGGCTGTTGGAGGATGTCTTCAGCGGAGCGAGATTGTTGGCGCAGTTGTCGATCCACTGTCGGAGGTTGAGGCCGGCGGTGTTGGGTTCGGCGGGGTCGGCTGGTGGGCGCTGGGCGAGGGTGGTGGCTAGCTGCTCTTCGGTGACTTTGCCCCAGCAGCGACGAGGCATCTGTTGGGTGCGGTGGTGTGTGGTGGGTTTTCTGAAGGTGAAATCGACGCATGTCTGCATCCAAGGCTGGAATTAATCTAGCTGTGGCATTTGGATTATTGAGTGGGTTACAGTGTACCAATTACAGGCTATGGAAGTGGAAGTGTATGTGTTTGCTAAGAGATTTTAGGATTATGTATATTTTTATTATGTGGTATAAAAGGAAGGGTCTAAAACAGAATTTTGAATTCCTTTGCTTCACAGTTGGTGTCAATTGCGTGGATATAGTGTGAACAATTTTGGGTTGAGGAGCAATCTTCGCTTTTTAAATTTACCAGATAAATTTGAATGAGGGAAATCCACATGAATTGGAGGTTTAACATGCTCCTTATGGAAGATGGTACTTACTTTGAGCTCCTGGAAAAAAGTGTTTCATTTATGGAATGTCAATTTCACTGAATTGATAAATTGCCATAAGTGTAGCACTCCTTCATGGAGTATTTTAGGAGAATGTTTATTAGTTTTGATTTGGCAAAACAGAGGTTGGAAACTCAGGTTCAGCTAGAAACATCTCTAAAATGTTAGAAAATAATTTCCCTCTTGAAGACCCATGTTTGCTTGCAGAAATATGATTGAAGCTGAACCTCTTAATAAACATGTTGCCAACGTTTTTAGAGCAATGTGTTAAACACTGTTATTAAAAGAAGGTAAAACAGCAACATTGTTGGTGGTCCACAGATTTAGGAAAACGGAAGTAAATGGAAGAAGACCACCTGACTACCTCTTTATAGTATAGTCAGGGTCAAATGATGACATTGTTAACAAAGATATTAATCATGCCTTTTCTGGATATAATGATGTTAGAACTTGGGTTTCTAGTTGACAGAGGAATGCAGCCTGTTCAAGCAGGAACCTAAATCTTAGTCAGGGTAAGTAAGATACACAATAAAAGGTTACCTGTGCTCAGCCTCTGGTAGCTTGGCACAGAGCAGTCAGACTAAACTAAAGAGACAATGTGTAAAATAGTTGTGCAGCACACATACACGAACACACACACAGTAACACAATGAAAAGACCACAAAAAGAATCCACACTGGTTCAGGAAAATAGACAATAATTTTATGAATAAATCAAAATGAAAACTACAAAAATCCAATAAGTAGAAGTCGAGTATTGAATTTCTAAAGAATAAAAAGAGTTCTAGCACTTATAAGCAATAAGTGCCAATGGGGGTATCTGCTCTTGCTGGACCGGGACAAAGTCAATAGTTTGGGCCTCCCATTTTGGAGTGCAGGCCATCTACAGGACCCGTGCAGTCATCAACAGCGAAAGCGAGATGCGGTGCCCAGTCGAGCGATCTGTTGTGTGATGCGTCAATGTCAATCCTGCTTTGGTGGCAATGCGCCGGTGACGTAGACAATGCACAAAAGCTGAGATGTGTTGGTTCCGAGTGTGATGCATCGGGGTTCTCCACACAGTCATAGGATGAGTCAATCTCTATAGATTGCTGCGGCGACGAAGCGCGGTTCTGTGCATCAGTTTCTGCTGCTGCTGCAGCAGCTCTGATATGATGCGCTGGGTTCTTCTCCTACCACAGGGACGATGCATTGATTTCTACTCACTCAGTCAGCTGGTGCGTCAGTGCCTCTGAAACAAGTATCTGGGTCCACTTCAAGTGAACCAGCACAAGAGCAGGGGTAAAGACTTTGATTTCCCTGAGTTTCAACAACAGAAGGTAAGTCAACAATCACTTGGAGAACACTTTGGGGTGCAAGACAGAGTCCAGCTCTCCCTCAGGAGGGTCAAAGAGCAGCAGGCAGAAGGGAGCAGGGCCGCACAGCAGAAAAACAAGCCTTCCAGGTCAGCAGTCCAGCAGAGTGTCAGACCTTGATGCAGTGCAACAGTTCTTCTGACAGAGTCCAGTTGTAGTCTATAAGTGTCTGAATTGGTGGGGTCAGAGACCCAGTACTTATACCCAGCTGTGCCTTTGAAGTGGGGATGACATAAAATAAGGGTCTTTGAAGTGCACAGAAGCCCTTTCATCTGAGCGCTGGCTCCAGATTACCTGTGGAGGATAATCAACTCGTTGTGTAGGGACAGGACCCTGCCTATTCAGGTGTAAGTATTAGCTCCATTCTCCCTTCCTGGCCAGGTAGAGCCATCAGAATTCAGATAATCACTTAGACACACCTAACGTTTCTGTGTTTGCGACAGTCTAGATAGAATGCACAAAGTGTAGCAGTCACCCACCCCTGGTGTGTATTGGAGACAGGCTTTAGGCACACAGAACTGTAAGAGCAGAGCAACGTCCACATTGTAAAAGTGGCATTTCTAAAATGATAATGTCAAATTCAATTTTACCAATGAAGAGGATTTGTCATTACCATTCCAAAGATATAAAACACGACATAGCTACTCCATCCTAATCAGGAATTACAACTTAAAAGTGAATTGAAAAATTCCCAATTTTCAATCCAATTTCGAAAAGCACCACCCCAATAGAAATAAATTGCCACTAGGCTTGATTAATAAAGTTCATAGACAAACAGTAGTTCCAAATGGACAACGCTGAATCCGTGGTTGCAAAGGAATTTCTTTAATGTGCCAAGAGAAACCAGCCAACGCGTTTCGTCCCGTCAAGCGGAACTTCTTCAGGGCGCAAATGTGTATTCGAGGGTAGAGATCTATTCCCATTCACAAAGTCTGTTTTGAAGCGGGAGCCGAGTCCTTCTATCTGGGCATCCAATAAGTGTAATCTTCATCTAAGAATATATGCAAAAGATACCTGCCTTTTATGTTCACGAAGTGTCGTTATCAAAGGGCGCTCATTTATCCTTATATTCAATGTTTTAATGTATTGTGTGTTCCACTGGGCCCAAGTCTTGGCCTTCAAGTGGTCTGACGTGCACTCTGTTGGCACCGTCGTATTCTTACTTCCAATGTATTATAATAGGCTCCAATTGTGTAGTCGCATTGAGGTAGTAACCTCTTGGGGTCGTATCTCTCTCCCCAGTTGGCGCGTTCGCGGTCCACGCGCCAAACAATTCCCGGCGGATTCACGGAGGGCCGGCTCCGTGAATCCGCCGGGAATTGTTTGGCGCGTGGACCGCGAACGCGCCAACTGGGGAGAGAGATACGACCCCAAGAGGTTACTACCTCAATGCGACTACACAATTGGAGCCTATTATAATACATTGGAAGTAAGAATACGACGGTGCCAACAGAGTGCACGTCAGACCACTTGAAGGCCAAGACTTGGGCCCAGTGGAACACACAATACATTAAAACATTGAATATAAGGATAAATGAGCGCCCTTTGATAACGACACTTCGTGAACATAAAAGGCAGGTATCTTTTGCATATATTCTTAGATGAAGATTACACTTATTGGATGCCCAGATAGAAGGACTCGGCTCCCGCTTCAAAACAGACTTTGTGAATGGGAATAGATCTCTACCCTCGAATACACATTTGCGCCCTGAAGAAGTTCCGCTTGACGGGACGAAACGCGTTGGCTGGTTTCTCTTGGCACATTAAAGAAATTCCTTTGCAACCACGGATTCAGCGTTGTCCATTTGGAACTACTGTTTGTCTATGAACTTTATTAATCAAGCCTAGTGGCAATTTATTTCTATTGGGGTGGTGCTTTTCGAAATTGGATTGAAAATTGTACTTTTCCCAGGTTGTATCTGGGATGTGCTCCTGGGACAGGGAGTACTCGAAATTGCACACCGTTTGAAAGAATTTTCTGATTTAAATACTGGTGATATATGGGTTGGTGCATTGAAGGAGTGAAAGTGGCCCACTGTCCCGCTTGTTCTGCATGAAACTGAAAAATTCCCAATGTTAACCTGAGAGAGGAGTAGGCCTCACAGTAGTGAAAAATGAATTTAGGTGATTTTCAGTACCAGTACATGCAAAACTTAAAAGTTTCACATATATAGCACCCTGCCCTATGGTTTACCTACGGCCGATTAAAGGGGTGACTTACGTGTAACAAAAGGAAAATGTAAGGCCTGACGAAGGGTTTTAAATGCCAAGCCAAAGTAGCAGCAAAACTGCACACACAGGCTCTTCAGTGGCAGGACTGAGACATGATTATAGGGCTACTTGTGTGGGTGGCACTATCAGTGCTGCAGGCCCACTAGTAGCATTTAATTTACAGGCCCTGGGCATATGTAGTGCACTCTACTAAGGAGTTAGAGACACAGTAAATTGCCTAATTTTGGATATACCCTATAAAACCATGTTTTAGGGAGCGAGCACATGCACTTTGGAATTGGTTAGCAGTGGTAAAGTCAGTGGCAAGAACAACAAGGTCGGAAAAAGAGGAGGACGAAGGCAAAAAGTTTGACCCTTCAGAGGGGGCCATTTTACAACAAATATTTCTTTTAAGGAAAGGATGAGTTAGATACTATAGTCTCTATCGACCTATTAATCTTTTTGAAAGAGCTTGTATTTTCAACATGCATTGGAAAGGTAGTTATAAGTTATTACCAATACATAATTGATGCTCAGGTTAGGCATTTGGTGAAAAGAGGCACCATAAGAGTAATGGATTAGCTTGCAGTCAAATTCTAGTTTATAGTTAGGCCTGTTGTGACCTAAATGCTAGAAAAATTGCAACACCAGCATCTGCGAAGTCGGCTCTGCTCATTTTAATTGTGCAACCTCAAAAATAGAACTAAGTGTTCTAATGTCAAAATAAGGTTTCGGCATACACAAATGTTTGCTTTGTTGGACTTGCTTGAAGTGAATAGAAACTCATGGTAACAATCACTATAGATAAGGCAGACCTTTGTAAAACTTAAATAAAAACTTCTGGTTGGCCACTATGGCACTGTATATGAAGCCAACTGGCAATATCATTTTATGCTGAAACTACTACTGCAGCGGCAGCAGAAACACCTTTAATGAAAAATAACCAACCACCAGGTAGATATCTCCAATTACAGTGCATGGGCTGCAGGTGAATAGCCGACATGATACTTCTGCTACCTCAGCCGCTTATAGGCCTGCCTTCTATAATACTGTTAGATCTGGGGGTCTCTAGTTGGCTGAGGTAGGTACCAATGTCCAAATAGCACCCCCTTGCTTCTAGTCAGGGTAAGGGGGATACACTCTTTAGATAACTACCAGCTGGAAAACAGCATCTTTGATTCCTCTCTTAAAAAACCTAACCTTGATCCTAAAGATGTCCATAATTTTAGACCAATTACCCGCCTCCCCTTCCCGCTAAAATGCTTGAAAAATGGATTAATAATCATTTGAGTAGGTACCTCCAAGATGCTGAAATACTTGAATGTACCCAATATGGCTTTCGTGAGGGCCACAGCACTGAAACAGCCCTCCTGAAGTCCACTAATGAGATCAGGAACATTTTGGATCAGGGGGGCAGAGCAGCGATGATTATGCTGGACCTCTCCGCAACGTTTGACACGGACCATCATGATATTTTGATGGACCGATTGTCAGCCTGCGGAGTAGAGAAGGCGGCCTGGAGGGTTTTAAAATCCTTTCTCTCCGATCATCAGCAAACAGTGGCGTTGGGCGACTGTATGGAGGCAGTTGGTTGCTGGATGACCAGTAATTCCCTTAAATTGATTTCGGGCAAGACTGAAGTCATCCTATTTTGGAATGATCTCAACCTGTGGATCCCGGAATGCTGGCCTGATTCCTTGGGGCCCCTCCCAGCACCTTCCAAACAAGTGAAAAACTTGGGAGTATACCTAGATGATAAACTGGGCATGAAAAGGCAAGTTAACGCCATTGTATCATCTACTATGTTCACTCTCAGGACCACTAAGAAAATCCTTCATTTTCTGCCTACGGAGAGTCGGCAGACGGTGGTTACGGCATTGATTATGTCACGCCTGGACTATTGCAACAGCCTCTATTTAAGCATGCAAGACAGTCTGTTGCATAGACTCCAGATGTTGCAGAATACCTTTGCTAGGCTGTTATCTGGCATACCAAAATTTGCCCCGATTTCTAATGAAATCCGTACACTTCATTGGCTGCCAGTAAGGCAACAAGTGCAATTCAAATCTCTTTGTCTAGTTTTTAAATCACTTCACAATCAAGGACCACGTGACCTGCAGGAACAATTTCAATGGTACACCCCTACTAGACTGCTACGTTCATTGGCTCAAAAACTGGTCAAAGTTCCACTTGTAAAAAGAGCACGCTGGGGTGGGAAAAAGTTTGTGGTAGGTGCTGCAAAGGCGTGGAACCAGGTCCCTTTTTCATCTGAGGAACAGCACAGATTTGCTGTTATTCAGGAAAATGCTTAAGACCTGGATGTTCAAGTCTCCTCTTCAGTCTTTTTCTTCATCAGGGCAGCAGTTAGCACCAGGACACCCAAGAATAACAGTCGGACTTAATAAAAAAAAAATAACCCCTGCTCACCCCCTTGGTAGCTTGGCACGAGCAGACAGGCTTATCAAAGGCAATGTGTAAAGTATTTATACCAACACTCACAGTAATACAGTGAAAACACCACAAATGGACTCCACACCAGTTTAGAAAAATAAAGTATCTTTATCTAAACTACACAAGACCAAAACGACAAAAATCCAACATACACAGTTCAAGAATATGATTTTAAAAGAGTTCTAGGGTTTGCCTCAAAATAATCCACAGTTGCGTCACGTTTAGCCCAAAGTACCTGTAGATGCGACAAAAGTTCCAAATGTAAGCTGCAGCATTGAAAAACAAGCGATGTGTCACTCCTGAGATCCTGGGGAGGCGATGCGACAGCCCCGCTGGACGCAGTGGGCGTGTTGCGACGAATCTGGTCTGTATGAGGAGGGATGCGATACCTTGTATGGATTCCGGTGTGCAGGTTCGGTAGGAAGCGTCTCGCACAGACACGATGCGACGATCTTTGGGACGGCGACGATGTCAGGTGCGGCAGCGATGCGCAGCGCAGCATTGATCTTCTCCTCTCGTGGCCCCTCGATGCGATGGTCCTGTGATGATGTTCGCAGCGACGTGATGCAGTCGGCAAGCAAGCGGTGCGGTGATCTCACCCAGCGACGACAGGCCTCCTGCACCAGGGCGATGCGTTCCGCAAGCGAACGATGCGTCAGTTCTTGCAGCGGCAACAGGCGCTGCGACGATCTCTATCTTCGCAGCGGCGGGAATTTCCTCGCACTGTCGGGGATGCGCTCCGCAAGCGAGCGATGCATGAACATTTGCAGATTGTCTTCTTTTCTCCTTGTCCAGCTCCCCAAACAACAGGCACAACTTCAAGAGGCCCCAAAATTGGATCAAGCACTCTAGGAAGAGCAGAACCCATACAGCAGAGTTCAGGGGAAGCTGGGGGTGAAGTCCTTTTGTTCCTGGGACTTCTTAACAGGGAGCCAGCTTTCCTCAGGCCCTTGGAGATCTCTTCAAACAAGGGGACAAAGCACAGCAAAGTCCTTCCCCTCTCCTTGGCAGCAACGCCACTGCAGGTCAGCCCACAAACATACAGCAGGACAGTCCTTCCTCTTCATTCTTCCAGCTTTCTACTTGACAGAGGTTCCTTCTTGATTCCGGGATGAACTCATTTCTTGGGATCAGGGTCCCAATATGTATACCCCATAATACTTTGTCCTCTGAGGGCAGAGGGGCCTTTGCTCAGTCCAAACCAGTTCTGGAGCCCTTTGTTGACATTAATCCTTCTTTCCTTTCACAGTGCAGGGCAGAGACATCAGACGCCCCACTGGAGGTGGAGCCAGCATTGTGGAGGGAAACCACAACCCTGGAGCACTTTGTTGACATGATTCCTTCCCTCCTTTCACAGTGCAGGGCAGAGACATCAGACACACCACAGGGGGTGGAGCCAGCACTGTGGGGGGGGGGGGGGACAGGCACAGTCGTATTCAGGCCCCAGGTGCAACTCCTCCCTCCCAACTAGATGCAGATCTCTCTATTCACCACTGGGCGGACTCATTCTGTCTCCTGGAATCCCCCAGCCCTGTCACTCAAACTACAGACAAGGAATACACAACCTAGCAGAGGTAGGCTTGGCTAGTTAGGCAAGAAAATACCTACTTTCTAAAAGTGGTATTTTCAAACACAGAATGTTAAAACCGACTTCACTAAAAGATGTATTTTATCATTCTGAGTTCAGGCACTAAACTTGAATTTCTACCATGTTCCCATAGTCAGTTAGGATTATAAAATGTAATAATCTAACTGCTCATTCTGGCCTATGGAGAACAGGTAGCCTTGCAATAGTGAAAAGCGAAAATGGCTGTAATTCACTATTAGGACATGCCACATACACCAGGGCATGTCCTATCTTATATTTACAACGTACCCTACCCTTGGGCCTACCATAGAGGTATCTGATATGAAGAAAATGGAAGGTTTAGGGACTGGCAAGTGGGTGCACTTACCAAGCCAACATGGCAGTACAAGATTGCACACAGGCTCTGCAATGGCAGGCCTTAGACCCATTTTACAAGGCTGCTTCTGTGGGTGGCACAACCAGTGCTGCAAGCCCAACAGCAGCATTTGAAGTTACAAGCCCTGGGCACACTCAGTTCACTGTACTAGGGTCTGACAAGTAACCCAAACACGCCAATCCTGGAATCAGTAATCCATACATCAATTTATAATAGCAGCACTGATCAGCAGTGGTAAAGTGCCCAGAGTCCTATTGCCAACAACCACAGGTCAGGAAAAACAAGAGAGGAAGAAGCAAAAGGTTTGAGGATAAACCTGCAAAAAGGGCCATTTCCAACAAATACCCGAATGCTTTGCCCCATGTTTTTATCTGCCATTAATTGGGAAAAGGCGGCCAAATCTGCAAAGTCCCATTTTGTGTACTTTTTTTTTCACTGGGAATATATTTTTCCCGGTAAAGAAACCCATCCGTCTAACACAATCTTCAAGGGTGGAGGTGATCTGTTCTTCTCCCCACCTTAGAGATGGAGTTAGTCCAACCCTTTACTGGAGGTAAACTCTGCTCATTTCTAGGATGAGTGTTTATGAATGCCAACAAACTCATGTTTGTTAGCAGTCACATGTTTTCAAGGATTACAATGCCTTCATCTGCCCATTATATGTGTGAAGTTTACTATTGTACGTTTCCCCATATTTGTAACAGAGAACCTGTTTATAGGAAAATCAAATAGCTCTATCTGGAATCCTACTGTGAATTCCTGACTTATTATTATTCCTGATTATTTAACATATTAAAAATGTTTTTTGTCTCATGCCCAAAGACTTTATGGGGCGGATTTTCATGTCCCTATCGTCACAGGAATGTCAATTTTAAAGACATTCCTGTGGCGATGCGTGCTTCGCCTAATTTACAAGGCAGTGTTAATGCACTTAAGGCTGCCTTGTAAATAAGGCACCCTTTCACGCTATACTTAGTGTGAAAGAGGTGGGAAATGGGTGTTGAGTTGGGCGTTTTGCTGCAACACCCATTGGTTTTGATGCTGCCCCCTCTTTACAAGGGTGGCGTAAATAAGAGGCAGCGCCAAAATTAAGACCAAAAAAAACCTGGTCTTAACATAGCAGGGGAATTTTTTTTTCTCCTCCTGTTGCTGTTTCTATGTGTGCTGCACTATGGTGGGAGGGTGCCTGCACTGGCACTAGGCAGCTGAAATTAGTGACAGCGCAGGGGGAAACGCAGGGCTGCACCATATTGTAAATACAGTACAACCCTGCATTTCAGAAGTGGCAGAGCGTGGCGTTAAGCCAAGAAGGCTAACACAACGCTCTGTCACTTCTTTGTAAATATGCCCCTATATTCTGCCACAAAGATACCCTTTTTTTGTTGGCCATTAAACCCATGTTAGCTAAATATTTACAAAAAGAAGAAACGTGTCCTATTTCAATAGAAATTGAAGGTGAGATGCTGCCTACAGCACAACTGGTTTTGAAAACAATCTTTTGGCTTTTGGTTCATCTTCATTTGCATCAACTGAGGAAATCCATCAATTAAGGATTATCTAAATTAGGTGAGTGCTCACAAACAAGAGAAACATCTGGTTGAAAGCAATAAGTGGTGATCTTGACTCCAAAAACACCCCGTTCGGTTCCTAAAGCCTCTTTCTGTTAGGTGTTTCCATATGTAAGTAGCTGAAAAGTAATAATATCTGTGATTTCAAATTGAAACCATGTGTTTGGTAGCACAATTGCAACCATCAAAGCACCATCTGCCTAAACAGTGATGGGGTCAATTAACATATTTTTCTTGACAGCACAACCCCACAGAAACAATTGAATAACTGATTGACTAAAGTGTTTGCAGTTTTATATAGCAGGAACCTAGCTAAAGGGCTATAGAGTGCTTTACAAGAGAACCTACCATGACACCTTTTAGGTAAAATCATCGAATGTTGAGCTGAGGCCAAAATTTGAACTTAAAGGCATATTTACAAGCCACAATCGCCACCATAACATCACTTTTTTGCCGTTGTGGTGGCGATACGGACAATGCCTAATTTAAAAGGCAGACTTAAGTCACTTAACGTGGCTGAAGGCTGCCTTGTAAATAAGGCCCCCTTTCATGCTATACTTAGCATGGAAGGGATTGGCAATGGGTGTTGTTGTGGGCATTCCGCCACAACATCCATTGATTTTGATGCTGCCCCATATTTACAAGTGTGGCGTAAACATGGGCAGCGCCAAAATTAAGACCAGGAAAAACCTGCTCTTACGCTGGCGACACAAGGGGAAATGCTTTATTTCGCCTTGCTTTTGCTGCTTCTTTTGTACAACGTTGTGCAGCACACATAGAAACAGCAAAATGCCATTGATTGTTTATGTACAGAAAGGTGTCTATTCCTGCACATAAACAATCCCCCCAAAAAAGTAACGAGTTGCAACTTCTATGTGTGTTGCATTCTGCAGCACACATAGAAGTTACAAAAAGCTAATACTAATCGTTTATGTTCAGGAAGGTGCCAGGAAGGGGCTCCTTCAATCAATCAATCAGACATTTGTAGAGCACACTGATCACCCGTGAGAGTCTCAAGGCGCTGAGGGGGGGAGGGGGGGAGGGGTGCATCTATTGCTCAAACAGCCAGGTCTTGAGAAGTCTCCTGAAGGTCAGCAGGCCCTGGGGCTGTCGCAGATGGGTGGGGAGGGTGTTCCATGTCTTGGTGGCGAGGTAGGAGAAAGATCTGCCGCCAGTGGTTGTCCTGTGGAAGTGTGGGACAGTGGCGAGGGGGAGGTCAGCGGAGCGAAGCTGGCAGTTCGGGGTGTAGAAGGTGAATCATTTGTTGAGGTATGCTGGGCCGGCGTGGAGTGCTTTGTGAGCGTGGGTGAGGAGCTTGAAGGTGATCCTCTTGTTGACTGGGAACCAGTGCAGGTTTCTCAGGTGGGCTTTGATGTGAGTGTGGCGGGGGATGTCGAGGATGAGGCATGCGGAGGCATTCTGTATGCATTGTAGTCTTTTCTGGAGTTTGGTCATGTTTTCTGCGTAGAGGGCGTTTCCGTAGCCCAGTCTGCTGGTGACGAGGGCATGGGTGACCGTCCTTCTGCTTTCGGTGCACATATGTGCAGGGCCATCCTTCTTGCACATAAACAATCTTACCCTACAACACAGGCACCCTTGCACAGTGGTGCAAGATTGCCTGCGTTGGTGCTAGGCAGCTAGATTTAGCTCAGGGTGAAACACTGGGCTGCACCATATTGCAAATACAGTACAGAAGTGGTGGAGCACGCATTCAGCTAAGAAGGCTAACGCTGCTTGTGTTATTACTCCATTAATAATCTTCTGTTCTTTTTGCAATTGTCGCCCTAAGCGGAAAGGGTATGCGCAGACATGGGCCCTGTGCTTTCTACAATGCCAGATTCAAGCAAGCCGGGCTGATGAGGGGTGTTACCCCAAAACCAGTCTAGGGTGCTTGTTTCCGGTCCAGGTAGGACCTGGCCTGGCAGTTCGGGATGCGCTGTTTCCATGGGGAACAAGGTAAAGACTGATTTGCATGTGGCTGGGTACAAACTGGAACGGCATGGCGTGCAAAACAACGATGGATTGAACCCAGATCTGTGACTGAGGGTGAATGTTTGAATAATTCAGCGTTCCGTCCATCTACTGTTCTTTTTGCATTAGTAATTGTGCCTACTGTACATCAGAGGGCGGAACAAGCATGTCCACTACTACGAGCTAAAAGCTAGTGCTAACTTTGAGCCCCAAATTGCAGACACACATACATATTATTCTGCACTATTCTCAATTAAGGGTACATTTATGGGAATACTAAAGATATTTGTATCAATAACACAAATACAGATAGCTGAAGATTTTGGCAGGGTATACGGATATATAATTAATAAAGAAAAATGGACATAATGAGTTGGAATATCACAGATGCGGTACCGGGGGCCAAGTCTAAAACTAGATATCTGGGTATATATCTCACACATAAACTAGAGGATATAGCTAAAACTAGTTGGAACACTGTGGTAAAGGAGGTAGATAAATTACTAACTAGGTGGGGGTGGTTTGCCCCTGAATATCTATGGAAGAGTGAACCTGGTCAAAATGACTATCCTTCCTAAAATAACTTTTTTGTTTAATTGCATACCTTTAATATTTAACCCTAAAGACATTGCTAACCTCCAAGGGAAGATTGGGTCATTCATCTGGGCCACAAAATCCCCAAGGATAGCCTGGAGGAAATTAAGAAGGAGGTTGAAACTGGGGGGCCTGGCTCTACCCGATTTGCTTTGTTTTTGTTATGCCTTCCAGTTTAAGAATTTCAGAATGCTGGCTAATAAGTTGGACTCTTCCTCACACGGCCAACTTTTTCTGGCAATGCTATCGGACCAGCCCCAAGGTCTCGAATTTTTTCTATATAAATTTGGGGATCAAAAATTCTTCAAAAAGGTACGCTTGAAGATTTTACTGACGGCACTCAAAATTTGGCTGCATATGCGGAAGATTCTGGGGATCCCCTACTATAACACACATGCCCCGATCTGGGATTCCCTGGGCACTCCGGATTGTCTGTTAGATAGACTGGCTCAACCATTGAGGGAAGCAGGCCTGAGAAAGTGGGGGGACCTCTGTGTTAACACTCAACTTTTGGATTGGGAATCTTTATCTAACCTAATGGGTCAGTCCCTCACAAGTTTCAAATATTACCAATTGTCATCATGGTGGGGAAGTCAGTGTTGGGGGGAGGTTGAGGAGACCCGAGTTCTAGACTCTATGAGCAGAGGGGGAGGCTGGAAACGGGAGGTTGCCTTCTGGTATAATGCTTTGGTGTCTGCAAAAGATTGTTTGGATTCTGAAGTAACAAATCTTTGGGGCAATTCCATAACAGAGAATAGTGAGGAGATACAGAAAGTCCGGGCTGATTCATTTACTATCTCACAAAAGGTAATAAAACCACCTAATCTCAGAAGGAACCACTTATTTACCGCTTATAGGGTTTATTGGACCCCTGCCAAACTGAGTAGGATATCTGCTGAAAATTATCTCTGCCCGAGGTGTAATTCTACGGCAGCAGATGATCTGCACATGTTTATGGAGTGCAGGGAAATCACCAGTTATTGGGGACATGTTTGTGATTTTTTGGAGGAGGTTTTACTAATACCAATTACCTGTTCCCCCAGACGGATTTTCTTTGGCCTCCTGCAGAAATATTTAATGAACAGCCCAGTCACACAGTTCATATTTTATGTTTTAGTCATTGCCAGAAGGGAAATCTGTAGAGAATGGAAGTCGTAGGCCCCCCAAGATTTGCTGATTGTTTGAAAAATATTATGATGACTGCTCAGTCAGATAGGTTGTGGGGTGGAAAGACTGCCAATAAGATCTGGTCCGCGCTGAAAGAATGGTCGGAAAGTAACCAAAAGTCCAATGATTATGCCAGAGGTTTTGTGGTCCAGTCCTCCTTGGTAACACAGTAATATGGTAATAGGGAGTTGGACAAGGAGACAGCCAACCTCTGGGCGATTTCGGCAAGCCACGCACATAATCCAGGGGCGGAATCTAAGTGAACATGTACAAAAGGCTCTGAAAGATCCCATCTAGAGCATAAATTTTCTGGTGGCATATATGAGGACAAAAAAGAGGGAAAAAAAAAATAAGCTCTGATCCAGGTGGTGATAGCGCTGGTGCTCTCTCGCCTTGATTTTTCCAAATCTCTGCCACCGGCCTTCCTTGGGGCCTGCTTAGGCACCTTCAAATAATTCAAAATCAGGCGGCGAGACTGATTTACAGACAACCGAGATGGCAGTCTGCCAGGATGCTACTGCGCAACCTACATTGGTTACCTATGGCGGAGCCTACCGCTTTCAAGACAGGATGTATAGTCTTTAAGGCTTTGTGCTGCACAAGCCACAAATTCATTAGCAGCCTAATCACCAGACATGTTTCCAAACGTAATCTCCGCTCTGCCCATCTTCATCTTTTTTCCACTCCATCAATTAAATTAAAACGACAAGGCGGGCGTAGATTTGCCTACTTAGCCCCCAGGCTCTGGAATTCACTTCCACTTTCAGTCAGGAACTGTGATAGTCTCCTGGGCTTCAGGAAGCCACTGAAAACCTGACTTTTTGTGCAATCTTGATAAATTGGATCCCTGCAGCTGCTAGTGTACGAAAAGCGCCAAGAAACCTATGGTGTAAGTGTGCTTGATAAATTCATTTTAACATAACATTTAACTTAACATTCCGGGTCAGGAAAGACATGGCTTGGCAGTTCGGCTGGACTGTTCCCATGAGGCACAGGGTCAAGGCTGATTTGCACATGGCCATTTCTGAACTGGGGTGATGTGAAGTGCAAAGAAACTATGGATTTAGGCCCGGATCTCTGTACTGGGGTGAATGTATGACATTGTTCTGCATTCTGTCCATCAATTGTTGTTTTGCATTTGTCACCCCGAGTGGGATGGGTATGCTCAGACGTGAGTCCCATACTCTCCACACCACTGGAGTCAAGCTATCCTGGCTGAAGACGGCTGAGAGCCTGAAAACGGTCCTAGGATGCTTGATTCCGGTCCAGGAAAGACATGGCTTGGCAGTTCGGGCTGGACTGTTCCCATGGGGCACAGGGTCAAGGCTGATTTGCATATGGCTATGTCTGAACTGGGGTGATGTGGAGTGCAAAAAAACGATGGATTTAGGCCCAGATCTCTGTACTGTGGTGAATGTATGACATTGTTCTGCATCCTGTCCATCATCTGTTGTTTTGCAAAGACTTTATGGGGCATATTTTTAAGTCCCTATCGTCACAGGAACATCACTTTTAAAGACATTCCTGTGGCGATGCGTGCTTCGCCTAATTTACAAGGCAGTGTTAAGACACTTAACACTGCCTTGTAAATAAGGCACCCTTTCACGCTATACTTAGTGTGAAAGAGGTGGGCAATGGGTGTTGCGTTGGGCATTTCGCTGCAACACCCATTGGTTTTGATGCTGCCCCCTCTTTACAAGGGTGGCGTAAATAAGAGGCAGCGCCAAAATTAAGACAAAAAAAACCTGGTCTTAACATAGCAGGGGAAATGCTTTTTCTCTCCTCCTTTTTGCTGTTTCTATGTGTGCTTCACTATGGTGGGAGGGTCCCTGCACTGGCACTAGGCAGCTGAAGTTAGTGACAGCGCAAGGGGAAACGCAGGGCTGCACCGTATTGTAAATACAGTACAACCCTGCATTTCAGAAGTGGCAGAGCGTGGCGTTAAGCCAAGAAGGCTAACACAACCCTCTGTCACTTCTTTGTAAATATGCCCCTATATTCTGCCACAATGATACCCTTTTTTGGTTGGCCATTAAACCCATGTTAGACAAATATTTACAAAAAGAAGAAACGTGTCCTATTTCAATCAAAATTGGAGGTGAGATGCTGCCTACAGCACAACTGGTTTTGAAAACAATCTCTTGGCTTTTGGTTCATATTCATTTGCATCAACTTAGGAAATCCATTAATTAAGGATTATCTAAATTAGGTGAATGCTCACAAACAAGAGATACATCTGGTTGAAAGCAATAAGTGGTGATCTTGACTCCAAAAACACCCCGTTCGGTTCCTAAAGCCTCTTTCTGTTAGGTGTTTCCATATGTAAGTAGCTGAAAAGTGATAATATCTGTGGGTTCAAATTGAAACCATTTGTTTGTTAGCACAATTGCAACCATCAAAGCACCATCTGCCTAAACAGTGATGGGGTCAATTAACATATTTTTCTTGACAGCACAACCCCACAGAAACAATTGAATAACTGATTGGCTAAAGTGTTTGCAGTTTTATATAGCAGGAGCCTAGCTAAAGGGCTATAGAGTGCTATACATGAGAACCTAACATGACACATTTTAGGTAAAATCATCGAATGTTGAGCTGAGGCAAAAATTTGAACATAAGGGCATATTTACAAGCCACTATCGCCACCATAATGTCACTTTTTTGCCGTTGTGGTGGCGATACGGGCAATGCATTATTTACAAGGCAGTCTTAAGTCACTTAACCTGGCTGAAGGCTGCCTTGTAAATAAGGCCCCTTTCATGCTATACTTAGCATGGAAGGGGTGGGCAATGGGTGTTGTTGTGGGCATTCCGCCACAACATCCATTGATTTTGATGCTGCCCCATATTTACAAGGGTGGCCTAAAGATGGGCGGCGCCAAAATTAAGACCAGGGAAAACCTGTTCTTACGCTGGCAAAACAAGGGGAAATGCTTTATTTCTCCTTGCTTTTGCTGCTTCTTTTGTACAACGTTGTGCAGCACACATAGAAACAGCAAAATGCCATTGATTGTTTATGTACAGAAAGGTGTCTATTCCTGCACATAAACAATACCCCCAAAAAATAACGAGTTGCAACTTCTATGTGTGTTGCATTCTGCAGCACACATAGAAGTTATAGAAGCTTTTACTAATTGTTTATGTTCAGGAAGGTGCCAGGAAGGGGCTCCTTCAATCAATCAATCAGACATTTGTAGAGCACACTAATGCCCCCATGAGGGTATCAAGGTGCTGAGGGGGGAGGGTGCAGCTATTGCTCAAACAGCCAGGTCTTGAGAAGTCTCCTGAAGGTCAGCAGGCCCTGGGGCTGTCGCAGATGGGTGGGGAGGGTGTTCCATATCTTGGCGGCGAGGTAGGAGAAAGATCTGCCACCAGTGGTTGTCCTGTGGAAGTGGCGAGGGGGAGGTCAGCGGAGTAAAGCTGGCAGTTCGAGGTGTAGAAGGTGAATCATTTGTTGAGGTAGGCTGGGCCGGCGTTGTGGAGTGCTTTGTGAGCGTGGGTGAGGGGCTTGAAGGTGATCCTCTTGTTGACTGGGAACCAGTGCAGGTTTCTCAGGTGGGCTTTGATGTGAGTGTGTTTTAACAGGACAAGGGAAACCCAAAAGTAATAACACTAGGGTCCTTGGGCAGTAATCTATTGTACAGGACAGAGGACCCTAGTAATTTAGGATCATGCGAATGATAGACATAAGCTAAATAGTATGTATGACCTCAGTCCAGCCGGACAGGATTTTATTCGTCAATTTTTTGTATTAGTTCATATATTCAACATTTATACAAAAGTGGGCACAGCCTGTGACCCACAGGGGACAAGACAAAACAAGTGACAGAAAATTATGTAAAAGCGCACAAAGCGGTCTGTACTATTGTTCAGTTTTACAGACTAGGATTCATTTAAAGCAACCCATTGTTCTAGACATTTCGTGAATTCAAACAAATATATGGTGCAGTAAGGTCGACGACGTTTCGATGCAGCATGAAAATACATGCATCATCATCAGGACAAAAACCAATGTGTCATGTTTGTCTTGAGAGTATTTCAACAGTTACAAAGCCTCTATGGCAGTTTACATAATATTAAATAAACGTTTGAAAGGAGGGAAAAATGAGGGAAAAACATAAACAAAAGAGTTTTCATTAGAAATTACTAGGCATGAATGCATTTATATTTTTAGTTTCCACAAACAACAAGCGAGGACTTATTAGTGCTGTTGTGGAAATTTCGAGTGACCTGGTGATGATTAAGCACTGTTTGAAGTTGTACTCCGTGATTTCTAGCACATGCTTGTTACCAGAAGAAAAGAGAGAGTGATGGCTTGCAGTGTTCAGTGAAAGGACAGTCACAGTCAGTATTTTTTAAAAAAAGGAATTCGGCGCAGTGAAAAGGACATGTACTCCAGCCCGTGAGTTTGTTGGTCTATAAAAAGTACGACGCAGTGTTTACTGTTCGGCACACTGGACTGTGTTCTAAGGCTAGTGGGGGGAGGTGGAAGTGCCCGCTTGCAATAACATATGGTGTAAAAAAAAGTGAGACGGCGCATTGAGCTTACAATACCCGATTTCTGCTAATTCCGATTTTCGGTGGTATATTTAAAATATCTGCGTGGATATGCATCTGTGAGGGCGGAAATCTAACCGTTAGGTGTGCTACTCGTATATAAGAGTGTATGAAGTGCTTGTGGAATTCAGAACTAGATACTCACAATAACTTCGCCGGCATGAAGAAAGATACAGGGAGCTAAGGGGGTGAGACAAGGGATAATGAGCCGGGGAATATACGGGATTAATTAGTATACCTATGGCTCTCCCGGGACTTACTTAAATTAGTGGCTCCAGGCTCGCTGTTGCGGCGGTCCGATGCTACCTCTTCGGGAATTCTGAGGAGGCAATTGGGCATGATTAAGCTTAGGGCATATGGGAGACGGCGCGGGGGGAGGGGGTCTGGCGCCATGCGGTACTCACTTGGTGTGGTCTTGCTTGATGGCAGGACGGTTAGGGTTCTGGCGGTGATCGCTGCCGGGGGTGGGAGGAACAGAGTATTTGAATACTCACAATAGAAAAGGGACTTGGCAGGGAGGTTCCGAAAAGGGGGCGGCCATCTTAGAGTGGTAAAAGTGAATCGCCCAAAGTGAAGTGAAGTGCACAGTGAAAGTTGGGTGACATATCATAATATACATACAATTAGTTATTTGTTTGGAAAATCATTTATAATGTGTAACAGTTGGGTTGAACTGGTGGAGAGGAACTATTGTAAAGCATGTTTCATAACAAAGAGGTCCAATCCTCAACCCTGTTGACCCCTTTCGTATACTGTCTGTTCTCAGGATCCAGTGCAACTCTTCCTTGTTCAAAATTTGCGAAATGTGGGGGCGTGGCTAGCGGCCAAGCATGGCGGCAGCGTGAAGCGGGAGCTCCTCGCGGCATAACGGCCTTTCGTAAAATCCGATAATCTAATCCGTCACACTGCCTGCCCGAAGTGGAGGTACCTGCTCAGGAACCGAAGCAGCACCACCTGATCCAACTCCGACGAAAATCGAGTGCCGGGAACTGCACCTTCCAACACTTGCGCAGTGAGGCCTACGGCGACCCGGCGACATCGGCCTGGCGTATTCATCGAACCCCGGCGGAAGTGTGACCTGCCCGGATTGAACTCAGTGGCGACTGCCGGCCCCCACCCGGAAAGGGACGTAGTGAGAGACGCTTCAGTACAAGCACTAATGATGAGAGTCTCTGGGGGGCCGTTGAGACTCGTGGACGAGGGTGGCTGCCCGGGGCGGCAAACACCCGCAGAGAAGCCACGGCGGTGACTGAACAGTGAAAGTTTCCACACGGTGGGCGGCTCCTTGGGACCCCATCAAGCGCCATTTTGGAGGTGAGGCCTGGTCAGCTCGAGTGGAACGGGAAAGGAATAGGCACGCCAGGAGTGCAGACGCCTACTAGATGTGGCAATAACGAACAGAACCATCGTTGAGGCTGCCATCGACATGGTCCGGAGCCCCTGGATCCCTGCACTGCGGAGCACCGCGTGAAGTACAGTGTCTGAGGTGTCATTGACGGTGTCGACAACACCCGGGAGCGGACTACTAGAAGAGTCCCGGCAGACCACACACCGGTCAGAGGCCGATCGAGCTCCTGAAGCTGCAATCGTAGGGCGACCGTGTGCGGAGCTGAAAGTGACTCGAAGCGGCCATTGCTACCGCCCAGCCAACGCCTAAGCTCACGGGACAACGGGACACGAAGCTGCTCTGCCTCGAGTCATGGCGGGCAAAGGGACCAGAAGCGATTCGACGCAGGCAAAATTGGATAAATTTGCCTATAGCCAACACGGCCACTCACAAGTCAGTGGGCGAAACTCCACAGGCGCTACTCCGGACATGGATGGTACCAAAAAAGTGACACTGGAAGACATTATGAAGACCCTCTAAGAGGTGCAAACAACAGTGGGCTCCATTTCCTCCGGAGTTACTCTGCTACGGGCGGACTTTCAAAAGATGACCGAAAGGGTGTCTCAGGTCGAGGTGGTTGCGAAATCACTTATTGAAGACACTTCTGAACTACAAATAGCGATGGAACGCATGGAAAAAGTCACCAAGATGCTACAAGAAAAACTGGACGACCAGGAAGGGCGTTCCCGCAGAAACAACATACGCATTCTTGGCCTACCGGAAACAGAAGGGAAGGGAGCAATGGACCTCTATGTCGAGGACCTCATCAAAAATAAACTGCAGCCTAAAGGCCTGTCCCATTTTTTCTCAGTTGAGAGGGCGCACCGGGTGCCAGGTGGGACGCCCAAACCGGGAGCGACGCCGTGGCCTGTACTGGCTAGACTGTTTAATTTCAGAGACAGGGATGCAATCTTGCAGGCGGCAAGAGTTTCACCGCCAGTCAAGCTCCAGAACTCCACTTTGGCCTTCTTTCCAGACTACACAGCAGAGGTGGCCAGGCGCCGGAAGTCCTTTACGGGGGTAAAGAAGACGCTGCGAGACAGAGGCCTGCCATATTCAATGCTGTTCCCTGCCAAATTGCGAATTGTAGCCGATGGAAAAGCATGGTTTTTTGACAAGCCGGAAGTGGCGCGAGACTGGCTTGATGGTTGGAGACAGGCGGGGCAACAACAGCGTCCACACAGAGATCGGCCACACCATCGTAACGACAAGCACACGGACGAGCAGAACAATCGTCCTTCACACCACGTTGATGCTGCGGGAGTGGAATCTGACTTGGAGCGGGACCCACTTGACTCTGGGCAGCCGGCCCCGATTTAAAGGTGGACTTCATAAGAGACAAATTGTACGAACTACAGGGACCTGGAGCTGGTTAAGCTGAGTAGGGTGGGCAATAGCCGGTGCCTGTAGGGGACTCACCAACCCCACGAGCAAGTAAGATAGTAGGGAATGGGGAAAAGCACTCTGCCAAGTTGGGGAAGCGGGCGGGAAACGGTCCTTGGAGCAGGGGAGCAGGGAGGGGGGATGGAGGGGGAGTTCGAATGTTAATGTTATTGTTCTTGGTCATCACTTCTACTCTATGGTACGCTATCACGCCAAAAGCCACACGATTATGGTACACTACCACACGGCGCCGCATCTGTGTTGATGTCGGCCACCGATCGCTTGCGACAATGATTACGCGACCCGATGGCCCAACAGTTAAACGTAGTACCCGTTGAGGGCGCCCCTGCGACGGCTGACGTGCCCCCCCTGCGTATGCTTACCTGGAATGTTAGGGGCTTAGGGGATAAAATTAAAAGAGGTCTGGTCTTGCAAGCCATTAAACGCCAGGGACCTGACTTAGTGATGCTCCAAGAGACATACCTCGCAGGGTCAACATGTAAAGCACTTAACAGACGTGGGTATGTTATGGCAGTGCATGCAGAATTCACAACAGGATCCAGGGGAACTGGGATACTCATGAAAAAATCATCCTCTTTTCTGGTGGAATGCCGCAGGATGGACGATCAGGGTCGTTTTGCGGCATTGCACGGACAATGGGAAGGAAGACCTCTGAATGTGGTCTCCGTGTACATCCCACCGGCACTCCACTCAACGGCATTACCAGCACTTGGTAAATTTCTCCTAGACCTCCCGGAGGGTGACACAATCATTGGAGGGGACTTTAATGCAATAATAGACCCCGCGCTAGACACCTTCCCCGTGAGAGACCGCCCGAGGGGTTCTGCCGCACTCCCTGGTTTTATAGAGGCGATGGGCCTTACGGATGTATGGCGACAGTTGAACCCAGCGGCTACCCACTACACATATTATTCTGCAGTACACAATAGCCTTTCACGAATAGACTATTTTTTATTTCTGGGGGTAGGTCTGGGATCGATAGATAAAATAGATATCCTGCCTAGAGGTGTGTCTGACCACTCCCCAGTATCTCTATTACTCACCACCAAAGAGAGGAAATGTGCTAGAATATACCCAATATACCCCAACTATTTGAAAATTCCTAAGATCAGGAAGAAACTCAAATTGGCAACCACGCAATATTTCAAAGAAAATGAAGGGACTGTCTCCTCGCCCTCAGTACTTTGGGAAGCTTATAAAACAGTCCTCAGAGGGGAAGCGATATCAGCGATAACGGGACACAAACGGGATTCCAGACGTGAACTCACTGAACTAGAGCTAGCACTTCACAACGCGAACGTCACACACATGTCAAATCCCACAACGGAGACAACACACTTATTACAGCTCCGTCAACAACAATACCGGGATCATCTCAAAACGACCGTCAAAGGTTATCAAGCAAACACGTTACATAGAATATACGATGTGGGAGATAAGGCTGGGAAAATGCTAGCATGGCTGGACAGGAGAGGGGGCAGTAACAGAGGTATACAGAGACTTTACACGCATGATGGTCAACTACAGACACACCCTGAGCAAATAGTACACACCCTGGCACGTCACTTTCAAGAGATATATACCCCAGAACGTGACGTCACTACACAGACGGCGACAATTTCACTAGAAAACATTACCATCCCCGCGCTCACACAAGAGGCACAGCAAGAATTAGAAACTGACCTGTCGGAAGATGAAATCCAATTGGCGATACAAAATTTGCAATCCGGTAAGGCATTAGGCCCCAACGGACTGCCTGTGGAGTGGTATAAAGCAGTGGCTCCTATGCTAAGCAAACCGTTGCTAAATATGTATACCGAAAGCATTGAGCACTACCGCTTGACCAGTGTACTGCCACCATAGTGGCTATACCTAAGCCGGATAAGCCACCGACTGCATGCACCTCCTACCGCCCCATATCATTGCTTAACGTGGAAGCTAAAATCCTAGCAAAGATCCTGGCCAGCCGCTTGACACAACACCTGCACACGCTGATACACCCTGACCAGTCGGGCTTCATGCCCCACAGGAGCACAGCAATGAATCTCAGGATGGTCCATGGGGTGATGGCACGTGCACACCTTATTGCTGAGCAGGCGGTGATCCTTTCCCTCAATGCCAAAATGGCTTTCGACCTAGTGGAATGGGAATATCTATTTGCAGTGCTTACTCGTATGGGCTTTGGACCAAAATATATTGCATGGGTGCGACTGCTGTACACGTCACCGGTAGCACAGGTTGTGGCGAATGGACACATTTCAGCGTCGTTCCCACTGAAGCGGGGGACTAGACAGGGATGCCCGTTGTCTCCTTTGCTCTTTGCCCTGGTGCTTGAACCACTGGCAATCCTGATTAGAACAACGCCACTGTTTCGAGGTATCAGGTGGGAGGAGGGGTGGGAAGATAAGATCTCCCTATATGCTGACGATATGCTCATCTACATGGTTGACCCTAATAACGGGATCCCTGCCCTGTTGCACCTCTGTAACACACACGGGAAATCGTCGGGTTACACCCTGAACTGGTCAAAATCGGTGGTGTATGTACTCAGTGGCCCGGAGCCATTGTTGCGGGAGGACTGCCCCTTGGCCTTAACGACAACCTCCTTTAAATACTTGGGTATTTTCATCACGAATAATGCCACTGACTTCTTTGACACAAACTTAAAGCCACCTATGGAACGCCTACGTGCAGACGTTAAACACTGGGCGACTTTGCCCCTGACCCTCCTAGGGCGGGCGGCTTTGTATAAAATGATGGCACTCCCTAGATTCTTATATGTGTTGGAAAATACCCCTTATTTGGTTGTACCGCGCTATTTTAAGCAAATTGCAGCGCTGGTCTCCAGCCTACTCTGGAATAATGGCCCGGCACGTATAGCGCATGATAAACTGGTGAAGAGTTGGTATGAGGGAGGGATTGCACTACCCAATGTCCAATTATACTACTGGGCGGCTCAACTTAAGATAATCAATCAATGGGTCCACACCCCACGAGAGGACCTAGCATACAAAGCGGATTGGTCTCAACTGGGGACAGACGGCATGCTCTCCATTTTATACAACAAGTCCCAGGTTAGAAAACTGATTGGCCCGACACAGCACACAGCGACACTGTGGCATAAAGCGCAAACACGGCTGAGCTGGGCAGGGCAGGGAAACTCACCAAACTGACGCCACTGTGGGATACAAAATCATTGGGGAACCTCAGATTATGCAAAGGATTCACGCAGTGGGACCGCATAGGAATCTCCATGATAGGGGACCTATGGGAGAAAGGCACAGTGATTGCATTTCCGCAACTCCAACAGCAATACGGTTTAGGCCCCAACGAGACGTTCAGGTACGTACAGATACGCCACGCACTACTCCAAGCAATTCCACCAGACACTGATCTACCAGAATCTTCACCACTAGAATATAGACTACTGACAGACTTTATGCCGCAGAGTGCAACTTCTCTCACATATAAAAAGTTAGTCAACAACCTGGCAGACCCCACATTACACCTTAAGGAGAAATGGGTGGGGGAATAGGAGAGGTAGATGGATCGGAATGGAATGAAGCGCTTGCCTCACCGAGGGAAGTAGGCATATCGGCGAAATTCAGATTAGTGCAACTCAAAATTCTGCACCGAGTTTACTACACTAGAACGTTACTTCACAGGATACAAAGGACACCACACCCATTCTGCCTCAGGGGATGCGGGGAGGAAGGGAATCTGTTCCACACCCTATGGGAATGCCCGCAGATACAAGAATACTGGAAACAAATTATGCGCACTGTCTCCCAAGCACTTAAGATATCTATCCTGCCTGAACCTCGAAAGTGTCTGTTGAACATTTGGGACCCCAATGATTTGGACAGGTATGGACTGTTGTGGGTCACGCTAGCCATTACAGTAGCCAAGAGGGACATAGCACAAAAATGGGGTGTTCCAGAACTACCTACAGCGGCTCGATGGGCCAAAAATATGGACTTGTTGATGGTGACAGAAAGGGCGGTGTATGTGCTTAGGGCTTGCCCCCGGAAATGGAACAAGATCTGGGCTCCCTGGAATACTTATAGAGGGGAAATCTGTGAACCCTTGCCAGAAAACGAAGATCTAGATTCTGAGGGGGAGGATGAATAGGAGGGTAGGTGTTTAGTTCTTCATGCACCGGGCTGTCACACGATTGTGGCTTAATCATACACCGAATTGTAATTAAAATGGATGGCTGATAGATGTTGAAGTGTACAGAAGACATACTGTACGTGATGACAAATAGTTGGATTTTCTTTTCTTTTATTGTTATTTTAAAAACCTTTCGCGCATTATTGAACATGATATTGAGGGCTAGAGGGGTATACCTTATATATATATGAGACAGATTAGTTATGATCCAATTACTGTACTGAGGACAATTAATGTTACACATCCATGTAACTGTTGGGACTACATTTCACAAATGTTAAAATACGCACTACCATACTGTACTTCCGGTCTATTATTGCACAGAACCAAGATGAATCCTATTTGCAATATTGTACACGTCACTAATGCCTTCATGTCAATAAAGATTTTCAAAAAAAAAAAAAATTGCGAAATGTCTGCTCCTCGTGGGGGAGCTTTGACCTGTGTAAGTCCTCAACCTGACACCAGAACTACCCTAAATGATATGTGGAACTTGCCTACTCTTGAAGGTCATGCCAAATGCGGTCAATGTGTCTCCTGTGACTCAACTATTGAAGGCAAAACTTTCTCTTATGGCACAATCAAATATGAGAGACATCACTTCACAAACTGTAATTCCCACAATGTAGTGTACGCGATTTTATGTCCATGTATGTTGATATATATAGGACAGACAAGCCAGAAGATCAAGCTGCGGATGGGACAACACAGAAGTAGAATCCGCTGTCAAACTGCCAATGCGCCCCTTGTAGAACATTTCATGGAAAAAGGGCACACGGAAAATGACTTTACATGGACTGTGATTACACAGGTCAAAGCTCCCCCACGAGGAGCAGACATTTCGCAAATTTTGAACAAGGAAGAGTTGCACTGGATCCTGAGAACAGACAGTATACGAAAGGGGCTCAACAGGGTTGAGGATTGGACCTCTTTGTTATGAAAAATGCTTTACAATAGTTCCTCTCCACCAGTTCAACCCAACTGTTACACAGTATAAATGATTTTCCAAACAAATAACTAATTGTATGTATATTATGATATGTCACCCAACTTTCACTGTGCACTTCACTTTGGGCGATTCACTTTTACCACTCTAAGATGGCCGCCCCCTTTTCGGAACCTCCCTGCCAAGTCCCTTTTCTATTGTGAGTATTCAAATACTCTGTTCCTCCCACCCCCGGCAGCGATCACCGCCAGAACCCTAACCGTCCTGCCATCAAGCAAGACCACACCAAGTGAGTACCGCATGGCGCCAGACCCCCTCCCCCCGCGCCGTCTCCCATATGCCCTAAGCTTAATCATGCCCAATTGCCTCCTCAGATTTCCCGAAGAGGTAGCATCGGACCGCCGCAACAGCGAGCCTGGAGCCACTAATTTAAGTAAGTCCCGGGAGAGCCATAGGTATACTAATTAATCCCGTATATTCCCCGGCTCATTATCCCTTGTCTCACCCCCTTAGCTCCCTGTATCTTTCTTCATGCCGGCGAAGTTATTGTGAGTATCTAGTTCTGAATTCCACGAGCACTTCATACACTCTAATATATGAGTAGCACATCTAACGGTTAGATTTCCGCCCTCACAGATGCATATCCACGCAGATATTTTAAATATACCACCGAAATTCGGAATTAGCAGAAATCAGGTATTGTAAGCTCAATGCGCCGTTCACTATTTTTTACACCATATGTTATTGCAAGCGGGCACTTCCACCTCCCCCCACTAGCCTTAGAACACAGTCCAGTGCGCCGAACAGTAAACACTGCGTCGTACTTTTTATAGACCAACAAACTCACGGGCTGGAGTACATGTCCTTTTCACTGCGCCAAATTCCTTTTTTAAAAAAATACTGACTGTGACTGTCCTTTCACTGAACACTGCAAGCCATCACTCTCTCTTTTCTTCTGGTAACAAGCATGTGCTAGAAATCACGGAGTACAACTTCAAACAGTTCTTAATCATCACCAGGTCACTCGAAATTTCCACAACAGCACTAATAAGTCCTCGCTTGTTGTTTGTGGAAACTAAAAATATAAATGCATTCATGCCTAGTAATTTCTAATGAAAACTCTTTTGTTTATGTTTTTTCCCTCATTTTTCCCTCCTTTCAAACGTTTATTTAATATTATGTAAACTGCCATAGAGGCTTTGTAACTGTTGAAATACTCTCAAGACAAACATGACACATTGGTTTTTGTCCTGATGATGATGCATGTATTTTCAAGCTGCATCGAAACGTCGTCGACCTTACTGCACCATATGATTTTTTGAATTCACGAAATGTCTAGAACAATGGGTTGCTTTAAATGAATCCTAGTCTGTAAAACTGAACAATAGTACAGACCGCTTTGTGCGCTTTTACATAATTTTCTGTCACTTGTTTTGTCTTGTCCCCTGTGGGTCACAGGCTGTGCCCACTTTTGTATAAATGTTGAATATATGAACTAATACAAAAAATTGACGAATAAAATCCTGTCCGGCTGGACAGAGGTCATACATACTATTTAGTTTATGTCTATCATTCGCATGGTCCTAAATTACTAGGGTCCTCTGTCCTGTACAATAGTTTGATGTGAGTGTGGCAGGGGATGTCGAGGATGAGGCATGCGGAAGCATTCTGTATGCATTGTAGTCTTTTCTGGAGTTTGGTCATGGTTTCTGCGTAGAGGGCGTTTCCGTAGCCCAGTCTGCTGGTGACGAGGGCATGGGTGACGTCCTTCTGGTTTCAGTGCACATATATGCAGGGCCATCCTTCTTGCACATAAACAATCTTACCATACAACACTGGCACCCTTGCACAGTGGTGCAAGATTGCCTGCGTTAGTACTAGGCAGCTAGATTTAGCGCAGGGTGAAAAATTGGGCTGCACCGTATTGCAAATATAGTACAGAAGTTGTGGAGCACCGCATTAAGCTAAGAAGGCTACCGCTGCACTCCGTCACTTCCTTGTACATATGCTCCCTGGTTCCTTATTTTCAAAGTCAGCAGCTAGGCCTCTAGGCCAAATCTTCTCCCCACTCTATGTGAAAGAGGGGTAGAGTGTGGAAAAGAGGAAAGAACAGGAGGAAACGATAAGGAAACACGAAGTAGGTGGGGTGTTATGCTACAAGGAGGACAATTAAAAAAAGCATGAAAGAGAAAATCTTCATACGCACATTCTACGTTCACATTCTCACAAGTCCTCATTGACGAAGCGCAGATACCAGGACAGATGCCATGCTTGCACATCTGTAATCCTTTAGTAGAAAAAAATCACTGTAGCGATTTGCTTGAAGACAACTGTTGCTCGGTACGCCAGAAGCTCTGGTTGCTTCATTGTTTCAGAACATCCTACAGAAAACGTCATAAACTCCACTGAACATGTTTGGGACTTATTTTACAGTAGTCTCAGGCGCTAAAATCACTATGAATCTGTAGTCAGCATATGCCAAACATTTAACATGATTTTTCTTTTCAAATCCTATTAAAAAAAATGAATTGTGTAATTACTCCATTAATAATCATCTGTTCTTTTTGCAAATGTCGCCCTAAGTGGGAAGGGTATGCGCAGACGTGGGCCCTGTGCTTTCTACAATGCCAGATTCAAGCAAGCCTGGCTGATGAGGGGTATTACCCCAAAACCGGTCCAGGGTGCTTGTTTCCAGTGCAGGTAGGACCTGGCCTGGCAGTTCGGGATGCGCTGTTTCCATGGGGAACAAGGCCAAGACTGATTTGCATGTGGCTGGGTACAAACTGGAACGACATGGCGTGCAAAATAACGATGGATGGAACTCAGATCTGTGACTAAGGGTGAATGTTTGATTAATTCAGCATTCTGTCCATCTACTGTTAGTAATTGTGCCTACTGTACATCAGAGGGCGGAACAAGCATGCCCACTACTATGAGCTAAAAGCTAGTGCTAACTTTGAGCCCCAAAATGCAGACACACATACATATTATTCTGCACTATTCTCAATTAAGGGTACATTTATGGGAATACTAAAGATATTTGTATCCATAACACAAATACAGATAGCTGAAGATTTTGGCAGGGTATCCGGGTATATAATTAATAAAGAAAAAATTGACATAATGAGTTGGAATATCACAGATACAGGGGGCCAAATCTAAAATTAGATATCTAGGTATATATCTCACACATAAACTAGAGGATATAGCTAAAACTAGTTGGAACACTGTGGTAAAGGAGGTAGATAAATTACTAACTAGGAGGGGGGGTTGCCCCTGAATATCTATGGAAGAGTGAACCTGGTCAAAATGACTATCCTTCCTAAAATAACTTTTTTGTTTAATTGTATACCTTTAATATTTAACCCTAAAGACATTGCTAACCTCCAAGGGAAGATTGGGTCATTCATCTGGGCCACAAAATCCCCAGTGATAGCCTGGAGGAAATTAAGAAGGAGGTTGAAACTGGGGGGCCTGGCTCTACCCGATTTGCTTTTTTATTATTATGCCTTCCAGTTTAAGAATTTCAGAATGCAGGCTAATAAGTTGGACTCTTCCTCACACGGCTGACTTTTTCAGGCAATGCTATCGGACCAGCCCCAAGGTCTCGAATTTTTTCTATATAAATTTGGGGATAAAAAATTCTTCAAAAAGGTACGCTTGAAGATTTTACTGACGGTACTCAAAATTTGGCTGCATATGCGGAAGATTCTGGGGATCCCCACTATAACACACATGCCCCGGTCTGGGATTCCCCGGGCACTCCGGATTGTCTGTTAGATAGACTGGCACAACCATTGAGGGAAGCAGGCCTGAGAAAGTGGGTGGACCTCTGTGTTAACACTCAACTTTTGGATTGAGAATCTTTATCTAACCTAACGGGTCAGTCCCTCACAAGATTCAAATATTACCAATTGTCATCATGATGGGGAAGTCAGTGTTGGGGGGAGGTTGAGGAGACCCGGTTTCTAGACTCTATGAGCAGAGGGGGAGGCTGGAAACGGGAAGTTGCCTTCTGGTATAATACTTTGGTGTCTGCAAAAGATTGTTTGGATTCTGAAGTAACAAATCTTTGGCGCAATTCCATAACAGAGAATAGTGAGGAGATACAGAAAGTCTGGTCTGATTCATTTACTATCTCACAAAAGGTAATAAAACCAGCTAATCTCAGAAGGAACCACTTATTTACCGCTTATAGGGTTTATTGAATCCCTGCCAAACTGAGTAGGATATCTGCTGAAAATTATCTCTGCCCGAGGTGTAATTCTACGGCAGCAGATGATCTGCACATGTTCATGGAGTGCAGGGAAATCACCAGTTATTGGGGACATGTTTGTGATTTTTTGGAGGAGGTTATACTAATACCAATTACCTGTTCCCCCAGATGAATTTTCTTTGGCCTCCTGCAGAAACATTTAATGAACAGCCCAGTCACACAGTTCAGATTTTATAATGTAGTCATTGCCAGAAGGGAAATCTGTAGAGAATGGAAGTCGAAGGCCCCCCAAGATTTGCTGATTGTTTGAAAAATATTATGATGACTGCTCAGTCTGATAGGTTGTGCGATGGAGAGAGTGCCAATAAGATCTGTTCCGCGCTAAAAGAATGGTCGGAAAAGTAACCAATAGTCCAATGATTATGCCAGAGGCTTTGTGGTCCAGTCCTCCCTGGTAACACAGTAATATGGTGATAGGAAGTTGGACAAGGAGACAGCCTACCTCTGGGCGATTTCGGCAAGCCGCGCACATAATCCAGTGGCGGAATCTAAGTGAACATGTGCGAAAGGCTCTGAAAGATCCCATATAGAGCATACATTTTCTGGTGGCATATATGAGGACAAAAAAGAGGAGAAAAAATAAATAAGCTCTGATCCAGATGGTGATAGCGCTGGTGCTCTCTCGCCTTGATTTTTCCAAATCTCTGCCACCGGCCTTCCTTTGGGCCTGCTTAGGCACCTTTAAATAATTCAAAATCAGGCGGCGTGACTGATTTACAGACAGCTGAGATGGCAGTCTGCCAGGATGCTACTGCACAACCTACATTGGTTACCTATGGCGGAACGTACCGCTTTCAAGTCGGGATTTATAGTCTTTAAGGCTTTGTGCTGCACAAGCCCCAAATTCATTAGCAGCTTAATCACCAGACATGTTCCCACATGTAATCTCCGCTCTGCCCATCTTCATCTTTTTTCCACTCCATCAATTAAATTAAAACGACAAGGCGTGCGTAGATTTGCCTACTTAGCCCCCAGGCTCTGGAATTCGCTTCCACTTTCAGTCAGGAACTGTGATAGTCTCCTGGGCTTCAGAAAGGCACTGAATACCTGACTTTTTGTGCAATCTTGATAAATTGGATCCCTGCAGCTGCTAGTGTACGAAAAGCGCCAAGAAACCTATGGTGTAAGTGCGCTTGATAAATTCATTTTAACATAACATTTAACTTAACATTCCGGTTCAGGAAAGACATGGCTTAGCAGTTCGGGCTGGACTGTTTCCATGAGGCACAGGGTCAAGGCTGATTTGCATATGTCCATGACTGAACTGGGGTGATGTGGAGTGCAAAAAAACTATGGATTTAGGCCCAGATCTCTGTACTGGGGTGAATGTATGACATGGTTCTGCATTCTGTCCATCAATTGTTGTTTTGCATTTGTCACCCCGAGTGGGATGGGTATGCTCAGACGTGAGTCCCATACTCTCCACACCACTGGAGTCAAGCTATCCTGGCTGAAGATGGCTGATAGCCAGAAAACGGTCCCAAGATGCTCGATTCCGTTCCAGGAAAGACATGGCTTGGCAGTTCGGTCTGGACTGTTCCCACGAGGCACAGGGTCAGACTGATTTGCATATGGCTGTGTCTGAACTGGGGTGATGTGGAGTGCAAAAAAACGATGGATTTAGGCCCAGATCTCTGTACTGTGGTGAATGTATGACATTGTTCTGCATTCTGTCCATCATCTGTTGTTTGCAAAGACTTTATGGGGCATATTTTTAAGTCCCTATCGTCACAGGAACGTCACTTTTAAAGACATTCCTATGGCGATGCGTGCTTCGGCTAATTTACAAGGCAGTGTTAAGACACTTAACGCTGCCTTGTAAATAAGGCACCCTTTCACGCTATACTTAGTGTGAAATTGGTGGGCAATGGGTGTTGCGTTGGGCATTTCGCTGCTACACCCATTGGTTTTGATGCTGCCCCCTCTTTACAAGGGTGGCGTAAATAAGAGGCAGCGCCAAAATTAAGACCAAAAAAAACCTAGTCTTAACATAGCAGGGGAAATGCTTTTTCTCTCCTCCTTTTTGCTGTTTCTATGTGTGCTGCACTATGGTGGGAGGGTCCCTGCACTGGCACTAGGCAACTGAAGTTAGTGACAGCGCTGGGGGAAACACAGGGCTGCACCGTATTGTAAATACAGTACAACCCTGCATTTCAGAAGTGGCAGAGCGTGGCGTTAAGCCAAGAAGGCTAACACAACCCTCTGTCACTTCTTTGTAAATATGCCCCTATATTCTGCCACAAAGATACCGTTTTTTGGTTGGCCATTGTTAGAACTGGGGGTCTCTAGTTGACAGAGGTAGGTACCACTGTCCAAATAGGGACCCTTGCTTCTAGTCAGGGCAAGGAGATAACCCTCTGAGATAACCCCTGCTCACCCTCTAGGTAGCTTGGCACGAGCAGTCTAGGCTAACCAGAGGCAATGCGTAAAGTATTTGTACCAACACTCACAGTAACACAGTGAAAACACCACAAACTGACTCCACAACAGTTTAGAAAAATAAAGGTATTTAATATAAACTACACAAGACCAAAACAACAAAAATCCAACATACACAGTTCAAGAATATGGTTTCAAAAGAGGTTTTAAGGTTGTAATGTAAGTTCTTTAGGTTGCGATAAAATAATCCACAGATGCGTGAAAAGTTCACAGTTGCGTCACGTTTACTCACAATACCTTTTAGTTGCAACAAAGTTCCAAAAGCAGAAGCTGGTACAGTGGAAAAATAGCGATGCGTTGCTCCTGAGACCCTGGGGAGGCAATGCGACAGCCCCGCTGCAGCAGTGGGCGTGTTGCGATGAATCCGGTCTGTATGGGGAGGAAGGCCACTTGTATGGATTCCGTTGCGTAGGTTCCGTAGGAGGTTTGTTCTCACAAAGGCACGATGCGACGATCTCGTAGGGGTTGCGACGATCTCCGGGGCGACGATGCGCGGTCCAGTGGGGAACCTCTCTCTCGCAGCTCCTTGATGGTTCTGAGACGATGCTCGCAGCGACGTGATGCGGTCCGCAAGCAAGCGGTGCGGCGATCTCACCCAGCGACGACAGGCTCTGCGACGACACTCGCAGCGATGTTCGATTTTCCCACACAGGTCTGGTGCGTCCCGCAAACGAAGGATGCAACGGCTCTGGCAGCGGCGTTAGGCGCTGCGACGATCTCGACCTTCGTAGCGGCGGGAAACTTCTCGCACTGTCGGGAATGCGCTCCACAAGCGAGCAATGCAACACTTTTCACTTGCAAAAGTCTCTCAAGCTTAGTTTCAACCTTCCCAGCATAGGTACAACTTCCAGAGGCCCCACAACTGGATCAAGCACTCTAGGCAGGACAGAACTCTCTCAGCAGAGTTCAGGGAAGCTGGGGGGTGAAGTCCTTTTGTTCCTGGGACTTCAGAACAGGGAGACAGCTCTTATCAGGCCCTTTGAGATTCCTTCAAGACAGGGGACACAGCACACAGCAAAGTCCTCCCCCTCTCCTTGGCAGCAAAGCAACAGCAGGTCAGTCCAGCAGAGCAACAGCAGGACAGTCTTCCTTCTTCAGAGTCAGCTTTCTCCTTGGCAGAGGTGCCTTCTTGATTCCAGGATGATCTAATTTTCTGTTGTCAGGGGTCCTGTACTTATACCCCTAAGGTCTTTGTTCTATCTGCGCATGTGGGCCCTGAGCCCGGTCTGAACCAGTTCTGGGTGTTTCCTGAGTACCTTGTTTTCCTGGCTTCTTCTTTCCTTTCAGAGTGAGGGGCAGGGTCATCAGCCGCCCAGCAGGAGGTGGAGCCAGCATTGTGGAAGGCAGGCTCAGCCCTATTCAGGCCCAGGTGCTAACTCCTCCCACCACTCCAGTTGCAAATGCAGTTATTCAGCCTAGGGCTGACTCAGCCAGCCTCCTGGGGAATCCCCAGCCCCTGTCACTCTCAAACCAGACAGTCAATACACAAACAGGCCAAGGCACACATAAGGGTCAGACAAGAGAACAGCAACTTGCTAAAAGTGCTGTTCTCAAACACAGGATTTAAAAACAACCTTTCCTAAAAGATGTGTTATTAAATTCTGAGTTCAGGGATACTAGATACTTATGTCCTATCTTGTTCCTATGGGAAGAAATGCTGGAAGCCACTGTAGCCAGCATCCCCTATGTTCATCTATGGAGCAAGATAGCCTTACAATAGTGAAAAACGAAAATGGCTGAAATTCACTACCAGAGCATGTCACCTGCACCAGTACATGCTCTACCTTTCACATACACTGCACCCTGCCCAGGGGGGTACCTTGGGCCTTCCATAGGGGTGACTGATGTGCATAAAAGGGAAGGGTTAGGCCTGGTCAGTGGGGTCACTGACCAGGAGGACATGACAGTTTCTAAACTGCCCATAGGCACTGCAGTGGCAGGCCGGAGACAACATTTTAGAGCTACTCCTGTGGGTGGCACAATCAGTGCTGCAGGCCCACTAGTAGCATTTGTCATCACCAGCCCTGGCACACCCAGTGCACTTTACTAGGGACTTCATGGTGATACAAATATGCCAAACATGTATATCCAATCAGAAGAGCAATTTACATAGGGAGCACTTACACTCTGGCACTGATTAGCAGTGGCAGAGTGTCCAAAGCATCTAAACCAGCAAAAACGAAATCCAGCACAGCATCAAAAATACAGGAGGTAAAGGCAAAAAGATAGGGGAAAACCACGCCAAAGATGCCAGGTCTAACACGTATCCCCTCCAGCTGAAAGTGGGGAGAACTACCCACCCTCTTGGGAGTTCTCTTCACTAAGGCGGAAAAACCTGGACAGACCATCAGAGTTGGCGTGCTCTGTACCAGGGCGGTGTTCCACCGTAAAGTCATTTCCATGTTGGGAGATGGACCACCTCAACAGTTTTGGGTTCTCACCCCTCATCTGCATTAACCATCTGAGGGGCCTGTGGACAGTCTGAACACGGAAGTGAGTCCCAAACAGGAAGGGCCTCAACTTCTTCAGAGCCCAGACCACAGCAAAAGCTTCTCTCTCAATCGCACTCCACCTCTGTTCCCTGGGGAGTAGCCTCCAGCTAATGAAAGCTACCGGCTGGTCTCCTCCCTCCTCAGTGATTTGTGAGAGTACTGCTCCCACACCATGCTCTGAAGCATCTGTCTGTACTATGAACTCACTGGAAAAGTCAGGTGCCTTGAGCACCGGTGCTGTGCACTTTGCAGTTTTCAGGGCATCAAAAGCAGTTTGGCAGGCTTCAGTCCAGTCCACTCTTTTGGGCAACTTCTTAGAAGTGAGTTCTGTCAAGGGGCGACAATGGTGCCATTAAGCATGGGCGGAAAATCCGTTCCGCTCGCGGATTTTGCGGATTTTCGGTAAATTTGCAATCCGCGAACTCCCGCGAATTTACCGAAAATCCGCAAATCCGGAGCGGCGGATTTTTCCGGGGGCAAAAGTTCAAAACTTGCAGCCTGGCCTGTTGTAACTATTTTAGGATGGCGCCGGCAAGCTGCCAGCGCCATTCTAAAATAGTTACTAAGTTAGCTTCAACAGGAAGCTCTAATAGATAAAATAAAGCAGGTGCTCGATTTTATCTATTAGAGCTTCCTGTTGAAGCTAACTTAGTAACTATTTTAGGATGGCGCTGGCAGCTTGCCGGCGCCATCCTAAAATAGTTACAACAGGCCAGGCTGAACTGATCTTTCTCTGACCTTTTATGCACACAAGAGGCATGTGAACTCGCATGGAAGCCCCGCACGTTTGGCCCCGCGCACACACTCGCGGTTTGCACCGTCTTCCCGCCATTCACCCACTATGATGGACAGCTCATTCAAGGGACCCCTGCGCCCTTTGGGGCGATTGCATAGTAACACACACATGGGCACTCGAACTAGTTGATGCTCAAATTCAGTGACTCATTCATTAGCCCAAAAACAATCATGAGCGTCTTCGAGGCTGGACAGGTGTGCCTCTTCCCAAATCTACCGTGGAAAGTCAGCTGTGATGCTGGGTAGAGGCCTTTGCATCCTTGACTTTCATGAGCGCAATCCCCGTGCTGTTCCTGTGACCAGGAGCTTCTTTCTCTTCATATTATTGTGTTCGCACGGGTTGCTGCAAGTTCGCACGCGTTTTGTACAATTTCGCAATTTGCAAAATTGTACAAAACCCTCGCGAACTTGCAGAAACCCGTGCGAACATAAAAAAAAAATCTGCAAATTTGCGAGAATTCGCGGATTTTGCGGATTGCGAGTTCGCAAATCCGCAAAATCCGCGAACGCGAGATCCGCAAAATTCGCCCATGCTTAGGTGCCATATCCCTTGACAAACCGTCGGTAATACCCGGTGAGTCCTAAAAAGGCTCTCAACTCAGTCTGGGTCTTGTGGGGCGCCCAAGCCAGAATGTTATCAATCTTCGCCTGTATGGGTGCCACCTGGCCGCTCCCCACCTGGTGTCCCAAATAAACCACAGATCCCTGCCCCATCTGGCACTTGCTGGCCTTGATAGTGAGGCCTGCCCTTTGCAGAGCCTTCAACACTTCACAGAGGTGTTGCAAGTGTTCCTCCCACGTGGAGCTGAACACAGCAATGTCATCCAGGTATGCGACGCTGAATTCCTCCAGCCCGGACAGTACCTGGTTAACCAGTCTCTGGAACATGGCAGGGGCATTCTTTAACCCAAAGGGCATGACTCTGAACTGGAAGTGCCCCTCTGGTGTTGAAAATGCTGACCTCTCTTTGGCCCCATCAGTTAAGGCAATCTGCCAGTACCCAGACGTCAAATCAAATGTACTGAGGTACTGGGCAGCTCCCAACCGATCCACGAACTCATCAGCTCTGGGGATGGGGTGTGCGTCAGCCTTCGTGACCGCATTGAGCCCACAGTAGTCCACACAAAACCTAAGTTCTGGAGTGGCACCTGGCGCAGCAGCTTTCGGTACCAAGACCACTGGGCTAGCCCAGGGGCTGCTGGAGGGCTCAATTACCCCTAGCGCCAACATCTTGGAAACCTCTTCCTTGATGCTGGCCCTGACATTGTCAGCTACCCTGTAAAATTTTTGCTTCACTGGCAGACTGTCTCCAGTGTCCAATTATGGACGCACCAGTTGGTGACTCCTGGGGTCATGGAGAACAGGGAGGAGAACTGACCCAACACTTGGCGATAGTCCCTCTGCTGCTCTGGGGTCAGGGTGGGCGAGAGGACCACACCATCCACTGACCAATCTTGCTCCTTAACTGCCAGGAGGTCAGGGAGAGGATCACTATCCTCTTCCATTCCTGCATCTGTAGCCATGAGCATGGTTACTTCAGACCTCTCAAAGTGTGGTTTGAGGCGGTTCACATGCAAGACTCTCAGGGGCTGCCTGGGAGTCCTCAGGTTAACCAGGTAGGTTACCTCACTCTTCCTTTCCACCACCTCATATGGCCCAGTCCACTTGTCTTGGAGCGCGCAAGGCTCCACTGGCGCCATCACCCACACTTTCTGCCCAGGTTGAAATTCGACCAGAGTGGTATTCTGGTCGTACCATCTTTTCATTTCTTCCTGGCTTGCTTCCAGGTTCGCCTGAGTGAGCTTCCTGAAGCGTTGTGTCTGGTTGCGGATGGCCAGCACATAGCTGAACACATCCTGGGGGATTTTCCACTGGACTTTTCCCAACCCTCCTTCTCCAGTGAGAGAGGTCCTCTAACAGGGTGGCCATACAGGAGTTCAAAGGGACTGAACCCTAAGGACTTCTGAGGCACCTCCCTGTAGGCAAAGAACAGGCATGGTAACAAGATGTCCCACTTCCGTCTCATGGGCTCCGCTAGGCCCATAATCATACCTTTTAGGGTCCGGTTGAACCTTTCAACCAACCCATTTCTTTGAGGGTGGTAAGGAGTGATGAACTTATAAGTTACCCCACTCTCCTCCCACAGAGACTTCATGTACTTAGAGATGAAGTTGGTACCCCGGTCGGAGACCACCTCTCTGGGGAACCACACACGGGAAAAGATCCACATCAATGCACGGCCCACCACGGGTGCTGTGATTGTCCTGAGAGGGACTGCTTCCGGGTACCGGGTGGCATGGTCCACCAAGACCAGGATAAACCTGTTGCCTAAGGCTGTCTTGGGGTCCAGGGGCCCTACTATGTCTATGCCCACCCGCTCGAAAGGGGTGCTCACCACTGGGAAGGGTTGAAGGGGTGCCTTCAACTTCATTCCAGTCTTGCCACTAGCTTGACAGGTTTGGCAAGATCTGCAAAAGGAGCCAACGTGCTTTCTCATCTGGGGCCAGTGGAAGTGGGTGACAAGCCGGTTCAGGGTCTTGTCTTGTCCCAGATGTCCTGCAAGAGGCACGTCATGAGCCAGACCCATTAGGAAGGTTCTGAAGCGCTCGGGTACCACCAGCACACGGGCTGCACCGGGCTCAGCAAACTTAGGCTGGCTATATAGTAGGTCATCTTCCCAGTAGATAAAGTGGTCTCTGACTGCTCCACCTGCTGCCTGATCCACAGCCTGTTGCCGCAGACCATCGAGGGAAGGGCATTCCTTCTGCACCTGGCAGAACTCCTCCCTGGAGGGACCACCTTCCTGCTGCCAATGGGTCAGCTCAGGTCGGTCTCCCTGTAGGTTCCAGGGCATCCCCCTCAGGTTCTGCTCCTTCCTGGACCGTGGGAACTGCCGGAGCAGGTTTCCCGCGCCCCTTGCCTCTTCCTCTCCTGGCAGGTCTCTGGGCCACTGTTTCAGGCTCCAGGTCTGCTGAATCACCCTTACTGGCTGCCATAGCACGCGTGGTCACACAGATCCACGCAGGCAGATCCAACATTTCCAAATGAGTTCTGTACTCCACATCCTTCCATGGAGAGCTCTCCAGGTCGTTACCTAACAGACAGTCTACAGGCAAGGCATCACTGACAACTACTTCCAAAAGACCAGAGACGCCCCCCCATTCAAAGGGAACACACTCCAACTTGCAGAGGCACACTGAGCTGTCAGCTGCCACTACAGGGCGGAGTACGTCAGGGATGATTTGCTCTTCAGACACCCACTGACACCTCACGGATGTCACGCTGGCTCCTGTGTCTCTCAGAGCCTCAACCTCCTTCCCATTGTTGATCACCTTCTGCCCATATTTCTTAGTGTTAGAGGGCAGTAAGGTTTCCTGGACCATCTCTCGGTCTCCTAGAGAGACAAGGGTCATAACTGCTAGCTCCCCCCAGTCACTAGAAACCAAATCCCCACCCAAAGCTACACTAGCTAACGTTGGGGCGGGAGCACCAGTGGGTGCTAGCTTCTTCTTGGGACATTTTGGAGCAATGTGGCCCACCTCATTGCAGTGATAGCAGGTAGGGGGACCTTAGTTATCTCTTCTGTCTCTATTGTCCAGCCTGCCATTAGGGGGCCATGGCTGTCTAGGTTTGGGGGGGTTGGGATTCCTTTCCCTCAGAACTATTTTGGGTCCCTTGTGAGAACTCCTTTTGGTTACCCCCGTCCCCCCCACTCTTCTGCTGGGGACCCTGCCCACCTTTGGCTGTGGTACCCACAATTCATCTATGGACCCTGGTATTGGTCCAGCTGTCCGCCTCCTTAGCAAGCTCAATGGGGTCTGTCAGCTTCCTGTCTAAAAGATGCTGGCATAGCTCTGGAACACAAAGACTACTCAAGTGCTCCCAACTGATTAAATGCAACAACCCCTCAAAATTAGTTACTTTACTGCCCTTCTTCCAACCTTCCAGTGCACGTGAGTACTGATTCACGAATCACTGACAAATTATCGATTTCACTAAAATCGACCTACACAAATATCGAGTCTCAAACATCGATTACAATTACATCGACACCCTATATTTATTTAATAAAGTACTAAAACATCGATCAAACAATATCGATATACAAAAACATTGACAGCACAAATTTCGGTAGCACATTTATCGAAATATAAAATATCGACATTTATAATTAAATACAGCACATAAAAATAATATCGATTACACAAATATCGACTGCAAATATTTTGACTTTATCTAAATATCGACAGCTCTAAATGAATAAAATCTTTTTTTAAACACACTACACATTAAAACGATTACAAATACACCCATATAAATATGTTTTTACATACAAAACACATTTATATAAATATATCTCTATAAAACAATTATTAAAAATTACTACATCAAGAAATAAAATATATACACACACACATTTAATATATACACATTTTTAAATAAATATTATTCTTTTTTACAAGCTATACAAATTGAATAAAGTATTCGTAAAATACTTACTAATACACTACTTCTCTGTATAAACTTTTAACAGACTACTAACTTAATTAATTAACTTAAAAAATTCAAACTAACCAATACAAACACATTTCAAAGTATGTAACCAATCACAAACAAACACTAATTAAACATACCCTATATAAAGAAGTTAAAATAATACCCTAAAACCAGCAGAAAATATTCAACTTCAAGATATACTGCAAAATTTTCGACTACCTTAAAGATTCTTCTGTGAAGGAACATACTACAAACTACAAAAAGTAAGTAATCTTATGGGTCAGAATAAAATGTTTTATCTAATGTAACCTACAATTCATAGTCAAAACTTTATAACTGATTATTTCTTTCTATCTCTACATTTTTCCACAACAGATTCTACTTTAAAAAACAGATGAACATTTTCAACAAAACTACTACAACCTACTTATAACGTAAGTATATGAAATATCCTTTATAAACACTAAAAAAAGCTAAATAAGTATCTAAAATGATATTAACATGTCAGAAAATCCTACGTCACTTTCTAATTTTTTTTAAATTAGTAAACACAGGTTTAAAAGACACAAAAAGTGAAATGCTTTTTAAAAAAAAATGCAACTTCTATTATAAATACTGAGCAAATTATTATTCATACATTTATATTTTCCAACAGATAACTGAAAAACGAAAAGCTGCAATATATCAACAAAAAATCTATATTCAACAACTAAGAATTAACACTTGGTAAGTATAGAATACATACACATGTACTATTATTTAGCTTTGCAAAATCCACAATGTTAGTACTTGACTTTAATAAAATGTATAAATGTGTTATAACAAAATGTTTTCTATTTCAAATTAAATAAACTGAACTTTTTCATAATAAAAGATAACACCATACCAAATTTGTAACCAAAATACACATATAAACATTCCCTAAAATATTCTTCACTTTCTTTCAACAGACCAGTAAAAACTATAAAAGCATCAAGCAAAAAAGACATCTACTTTCAAAATCTACAATTTTACTATTGGTAAGTACCTACAAATTGTACATAAATAATGAGTTACTCTTTCAAAGTAAATACTTTTCCTAATAATATTTAATACACCCTTTCTAGATTTAAGAAAACAACAATGACAGAAGAAGCAAGATTTGTAACTTCTCAGAAAGGAACATTTTTGTTCTGCTATATGGGGTATACTTATACTCAGGAAAAATAAAAAGACCTTAAAGTTAACTGGAAATGTACTAAGTATTACTCTAACAAATGCTATGGGCGTGCAACAACCAGAGAAACAAGTGTAATTAATACTACTGAACATAACTATCCACCTAATATCTCAGAAATAGAGGTTAGATCTACTCTAGAAAATATTAAGGAATTAAGCAGCACCTCTGACCTACCAACAAGTGTAATACTTAAAGAATTACTACCTAGAGTACCTAGAGAGGCAAGAGGTCAGTTACCATCAATAGCTGCTATAAAAAGAACCATAGCTAGGACCAAAAAATCCTCTAGACCAACAATACCAATAACTAAAACTTTTGAAGAGATCATAATTCCACCTGAGCTTACCATAACTAAGCATGGGCGAATTTTGCAAATTCGCGATCCGCGAATTTGCGGATTTGCGAATTCGCGATTCGCAAAATTCGCGAATTTGTGTGAATTTGCGGATTTTTGTTTTTTTGCGTGTTCGCAGGGTTTTTCGAGTGTTCGCGGGGTTTTTTGCGTGTTCGCGGGGCTTTTTGCATCTTCGCGAGCCGCTTGCATAGCGAAGTTACCCATACAGTTGTTTATGGGAGAGGGAGAGAGAGATAGATAGATAGATAGATAGATAGATAGATAGATAGATAGATAGATAGATAGATAGATAGATAGAAAGAGAGAGAAAGAGAGGGAAAGAGAGAGGGAGAGAGAGAACGAGAGAAAGAAAGAGAGGCCGGATTTCTGAAGGGCCAGATTCCTGAGTTGTCCCTACAGAACATACAGCTTTTTATTTTTAGCAAAATGCATATGAAAATTGTGCTGTAAAGGTCTCTTTTAGTTTAACCCTTCCTGACAACTCAAAATGGGTGTATTTGCCATCCTCTCCATTCTTCCTGTTTTTTATATCTGTAAGTGCTTCCTGATGAGGTTTAATTCCTTGGACAGGTGCCTCGTTGCCTACTTGTAACTATTCTCTGACCCTGCTTCAAGGGTCAGAGCAGGGTCAGAGAATAGTTGCAAGTAGGCAACGAGGCGCCAGGAAGCAATTAGCAGCAAGTGTCCAAGTTGAAGTTAATTTGTTTGTAACCCTTTTGTAAAAGGTTACAAAGAAATTAGGTTCAATTTTTGCACCTGCTGCTGTAACCCTTGCTTGGCTGAAAATTCGTCCCTGCTGATTCGCGGATTTTACCGCGATTTCGCGAGATTCGCGGATCGCGAAATCGTGGAAAATCGGCAAATTCGCCCGCGAAACGGATTTTACGCCCACCCTTAACCATAACACATAATGATCAACCTTTTATCTTCTAAGATAACAACAACAAACATAAAAGGATAAGAATGCCCTAAACCATTCTATCAATTATATACAATACATGGGCAATACCATAATACCTGTATCCCATTCATCTAGAAGAAGAAACATCAGACTTCTTTCCCCTAAAAATTATAATAGACTTCGAACAAGCAATGATTAATTCCATTCATAAAACATATCCGTACACATCCATACAAGGATGTTACTTCCATTTTAACCAATGTCTAAGGAGACATTTGCAAAAATCAACACTTAGGGGTCGATTCCGATTCGGGGAAAAAAATCGTCCGTACGATTTGTATCCGGAGCCCTCTCCGTACAAATCGTACCCGTCCATCCGAGTCGTGTAGTACGATCCGTATTCCGTGAATCCGTCCGAATCGTCGTGATCCGTACGTATTGCAAGGCTGAAACCGTGAACCGTACGACTCGTACACATGCCATACGACTCGTACACATGCCGTACGACCCGACGAGTACGATCCGGACCGGGGTATGAGGACCCGATTGGTAAGGTCCACGTCAGGTAAGGGCGAGTCGTACGGAAAAACACACAAACACATACACACAGTACGGTCCGTATACCCCATGATTACAGGGGTACGGTGCGTACCCCTGCAATCATGGGGTGTTCGAGCCGTACCCCATGTACGATGGGTGTATGGTGCGTACCCCATGCACGATGGGTGTACGAGCCGTACCCCATGTACGATGGGTATACCCATCGTACATGGGGTACGGCTCGTACACCCATCCTACATGGGGTATGGCTTGTACACCTATCCTACATGGGGTACGGCTCGTACACCCATCGTACATGGGGTACGGCTCGTACACCCATCATACATGTGGTACGGCTTGTACACCCATCGTACATGGGGTACGGCTCGTACACCCATCGTACATGTGATGCGGCTCGTACACCCATCGTACATGGGGTACGGCTCGTATACCCATTGTACATGGGGTACGGCTCGTACACCCATCATACATGGGGTACGGCTCGTACACCCATCGTACATGGGGTACGGCTCGTACACCCATCGTACATGGGGTACGGCTCGTACACCCAATGATCTCAGGGGTATGCACCATACCCCTGCGATCATGAGGGGTACGCACCGTACCCGGGGGGCTGTTTCGTACCTGTTCCAGCATGAACTCTGCTTTTACGGCTGTTTTCAGCTCCCGTAGAAAAAGGGTTGTACGGTGCGTACCCGACACGTATCGTACTTGCTGGGTCATAAAAACCAGCCGCGTACCGTACAGATGTCGCGTACAGCGGGTTCCGAGGGAGAATTGTACGGAGATTAGAGTCGTACGGTCTCTGTACGACTCATACGGAGTACGGCTCCTGCTACGAATCGTACTTCGGCGTACGTACGGGCGACGTTGCAGGGTACGATTCGTACAGGAAAAATGCTCCGAACGGCTATTCGGGTGGTTTTTTCCCGAATCAGAATCGGCCCCTTAGTGTTGAGTATGCAACCAATATTACCTTTGCATACCAAATAAAACACCTAATAGCCCTAGCATACGTGCCTATCACCGATGTGGCTGAACACTATAACCTTTTAATAAAAAGTCCTTTCTACACACAAAATGAACAAAAACTAGCTCCACTTTTGGATTATTTTGAGGACACCTGGGTGGGGAGACTACACAGGTCAGGCCACAGACGCCAACATAAATTCCTAATACTTTGGTGGAATGTATATCTACCAACCCTAAACCAAGAAGCCAAGACAAACAACGCAGTTGAGGGTTGGCATAATGCCTTCCTATCTTCAACTGGACGAACAACTCCCACACTACACAAACTCCTAACAGCAATCCAAAAAGAGCAAGGTTTTCAAGAATTAAGAATGGAGCAATCTGTCTTACAATTAAACCCCAAACTATCAAGACAAACTGCCCAAATGTACCAATATTTACAACAACAAGTACAACTTTACCCTACAACAAGAGGACTAGAATACTTGAAAATGATAGCCAAAACACTAAACTAAAAACACTAACCATATAAAATGATCAAAATCCTAAAAAAGCCTGAAATATAACACCACACATCTCCATACCAAATCATACCATATTTATTTTGTCTAATATGTTTAAATAATTTATAATATGTAGACAAAATAAATATCTAACTAAACTAAAAATGTTTAATAACAGCACATTTCCCAACCCACAAAAATATTAATATTAAATCACTTACCTTTCACATCAACGTAATAGGCAAATCCAATTATCCATAACAATCCATGTAGTAATAAATCCACAGCATAAAAAAAATGGCCCAATAAAATGAAAAAATACAACTGTGCTAAATCTATCCAACATCCAAATAAATCGATAGTTCCGAATCCATCAAAAACCCGAAAATGGTTAAAAAATCTAATGAACGCTCCAGGAAACCCGAAAAAAAAGGAAGTGTAAAATACATCTCAGTTAAAACAACTGAGACACACTTCCTTTTAAAAGAAAAACGTCACAGCTCGGAAACGGAAAAGGCTGTATCCAGAAACCTAGAAGAATAAAACAAACATTCCCACCCACAAAAAACTTAGAACATTAATAATAACCATAACATACATATTTTTAACCAAAACTAAATAAACAGCCACAAACACAATAACTCCAAGGCCGTGAAATTACAAAATGCAAATAAAACGGAAAAACGTACATAAGCAACTACATACTACCTAAATCCTAATATAGTAATCCACAAACCCTAAATAACAAACTACTACCTTCAAAACTTAGTTAAAATGGTTAAAATATAACGAAAAGCACTTTTACCTGCTAAGACGTGAAGTAGCTTCCAACCGCGAGCTTCAATCTTCAAAAATGACCCAAAAAGACTATGAGCGGTTACAAAATAAAAGACCCAAATAATACTATAATCAAGGAAATAGTGAAATAAATGTCAAATAAATTTATTTTACTAGTAAAAAAATTGTAAGACCGTTATAAATTGTTTACCAACATTTATACAATTTATTTATGTTTGTTCCATAACTATATTATTATATTCATATTTTTTATATTTATTACATTAAATATTATTACTGTTTAATATTTAATGTTATAATTATTAAAACATGTTCTGTTAAAAATTGTGAAATTAAATGTATACATTTTCTGTATTTATTTTACCTTTTTTGCTAATAATTTAAATGTATTATTATTAATCATATAAAATTAATAATAATAAATTAAACATTTTTAACTGATATTATAATTTAAAAATGTTATTGAAAATATGTTTATTGTATGATATTAAAAATAAATAATATCAATGTTGCAATGTAAAAATATATAAACCTGTATAACATAATTTGTACAGCACATTAATATATTGAAAATTAAATACATGCTCATTTATTATCAATGTATAAATAGTTTTATTTATCTCAAAATGTATGTACTCTATGTATTGTAATCTTCAATCTATTTTCTTTCACTATATTATTTTGATATACCTAAAATGTACTTTACTGAACAACTATCCAAAAATGTATAATTTCATTTTACATTGTACTTATATTTATTTGTTTAAATATTATAAATACATTTGTAAAACATTTATAATTTAATTTATGTACAATATGAACAAATAAAGATTTTTTTTCTCAAAAAATTGTGTTATTTTGGTCTACTACCTGTTATAAAATCATGACTAAAAATATATATAAAAAAATTATTATAAACTTTATATATATATATTAAAATTTCAAATAAATAAAGTAAAATATTTTGATCCTTTTAATATTCACACATAAAACGACATTTAATTTAGGTAGATGCTAGACACTTAGCCTATTTAATTTACTATTCCAACTACAATTTATATTTAATTAAGGTAGGTGCTGGACACTGAACCTATTTAATTAACTACGCCAACTCCAATCTACATTTAATTAGGGTAGGTGCTGGACACTGAGCCTATTTAATTTACTATTCCAACACCAATCTACATTTAATTAGGGTAGGTGCTGGACACTGAACCTATTTAATTTACTATTCCAACTCCAATCTACATTTAATTAGGGTAGGTGCTGGACACTGAACCTATTTAATTTACTATTCCAACTCCCATCGACATTTAATTAGGGTAAGATCTGGACACTGAACCTATTTAATTTACTATTCCAACTCCAATCTACATTTAATTAGGGTAGGTGCTGGACACTGAACCTATTTAATTTACTATTCCAACTCCAATCTATATTTAATTAGGGTAGGTGCTGGACACTGAACCTATTTAATTTACTGTTCCAACTCCAATCTACATTTAATTAGGGTATGTGCTGGACACTAAACCTATTTAATTTACTATTCCAACTCCAATCTACATTTAATTAGGGTAGGTGCTGGACACTGAACACATTTAATTTGCTATTCTAACTCCAATTTACATTTAATTAGGGTAGGTTCTGGACACTGAACAAATTTAATTTACTATTCCAACACCAATCTACATTTAATTAGGGTAGGTGCTGGTCACTGAACCTATTTAATTTACTATTCCAACTCCAATTTACATTTAATTAGGGTATGTGCTGGACACTGAACCTATTTAATTTACTATTCCAACTCCGATCTACATTTAATTAGGGTAGGTGCTGGACACTGAACCTATTTAATTTACTATTCCAACTCCGATCTATATTTAATTAGGGTAGGTGCTGGACACTGAACCTATTTAATTTACTAATCCAACTCCAATCTACATTTAATTAGGGTAGGTGCTGGACACTGAACCTATTTAATTTACTATTCCAACTCCAATCTACATTTAATTAGGTTAGGTGCTGGACACTGAACAAATTTAATTTACTATTCTAACTCCAATCTACATTTAATTAGGGTAGGTTCTGGACACTGAACAAATTTAATTTACTATTCCAACACCAATCTACATTTAATTAGAGTAGGTCCTGGACACTGAACCTATTTAATTTACTATTCCAACTCCAATCTACATTTAATTAGGGTAGGTGCTGGACACTGAATCTATTTAATTTACTATTCCAACTCCGATCCACATTTAATTAGGGTAGGTGCTGGACACTGAACCTATTTAATTTACTATTCCAACTCCAATCTACATTTAATTAGGGTAGGTGCTGGACACTGAGCCTATTTAATTTACTATTCCAACACCAATCTACATTTAATTAGGGTAGGTGCTGGACACTGAACCTATTTAATTTACTATTCCAACTCCAATCTACATTTAATTAGGGTAGGTGCTGGACACTGAACCTATTTAATTTACTATTCCAACTCCCATCGACATTTAATTAGGGTAAGATCTGGACACTGAACCTATTTAATTTACTATTCCAACTCCAATCTACATTTAATTAGGGTAGGTGCTGGACACTGAACCTATTTAATTTACTATTCCAACTCCAATCTATATTTAATTAGGGTAGGTGCTGGACACTGAACCTATTTAATTTACTGTTCCAACTCCAATCTACATTTAATTAGGGTATGTGCTGGACACTAAACCTATTTAATTTACTATTCCAACTCCAATCTACATTTAATTAGGGTAGGTGCTGGACACTGAACACATTTAATTTGCTATTCTAACTCCAATTTACATTTAATTAGGGTAGGTTCTGGACACTGAACAAATTTAATTTACTATTCCAACACCAATCTACATTTAATTAGGGTAGGTGCTGGTCACTGAACCTATTTAATTTACTATTCCAACTCCAATTTACATTTAATTAGGGTATGTGCTGGACACTGAACCTATTTAATTTACTATTCCAACTCCGATCTACATTTAATTAGGGTAGGTGCTGGACACTGAACCTATTTAATTTACTATTCCAACTCCGATCTATATTTAATTAGGGTAGGTGCTGGACACTGAACCTATTTAATTTACTAATCCAACTCCAATCTACATTTAATTAGGGTAGGTGCTGGACACTGAACCTATTTAATTTACTATTCCAACTCCAATCTACATTTAATTAGGTTAGGTGCTGGACACTGAACAAATTTAATTTACTATTCTAACTCCAATCTACATTTAATTAGGGTAGGTTCTGGACACTGAACAAATTTAATTTACTATTCCAACACCAATCTACATTTAATTAGAGTAGGTCCTGGACACTGAACCTATTTAATTTACTATTCCAACTCCAATCTACATTTAATTAGGGTAGGTGCTGGACACTGAATCTATTTAATTTACTATTCCAACTCCGATCCACATTTAATTAGGGTAGGTGCTGGACACTGAACCTATTTAATTTACTATTCCAACTCCAATCTACGTTTAACTAGGGTAGGTGCTGGACACTGAACCTATTTAATTTACTATTCCAACTCCAATCTACATTTAATTAGGGCAGGTGCTGGACACTGAACACATTTAATTTACTATTCCAACACCAATCTACATTTAATTAGAGTAGGTGCAGGACACTGAACCTATTTAATTTACTATTCCAACTCCAATCTACATTTAATTAGGGGAGGGGCTGGACACTGAACCTATTTAATTTACTTTTCCAACTCCAATCTACATATAATTAGGGTAGGTGCTGGACACTAAACCTATTTAATTTACTATTCCAACTCCAATCTACATTTAATTAGGGTATGTGCTGTACACTGAACCTATTTAATTTACTATTCCAACTCCAATCTACATTTAATTAGGGTAGGTGCTGGACACTGAACAGATTTAATTTACTATTCCAACTCCAATCTACATTAAATTAGGGTAGGTGCTGGACACTGAACAAATTTAATTTACTATTCCAACACCAATCTACATTTAATTAGAGTAGGTGTTGAACACTGAACCTATTTAATTTACTATTCCAACTCAATCAATCAATCAATCATCGCATTTATATAGCGCACTACTCACCCAGAGGGTCTCAAGGTGCTGATGGAGGGGGGTAAACTACTGCTCGAACAGCCAGGTCTTGAGTTGCTTCCTGAAGGCGAGGTTGTCCTGGGTCAGGCGGAGGTGGGTGAGGAGGGAGTTCCATGTCTTGGCAGCGAGGTAGGAGAAGGACCGTCCCCCTGTGGTGGCTCTTCGGATGCGGGGGACGGCGGCGAGGGCATGGCTGGTCGATCGCAGCTGGCGTTTGGGAGCGTAGAAGTTGAGGCGGCTGTTGAGGTATCCTGGGCCTTGGTTGTGTAGGGCTTTGTGTGCGTGGGTGAGGAGACGGAAGGTGATTCTCTTGTTGACCGGGAGCCAGCGCAGGTCTCTCAGGTGTCCGGAGATGTGGCTGCGACGGGGGATGTCCAGGATGAGTCGTGCTGAGGCGTTCTGGATCCGCTGGAGTCTCTTCTGGAGTTTGGCGGTGGTTCCGGCGTATAGGGAGTTGCCGTAGTCCAGACGGCTGGTGACGAGGGCCTGGGTGACCATCTTCCTGGTCTCGGTGGGGATCCACCGGAACATCTTACGTAGCATGCGCAGGATGTTGAAGCACGACGAGGAGACGGCGTTGACTTGTCTGGTCATAGAGAGGGAGGAGTCCAGGATGAAGCCCAGGTTGCGTGCGTGTTCTGTTGGTTTGGGTGCGCTGCCTAGGGCGGGGGGCCACCAGGAGTCGTCCCAAGCGGCGGGTGAGGATCCCAGGATGAGGACTTCTGTCTACATTTAATTAGGGTAGGTGCTGGACACTGAACCTATTTAATTTACAATTCCAACTCCAATCTACATTTAATTAGGGTAGGTGCTGGACACTGAACCTATTTAATTTACTATTCCAACTCCAATCTACATTTAATTAGGGTAGGTGGTGGACACTGAACAAATTTACTTTACTATTCCAACTCCAATCTACATTTAATTAGGGTATGTGCTGTACACTGAACCTATTTAATTTACTATTCCAACTCCAATCTACATTTAATTAGGGTAGGTGCTGGACACTGAACACATTTAATTTACTATTCCAACTCCAATCTACATTAAATTAGGGTAGGTGCTGGACACTGAACAAATTTAAGTTACTATTCCAACACCAATCTACATTTAATTAGAGTAGGTGCTGAACACTGAACCTATTTAATTTACTATTCGAACTCCAATCTACATTTAATTAGGGTAGGTGCTGGACACTGAACCTATTTAATTTACTATTCCAACTCCCATCCACATTTAATTTGGGTAGGTGCTGGACAGTGAACCTATTTAATTTACTATTCCAACTCCAATCTACATTTAATTAGGGTAGGTGCTGTACATTGAACCTATTTAATTTACTATTCTGACTCCAATCTACATTTAATTAGGGAGGGGGCTGTACACTGAACCTATTTAATTTACTATTCCAACTCCAATCTATATTTAATTAGGGTAGGTGCTGGACACTGAACCTATTTAATTTACTGTTCCAACTCCAATCTACATTTAATTAGGGTAGGTGCTGGACACTAAACCTATTTAATTTACTATTCCAACTCCAATCTACATTTAATTAGGGTAGGTGCTGGACACTGAACACATTTAATTTGCTATTCTAACTCCAATTTACATTTAATTAGGGTAGGTTCTGGACACTGAACAAATTTAATTTACTATTCCAACACCAATCTACATTTAATTAGGGTAGGTGCTGGTCACTGAACCTATTTAATTTACTATTCCAACTCCAATTTACATTTAATTAGGGTATGTGCTGGACACTGAACCTATTTAATTTACTATTCCAACTCCGATCTACATTTAATTAGGGTAGGTGCTGGACACTGAACCTATTTAATTTACTATTCCAACTCCGATCTATATTTAATTAGGGTAGGTGCTGGACACTGAACCTATTTAATTTACTAATCCAACTCCAATCTACATTTAATTAGGGTAGGTGCTGGACACTGAACCTATTTAATTTACTATTCCAACTCCAATCTACATTTAATTAGGTTAGGTGCTGGACACTGAACAAATTTAATTTACTATTCTAACTCCAATCTACATTTAATTAGGGTAGGTTCTGGACACTGAACAAATTTAATTTACTATTCCAACACCAATCTACATTTAATTAGAGTAGGTCCTGGACACTGAACCTATTTAATTTACTATTCCAACTCCAATCTACATTTAATTAGGGTAGGTGCTGGACACTGAATCTATTTAATTTACTATTCCAACTCCGATCCACATTTAATTAGGGTAGGTGCTGGACACTGAACCTATTTAATTTACTATTCCAACTCCAATCTACGTTTAACTAGGGTAGGTGCTGGACACTGAACCTATTTAATTTACTATTCCAACTCCAATCTACATTTAATTAGGGCAGGTGCTGGACACTGAACACATTTAATTTACTATTCCAACACCAATCTACATTTAATTAGAGTAGGTGCAGGACACTGAACCTATTTAATTTACTATTCCAACTCCAATCTACATTTAATTAGGGGAGGGGCTGGACACTGAACCTATTTAATTTACTTTTCCAACTCCAATCTACATATAATTAGGGTAGGTGCTGGACACTAAACCTATTTAATTTACTATTCCAACTCCAATCTACATTTAATTAGGGTATGTGCTGTACACTGAACCTATTTAATTTACTATTCCAACTCCAATCTACATTTAATTAGGGTAGGTGCTGGACACTGAACAGATTTAATTTACTATTCCAACTCCAATCTACATTAAATTAGGGTAGGTGCTGGACACTGAACAAATTTAATTTACTATTCCAACACCAATCTACATTTAATTAGAGTAGGTGTTGAACACTGAACCTATTTAATTTACTATTCCAACTCAATCAATCAATCAATCATCGCATTTATATAGCGCACTACTCACCCAGAGGGTCTCAAGGTGCTGGTGGAGGGGGGTAAACTACTGCTCGAACAGCCAGGTCTTGAGTTGCTTCCTGAAGGCGAGGTGGTCCTGGGTCAGGCGGAGGTGGGTGGGGAGGGAGTTCCATGTCTTGGCAGCGAGGTAGGAGAAGGACCGTCCCCCTGTGGTGGCTCTTCGGATGCGGGGGACGGCGGCGAGGGCATGGCTGGTCGATCGCAGCTGGCGTTTGGGAGCGTAGAAGTTGAGGCGGCTGTTGAGGTATCCTGGGCCTTGGTTGTGTAGGGCTTTGTGTGCGTGGGTGAGGAGACGGAAGGTGATTCTCTTGTTGACCGGGAGCCAGCGCAGGTCTCTCAGGTGTCCGGAGATGTGGCTGCGACGGGGGATGTCCAGGATGAGTCGTGCTGAGGCGTTCTGGATCCGCTGGAGTCTCTTCTGGAGTTTGGCGGTGGTTCCGGCGTATAGGGAGTTGCCGTAGTCCAGACGGCTGGTGACGAGGGCCTGGGTGACCATCTTCCTGGTCTCGGTGGGGATCCACCGGAACATCTTACGTAGCATGCGCAGGATGTTGAAGCACGACGAGGAGACGGCGTTGACTTGTCTGGTCATAGAGAGGGAGGAGTCCAGGATGAAGCCCAGGTTGCGTGCGTGTTCTGTTGGTTTGGGTGCGCTGCCTAGGGCGGGGGGCCACCAGGAGTCGTCCCAAGCGGCGGGTGAGGATCCCAGGATGAGGACTTCTGTCTACATTTAATTAGGGTAGGTGCTGGACACTGAACCTATTTAATTTACAATTCCAACTCCAATCTACATTTAATTAGGGTAGGTGCTGGACACTGAACCTATTTAATTTACTATTCCAACTCCAATCTACATTTAATTAGGGTAGGTGGTGGACACTGAACAAATTTACTTTACTATTCCAACTCCAATCTACATTTAATTAGGGTATGTGCTGTACACTGAACCTATTTAATTTACTATTCCAACTCCAATCTACATTTAATTAGGGTAGGTGCTGGACACTGAACACATTTAATTTACTATTCCAACTCCAATCTACATTAAATTAGGGTAGGTGCTGGACACTGAACAAATTTAAGTTACTATTCCAACACCAATCTACATTTAATTAGAGTAGGTGCTGAACACTGAACCTATTTAATTTACTATTCGAACTCCAATCTACATTTAATTAGGGTAGGTGCTGGACACTGAACCTATTTAATTTACTATTCCAACTCCCATCCACATTTAATTTGGGTAGGTGCTGGACAGTGAACCTATTTAATTTACTATTCCAACTCCAATCTACATTTAATTAGGGTAGGTGCTGTACATTGAACCTATTTAATTTACTATTCTGACTCCAATCTACATTTAATTAGGGAGGGGGCTGTACACTGAACCTATTTAATTTACTATTCCAACTCCAATCTACATTTATTAGGGTAGGTGCTGGACACTGAACAGATTTAATTTACTATTCCAACTCCAATCTACATTAAATTAGGGTAGGTGCTAGACACTGAACAAATTTAATTTACTATTCCAACACCAATCTACATTTATATAGAGTAGGTGTTGAACACTGAACCTATTTAATTTACTATTCCAACTCAATCAATCAATCAATCATCGCATTTATATAGCGCACAACTCACCCAGAGGGTCTCAAGATGCTGGTGGAGGGGGGTCCACTACTGCTCGAACAGCCAGGTCTTGAGTTGCTTCCTGAAGGCGAGGTGGTCCTGGGTCAGGCGGAGGTGGGTGGGGAGGGAGTTCCATGTCTTGGCGGCGAGGTAGGAGAAGGACCGTCCCCCTGTGGTGGCTCTTCAGATACGGGGGACGGCGGCGAGGGCATGGCTGGTCGATCGCAGCTGGCGTTTGGGAGCGTAGAAGTTGAGGCGGCTGTTGAGGTATCCTGGGCCTTGGTTGTGTAGGGCTTTGTGTGCGTGGGTGAGGAGACGGAAGGTGATTCTCTTGTTGACCGGGAGCCAGCGCAGGTCTCTCAGGTGTCCGGAGATGTGGCTGCGATGGGGGATATCCAGGATGAGTCGTGCTGAGGCGTTCTGGATCCGCTGGAGTCTCTTCTGGAGTTTGGCGGTGGTTCCGGCGTATAGGGAGTTGCCGTAGTCCAGACGGCTGGTGACGAGGGCCTGGGTGACCATCTTCCTGGTCTCGGTGGGGATCCACCGGAACATCTTACGTAGCATGCGCAGGATGTTGAAGCACGACGAGGAGACGGCGTTGACTTGTCTGGTCATGGAGAGGGAGGAGTCCAGGATGAAGCCCAGGTTGCGTGCGTGGTCTGTTGGTTTGGGTGCGCTGCCTAGGGCGGGGGGCCACCAGGAGTTGTCCCAAGCGGCGGGTGAGGATCCCAGGATGAGGACTTCCGTCTACATTTAATTAGGGTAGGTGCTGGACACTGAACCTATTTAATTTACAATTCCAACTCCAATCTACATTTAATTAGGGTAGGTGCTGGACACTGAACCTATTTAATTTACTATTCCAACTCCAATCTACATTTAATTAGGGTAGGTGCTGGACACTAAACAAATTTAATTTACTATTCCAACTCCAAATACCCGTTTCCTCGGTAGGGTGTGCTTCCCTGCCCCGGTCCATCACGGCTGACGTGCTGATTGCTGTGGAGGGCAGGCGCCATCTTAGGTGAGGACCTGGCTCCCGGCGGTGACACGTGCTGCGGTCTAGCTGGGAGTGGGGTTTAGACTCAAATTGACCACAGGCGTGGGGCATCTCGCGGTGCTAGTAGGTGTGGTGGCAGCACTGCTGAAGGTCCGCTGAGCGCTGGGGGCAGACTGGCAGCTACTGACACTGCGTGGAGCTCTTCTGTCACCCGTTTACCATTTCGCCGTGTCATTACTTTTAATTAAGCCTTTGCTGCGTGACCTTTTTAAAATTACCCATTCCCTCATTGCCCTACCTGATTTTATTCGGGCCAGACAGCGGGTGATTTAATATCGACTCAAATTGCAATGGCCCCCCCGGAAGCGCAGCGGGCGCGACGATGGCGCGCCAAAGGTGCGCCTAAGGTAAGCCCGTCTGCGCCCGTCCGCGGCCAGCCGGGGCAAGTGGAAAGTCCCCCTGTCTGTTCGTCCGGATACTCATCCTCTTACCTAACTCACTTGCATGCTAATTGGCCTCTTACCTCTATTACTCGGTCGAAACTTGAGTCACTGGGGTTATTTTGTGCCTGGGATTCATTCCCTGAGATTACCTCTCCTCCAGCACAAGTCTTTGCAGCTTCCCCCTCCTTACCCCCCCCTTTTAGGTACTAACACCTCTTCCACTAAAGGGCCCTCATTTTCGAAGCTCACAGTGAGCTACCTTAACACTTGCTCTCTGGTAAGACATCAGTTAGAAATTTTTAGTTATCTAGATTCTGTGAAACACGACATATTGTTGCTGACCGAGACCTGGCTCAATGCTGAGTCTTCTCCAGATATTCTTGCGGCTATCCCCCCTGGCTATTATATCCTGCAAGCAAATCGAGCCTCTGGCAGGCCAGGTGGAGGGGTAGCAGCCATTATCAAATCTTCTATCAGATTCTCTACTTTAACTACGGCCTCTATCCCTTTGGTCGATTACCTTGTGCTAAGATTGGAATCTTCAGCCACACCCCTCATCTGTGTATTAGCATACCGCCCCCTCAACCTATGCCTAACTTCTCAACGCTGTTTGGCGACATGCTTTCTCAGTTAATTATTAACAATTCCAATGTCTTAATCCTAGGAGATTTTAACTACTGGCCTCTTGATGAGAAGGAGAGTGCTTGTTCCATTATGTTCTCTGATCTTTTATCCGGCATGAACTGCTGCCAACATATAAATGTACCAACCCACATAAAAGGTCACATATTAGACCAGGTCTGGACGTCTAATGTGGAGATTTCTGTTCCCCTTATCTCCCCCTGCCTATGGTCAGATCATTTTATAATCTCCTTTTCCCTCATAGTCACTTCCCATCCTAGCAGAGCTTTGGAGAGTAATTTTCGGGCCCGGAACTGGAATAGGGCTGACCTTGGTAAATTTGGCGATTTACTTAAAACTTCTTCCCCCCCCCCCTCAGCTAATCCTATTGACACCCAAGCCTTAGCTCTTACGCATTGGCTTGAATCAGCCAGTAATGCTGTTGCCCCGCTCAAACAGATCAAGCTTAAGCGTCCTCATGACGCACAAAGGTGGTTCACTGAGGATCTCAAAGCCTTGAAGCTTGAGCTTAGGTAGGCTGAGCGCGATTGGCGACGAGGCTATGCCGCGGACACAAAGTTGCGGTTTATGTCTCTGCTTAAAGAATATAAAACAGCGATTCTATCTGCTAAGACCTCTTATTTTTCACAAAAAATTGTTAATTCTGCCACCAAAACCAAAGACCTATTCTCCATTGTGGAGGAGCTGTTTCATCCAGATAGGGTCACCATTAAACCTCTCCCCTCCCAAACACTCTGCGATTCCCTCAATCAGTTTTTTGTGGACAAGATTGTCAACATTAAAAACAGCATTTCTCTTGCTGGTCTGCCTTCCCCCCCAGGCCTGATCTCTCCTTGTTATCCCCTAACCCGCAGCAACTAACCCAGATCCCCCCAATCTCGGAGGAGGAATTCTTAGCTCTTTTAAGTAAGGTCACTTCTGGGTCCCCAACTGATTGTTGTCCTCCCTTGATCCTTTGCGAGGCTTTTACAGCCTGTCCACTTCCCCCCTTGTGACTCCTGAACATGTCCCTGTCCTCTGGCCTGGTCCCCAGCTCTTTTAAAGTTGCAGAGGTCGTGCCACATTTTAAAACACGGCGGACCCTACGGTCATGAGTAACTTTCGCCCCATTTCCCTTCTTCCCTGCCTCAGTAAAGTTCTTGAGTCTCATGTTACCAACACCTTGAGCTCATTCATTGAACATTCCCAATATCTTGACTCCCAAATGGCCGGTTTTAGACCCGCCCACTCTACGGAGTCAGTCATACTTTCAGTTATGGAGGAACTGCGGAGAGGGGCGGACTCTAACATCAGCCAGGTTTTGGTGCTCCTGGATTTGTCGGCCGCCTTTGACACGGTCGACCATATTATTTTGGTCGACCGTGTCAGGGAGGCTGGCATTTGGGGCACTGCTCTGGACTGGGTTCGCTCCTTTCTGATCAATCGCCACCAGGCGTTCCGGCTCTCTCAGTTTACTGCTGACAGGGTCGGTCTAACATGTGGCATCCCGCAGGGTTCCTCCCTATCCCCTATTCTTTTTAATTGATACCTGACCCCCCTTATCCGGTCCTTGCGAGGTAATCATGTCACCGCGTTTAATTACGCGGATGACATCCAGTTGATTTTTAACATTGATGGCTCGGCGGAGTCCATTTTTAATTTCCAGTCTACCCTCTGTCACATCAGTGACTGGATGGGGGTCAACCACCTCAAGCTTAACCCCAACAAGACAGAACTGGTTCTTGTCGGGGGAGCTGCCAACCCATGGAAACCTACTTTTTGGCCTGCGAGTTTAGGTCTTCCCCCCAGTCCAGTCGACTCAGCAAAAAGTCTGGGGGTTATCATCAGTAATGATCTCTCGATGAAGCCCCAGATCAATGCTGTAGTCTCATCCAGCTTCTTCCAGCTGCGAAAAATCCGGAAGATCGCCCGCTTTTTGACGACTGAGGCCCTCATCTTAGTCCTGTTAGCCTTAGTCATCTCGAGGATTGACTATGCCAATTCCCTTTATGCAGGCATCCCGGCCTATTTACTGAAGAGGCTGCAGCTCGTTCAGAACCAGGCTGCACGCCTCATTCATCATCAGCCTAGGCACCAACATGTTAGTCCTTTGTTAAAGTCTCTCCACTGACTTCCCGTGTCTGAGCGGTGCAAATTTAAGCTAGGTTGTACTATTTTAAGTCCCTCACCGGTGCGTGTCCATCTTTTATTTCCTCACTACTACACCCTTATGTTCCTTCTCGTAATCTTTGTTCCTCCTACCTGGCCCTACTTAAGGTCCCGGTTTTTAAAAGCAAGAAACATGGAGGATTGAGATTTTCATTTCTTGCTCCTTCCTTCTGGAATTCACTCCCTTTAAGCATTAGATCTGCCTCCCCTTATGCACGTTTTAGGTCCCTTCTCAAAACTCACTTGTTCTGTAATGCCTATCACTAACGCCCTTTGCTTTGGGGACTGTCTTCCCCTTGTTGCTCGAGCGCCAAGAAACCGCCAGGTGTTAGCTGCGCTTTAAAAATAATTTCTACATTACATTACAGTCTTCCTTCTTCAGAGTTAGCTTTCTCCTTGGCAGAGGTTCCTTCTTGATTCCAGGATGATCTAATTTTCTGTTGTCAGGGGTCCTGTACTTATACCCCTAAAGTCTTTGTTCTCTCTGTGCATGTGGGCCCTGAGGTTGGTCTGAACCAGTTCTAGGTGTTTCCTGAGTACTTTGTTTTGCTGGCTTCTTCTTTCCTTTCAGAGTGAGGGGCAGGGTCGTCAGCCGGCCAGCAGGAGGTGGAGCCAGCATTGTGGAAGGCAGGCACAGCCATATTCAGGCCCAGGTGCTAACACCTCCCACCACTCCAGTTGCAAATGCAGTCATTCAGCCTAGTGCTGACTCAGCCAGCTTCCCGGGGAATCCCCAGCCCCTGTCACTCTCAAACCAGACAGTCAATACACAAACAGGCCAAGGCACACAGAAGGGTCAGACAAGAGAACAGCAACTTTCTAAAAGTGCTGTTCTCAAACACAGGATTTAAAAACAACCTTTCCTAAAAGATGTGTTATTAAATTCTGAGTTCAGGGATACTAGATACTTATGTCTTATCTTGTTCCTATGGGAAGAAATGCCTGAAGCCACTGTAGCCAGCATCCCCTATGTTAATCTATAGAGCAAGATAGCCTTACAATAGTGAAAAACGAAAATGGCTGAAATTCACTACCAGAGCATGTCACCTGCACCAGTACATGCTCTACCTTTCACATACACTGCACCCTGCCCAGGGGGTACCTTTGACCTTCCATAGGGGTGACTGATGTGCATAAAAAGGGAAGGGTTAGGCCTGGTCAGTGGGGACATTGACCAGGAGGATATGGCAGTTTCTAAACTGCCCATAGGCACTGCAGTGGCAGGCCGGAGACAACATTTTAGAGCTACTCCTGTGGGTGGCACAATCAGTGCTGCAGGCCCACTAGTAGCATTTGTCATCACCAGCCCTGGCACACCCAGTGCACTTTATTAGGGACTTCATGGTGATACAAATATGCCAAACATGTATATCCAATCAGAATAGCAATTTACATAGGGAGCACTTACACTCTGGCACTGATCAGCAGTGGCAGAGTGTCCAAAGCATCTAAACCAGCAAAAACGAAATCCAGCACAGCATCAAAAATACTGGAGGGAGAGGCAAAAAGATAGGGGAAAACCACGCCAAAGATGCCAGGTCTAACAGCCATTAAACCCATGTTAGCTAAATATTTATAAAAAGAAGAAACGTGTCCTATTTCAATATAAATTGGAGGCGAGATGCTGCCTACAGCACAACTGGTTTTGAAAACAACCTCTTGGCTTTTGGTTCATATTCATTTGCATCAACTGAGGAAATCCATTATTTAAGGATTATCTAAATCAGGTGAATGCTCACAAACAAGAGAAACATTTGGTTGAAAGCAATAAGTGGTGATCTTGACTCCAAAAACACCCCGTTCGGTTCCTAAAGCCTCTTTCTGTTAGGTGTTTCCATATGTAAGTAGCTGAAAAGTGATAATATCTGTGGTTTCAAATTGAAACCATTTGTTTAGTAGCACAATTGCAACCATCAAAGCACCATCTGCCTAAACAGTGATGGGGTCAATTAACCTAACATGACACATTTTAGGTGAAATCATCGAATGTTGAGCTGAGGCAAAAATTTGAACATAAGGGCATATTTACAAGCCACTATCGCCACCATAATGTCACTTTTTTGCCGTTGTGGTGGCGATATGGGCAATGCATTATTTACAAGGCAGACTTAAGTCACTTAACCTGGCTGAAGGCTGCCTTGTAAATAAGGCCACTTTCATGCTATACTTAGCATTGAAGGGGTTGGCAATGGGTGTTGTTGTGGGCATTCCGCCACAACATCCATTGATTTTGATGCTGCCCCATATTTACAAGGGTGGCCTAAACATGGGCAGCACCAAAATTAAGACCAGGGAAAACCTGTTCTTACACTGGCAAAACAAGGGGAAATGCTTTTTTTCTCCTTGCTTTTGCTGCTTCTTTTGTACAAGGTTGTGCAGCACACATAGAAACAGCGAAATGCCATTGATTGTTTATGTACAGAAAGGTGTCTATTCCTGCACATAAACAATCCCCTCAAAAAATAACGAGTTGCAACTTCTATGTGTGTTGCATTCTGCAGCACACATAGAAGTTACAAAAAGCTATTACTAATTGTTTATGTTCAGGAAGGTGCCAGGAAGGGGCTCCTTCAATCAATCAATCAGACATTTGTAGAGCACACTAAACACCCAAGAGGGTCTCAAGGCGCTGAGAGGGGGAGGGGTGCAGCTATTGCTCAAACAGCCCGGTCTTGAGAAGTCTCCTGAAGGTCAGCTGGCCCTGGGGCTGTTGCAGATGCGTGGGGAGGGTGTTCCATGTCTTGGCGGCGAGGTAGGAGAAAGATCTGCCGCCAGTGGTTGTCCTGTGGAAGTGGCGAGGGGGAGGTCAGTGGAGCGAAGCTGGCAGTTCGGGGTGTAGAAGGTGAATCATTTGTTGAGGTATGCTGGACCGGCGTTGTGGAGTGCTTTGTGAGCGTGGGTGAGGAGCTTGAAGGTGATCCTCTTGTTGACTGCGAATCAGTGCAGGTTACTCAAGTGGGCTGTGATGTGAGTGTGGCGGGGGATGTCGAGGATGAGGCATGCGGAGGCATTCTGTATGCATTGTAGTCTTTTCTGGAGTTTGGTCATGGTTTTTGCGTAGAGGGCGTTTCCGTAGCCCAGTGTGCTGGTGGCGAGGGCATGGGTGACCGTCCTGCTTTCGGTGCACATATGTGCAGGGCCATCCTTCTTGCACATAAACAATCTTACCCTACAACACAGGCACCCTCGCACAGTGGTGCAAGATTGCCTGCGTTGGTGCTAGGCAGCTAGATTTAGCGCAGGGTGAAACACTGGGCTGCACCGTATTGCAAATACAGTACAGAAGTGGTGGAGCACCGCATTAAGCTAAGAAGGCTAACGCTGCACTCAGTCACTTCCTTGTACATATGCCCCCTGGTTCCTTAGTTTCAAAGTCAGCAGCTAGGCCTCTAGGCCACATCTTCTCACCACTCTATGTGAAAGAGCGGTAGAGTGTGGAAAAGAGGAAAGAACAGGAGGAAAGGATAAGGAAACACGAAGTAGGTGGGGTGTTATGCTACAAGGAGGGCAATTAAAGAAAGCATGAAAGAGAAAATCTTCATACGCACATTCTACGTTCACATTCTCACAAGTCCTCATTGACGAAGCGCAGATACCAGGACAGATGCCATGCTTGCACATCTGTAATCCTTTAGTAGAAAAAAACACTGTAGCAATTTGCTTGAAGACAACTGTTGCTAGGTACGCCAGAAGCTCTGGTTGCTTCATTGTTTCACAACATCCTACAGAAAACGTTATAAACTCCACTGAACATGTTTGGGACTTATTTTACAGGAGTCTCAGGTGCTAAAATCACTATGAATCTGTAGTCAGCATTTGCCAAACATTTAACATGATTTTCCTTTTCAAATCTTTAAAAAAAAAAGAATTGTGTTATTACTCCATTAATAATCATCTGTTCTTTTTGCAATTGTCGCCCTAAGTGGGAAGGGTATGCGCAGACGTGGGCCCTGTGCTTTCTACAATGCCAGATTCAAGCAAGCCTGGCTGATGAGGGGTGTTACCCCAAAACCGGTCCAGGGTGTTTGTTTCCGGTCCAGGTAGGACCTGGCCTGGCAGTTCGAGATGCGCTGTTTCCATGGGGAACAAGGTCAAGACTGATTTGCATGTGGCTGGGTCCAAACTGGAACGGCATGGCATGCAAAACCACAATGGATTGAACTCAGATCTGTGACTGAGGGTGAATGTTTGATTAATTCAGCGTTCCGTCCATCTACTGTTCTTTTTGCATTAGTAATTGCGAATTCGCAAATGCAAATAAGGAATAATTTCCCATTCATTCCTATGGGCCAGGAGGCCCATTGGAATGATTATAAAGTACATCTCGATTTCCCATTCATTCCTTTGGGCCAGGAGGCCCTTAGGAATGATTGTGAAATACATCTCAATTTGCGATTCGAAATTTGCTAATCGCAAAATGCGAATAATTTCAAGGGTGCAGGGGTGTATCAAGGACACCCTGCTGCACCCCTGAAATTAACAGGTGTGTGCATATGGCGCACATACATGCCCTATGGGCATGTATGTGCGTCACATGCCACCTTCAAAAATGCCAAATTGTGCATTTTTAAAAGAATTCACAACTTACCATCAAGTACAAGTTGGTGGTAATTTGCGATTTCTTAACCAATATTCGCAATTAGAAAATGCTACATACATAGTTTTAAGGAATCGCAAAATTCACAAGGAAAAGAGGAACATGCCTCTATTGATTGTTTTTGTGCAGGAAGGTGCCCCTTTCTGCACAAAAACAATTCTGCTGTAACGCAGGCCGCTTTGCACGATAGTGCAAGGGGCCTGTGTTGGCCCTAGCTGGTAAAACGGCACCAACCCAGGGGAAAAGGACAGGAATGCCCCTTATTGGATAATTATGGCGCATTTCTGCCCTTTCCCTGTGACGCAGCACAGCGCAGCAAGATAACTTGCAGCGCCACCCAGTGCCACCATTCTAGTGACTATTCCCAAGAGTGTGAGAAGAGGGAGGTGGTAAACATACACATGAGACTGCAGCACAAGTTAGTAATTCCTTCAATTGCGAATTCAAAGACTTCAGTTTTCTGTGAGAGAAAAAGAAGAAATGGAAGGAGGATGAACAATATGATTTGAGTATTCATTAAAATCATAAGAAGGCTAACTTCCATGCGGTAATGTAATATTTTACCAATTCAACCATTATACTGGGGCAGAGGGAACCAGGGCAGGACTGGCCATAGCTGGTGCCAGGCCTTTTCCCAGTGGGCTGGAGGAGTGGGGGCCAGTTTTGTTACTTGGGGCCGGTTTTGAAGCAGTGCTGCAATATCGGCTCCCTGTAATAAAACCGGCAGCAGTGCTAAAGCGGAAGCAGTGCTGCTGCTCTCTAGCACAAACATCCCCGAGCCTCCCCACCTCCCCGTGGGGCCAGTCTAGCAGAATTGCCAGGACTGGCTGATGTTCCCAGTCGGGCCCCGGAGGGAACACACATTTTTATGACTGAATGCATCAGAGGAGTCCTGTGCTCAATTCACTCTTTTGCCTACTTTGGTTGGTGCATAGGTGCACCACATGGTCATGAAAGGGGCATAGTTAGGAGTCACATGTAAGGCGTTACAGTATGCTGGCCACGCTGAGTCACCGAAACTTGGTAATGCACTTCCACTTGGATGGGTTCCTAAACTTGTTGGCATAAAAAGCTCAGCCCAGGGGTGCAAGACTATGCCGGGGAAACATCAAAACACAAGGGTAGACTCAGAGGAGCTAAAGAGATAGGATTTCGAAACTTTCTTGGCAGAGGCTGATCAGCAATGGAAAGCAATCCCCCAGGGATGTGCCCGTGTGCTAAAACAGCATCGACAGAGGCAGTTGCAGGGTTAAGTAAGGACACCCCCTGCCGGTTTGTTGAAAAGTTGCAGAGTGAACCAGATGTTTCTTGTGAACTTTGACCTGGGCAGAATGTGGACAATAAGGGCATTCAAAAAGTAAGTTCAAGTGCATTTTTCTTCAGAAGCAGGTCAGTCCCACTGCAACAGACGTCCTCTAACGTTCACAGTGTTTACATGGTTACAGCAGACATTCCATGATATGACCAGGTTATCTGTATTTTCCTTAGACAGTCCTCCAGCCAAAAAAGGGCTGTTCTTGCCCTTTAATGTTTCCTCTTCAGAAGTGACTAAAGGGCAAGAGGATTCGATAATCTGTAAACCCTTTTGGTTCTGGTGATATCCTTGCCTAAAATCTTTACTGTGGCGTTGCTCCTTCCAGGCCACAGTCTCACCTTTCAAAATGAGCTTTGTTCACTCATACGACATCTTATGTTCCATTGCTGACTTTGTCGAATAGGTCGAAATGCGCAACATCCTGGTCTCTCTCGCACACACCAACCTTTACGGAGAGGTTTACGGGGTGTCTATAAAGTGGTATAGCACCTGTAACTGACGGCCTAGGCATGAGGTTGCCGATAGCAATGAGGGCACCCTATATTGATTGCCAGTAGGGAGCTATATCAGACACAGCCAAAAGGATATGGAGGAACATTCCATCTGCTTACTGACAAGGCCAGATTGTGTGAATGAGACTGGCTCTGAGGACCCTAATGAGGGTCAAATGCCAGTTTTGCAGTACATTGAACTAATCAAATGTAAGTCGGGTTTACCTTGGGCTTCTACCATTGTATTACATCGGGGTTTGCAAACACTTCTTTTGAGTAATCAAGAGTATAGTGGGTTGCTAAAAATTTTACAATTCATGATTTAGGGCATTAAAGAAAAGATGTCTAATGATGGCTTGATATAGGCTTGACATGGCACCCCTATTTATACCCCAAGTTTGTATGGAGGAGGGTAAGGCGGGAGCAAGGATGTCTATATGTGCTTGTATTGTAATTGTTTGTGCTTTCATTCATGTCTGAGGTCTAAATTTAGGTCTGACCATTTTTCCTGAAACCCTTTGACACAGCCATTAATTATCATGTGGTCAATGTCTTGGCCACCTGCATTTATCCTTGGTAGGTGAAAAATCATGTGGACATCCAGCAAGATGAGTCTATCCTTCATAATCATGTATAAAAGTTGGAATTTGGTAATAAATATTGGCCCATAATCCTCTCTTAGCGAAAGGTTTCCTCCTTATTGAGCGAGATGGTAACTTCTTCATCCTTCGAGACTTTGGTGTGACATTGTTAGTTGGAGAGGATGCTTCCTAGATGACTTGCTGAGGAAGAAGGATACTTGGGTCTGATCAACAAGTCTGGGGATCACCTTCCTCATGCAAAGCGTGACCAAAATCTTGATATCCACCTTGATGAGTGATATAGGCCAGTATCTGGCACTTTGCAAAGGGTCTTTCCCTGGTTTTGGATAAGTGATATCAGATCAGGGTATCATTGCAAGATGTTAATAGAGTCCTTGTCGGGTTTGCATTGTTGCAGTCAGCATGCAAGAATATAATCCGAGCTGATGTTTTCACCTTGTAGAATTCTGCTGGATATCTGTCTCCACCTGGAGATGTATTGTAGGCCAGGTTTTGCATTACACTTGGGATCTCAGGAGCCTGCTTTTGGCTAAGACTTTTGAAAAATGTAGAGTTGTGAGTAAGATTTTGTTATCCTTTAGTGTGTGCTATTTGATAGAATTTATACAAGTTCATGAAAAATGTGGCAGAAGTCTTCACTATGCCTACTGGATGGGTGTGAAATGTTCCTTGTGGGTCATATACCTGAGCAGTCAACTGATTCTCTTTTTGTTAAAGTTGTGCTGTGAGGAACTTATTCATCTTCCGTCTCTGCTCATAATGCCACCATTGAACCTGGATAGTGCACACTCAACTTCAGAAAGAAAGAGACCATCAAGTGCATATTTCTCTTTCTCCATTTTTGTTGCAACAAGGTTAAGGGATGTGACAAATGTTCCTCCAGGAGCTGCTTAATTGAGTCTTTCATTCTATGTAATTCCACTACTTGTTTCCTTATTGCCAGTGTGAAATGTCTCATCATCATTTCTCAGCTTTATCGTCGCTCAAAGGATATGTTGTGATGAAAGAGAATCGTCATTGTCTCTCAGGTAATTTGTGATATGGAACTTAAGGGGCGCCATAGTGGTGGGTCCCAACAGGCAATACTTTATTACTCTTTTGTTTAAGGCAGGATGTAGTGTCGTAGTGTATTTCTGGTTCATTTCCACTGAGAAATCAGCTGAAACATTCATAATGCTCATTGTGGATGTAGGATATATGCTTCTTCACCTGTTGTAGTGCTTGTCATGCCTGTTGGTGCTTCAAGAAGCATGCAATAATGATTTTAGGCAAAAGGGTTGTGTGTTCTCACCCTACCTGCTCTCTGGAAATCAAGAGCTAATATGAAGGTAGTGTTCAGTAGCTGTGGCGGAACAAATTGCACGAGGAAGGATTCCATGGAGTCTCCATCAAGTTCCTCTGGGATCTCATGTAACCTGATGTTTTTAACTGTCTTCCAATCCCTGACCTTCTTGTGGAGATACCAGATGTGTGGGCTCCAGTCTGCTGCACAGTTCATTCAGTCTTCTTTACCAACCAGTCTTTAGTTAGAAGCATCTAGCCAGTGGTGGAATGTCATGAGGTCTGTCTAAATTTTACTTCCATGCCACATTTTGAGATCTTCCCTTTAGTCCTACTTACTGAGACCCTTACTCCTAAAATCTCTTCCAGAATTGTTTCCCGAATAATATTCAGCTGTGGTTAGAGGTCTGGTGAGATCATTTGCTTCCTATTTCCACACATCAGAGAATAGAAGTTTTTTAAAGGGGTTTGTATGACATTGCCTCACAGGAAAAGTGTTTGTTAAGTAGTACTGTCAAATAGTATAGAAGGTGGATGTGATGGGTAGATGCTGCATACATTTGCCTTATTTTGCCAGGAAGTTTTAACCTATGTTCCAGGGCTTTAAGTTCAGTCTCAATTAAGGGTGCAGATAAGATAGCCCGAGCCCTGTAGCTGGTGATGCAGAGAACTTTAGTGTATGGGGCACATTTCAGAGTGAAGATGATCTTATATTGTCAGTCATGGCAATATCCACGCTAGATCTACGGCCCTTATAGTATCAACTGGGGGGTGTTGCATAGCTGTTAGGAATCAATGATAATAGATGTACCAGAAATCAATTCAAGCAGAGGGCCTGTGATTATGGTTCTGAGCCCTGAATATCACTTTGTGGGAAACAAGCATAATAATAATAATAATAATGGGATAAAGTGTGCCCTGCTGTACATTTAGGGCCCGATTCAGAGAATGAACTTGAATGAATGAATGAATGAATGAAAGTTGATTTGTATTGAGCGAACTTAGCCCGGCGGGCATCAAGGCGCAGTCCACACATAGACATTTATACTAATACAGAAAAATTTAATAATAAGCCAGAGAGAAAAGCCAAGTCTTCAAAAGCTTCTGGAAAATGGCCAAAGAGGGTTAGTTGGAGAGTTCGTGGGGGAGACTGTTCCACAGTTTGGGAGCCAGAGTAGAGAAGGCTCTGCCACCCCATCTCACCTTTTTGAATCTGGGGACGACGAGCAGATTTCGTGAGGATGAACGAAGGGATATTTTAGGAGAGTAAGGACTAACAAGAGTCTTTATACCTTCGGGGCAGAGCCAAACACAGCCCTGTGGTTCAAACAAATGACTTGAAGGAAATCCTGCCATGTATAGGAAGCCAATGGAGATCCTTCCTGGCCTGAGTTGCGGATGTAAGCCTGGGTAGCTTTAGGACCATCCTAGCAGCAGAATTTTGGACCATCTGAAGCCGATGGAGGGATTTTTTATTAATGCCCCCAAACAATGCATTACAGTAGTCGAGCCTGGAAAATACCAGGGCGACTGTTGCCTGCTTGCGGGCGTCAAATGACAGGTAGGGGGCGATCTTTTTCAGCATGCGGATGGTATTGCAGCAGGTGGATACTGTTCTGTTGACCTGAAGGTCAAAGGAGAGGGCCGAGTCTATGAGGACACCAAGGTTTCTGGCCGAGTTGGAAGGTTTAGGGCATTCTCCCAAAGAAGGGGGCCACCAGTCTCCGGACCAGATATCGTGATTTCCTCCAAAGACTAGGACCTCCGTCTTCTCCCCATTGAGCTTTAGGTAGTTACGCACCATCCATTCCGAGACTGCCTCTATACAGGTTTGAAATTTGGAGGCAGCCTCTTTGGCCGGTGAGGTGGTGGAAATTATAATTTGGGTATCGTCTGCATAGAACAGTATTTGATACCCAAAAGATCTTATTACCTCAGCAAGTGGGGTTACATAGATGTTAAATACCAGAGGGCTCAGGGAGGAGCCCGGAGGGACCCCACATTGCACGGCCTGGGAGGGAGACAAGAAACTACCAAGCTGGACCCTTTGTTGTCTCTGAGAGAGGAAAGAAGATAGGAGACTCAAGGCAGTTCCCCCTACCCCTATCCCCTTCAGCCAGTCCACCAGGATTGAAGGGGATAGGGTATCAAATGCTGCTGAAAGATCAAGTAGCGCGCTAATGCAGTCTGCCCTCTGTCCATTTCGGAGCGGATGTTGTTAACTACGACAGTGAGGGCAGACTCGGTGCTATGGGCAGCACGAAACCCATGCTGGGAAATATCAAGAAGACCCGTTGTCTTTAAGTGGGTAGTAAGATGAGAATTAAGATGGGCCTCGAGTATCTTTGCCGGGGCTGGAAGCAGAGATATTGGCCGGAAGTTTTTTAAAACTTCAGGATTTAGGGAAGGTTTCTTTAGAAGGGGCTTTACAACCGCTGATTTCCAGGAGGTTGGAAAAGACCCCTCATCTATAGCCATGTTCATAACTTGCAGGAGAAAAGGAAGAACAGTCTCTCTGCAGGACTTCATGATCTTTAAAGGACATGGATCAAGAGGCGAACATGACTTGATGGAATCAAGGAGGCAATTTAAATCGTCCTGTGTCAGATGTGGAAATTTAGAGAAATTAGGTGAGGGGCCCTATTCAGGGGTTTCATTGTGTGGAAAGGAGGGGGAAGGGGACAGAAGTACCCTATTGGTATCCAGTTCAATATTAAGGGATTTTAAAGAGACATAGATGTCAGTGATTTTAGTTTGGAAGAAGCTTGCAATATCGTCGCAAAGCTCCTGGGACTCGTTCACTGATTCGATAGCTTTAGGTGTTGATAGAGTGTCAATGACTTTAAAAAGCTCTCTAGATGATTTCAGTGAGGTGGTAATCTTGCTAAAATATTTCTTTTTTCAACAGCTATGGCCTTTTTATATTCTCTCAGGGCTGACTTATGCAGATTTTTCCCCTGAAGGTCAGGACAGGCATACCAGGCTCTCTCCTTCTGTCTACATTTCTGCCGTAATAATCTAAGATATTCCGAGAGCCAGGTTGACGAGGGACGTTTACGAGCCGAATAATGCTTTTTAGGGGGTGCTAGCAAGTCCACAGTGTTCGAGAGAGCAGCTGACAGGCCTAGGGCAGCTTCATTAACATCAGGCAGAGAGAGGGGGTGAAAGTTAGTCAAGAAGGGGGAGAGTATAGTATTAGATATGTTATTATAGTTTCTTCTGTTCTCCCAACCTTTCCTGTTGGCATGATCGAGACCAGGGGAAGTCATATTGAGAAAAAGAGGAATTGCCCTATGGTCGGACCAGGACAGAGGGATCGGAGTTCCGATCATCAGCCTGGTGTCATTTGAAAAGACGCCATCTAAGGTATGTCCAGCAGTGTGAGTGGGACCTTCGACAAGTTGATTAAGACACAAGAGGTAAGTCCCTCGAGAAGAGCTTCGGTGCTGTTATCCTCGAGTGATTCCAAGTAAAAGTTGAAGTCACCGAGGAGAGTAAGATTAGACCTGCTAATAAAGGGTTCTAATAATGTGAATAGATTATGGCAAAAATTAATCCTTGGGCCAGGGGGCCTATAGCAAAGAATACCAACAAAGGAAGCAGAGGGATCTAACTGCATGGTAAAGTGCAGTGCCTCATAATTCTCCGTGGAGGGTGAGTTGGGGTCTATACGACAAGAGAAGCCATCCCTACACATGATTCCCAGTCCTCCGCCCCTGCACCTAGTGCGGTCCAATCTAGTCAGGGCATAGCCATCAGGGATAGCCTTGACCAGGTCGGGCCAGATGAAACCGAACCCCAGGTCTCTGTTATAAAGACCCAGGAAGGCTTTCTCTGTGTTACGAATTCATTAAATGCTGTCTTGTTTTTGATCAGCGATCTGGCGTTAATAAGAAAGCCAGCTGGATTTTCCGGAGGTTCGGTGGGCTTAGCCTTAGTCTGGCGTTTCCTAAGTGGTATAGTATGTACAGCTGGGGGGGGGATTGCAGCCACATTTGTGGAGAAATATGCCATCTGGCAAAACGGTATGGTGACACAGCAAGGGAGGGGGTCTTAATGAGAGCAAGGTGGTAAATATACCTGACTCCTGTTTGATGGGTGAGTAATAGTGACCATCTTGCCCGTTCTGCAGCCCGACCTCAGCGCGGACGGGCGCAGACGGGCTGGACTCTGGCGTGACTAAAGACTAAATCCTAAACTTACTACTATTTTGGTATTCACAGAATGCACTTACTACTTTCGGGATTCACAGAATGAACTTACTACTTTCGGGATTCACAGAATGAATGTACTACTTTCGGGATTCACAGAATGAACTTAAGACTGCTAACTTCACGTCCGCCGCCGGGCCGCATTTTCCGCCGCCGGGCCGGAATTTACAGCGCCGGGCCGGAATTTACGACACTTTGGCGGATTTTGCGAATACGGCCCGCAATTTACGGAAGGGTGCCGTAATTTACGATTACGGGCCGGAAGATACGGATTTTGGCAGTTGGTCATGTAATACAAGGGTAAACACCTGTTCAAGTGCCTACCATCCCCCACCAGGGATCAGCTGATACACTGCAGCCAATCCCAGCCAACAGTCCCATTTTGCCATGGTGAATGTTGCCAGTGCCTACCATCCCCCACCACAATCCAGCTGAAGCCAATTAGCAATAATTGACCAGCACTAGAAAACACATAAAAGCAGCACACATTGAAGGAACCGGTTTCTCCACAGAGGTTGTGGCTACAACACTCACAGTGACCCTGAAAATGGACATGAGGAGGAAAAGAAACTTCACACCAGAAGAGACCACCATGCTTGTGGAGTTCATAGTAAGACACCACAAGCGCCTCTATGGCTTACCACCCTACTGCACCAGTGGGGCACAGAAGGCAGAGCTATGGCAGAAGATAACCACTGCTGTCTCAGCCTTGGGAGTGGAGAGGCGCACAGTGCAGGACATAAAAAAAAGTGGCAGGACAAAAGGCAGAGGGTGAAGGAGAAATACTCGAGGATTGAGTTAAGCAGGATCCTTCCTGCTGCTTGCCCTGGACCCCGCATCCAGCTCACCCCACTGGAGGAGGATATCCTGTCAACAATACACTCCACCTTAACCCGTTTAGCGCGTCGAACATTCCGCCCCAGTGTGGACGTTCGATCGCGCTAACGGGATTCGGACGTCCAACGGTCGTGCGCAGCACCAGCGAGGTAGTGCACGCGACGACCGTTGGACGTTCGAAGCACGGAAGGGGTTAATCCATGGGCTGCCTGTCAGTGACATCCGCAACGTGGTACCAGGTAAGTGGAATGAAAAGGAAAAGTGCATGAAAAGATTGTCTGTGTTACACTGTTATTGTTATTAAGGAACTTGTCCAAATTGTAAATTAAAATATAGTCAGTCAGAGACTCATGTGTCACCCTCTGTATATAGCACCACAAGTCCCAGAATCCTTTGCATTTGAAATGGCAAATCCCCCCCCCCCTATTGAAAACATGGACACAGTACTGCAGCCGTACATACACAACCCTGCTAATTTAATAACTGTTCATATTGACTGAAAATGTGCAATGCTATATGGAAATGCTAAATAAAGTTACAAATATAAAGTAGCAATTGACAGTTATTAGCAGGGAAGCGCCAGTACCAATGTGACATGCAAGTCAACCCTTGCGCATACACGGATGCGTTGTGTTTAGATGGTGGTGCACTGTGGCACAGGGATAGACAGATGTGTGTTGAATCGGATGGTGTGTAGGGGGGATTTGCTGGAGTCGTGTCGCAAGAGCGATGCAACTCCAATAATGTCCATGCACTGCCCATACCTAATGTGCTGCGCCACTCCTTACGTCTGCTTCAAGCAGGCGTAAGGTTGCGTTGCAGCGACCTCTGAAATATGACTCTGTGAAACCTTGTAGATTTCACGGAACCACTTGTACGCTGCTCATTCCAAAGGAATGCCCACCCTGGCTACACCAGAGCTGACGCAGGCTCAATGTCCTCTGCCTCGGGACCCTTAATATCGAGAATCCTTTGCGCCCATGATGGTCTTGTCCATAATTTACCCAACTGGTAAACTTACCCAATGATACATCAAGATTATCTGTACTTGGAAAATTATTAAAGTCACTAGGGGTCCCGAGTGTTGCCCTGTAACCAGCAGTACATCATTTCTGCTTAATATTGAAGTGCTCCATAATTGGGCCATTTGTTAAAAGGTCTATTCAATTGCAGAATTTCATCTTCCATTTGATCAGTACTTACATATGAAAAGTGTGATACTTTTATTCAACCACTGCAGGCGCCATCCATCTTTGGCTCATGCAACACAGTGCACACCTTTCTGAATACATTTCATCCTTCTGAAATTCTTCTTTTGCGTCATCTTGCGTTCATATGTCACTGTTTTTAGAATCTTCCAGTGGTTCTACAGCAGAAGGCGTGTGTGACGCCGAAACGCGCGTAGAGATTACCTTTTACCCACTGTTTTGTTGTTTAGTCTTTTCATTTAATTTTATATATGCAAAGTATGTCATTTCATGTCCTATAATGTTCTAGACATTATTGTCATTTACTGTATTCCTGCCACCCTATGTGGTTTTTAAACTTTCATGTGTATATGTTTTTTTAATAAATGAACAATATATTTTTTAAACTTATTTGCCGTTATTTGTCCAGTCCACTGTCATATTGATTCAAATTGTGTTGATGTACCTGACAATTTTCAGGACCCTCAAGTTGCCTAGGATTTTTTATATTTGAAATATGCAGGTTCAATGTTGCACAGGGTCACACAATGTGACGCTTCACCATAGAAGCGTCACCTTGTGAATTATTCTAAATGTGTCGTCTGTTGTACAAAACCGTTGTGTCACAGAAGCGATGCAACAGCAGTGTAAATCTTATTCAAGGGGCTTGTAAACCTGCCACAAAATCTATAAGGAGTACATCACCCTGTGCCAGCCTGTGAATCACAAAGCAGAACGTGAGAGTATCATCAGATGTAAATATGTCATTCACATATTCTGTTGTCCATTTTCCACTCTGCCACACCATTACATCCCCAACACACCACTGCTCCTACCTGCCCCGTCTGCGGCAGTACTTCACAACACTGTTAGCATGCAGAAGATATGGGCAAATCCCCAAAACGTTCCACAAACACATTTCCCATTTGTTTACTTTTCTCTATTCTCACCCATTGACACATCCAGCTAGAGCACGGACAACTGCAGTAGCAGAGGTCACCGCATCTAATGGGAGCAATCAGCAACGTACAGAGGAAGACATGACAACCACAAGAACTGGTAAGTCATGCTGGCCAGGAGATGGTCAAAATGCATACATTGTCATGAGACAACAGAGGGACAAATAGTGCCCAGATATGTAAGTCAACCAGTGATGCAAAATTAGCTTCATTACAATTGGAGTTGTCAATGGACATTCACCTTTACCATATGACATTTGTGAACAGCCAAACACAAAATGTAAAATGTCTTCGCTCATCATACCTTTGTAAATGTGGTACACAACTTGTATTTCACCAACAGACCCAGACCGGGGAAACCATTCCTGTAATCGAAGGCCACAACTAGTCAAAAGGGTGTAGCCAGTATATTGTCATAGTGTCTGTAGAACTTATCAAAAAAGTCTATTTGCACAGATATGGAAATGAAAAACAAACAGTGAGATACCAGTCTCTGTAGTATTGACAATGCATACACTGTCCAACTTCAAATCTTAACAACCAACATTAAATTGCACAGTCCACACAGCTGGTCATGCACTGCGTACATTGGATGGATAATTTTCTGGGCATCAACAAAACACAATAGTGGACCTTACCTCAGAATTCGTAGGCATGTCATTGTGAAATAGGTAGCATCAAGGTAGTGGGCCCATTCCAAGTGATATGTGGGAGCATTCCTTGCATTATGTATTACGCACTTCTGCAATGGTGTTGTCCACAACTGCTTGTGCTTGTCCTCTGTGCCAGAAATTGAAAGCATCACATGTGGCAGCAGGAATGTAAAGTTGCAAAGCACACTTATCATTGTAGGTACAATGCAGTCCTCCCAGATACAAAGACGCACACTGACTCCTGCTACTAGGTTGGACTTGACATCTGTCCAGGGACCACACACTGCTCCGGTGCTGGGCCAAGGTAAGTCAACATGGCTGAATGCACATCAATTGTGCCTTTCACCTCCACCGTATGTGTTATATAACACTGTTGTCCTGCATCACAATATGCTCACATAGGACATCTGAACACATGGCCAATCAGACCCTGGTGGCAAATGAGAGGCTGACACAAAATGTATGCCAAGTGTGTTCAGAATGGACATACAATAGAACAATGTGTCATCTGAACTGACCAAAACACAACAGGCTTGCAATTCAATTATAGGATTAATCCGTAGAAAACTGTACATGGTCAAATCAAAATTAAATTTGTATGGCCGAGGCACACACTGGTGCCAGTTGTGTACCTTTCAGATGGGTGTAGGGGCCGCTAAGGTGACTCTTCATGCAGTTACACCTGCAAAATGAATTGGCTGAAGAGCTACATGATAATCCAGTGCAGGTGGGAAGCCTCAAATCTTTTCTGCTCATCTGCAGTGTGTGATCATAACCAAATTTTGTTTTCTGCTTGCCTCCCTTCTATCGTATTCACATGTATAGGTGAGTGTTTGACATAAGAGGTTTGGATGTCTGCTGCACAAGACACCATCCGTTGTCATGTAAGTAGTACCATGATGTTGGAAATGGAGTATGGGAACAGAGAACACTCAAAGGATGGACATTAGTAATCTGTGTTCTCTCATTCAAATATGAGCTGTGTGACCTCATGGGTATGAAAGCACAAATGGGCAAGATCATGTCCCTGACAACTGCACATCTCACACATGAATTCCTTACTGACTTGTTAACAGACAACATTACACCCATGATAAAAGTTAGTCTCAATGGTAAAGGTGAAATCAGTGTGATGCAGATGAGTCAGGGTCATTTATCCCCTTCCTTGAAATATCAGTAACCTTCTCATACAAGTTTGTCAGTTGATGTGTCATCTTATTGATGTCAGTGCTGCATGGATGTAACAGCTGTCAAATGTTGCTTGTGAGTAGGTGCCCACATGTAAAGTCAATGAGGTAAACATGCTACACATCGTCCTTGATTCGCCGCAAATGGTTAATGAGAATAAAATGTTGGCTCATAGCTACAATCTGTTGTACTAAAATATGGACATGCATTTCTCATCACAGGTGCTGACTGCAGCGGACACCATCCCGGGGGATGACTGACATCCTGGCTGCATCTGTGAAACCGTTGCGCACCTGTCCTTCAGGTAAATCAGGTATGAGGTGTGTCACCAGCTTAGATTACTTAGCCATGACATAGATCGAGATCCCCTTCTGCATGGAATCAACAGTTGTTGTTTACAAAGTGAAAAACTAACCAGGAGTGTCACATATGCCTGTCTGTCAATTGGTGATGGAGATCATTGAGAATGTAGTTTCTACCCTCTACAGCTATGTCTACAACAACTATGAGGAGACAGGTGCAGCAGGATACACCAGGGGGGAGCGTGAAGGGACAGAGAGTTGTGGCTGGAGCTGGTGAGTTTGCTAGTATTATGTACATCTCTGTGTAACACCTCAGTGCTATGGTGTGAGCGGTCATTTGTGGTGGTACCATGACCAGATCACATGATGCTCATCTGCTGATACAAAGTACAGTTAAAACAACCCTGGTGTCGCAGCACATGTAATACCTGGTCAATCACGAATACGGTTGCAACCTCTGTGTTTCAGATGATGCTGAGGGAGAAGTTGACTGACCGACAACCAGTGCTGGCTGATGGGGAATCAGAGGGGAGAATCCCCTGATCCTCCAGGCAGTGATGTCGGCAACAACTCATGCCCAAGAGGAGGCTCAAGATCAAGAGGAAGTTGACTTGGAGGAGGAGGAGGAGGAGGAGCACATGTACATTGACTCCGAGGATGACGGTACTGACATCACTGCATCACATCCTCTGCCAAGCAACGCTCGTCTGCCTCCTCTCAAACAAACTGGGCATAAATCAATCCAGCCACGGCTCACACACATCCAATCACAGGCATCACTCCTTCACAGCCCTCACGTCCGGGACCGACATTATATTTCCCCTACCCACTCTTCCCTGCGCAGTGTATTCCTGACACCCTCTCCACCATCTGTGGGAAGTACCAGTCCTGTTGTGGTGCGGGTATCCCTTGGGCACTCTTCTCCTGCCAACATTCTTCCACCTGCCAGCCCCCCTGTTATTCGACCTGCTCATCTCATCCCTGGCAGACACCTGCAGAGGGGGCCTGCACGTGGTGATGGTGGCCAGTGGGAGCAGGACTTCCGACACCAGGCTGAAGTGAGGCAGGACATTCGTGCCATAGGGGCTACACTGTCAGTCATGTCAGGGTCCCTGCAGGACATGGCCCAGATCCCTCAGGGGGTGGATAGGGTGTGACACGCTTTGGATAGGATGGATAGCACTTGGCAGGAAATGTCAAGGAATATGACTGCCCTGATATCCATCCAAAGGGAAGAAAGTTTAAGACGCCATGCCTTTGCCATGAAGATGATGGAGGGCATGGTGAGAGTGATCCAAAGTCTACCTTCACGGCCAACGCAGGGAGTGGAACCATCATATCGGCCTGCAGGACAGCACATCTCCACACCTGTAACACCAACTCCACAGCACCACAGCCAAGGTACACAAACACACCAGCATCCTGAACAGGCACTCCCACCACTTGCACAAACATCAACAACCTCATAACAGGCACCCCCACCACCCCCACCACCTGCACAAACACCAACAACCTCTGAACAGGCACCCCCACCACCTGCACAAACACCAACAACCTCTGAACAGGCACCCCCACCACCTTCACAAACACCAACAACCTCTGAACAGGCACCCCCACCACCTGCACAAACACCAACATCCTCTGGACAGGCACCCCCACCACCACCTGCACAAACACCACAAACCTCTGGACAGTCACTCCCACCACCTGCACAACCAGCCCTTGTCCGGGTACAGACACCAAATGTGCAGACTCCACCTGCACCTCTTGATCACCCTGTAGTACAGCCACATACACGAAGGCGACAAGCACAACCTCACCCCTCACAGTGCTCATCACCCCCACTATTGCGGAAACACAACATTTGTATTGGGGTTGAGAAATAAACATCTATAAAAGTCATATCCTGTTGTGTATTATGTCCTGTCTAACGATGTAAGCATGTGTGTGTGTGTGTGAGACAGATACAAGTGTAACACATCATAGCAACACGTTATTATGTGCATAGCATATGACTCAATAAATATGTGTCAATCTTTGGAAACAGACATCCAAAATGAAGTCAAACAAGTTAAACAAAGTAGAATTACTCAATTACTCAAAGATATTTATGTACACAAAAATAACTGACCGTCCGTTTGGAAGGGAGAAAGGAAAACAAATGATGATCTTAATGCAGAAGGAGAAGGGAACTTGGATTGGGGTGGGGCAAAACAAATATAATACGTCAGGGAGCGTCAGGGAAACCAGTCTATTTACAAGGGGAAAAAGAATCTTCGTCAAGAACAATGTCTCAGTCCAAAAGTCAAGTCTCTTTCTGGTCATCCTCCAGGACCACAATATCTAGATCCTCAGGGTCTGACAAATCCACACGGCTGGTTTGTGCAGGAACAGGCACGACATGGGGACGTGACACACGAGGAGTACGGGGGGAAACTGTGTGGGGCAACGGACAGGGGGACACATTGACGGTGGTATGGGAGGGCATTTGTGAGACAAAAGACGACATGGCTGTGCTCATGGACTGCATGTGGATGCTGAAGTTGTCCATTGATCGTACAAGGTCCGCTCGCATAAACCGTATCTCCAGACACACTTGTAGGAACATGCAAGCGTTCCTGTCAGGTTGACCCTCGACCATCCAACCCAAGTCCCCTGGCACAGCCACAGGAGGAACAACACTGGGAGGGGTGGGGGGGGGACAGAAGGGATGTGGTGCCTCTGGTCCGGAGCTGATTTGTTCGGCTTGGCGGCTACGAGGAGGGGGACAGGTTTCAGGGGATCGAGCTGGAACCCCTGATGGCATGGGGGACTCTAGAGGTCGTGAGGGTCAGGTGGCAGGCCGAGATTGAATATTGATTCAGAAAAGGGGGTGGTGATGGACAGAGTATCTGAATTAAGCAGAACACTCCTACCCAGTCCAAAGATCAGGGCTTGATCCATCACCGTTTTGTAGCTCACTGCACCATCCCAGCTCAGAACCTGGCTACATGCAAATTAGTCTGTCCCTGGCCCAGTGCATCATGGGAACAGGGCAGACCAAACTACCAAGCCAATTCTTATACTGGGAAGGAAACAAGCTTCCGGGGACCGGTTTCTGGCATTTCAGCCGTCTTCGGCCCGGCTTGCTTGAATCCTGATGGTGCAGTGAGCAAGGGGCTCACATCTGAGTATACCCTTCCACGCTTATGGTGGACAAAACGATTCAGAAAAGGGGGTGGTGATGGACAGAGTATCTGAATTAAGCAGAACACTCCTACCCAGTCCAAAGATCAGGGCTTGATCCATCACCGTTTTTTAGCTCACTGCACCATCCCGGCTCAGAACCTGCTACATGCAAATTAGTCTGTCCCTGGCCCAGTGCAACATGGGAACAGGGCAGACCAAACTACCAAGCCAATTCTTATACTGGGTAGGAAACAAGCTTCCGGGGACCGGTTTCTGGCATTTCAGCCGTCTTCGGCCCGGCTTGCTTGAATCCTGATGGTGCAGTGAGCAAGGGACTCACATCTGAGTATACCCTTCCACGCTTATGGTGGACAAAACGATTCAGAAAAGGGGGTGGTGATGGACAGAGTGTCTGAATTAAGCAGAACACTCCTACCCAGTCCAAAGATCAGGGCTTGATCCATCACCGTTTTTTAGCTCACTGCACCATCCCAGCTCATCACCACCCCCTTTTCTGAATCGTAGATTGAATATTGGCCTGCCCCGGGGACACCTCTTTGTTACCCACTGGTAAAGAGTGTGTGGGTGGTGAGTAGCTCTCCAAAACATCATGGTCCGAGGTGTCCAGTCCTTCCACCACCCCTACAATGTCCACAGCCTCCACCCGGGACGTAGTACTAGAGTCTTCGTCTTCCTCATCCCGGGTGGGCGCAACCCCCTGGCCTGCAGATGTAGAGGGAATCCTCCTCCTCCTCTTCCTCGCTGATGGAAAGAGGGTATAGCCGCCGGCAAACTGATGTCCTCCTGCTCGGGACTTGTTCCTGTGTATCTTCTGTCTCACCAGCCGTGCCTGCAGAAGTATAAGCACAATCCTGATGTGGTGATTGTTTCATGCAGGATGATGCACATACATAGATGAGCCAAGGTCAGAATAATTTTCTCCTCTGATCACACTCTACAGTTGTCAGGGGCCGATTTACTACTTCTGGCGCATCTCTGCCAATTAGCAGAGGTGTGCCAGTAGAGTTGCAACGCATCTGCCCACCCGTGCGCCACCCGGGAAGCACCACATTTACAATGCGGCACACTGTGGCGCTTGGGTGGGCAGATGCGTGATGCATCCCCGGTGGAATAGCGGCGCTTTGCTGGAGTGGCGTGGCAAGGGCGACCCCACTCCAGCAAGGCTCGGGTGTGCACGATCTCTGACATGCTGCGTCAATCCTTACACCTGCTTCAAGCAGGCACAGAGTATTGATGCAGCATCGCCCTATAGGTGACTGAGTGAAATCTTGTAGATTTCACTCTGCCACTTTTAGGAGGCGTTCCAGTACCGGATGTGTCTCGTTGTAATTACCCAGCAGCATGGTGCTTTGTCAGCTCCGCCGCTGCATCACAAAAGTGACCCAATGGCAGTGTAATAGTGGCGCAAGTGCTTTGTAAATCTGCACCTCAGTCTTTATGGACTTAATGGGGCTTGGGAGCACACTGTCTCACAGTCCCAGCATAGTTCGCCCCTTTGCATCCTGGTCAATGCAGTACACAGTACAAACTTACTTCAAAATCGTCTGTGGTTGCTGCAAATGCTGCAAAGTTCCTCCCAGGTCACAGTACCACTCACAGGCACATAGCAAACCCAGATGATTTTTCTTTGCTCTCTAAAACAGCTGCTCTCTACTGATGAAGCGCTCAAAACAGAAACACGTGTCTAGAGATATACAGCAATGTCTGCACCAACTTTGGTGAATGATTCAAGATGAATTTGAAGTAAGTTTGAACTGTGTACTGCATTTACCAGGATGCAAAGGGGCGAACTGTGCTGGGACTGTGAGGCAGTGTGCTCCCAACCCCCATTCTGTTTATGAACTTACATGACATGTATGTTCACTGCCATATACAGAATTAAGTTTGACTTGGACATCTCATATGTTTTATTGTGCCTTAGGCAACGTTATTTGCGAAACCTCAACCTTGGCATTCTTGTGATCTGTGTGTCCTGTCACTGCTACATGTGCATGTTAAAAAACCAGTCCACCAAATGGGAACCTGAAGAGTCCAGATTTAATAGAATCTTGTCATTGGTATGGATTTTCATCTATTCAACATCTGGCCAAGTGTCATCTGCTTTGGAGCATTGTATGGGACAAGGCGAATATGGGTCACACATCCACATTGGGTCTGGACTACTTCTATAGCTACATTTTGAGTTCAGACTTTGTCCCTCCCCACACATCATTGGACAATCCAGTGCCACATATTGGCATTGTTGAGTTAAACTGTAGTGCAGTACACTGGTGAACAGTGGTGGGTGGTTGTGCCAGCTACCTGTACATGTGATATGTGATACAGGCCACTAAGGGTGAGACGTCTGTCAGTGGACACACCTTGCTAATTTAGAAACATTTAAGAGTGATGCAAGGATCTCAAAGTCTGTCTTGACTCCATAGCATATGATGATCTGTCTCAATTGGAACCCAACTCTACAGGTGCAATGGAAATCACAACATCCAATACCCTATGGCCTGCCATGCGCACACTGGACAGTCTCTGTACCATTGTTCATCCAATGCACACATCAGTCATGATTTACTTGTTTCAATGTTAGTGGTGCTGGTAGAGCAGAATTCAATATGAATGCATGAGTGTGGCTTATTTACCCAGTTGTCATGAAGAAACTACAACTCCCAAAATGCACTATGCCCTGTACAGTCCATATGCCACAGTGTGCTACTTCAATCTTGGTGACTGCTGCTTTTTGAATGGAGGCATGGGACACACAATGGTACAACACTGTTTCACTCACATCATACTCTCAGACACATATTGCATATGATGCACTTACTAGGTCTCTGCTGCTCATGCTCCTCCAGCTGAGCATGGAGGGTCGGCCAGGCTGCTTGCAGGACCCTCCTGTACAGTGGGGAGAGGTGAGGACGATGCACATGGTGCTGGGAAGACAGGCCAGCCAGCTCCGTAGCCTTGTGACGGGCCCAGCGCTTTAGGTCCTCCCAGCGCTTGCGGCACGCCCTAGCCCTCCTGGTGGACACTCCCACTGCACTGCAGCGCTCGGTGACGTTGGCCCATAGCCTGCCCCGGGCTGCAGTGCTCAGCTGGTGCTCAGGGTCCCCATATAGCTGAGGAAATTTCTCCAGCACCCCATCCACCAAGTATCCAATTCCCTTTCTGAGAAAGGGGGTGCTCTCTCCTCATAATCCTCAGCCATTATGGGGCAATAAGTATTAAGAGAGCAGCAGGATGCCTGAGGATCTGTTCAGTGATAGAGGATGGCTCAGAATGAACACAATATGGCTGCCAACTACTTCCTGTGATGTATTTCCTGTCTCCCACTTCCTATATTACATTGTCTTTATGAAATGATGTGTTCCAGTTTATTTTCGGAATTTGCAGCCCGAAATCGTAGTTTCCAGTTCCGGGTCGCAAATTACGCGCAGGCGTATTACGACGCGACGCCGGAAGTTACGATTTTGCGCTGTAACTTCCGAAAATGACCCGCGACACATTATATCATACAGGAGAGGTCATACAGACAGGAAACATATACATACAGAGGTCCTACAGATAGGAAATACATCACAGGAAGTAATTGGCAGCCATTTTGAATTCATCATGGTGCATCCACAATCAGTAATCAAATCTACTGCCATCCTGTTGTTCTGTTGTAGTAAAAAGTGAAATGACAGTGCCAGTGTGAATCATGAATATGTATCTAAAGGGGGAACAGATCATTTAATGACATTTCTGCACAGTCAGGGGGGGGGGCTGACATAACATCAGAGCCCAGTTTCATATTCTCATACTTTGCATTATGGGACATGTAGTCCACAATGAGTGCTCAGTATCAGAGTTGTGTGATGTGTCATGTAACATTAGTGTGGAGCAGTGTGGATATGTCACAGACACATGGGGGCAGATTTATGAGCCCTGTATGCCACTTTTGCGCCACAGTTGCGTCAATTTTGTGACTCAGTGGCAGAGCAAGGCCAACGTCATGCTGTGGCTTATTTTCAACGTGAAGCATCTGTGAAATGTGTCATGTCGTAAGGGCCTGCGCCACAGTTGAGCGTTCCTGTGCAGGGGGGATCCAGCACAGGAACGCCTCCTAAAAGTGGCAGCGTGAAATCTAAAACATTTCACTCAGTCACTTTAATGGCTACGCTGCGTCAGAACCCTGCGCCTGCTTATTGGAGGCGTAAGGATTGATGCAGCATGTTAGACATAGGCATAGGGTCACCGCTTGCCTTGCTGGAGCTGCATTACGCTTGCAACGCAACTCCAGCAGTGCTTCACCTTCACGCTTCTGTCTATACTTGCCCCATGGCGCGCCACATTGTAAATGCAGCACATCCATGATGGTGCTAGGGGTGTCTGCTATGAGGCACAATAACTGTGGCATCCCTGATGATATGCTGGGATGCACTAGTTATTGTAGGTCTTGACCATGGTGCCTGATTCTCCCATGACATCATCACTCACATTCAAGGCCCATCGTTTGTGGTGGAGTCAAATCTGTGGAGGTCACAGGCCTAAGTATGCAACCTTTTTGTGAATTGGTGACCCATCCTTATGTGGTCCAGGTATGTCTCTCAGGACATGTATTGTTTGTCAACAGCGTGGATAGTTGGTTTTAGGGATGTCCACTATACTGATCGCTGACATGGGCACATGACCTGAGGCACACTCCACCTTTTGACTACTGTCAGCGGCTGTGATTTGCATGCAGTTCATGTGGCTTGCAAAGTCGTCTCAGGGTGGGATTTATTGACACTATCATGTCTATCCAGGTGTCATCATTGACAACAGACAGCAAACCACATTTTGTCCATGACACTACAGGTTTCTCATGTGAAAAACCTGGCAACGAGCTGATCACGGACTTGCACGCCCTGCCGTGGGTCATGTGCGATGACCCGGTTTCCCAGATTCAGAGCTAGCCGAGGTTCCAGGGGCATGTGTAAGCCATGCGTTAGAGCAATGTTGTGCAAAACACAACAGGATAATATAATCTTGGACACGACTTCAGGGGAGTACTGCAGCACACCCCCTGTATGGTGGAGACATCTGAATCGTGACTTCAACAACCCAAAAGTGCGCTCTATGATGGCTCGAGTCCGTATGTGTGCCCTATTGTAACTACGCTGAGGTACAGTGTTTGCACGCCTGTAAGGGGTGAGGAGGTGTTGGGAGAGTGCATAGCCAGCATCACCTGAGGAGGGAAGAAAGGGCAGTTGTCAACATTTCCCTTTTTTAACTTGCACAGAACATGAGCTATACGTTCGTACATGCAGTGTCTGTTGGGCCCTGATTCTCATTGTACAATGGTTAATATTGGGGGGCATTCAGATATTTCAATGGCACATATCACTCATTTACAGTGCTTGGTACTTACCCAGTAGCCACATGTTGCCAAATTCTCCTGCAGCCATACGCCGGGAAAGAGGTGACATGCGGAATATGAAGCTGTCATGCGTACTGCCTGGGAACACTGCATGCACGTCGATGAACCTCCCACTGGCATCACAGACAGCTTGCACATTGATGGAATGCCATCTGTGTCTGTTGCAGAAGATCTGTGCAATGTGGCGGGGTGGCTGAAGGGCCACATGGGTGCAGTCAATTGCACCCAGCACACGTGGGAATTGTGCAAGGACATAAAAATCTCTTGCTGCGGTTTGTCTCATGGCCAGTGTATGTGGCATTTGTATGCAGTTGGGGGCTCTAGCAGTGATGCATCTCAGTACCTGATGCAGGCACTGCGACTGGCTCGCCTGGGAAATGCCCACAAGGTCACTGGTGACCCTTTGGAATGACCCAGTGGCAAAGAAGTGTAGGGCAGACAGGATCTTGAGATATGCTGGTATTGCATGTGAGCAGCAGGTCACAGAATCAAGTTCCTGCTCCCACTCACAGACCATATCCAAGATGACTTCTGGTGGGAAATGGTACCTGGCCCTTACATCTTGGCTGGTCATTCCAAATAGGTTGAACCTCTGCCTGAAAATCCTTTCAGCTCTCCTCCTCCTCCTCAAGTAGTTTTGCCGCATGGCAAGGGGCAGTGCTACGAACACATTCAGTGACATCCTGAAAAGGTTTGTTTGTGTCTGCTCTGCATTTATCCATGTTGGTGGGCTTGGATTGGCTGCAGTGTATCAGCTGATCCCTGGTGGGGGATTGTAGGCACTTGAACAGGTGTTTACCCTTGTATTACATGACCAACTGCCAAAATCTGTATCTTTCGGCCCGTAATCGGTATTTCCGGCCCGTAATCGTAAATTACGGCACCCTTCCGTAAATTGTGGGCCGTATTCGCAAAATCCGCCAAAATGCCATAAATTCCGACCCGGCGCCGTAAATTCAGGCCCGGCGGTGGAAAATACGGCCCGGCGGCGGACGTAAAGTTAGTAGTCTTAAGTTCATTCTGTGAATCCCGAAAGTAGTAAGTTCATTCTGTGAATCCCGAAAGTAGTAAGTGCATTCTGTGAATACCGAATGTAGTAAGTGCATTCTGTGAATACCAAAATAGTAGTAAGTTTAGGATTTAGTCTTAAGTTCATTCTGTGAATTGGGCCCTATAAGAATATTGCCTGTCACTGAGGAGCTCCATTTTCTTTCAGAGGGCTAAGGCTAAATGCAGTTCCCATTTTCCTTTCTTAACCCCTTCGCCGTGGCGCGAATTATGCCGCGGCGCAGGGGGATAGGGAGTGCGCGCAGCGCTGCGGTGCTCGTGACGGAACTACGCTGTCATGAGTCACGTGCGGCATGTGCTCATGACGGAGTGGTTCCGTCACAGCCCCGCCTGCTCATTAATTCGCCCGTACAGGCGGGGATTTAATGTTGCGTGGGCGGAGCGGCAGCCGCATGACGGAACCACTTCATCATGAGCAGGCAAGGGGTTAAGATGCAACTATAATCATGCTCACTGACCTGTCATTAACCTTGGTTGCTTGTTCTGGAAGCAGGCATTGTGACGTCAGAACTCAATTGTAATCGCTTATATAACTCAAGTCTCCTTCGAAATATTTACTACGTTTTAGCAAGGGATTGCAGGCTACTACTACTGCTACTACTACTAATAATAATATGATTTTAATAATAATAATAAAGACAGACAAATATCTGGGTCACTTTCATAAAAATCGATTGCAGTACTGAATATTAACCACCAAAAATACTGTGGTATAACAATGTTGAGTCAAAATAAAATCTACCACAATATTGAATTTCTATTACAAAAATGTAAACACATAAAATTGAATTTTGCAATATCAGAAATAACATATTATTTGTAAAAGAAATATAGAAATACACAATATTGACAATCCTATCTCCAAAATGAATTTATATAAATATTTTAAGAAACTAATATAAAGACAAATAAATACCGAGCAAAAAATATTGAGACACCATTTAAAATAAAATAAATAAGAGCAAATTCGGACACACCTAAATTCGTTTTTGTCAAAAAAGGAAAAAAAGTTCAAATGATCAATGAAAATAAAACCAAAACCTTTTAGCCGATCAGAAAAAAATTGCAACTAAAAAATCAGTATGAGATAAAAGAAAACACAACTCAATTTGTGCCTGCTTTCAACCAAGAAAATAGAAACCTGTCATACTGTCCCAATAAGTACAGAAACATCCTTCAAAAAGTAAGTAAATATATAAATATGTAAACAAGAAGTAAACAAATAACTTCTGGCATATACTTCACAATAAATAAAACTATATTTTCTGTAGCATTACCGCCTAGCTCCAGAAAAGTCTAAAACGCTCATCCGAAAGAAAAGGCTCAACCTACAAAACTCCCAACCTGAAACTATAAAATGCAAATAACCAAGAACTGATGAATGTGCTAAATATAAAACACCTAGGGCCAGATGTAGGAGCCCAAATACCGGTCGGTAACGGCCGATTTCGGCCGTTACCGACCGGTATTTGGGGATTGTAATGTAGGGGGATAGAAAATACAGAATCGGTATATTTACTGATTTGGTAAAATACCGAATCGGTAAATATACCGATTCTGTAATTCAATATGTAGGTGGCACAGTTTACAGTGCCACAGGCCCTTAGAAATCCGTTATTTACCACCCAATACTATTGGGTGGTAAATTACGAATTTCTGTGTACATGCACATCTGTGCATGTACACCTGTGCCATGTGGCACACATACATGCCCTAAGGGCATGTATGTGTGTCACATGGCACACAAGCCAGAAACAGGGGTGCAACAGGGTGTCAAAGTGACACCCTGTCCCCCTTGGAAATTCGGTATTTTTACCGATTCGGTAATTACCGATTCGGTATTTGCTATTGAATCTTATGTGCTTCAAGGCCCATAGGAATCAATGGCAAATACTGATTCGGTAATTACCGAATCGGTAATTACCGAATCTTACAGATTCGGTATTTTTACCGATTTATTTTCCTATATAGCAATTTACCATTCGGTAATTTGCTATTACCTGCATCTAGCCCCTAGGATCAACTATTTCATGTGTTTCTTTCATTTAAATTAAACACAGATATCAACATGCCCAATGTAGCCAAATGCAAGGAGTCAGAAAAACAAAAAACCCATGCTCACTTATCTAGACTATGCCTACAGTAAAGATTATCATACCAAAGAATGTAGCCACTAGAAGCGCACAAAATAGTATTCAAATGGTTGCTATGGAAAGGCAATACTGATAATGACAAAGTTGACATTACAGCTAAGTATTACCACCTACTAAATATGTAAGAAAGCAAAGACAGAAAGGTAATTAAAGATGTAGAGGTCTTATCTAGTTCCACAGCTCTATATGGAGTAATACTTGAAGACTATGGGCCTTATTATGAGTCTGGCAGTCCCTGAATTGCCAGATTTGTGGGGCGCAGCAGTGGGGTTCCGACCAACATATTATAAGTTTACTGGTCGGACCACAATTTGACCACAGCCATTGCCATGGAATTGCATTCCCTGGTGGTGGTACAGCGTTCAGGGGCTCAGAATATACAAGTGGTGCTGCTGTGGTTTGCCATGCATATTTTGAGTAGGTCTGGGCGGTGAACTCCACTCCCAGTTTTTTCCTCGCTGGCGCTTGTCAACGTCAAGTTGGTGAGTGTGAGTGAGGAAAATCCACCTCCCGGTGAGATTTGTCCTCACTTGTGCTCATCAACGTCTACTTAGTGAGCTTGAGGAAAGAAAATCAACCTCCTGGTGAGATTTCTCAACACAGGCGGTTGGATTTCTTAATGCGAGTGGTGACGGCAGGTCACGACCGCTCGCATTAAGAAACCTTCCATTCGTGTTAAGAAAGCTGTAGCTTGAATGGAAAATCTCCTCTAGCAACAGAAAGGAAACTGCTCGCGGAACTCCACATAGAGCAATGGAGTTTTTTTGTCACTTCGTGCAGTTCTGCTCAATGGAACTCTGGGAATTCTGCCCAGGCCTAATTTTGAGATTCCCAACCGCCATGTAAAAGCTGGCAGTGAGTAAACAAAGGGGGGCTTACAGGGCCCCCTTGCCCCATGCAGATAGGTGCATGCAGGTGGCACATGTTGTACCTCCCTGTGTGCAAGCACCCCCCTCAGATCCGGCATAGCATGGGCTTTACAGTCTATGCCATGCTGGAATGCAATATGGCGGTTTCACGGGGGCAGTATTAATGGCTCATGGAGCTTTTTTACTGCACCGCCCCAGCACCACCATACTGCCTGCCTGCCAGAAAACTATTTGTATCGTAATCTGATGGGTGGGCAGCATCCTGGTTTGGCTGTGCTGTAGCGGGCAGTGGTGAACCCCTGCCCTACCAAACTCATAATGAGGCCCAATGCCTAAATACTCCCTACCCACTGAATAGCCTAAATGCCCTCTGTACTTAACATAAAAATATCAATATTAAGAAAAAGAGGAAGAAAAAGAATAGCAAACTCTGCACCAAAAACATTTGCAGAAACAGACATCCCAGAACATCTCACTATATCCCACACAAAATATGATTTCGTCCTATATGACAAACTTAATAATACAAAATAAATGCTACTGCAAAAAATATGCAAAGTGTGCATTGTAGATTGCCTAGCTTTCCCATCACAAGGGCATTTAGGTAGATTTGATGACAATGCCTTAAATTTAGGGAATTCAACTATGCGACAGATTAGTTGAAAGTGTAATCTAGTAAAATAAAATATGTCCTTGTTATTAATCACACCAATCCTGGGCCCAAGTTTCCAACCTGGCCAATATCACCCTACCCATTATTTTTGCAGGAGAGTCTAATAAAGATATCGGGTGATAGCACCTTGGGTCTTCCCTATCCCCTTTTTTAAAATGATTACAAAGGTGCTATTGCCCCATGTTGTCGGGAAATGGCCATGAGCTGCAACATTGCATACTTGGGTTAATAAGGGAACTTATAAAGATTCAACAGATGTAAAAATGCCGATGGGTACCCCATCTGACCCTGGCGCTTTTGAGTTTGATAGTAACCTCTTCAATACTAATCTGTTCCAAGAGTTCAAAACCTGTCACCATAGATGGAGTCTGAATAAGGCCAATATCAACATTATTGGGATTAAAGAGTTCTTCGAAATGTCTCTTTCAAGCTTCAGGAGCAACTGAAACCTCCAGGGTTGGCATTTGATTATCTTTAAAAAAAAGGGGGAGTTGATGGTCTTCCAAAACAAGGTGCTGCCCCTAGTATCTGCTGCCTGTACTCAATTATCCCTAGCCTGCTACTGAAGTTTTTTCTTTCTATAGGAAATAACTCATTTATAGTTCCTTCTAAGTTCTTGAATATTCTCCAGTGTTTCTGTAGCGCTTTCCTTAGCTCCGTACTGGCTCTTGTACAATATTTATCAAACTAGCCTTGGGCCTTACTATTTTTACTTTGGTCCGTAAAGGGAACATTCAATTTATCTTCAACCACGGCTGCAATATTCTGAAATGCTAAAAAAAGCCTTTCATAATCAGCACTCCATTCAGTACAAATGTTAAAAGCTTCAAAATTTTCCTTGACTGCGGATTCTAATCACCTATTTCCATAAAATGTGAGTATCAACACTCTGTTTGGTTCCCCCTCTTGCACCAACAACTTCATGTTTAAAATATACTTTGCTCATTGAAGGACTTTCCATTGAGATTGTGAGGAAAATGGGGTTGTTCAGACGCATAGCGAGTTAAATAGGCACATACTAGGCTATTGGGGCACATGCATTTATTTTCATTAAAATCTCCAACCCAGATATAAGCACAACCAATTCCTTTTTTATCCGCTAAAAAAACCAAATTTTCTTGCTCAATCTTACAAGAACCATGGGGCATATTACCAAGCAATAGCGATAATTATCGCTATTGCTTGGTTAGAGACAAAAATTTACCGCTGAGCTGCGACGATTTTTATCGCAGATAAACCTTGGTATTACCAAGGTTTAACGCAAATGCGATAAAAATCGGCCGCAATGCATGAATATCGCTGAAAAGTCAGCGATATTCATGCATTACCGAGCTAATGCTCTTAGCCATGTTATCCACCTCCCATTGGATAACATGGCTAAGAACTGCTCAGGGCAGGTTTTAGCTTTTGGAGATATTCGCGCTTAGCGCGAATATCTCCAAAAGTTGGTAATAGGAGATAGCGATGTTAGCGACTGTTTCCAGTCGCTAACATCTTGGCATGCCCACTTTGCATGTCATTAGTGATAAATATCACTGACATGCAAAGTGGGGCCCAAGATGGTCGCTATCTCCTACTAGCTGTCGCTAACTGGTGTTAGCGAAAGCTAGGTAATAGGGAGATAATTTTATCTCCGCTTTCTTGGCTTTTAAAGTAAAAAAAAGCAGAGATAAACCCCCTTGATAATATGCCCCCCAATTCCTTGTGTTATTAAAACATGGTTGTAAATATTTATCGAAATAACATTGAATTTCTGCTCTATTGACAAATGCACCAATTGATAAAAAGGGCAACTATTAGATTTCTTTCTGATAACAATAGGGACTAAAACTGAAATAAACATTGCCATACCACCCTTTGCTCTAATTACAGGATTAAATTACCATATAGTCTATGGTGTTGTTTACTCTGAACAGTCCGTCTTACTCCATATGGAGTCCTGTTGTCCATGAGCTTTTTTGCAAGTACTCAGCCATGTTAACTCCTATCGCCAATTCAGCTCATCAATATACGATAACGGGGAAAATCTATTTGTTATGGTAAGAGGAGTGGAGTGGTTACCATCTTGGAAATGGGGCACAGCATGTCAGTCAAACAGAGAATGATGGTTTCGCTCGTTAAACGGTCAATGCTCTTGTTGTAAGGTCTTCATCTTATGTACATCCATGCTCCATGTTCTACTTTCCTTTTCCCCTATATCCCACCTCACATGGATTCTTCCTACATCCCGGCCGCGTACTGGCCTTGCTTTTATTCAATGTTCTAAGTGCCAGTTTTTGATGACAGTTGCTGGTCCTTGTAACGGTTGTGGTGTTGGAGGCTGTTAGAGAATAAACTAGAACTTGAACTTACCTTTTCCGCCTCGTGCTCAATTTAACATTGGCGAATATGATTGGTAAAGCGGCGGTTTTTAGTGTTATCGATCTATCGTCCATCTACCATCAAATTGAATTGCACCCAGATTCCGGATCACTCACATCCTTTATTACTCCTTTTGGGGCGTGCAGCTTTTGCCTCATACCCTTCAGCCTGGCATCTGCAGCTGCTGTTTTTCAACGTGTGATTCAGGGCATCTTGGGGAAAATTGCTAATGTCCTTTGCTTTCAGGACGACATTTTGATTCCTGGATTGTTCGAACTACATTGTGCTACTACTTTAAGGGAGGTGTTAAAGACACTAAAAGAAGCTGGATTGACTGTGAGTAAGGATACATGTAGGATTGGGGTTGATTCTGTAGACTACTTGGGGCATACTATTTCTAGGCACAGTGTCAAACCCAAACTAGATCTTGTCAAAGCAGTGAGAGAAGCTCCTCCTCCAAGGAATAAGGATGAGTTGAGGTCCTTTTTAGGATTTGCAGAATATATGCCCAAGTACGTCAGGAATTTTGTAGACGTATTAGCTTCCTTAAGGGACCTGTTAAAAAATGGGGTTCCTTTTCTCTGGGAACAGGGTTATCAGCACTCTTTTGAAGCTATTAAAGATGCTATAGCTAATGCTCCTTCTGTTGGCTGGTTTGATACCCAACGTAAGAAGATTTTGACCACTGATGTGAGTGGAATTGGTGTTGGGCTGGCATTGTCGCAAATTGTTGAAGGAAAGTAGGTGGTTGTGATTTTTGCGTATAGAGCTTTGATGGAATCTGAACGTAGCTGCTCAACAGTTGGGAGGGAAGCCTTGGCCTGTGCTTGGGCTATTGATCATTTAAAAATAATTTTGTGGGGACTTCCTTTTACGGTGTGCTAAGACCACAAGCCTTTGATGTTCATGTTCTCAATCAAAGGAAGGGTCATCACGGCCCCTAGAGTTGCGAAGTGGCTCCTTAGCCTAGAAGGGTATAATTTTACCATGGAATACGTGCCTGGGAAAATTAATTGGGTAGCAGATTGTCTCTCATGGTTTCCTTGCAAAGAAAGTGTTGATGCTGCCAATTATGGGGATGGTCAGATTTTGGCTTTGGTGGAAGTTCCAGGAATTACAGAGGATGAGTGGAAATCGGGGATTGAAGAAGATGAAATCTTGAAACAAGTCTAGAATAAGATCATTCAGGGTTGGTCAGTCAAACCTAGTACTTTAAGCGTCAGCCGGCAGGATTATTGGGCCATCAGACATGAATTAAGCATTTTTGGTAATAAGGTCATGAGAGGAGACAGGTTGGTTCCTCCTGAGAAATTGTGGGCTAGGATTGCGGCGATTGCCCATGAGGGGCATTTGGGATAAAGCATGACCAAGCCTAAGGTCAGAGCCACCTATTGGTTCCCCAGAATTGATTCTATAGTAGAGGAGAGGGTCAGAGATTGCTTGTCATGTGCCCTCAGTGATAAATTGTGGTCCACTCAGAAAATGCCTCTATCTACTGTTGTTATCTCTTGTAAACCATGGGATAAGCTTGATTTAGACATTATTGGCACTCTCAAGGTACCCATGTGGAAAGGGAGGTTTATGATAGGCTTGGTGGATTATCACTCCCATTAGATAATGACGAAGGTGGTGAATTATATTAACATAAGGTCCCTTATTAATTTTCTCAAGGAAGCTTTCATGTTCGGAGGGGTTCCCAGCACTCTCATCACAGACAATGTGGTACAATTCATGTCTGATGAGACGCATTCCTGAAGAATTGGTCCATTTGCCTGTTCAAGGCTTTATACTGCCCAAGGCCTAACAGATTGGTTGAAAGGGTTAATCGTATGATTAAGGAGTGTTTGCAATTTTGTCTTGTGTCAGGTAATCCTGCAAAATGTGCTCTTCAACGCATGTTCTCCATTCCTGGATTTGAAAGGGAGATTACCTGGTACAAAGTTGTCACTTAACTGGTTGGGGGTAGGTGAGCCCAAATGTGTGGAAAGGGGTGAGATGATTAGTGCTATTAGTTGATTGTTTCTGTCAAATAGTGCATATACCATTGTTTTGACTGTTGAATCTTGGCGTCCCACGCCTCTGTAATTTTAGTTTGATTTGTCCTGTTTTTATAGGAGGTCTTTGTCGTTTGTACATCCTTGCTCCATGTTCTACTTTCCTTTTCCCCTATATCCCATCTCACATGGATTCTTCCTACTTAACAGCCACATGCTGGCCTTGTGTTTGTTCAACATTCTAAGTGCCACTTATTGATGACAGTTGCTGGTCCTTTTAGCGGTCTTGGTGTTTGAGGCTGTGAGAGATAAACAAGCACATGATCTTACCTTTTCCTCCTCGTGTCTCACCTTAACAGCTCTGCAGGTTCTTGTCTCAAAGTAATAGAAAAACCTTTTCTATACAAAACCCCAAAGAAAGGGCTTTGATCTTATACATAAGGAATGTCCTATGAGCAAGGCCTTTTAACAACATTTCCACAAGACGGGGCTCCTAAAAATGTTAAATTATACAACCCCTACTTTGAGTCACCCTCCTCAGATATGCCAACTCCTGAGGCAAATAGCCCATCAGCCAGAATTGTTTTTCAACCAATACAATGATTTGTTTTTAAAATTCATAAAGACTTCTGTTACCCTCCCTAGATAGTTCAGGAATATTTGTCAAAAACAAAACGTATGGGGTACATTCAGGTGGTAGTTGTGGGTAGCGCAATAACTTGTGCACGGCAACAGGGGATGGCTTGAGAGTAGCGAGATGGGCCATCCCACAAGCCTTACTTGGAAGTTCTATGTTGGCTACAGTGATCGACATGATGGAGTCTTTTGCACTGAAGGAGTGTTGGTTGCAAGAGATGTAGTGGGTACATTTCCATGCCCAATCCCATTCCTTGTGTCCATAACAGTATTGGACACCTCTGGCTGTTGTGCTTGGCCTGGCACAGCCCTAACCACTACCCCAAGAGGGTAATTTCTAGTCATTACTTGCAATACTAGGCCACTTGATTGCATGATTTTTAGAATCACTAGCTGGATCTCAATGGCATCAAGGTGTGCTTGTATGGGAGAGAGTTCCTGTCTTAACAGAGCATTGAAGAGTGTGAGACATTTGCCCAGAAAAGGAACCCGAGTGGCCAAGTCCCTAGGTAGAGATTCCCTATTCCCATCCAGCACTACTTAGGAATACTTGCACAGCTCCTTTATTGTGGGTGACTGACTTGTAGGAGTCGAATTGTGTGATCTTTGACTTCCACCAGTGGGCTTACAGCCTGATTCATCATACTCCCGTTTTGCGAGCCCCTAATAGCGATTCATAGCGAATCGCTATTAAGGACTCGCAAAACGGGATTCATGTAGGAATATGCAAAAAAAATGCGATTCCTACTAATTCCTTATTTGCGATTAGCAAATTGCTAATCGCAAATAAGGAATAACTTCCCATTCATTCCTATGGGCCAAAAGGCCCATAGGAATGAATGGGGAGTATTCCTTATTTGCGATTAGCAATTAGCTAATCGCAAATAAGATAGCGATTGAAAGGGTGCCAGGGGTGTCCAAAGGACACCCTGTAGCACCCCTTAAATGCCAATATGAACTGGGGTTGCGCACACACATGTCCAAAGGACATGTGTGTGTGCAACATGCAACTCAGAAAAATGCTTTTAAAAGCATTTTTCTGAGTTATCGCTATTTACCACGAGGTTTGACCTCGCGGTAAATAGCATTTAAGGAATCTCAAATAGAGATTCCTTAAATGTAATCCATCGCAAATTTGCGAAAACGCAATTACCGATTTTTGCATTTGGGATGATGAATCCCAAATGCAAAAATCTCACTCGCAAAGGGCCAGATTCTGAGAATCTGGCCCTTTGCGAGCCGAATCCAGCTTCATGAATTAGGCTGTTGGTTCTTTAGCCCTTCTTTGAAGGTCTGGCAGAATACCTGAGCATTTTTTATAAAATGTCCCATCCGTGGAAGGTATATGGGTGGGTTCTGTCATGGTGATGTGCAAAGCAGACAAGGAGAGCTTATCACTCGCAGGGTACTCAGGGTGGGTGCTAGAATGAACAGATTGTATAGATTAACACCTTCGCTGCAGCGGCTATTCTGCCGCAGCGCTAAGGGGGCGGCGCGCGCGCAGTGTGCACATGCTGGTGACGGACCTGCTCCGTCACCAGCCTCGGTTGAGCTGTGCTCATGACGGAGCAGTTCCGTCATGGCCCCGCCCGCTCAATGGAACGCCCAGTGCAGGCGCGGAATCCGCGCAGCGCAGGCGCGGCGAGCGGGCCATGACGGAACCGCTCCGTCATCAGCACACTGCTACCGCGGCTGATGACAGAGCGGTTCCGTCATCAGCATCGAAAAGGTTATGGGGCTCATTTATGAGCCCTTGCGTAACTTTTGCGCCGCCATTGCGTCACTTTTTGTGACGCACCAGTGGTGTTAAAGATGCACCAAGTTGCGTCATATTTACAAAATGACGCATCTAGATAGATGCGTCACTTTGTAAACCCATGCGCCACATTATATCTGCACCACGTATAATGTATGTAAGGAGGACGTGCTGACGCAAGTAAGCCTCGTAGAAGTGATGCAGTGAAATCTATGAGATTTCACTCCGTCACTTCTAGGACGCAAATGCGTCAATATTTTACACCTGCCTCATGGCATGCGTGTTGCACTTGGCCCTTCCTGCTGGGTCATCCCTAAACCTTTTGCCTTTTTCCTCCTACATTTCCTCTGACCTGTTTTTGTTGGTTTAATGACTCTGGGCACTTTACCACTGCTGACCAGTGCTAAAGTGCATATGCTCTCCCTGTTGTAAAGTGTATACATTGATTGGTGTCCATGTTTGGCTTATTTGGTTTACTGTCAGTCCCTAGTCAAGTGCACCAGGAGTGCCAGGGCTTGTAAATACAAATGCCGCTAGTGGGCTTGCAGCACTGGTGGTGCCACCCACAGAAGCGGCCTAGCAAAATGTGTCTAAGACCTGCCATTGCAGAACCTGCGTGCAGTCTGGTACTGCCATGCTGACTGCGCAAGTACACCTACTTGCCAGTCCGTAAACCTTCCCTTAACTTCATATTAGTCACCCCTATGGTAGGCCCTAGGGCATGGTGCATTGTGAGCATAAGGTAGGACAAGCCCTGATGTGTGTGGCATGTCCTAATAGTGAATTACAGCCAATTTTGTTTTTCACTATTGTGAGGCTACCTGTTCTCATAGGCCAGAATGGGCTGCTGGAATTATTACACTCTATAATCCCAGCAGGCTCAGGGAAAATGGTAGAAAATAAAGTTTAGTATGTCTGAACTCAGAATAATAAAATACTTATTTCAGTAAAGATATTTTAATATTCTGTGTTTGCAAATGCTACTTTTAGAAAGTTAGCATTTGCTTGCCTAACCATTTCAGCCCGCCTCTGCCAGGATGTGTATCTGCTGTCTGGGTTGTGTGAGTGACAGGGCTGGGGATGACAGGTGGTGAATAGGGGGATTACACCAGAGTAGGTGGTGGGAGTGCCCCTTGACTCTAAATAGGGCTGTGCTCTGGCACCACAATGCTGGCTCCGCCCCCTGGGGAGCGACTGATGACTCTGCCCGACACCTGGACCAGGAAGAGGGAAGACTGTCAACAAGGTGCTTCTGACTGTACTTGTCCGCACAATGCTGGCTCCACCTCCTGCGGAGCGCCTGCTGCCCTGCCCCACACACTGAAAGCAGAAACCTGTTTTGGCAAAACAAAGTGCTCCAAGGCTGAAGTGAACTATGCAAAGGCCCCCCTGGCCTGAAAGAACAAAGGAAACTTGGTATAAAAGTAGGAGCCCTGCTCCTAACAAATCAGATCCTGTTGACACCAAGAAGAAGCTCTGCCTGAAGAGAAGGACCTGGGAAAGCTGCATGGAGGACTACTGTCTCTAATCCGGAGAGACTGGCTTGTGGTGGGTGCCTTGCTGCAAGAAGGAGAGAAGGAGAAAAATACTGAGAGACTTTTTAAATCTACTTGTGCATTTGACAATCTCCAAGGGCTTGCTGGTGAACTTGCCCCCTGAACTGCACCCCAGGAACAGTGGGCGCTACCCCCCCTGGAAAGAGAAGCTGCTGTGAGCCTTGCATCTGCCCTGTACCCCTACTGAGGAAAAGCTGAGTGCGCCGTGAGGGAATCACTGCGCTCTCTGAAAGGCATTGGGCACCCCCGTCCCGCCGAGCAACGCAACTGCTATCTTGCAGGCCCCAGCTGACATCGCAAAGACCAGCTTCGCTGGCCCAAGCACCGTGCCTGTCGCCTGCCTAACTGTGGTCTGCACCGCAAGAACGGACCTTGCCTTGTGCCCGCCTGCTCCAAAGGAGAAGTTGCCCTGAAGCCCCAGCCGCCGCCGCTCGTGAGCCGCAGCGGTACGGGGAGAGAAGGAGTACACCCTGCACTCAGAGAGGCTTTGTTTTTGCCTCACACTGCCTCCCGGTGCCCCGCCCCCTCTTTCTACGATCGGAGCACCTCGCAGGAAAAACCCGGCCCACTCCGCAACGTCAACCTCCTGAACCGCCTCGAGCCGTAGCTCCCAACCCCGGAATAAGACACCGCGACGTGGGACCTCGAGCCGACCCCTGCATCGTCCGCCCCGGACCCCTCAAGAGACTCCAAAAAGGTACTGATTGCCGCCACGGTGCGAGTCGCCTCTAAGCATACGGCTCGCACCGCCCTTTGTGCCCCCTGAAGCCCTGAAGTGTGCGCTGTGCGAGTCTCACCCCCATCACGACTCGCACAGCCTCTGTGCCTCGCCTGCGCCCTGGGTCACTGAGCGTACGCCAGGCGTCGCAGGCATTGTAAGCGCACCGCCCTACAAGTCGCACCTGCCTGGTACGACTCGTACACTCGCTTCGAATCGTACCCTTGCTACCGAGTACGCGTCTCACGCGGGATGCGTGAGACTCGGTAGGTTCAATCCCCCGATCAGCGTACGAGGCGCACAGAGGTGTTCAGGCCTCACGGACAGCTCGTCCCAGCCTTAGGTCTTGCCTGCAAGCTAGGGAGGGCGTGTTTGGAGCCTTTTGTTACCCCTGAAAGAAGAAACAATGCCTGAGGCCCAGTGAAGTGGTTTAAGGGGCATTTGGACACTGTTTAAAGTTGAACATTGCTAAGAACTGTGGCATCCTAACAACCATTTTTGAAGTGCAAAGACTTTATTTACAAGCCTGCTTAAAATATACATAAAGGAGATATATTTTTACACTATATACAGTCTGGTGTCATTGTGTGGTGGGTTGGTGGTTATTGTGTGTGATACTGCAAATGTTTAACTACATGTGCTCCTAAGATTAGCCTTGACTGCTTGCGCCACACTACCTAGAGGGTAAGCAGGGGTTATTTCTTGAGGGGAATCCTGTGCCCTGACTTAGAGGAGAGGGTCCCTGCTTGTCACAAGAGAATACTTGCGCCAACCAGAGACCCCCAATTCTAACAAGGCGTAAGACTGACACAGGCACATTTAACCTGGGACTTTCCCATGTGAAGTGACCCATTGCTGGAGTTGCGAAATTTTTGTGACACACTCCAGGAAATGGTCATTTTTGTGCCTACAGATACGTCAGGAATACAAATGTATCTGTAACTCCTTGCGACATGATGTGTCATATTGTAAATATGATGCATCCAGCATGTCGCAAGAAGGGCGCAATGAAAAGTGACGCATCGCTGTTTTCACGCAGCAATGCGTCACTTTTCATAAATGAGGCCCTGAGAATATTGTACAAGGCTTGGCGATCTAACTGGAGACACACAGCAGAGCTTTTATTATAATCTCCTTTCTTAAAGTTCAATTTCTGCATCTAATTCCCCTCTAGCTCTTTCCAACATCCAATGTATAGTGGCATGCTTGACCACAGAGCCCGGCACCAGGTCCCCTCATTGTTAGAACTGGGGGTCTCGAGTTGGCTGAGGAAGGTACCTTAGTCCAAATAGGGACCCTTGCTTCTAGTCAGGGAAAGGACGGACACACTCTTTGATAAACACTGCTCACCCCCTGGTAGCTTGGCACGAGCAGCCAGGCTTATCTCCAAGGCAATGGGTAAAGTATTTGCCACCGCACTCCCAGTAACACAGTGATAACACCACAAATGGGCACCACACTGGTTTTATAAAAATAGCGGTATCTTTATCAAAAGGAATAAGATGAGACCAAATAATAGATCCAACATATAAGTATTCAGAATATTTCACTTTGCCGGTTATTAGGTCAACAATCACTTGTAGGTTCTTGCGGTATTAATGAGCAGTTCATGAAGATCTAATGCAGTCCTAATGCAATGCTATGCAGTTCATAATTCAGTTTGTAATGTAGTAATAAGACAGTCCTTAATGCACATACTAAATCAGTTTGTAACGCAGGAATAATGCAGGTCGTAATGAAGAATAATGAGGTTCATAATGCAAGAATAAGGCAGTTCGTAATGCAAGAATAATGTGGTTCGTAATGCAAGAATAAGGCAGTTCGTAATGCAAGAATCAGGCAGTTCGTAATGCAAGAATAATGCGGTTTGTAATGCAAGATTCAGTCAATTAGTAATGCAAGGAATAATGCTATACGCCAATCTGCGTGGGCAAGTCGGGCCCCACTAGGCCCCAACAGCAGAGAAAACAGTCGTAAGCTTAAAAGGGCGGCCCCCGTACTGCTGGGCAGGTACAGGCCACTCGGGGACTCAGCGTGTTTAACGCTGTGCAGCGGTGCAGCAGTGCAGCGGAAGAGAGATCAGAGCACTCCTGTACTCCTCATGCATGCCTCCCCCGGCCATACATGCTTGCAGCTCCCGATCAGAGTCCAAGCCTTACCTGGGGGGTGCGCTGGTTCGCTTTCTCTCTCTCCCTGCTCCTTGGACGTCCTGCTTGGCGGCCCCTTTGATGTTGCAGCTCCGTTGTTAGGGGATGCTGTTGCCTGACGAGTTACGGTGCTGCCTTCTCCTTCGTTGACAATCTTCGGCAGATTCCTCTTGGTGAACAATGATCACGATCCCTTTCACCTTGCAGCTTCCTTAGCTTGAAGAAATCCTTTAGCTCCTTACTCACAGCCTCAGTTACGATGACGGCTCGGGCCACAAAAAGCATTGCAGCAGCGGAGTGGACGATGTTTCATGCTGTGGGGGCAATGCGGTCACTGGGCACCTCGTAAACAGTACCACAGACCACACAGCAGTCTCACGTTGCGGCTCGGGCCGGCGGCGGCGATCCTCACTTACAGCCTCACTTAAGCCTCAGTTACGATGACGACTCTGGTCACAAACAGCAATGCAGCAGAGTGGACGATGTCTCATGCTGCGGGGGCAATGCAGTCACAGGGCACCTCCTAAACAGTACCACAGACCACACAGAAGTTTCAGGTGTGCAAAAGCACCATGCACCAAGCGCCGCTGAGGCACGGTAGGAAACTTTGATGTTCCTGACTTTCCACAACAGTGGACCAGCTTTCCTCTGGCCCTTGGAGAAACGCTACTTCAGGACGCAGCACATAGCAAAGTTCTCACAAGCAGGGGGGGCACAGCACACAGCAAAGTCCCTTCTCCTCTCCTTAGTCAAAGCAGCAAACTGCAGGCCAGCCCCAGAACACACAGCAAGGGCAGTCTTTCTCTTCAGTCTCTTCAGCTGTTCTTCTTTGGCAGAGGTTCCTCTTGATCATGATGTAGATTCAATCCTTCTTCAGTCTGGATTTCAGTCTTTAGTTCAGGGGTTTCAGCTCTTACATTTATGCCCCTAAATGCCTTTGAAATCTTTGTGTTCAGGGGGCTCTGAGCCCAGTCCAAACCATACCTGGGTGTCTTCCTGCCAGTGCACACCCTCTTCCTTTGATAGTGAGGGTCAGGGCCCAGGACGCTCAGCAGGAGGTGGTGCCAACCTTTGGTGGCAGCAACAAAGCCCTCTTCACATCCAGGGGGGCTACTCATCCCTCCACATCAAATGCAGGCCAGCCTGTTGCTGTCTCACCTACCCCTCTCTGGTGTCAGGACACTCTCCAGACCCTGTCACATCCAAACCCAAATGGTCAATACACAAACAGGCAGAGGCACACAGGATAGTTTATGAAAAGAAACCAGCCACTTCTAAAAGCGTGGTTTCTAAACACAGAATTTAAAACCCATCTTCACAAAAAGTCTGAGTTCAGGCATACTAAACTCCAGCTCTCAGTCTTATGCTTATGGGAAGATAGGCTGGAAACATGTGCTCAGCATTCCCCATTCTGTCCTATGGGCAAGATGGCCATGCAACAGTGAAAAACGATTTGGCAGTATTTTACTGTCAGGACATGGTACACACCTAAGTACATGTCCTACCTTTCACATACACTGCACCCAGCCTTGGGCCTACTATAGGGGTGTCTGACGTGCATGTAAAGGGAAGGTAAGGCCTGGCAGGTGGGTGCACTTGCCAGGACAACAAGGCAGTTAACAAACTGCGCACAGGCACTGCAATGGCGGGCCTGAGATCTCTTTTTAGGGCTACTTGGGTGAGTGGCACAATTAGTGATGCAGGCCACCTAGTAGCATTTGCATTACCAGCCCTGGCACACATAGTGCACTTTACTAGGGGCTTTCCTAGTAAGACAAACATACCAATTATGGACAACCAATTACCACAACATTTTATAAAGGGTGCACTTTGACACTGATCAGCAGTGGCAAGGTGCCCAAAGCATCTAAGCCAGCCAAACGAAGTCCATCACAGCATCAAAAATAGAGGAGGTAGAGGCAAAAAGTCAGGGGTAACCACACCAAGAAATGCCAGGTCTAACACTCATGTAGTCTCTTTTTAACTATTTCTAGCCAGAGAGGAAGTATCTCTTATACTAAGTGTGGACTAAGTTATTAGTTGAGAGCAATCCACATTTGAAAATAAAACAGACGGAGACAGATCTGCTGGTAAAAATAAGGGTATGTAACTTCAGGAGAGGGCTGTTTTTAGAGGTATGGCCCAGCCTGGCCTCTTTCGTCCATTAACGGGCACACACGGACCCACCCTTGTGGGAGTCCCTCGCCAGTTTTGCGGCATTTGGCCCCTCCTCCTCAGCACTGCAGCGTGGGTGTGGATGGGGGACCGAGTCCCACCCCAGAAGGATTGCAATCAGCAGGAATGCAGGCCTCAGACAGCCCGAAAGTAAACGTCTCGTGCCGCGAGAGTCCCTCGCCGATTTTACAGCATCTGGCCCCTCCTCCTCAGCACTGTAGCACGGTTGTGGCTGGGAGACCAAGTCCCTCCCCAGCAGGATTGCACCCAGCAGGTATGCAGGCCTCAGGCGGACCGAAAGTCAACATACCGTTCTGCTGGAGTCCCTCAGTGCTGTGTCCTGCCCCTCCTCCTAACTACTGAAGCACAGGATGGCTGGGGGACCAAGTCCCAATCCAGCAGGATTGCAACCAGCAGGTATGCAGGCCTCAGACAGCCCGGAGTAAACAGTGACACTATGTTCCATATTGCCAATGGCTAGTACATTTACAACACTCCCACTTCCAGTTTACCACTTCCACACTATGGATGGACAACAGCATGACAAAATACCCCTTATTTATTCTCTCTTACTAAAAAGAAAACATAATAATTACTCTCCAGATAAGATTGTTAGTGATGTTGAATTTGTAATGTTGCACACATTAGCAAAAGTGTATCCAAACAGCCAAATATGAGGAGGTAATTTCCACTACAACAAAACCATAATGCTTCACCTAATAAAATCCACCCTAGGGATAGACTATTCCAAAAGCAGCAACTTCAAATTCCACATTAGGAAAAACAAACACATTTTTGCAGTAGCTTTTGTGCCACCCAGAGAAGCAATACAATATTACAAACTATTAATGCACTCCACATTCCACAAATACATGAAGAACCAACTCCTATATGAAAATACCCTAAATAAACAATCCAAAAACCAACAATACAGCAGAAGGCTGGCACAACTCATTGCGAGCAATAATTGGCAGGTATCAATTAACACTGTACCAGTTTATCAAAATCATCTAAAACACTGCTGTTACCAAGAAGTACAAACCCAAAAGTTCCATTCCCAAACCCTAAAACCTAAACTAGCCTAACAAATAAAATACAGGCATGGAATATTATGCTAAAAAGTTAGTCTATATATAGAACTTAGACTACCTAGTCTCCATAGCTTACACCGGCATGTAAAAAATGAAGAACAAGAAATAAACTACTATTGATACTGACTACATAAAAAAATGTGTCTTACAGCAATAAAAGATATTGTAGAAAATGTACCCTAAAACCTAAACTAGCCTAACAAATACAATACAGGTAATGGAATATAATGCTAAAAAGTTAGTCTATATATAGAACTTAGACTACCTAGTCTCCATAACTTACACCTGCATGTAAAAAACGAAAAACATTTTTTTTCAACTAGCTGTATTGTAAAATAAATAACAATAAAACAAATCACAAAACAGAATGTGGATGTTGTTGCCCCAAATAGGAGACAACTTATAATACGGTATATTTTTAAATATTTTCTAATACAAATTTGATTATCTATCTATCTATCTGTCTATCTATCTATCTATCTATCTATCTATCTATCTATCTATCTATCTATCTATCTATCTATCTATCTATCTATCTACCTATCTACCTATCTATCTATCAAATGATGTTCACTGAAAAAACAAAGGTTTTATTTTCTTTCTATCATATTTAGCCAACTCTACCTCTGCGCTGAAGGCTGTTTGCAATGGGGGTTTGGCTGCAGAGCAAGACCTCTGACTAGGCCTCTGCCCAATACCTCTATTGGCAGGCAACAAATCTCTGGGAACAGCCAAAGGCCAGACCTTTCGCTAAACACCCAGCAGCAGCCAACCCCCTGTAAGCCCTAACCCACATTTAATCTACTAGTTTATAGAAAAAAAGTAATTCACTATAGTGCCATGGTGCCAGCACTCAAGCTTGCCCTGGTAAAGCTTGCATGTTTCTATGGTAAACTTGGGTGGAGACTTGAGTGGCAGCTCCAGCAGTAGTACCATAATACCTTATAGAAATTTTGGCTGCACAGCCCCCTCATAGATGGCTGGAGGTCACCATATTTCAAAACCTGCCCCCTAATACGGCCTTGTGAGAAACCCACCTGTTGAAACGCTGAGGAACGCTGACTGCTGCTGAGCTGGGGAACCTGTGACTCTTTGCCTGTGAGTCTTTGCCTGCATTTTGGTCTCCCTCCCGCCGCCGCTGTAGTTCACCTTGCGGCCGCCGAGCGGAGGGAGACTACATCTCCCAGCCTGCCCAGCGACCCGGAAGCCAGCACCGGGGTCACCGCGCACGGAGGCGCTTCAAATTGACGGCGCCCTCCGCGTCGCGGGACGCGAGCGGGACGCCCGGACGAAGCCCGGGCAAAGGGCGGGCCGTCTGAGGCCGTCCGAGGTCGGACTAGGTTGGGTTGGGCTAGGGACCCTGCCCGAAAATCCCTTGGAATACTGTCTGGATACAGACCGGCACGGACTATACTGGGTAATTGAAACAACTACTGAGTCCTGTGAGTGCACATATTGTTCAGAGTGCATTGCCTATCCTAACCCTGCCCGGAAAAAAGCAAACCCCAGTCAATAACACTATAGATAACTATCTTTTCCAAGTTGTGGCAAAAATAAATAGCGACAGGAGATCCTCATTGGGATTAGATTCATCTATCCAATCTCCTCTGGACGATAAAGAGATAGAGGATCCTTTTGAACTACATAATAGCAGTACATCCGGTGTGGTACACGATTCTCTTCACGATACAAATACCATCCAGCCTAGTGGCATAGTTGCTATTACTGAAGATAATAGTGACAGTGAAGTGGTGACAGTGTTATCCACCAATAACGAGTCCCCTATCCCCACTGCAGCCCCTGTTCCAGCCCCGAGGGTTACTGGGGGCAAAAGAAAGGTTATGCCAAAACGGGGGGGTTTAAGGTCTGGTAGAAACAAAGTTGTAACCCCACCAAGGAAAATACTTGAGGATGAGGAGGATGATCTGACTAATGAAGCCTACGTGACCCTTTCCAATGCTCAATTTAATAAACTATGGAGTATGATGGACTTAAAAATTAAAGGTATAGTCAAACCCCTGGTTAGTAAAATAGACAAATTAACCGCTGAGGTTAATAGACTGGGAGGTTTATTAGAGAAAACTATGGTGGAGGTAGGTAATCTCCCTGAAGTTGTTGTGTCTAGGGTAGAGCCATTAATGAGTAAAACACCCTCTGGCGAAATTAGTGGACCTATTCCTATTCCTGCGCCAAATCCGCTAATGGTACCACTGACTAATCCACTTGGTGGTGCCTCAGGTGTTGTACCCCTCGTTCCTACCACTGCTGATTTTAACACTGGGAAAGGGTCTTTTGGGCTTGTAGTAGAAGCTTCTCCATTAGTTCTCGTCCTTGCAAATGTCCCCCCATTGGCATCTGGGGAGGTTGAATCAACATCATCTTTATTAAACAAATCTTTATCATGGCTTACTAATAACATGGTAATATCTCCCTGGGGAAAGCAACAATTATCTGAAGAACTTGTAAATGCCAGAAGGGTAGAGTGGATTGGTAATAGGGTCAAGAGGTTTAGGGGGGATTGTGTTGTCCTTAACTTCTCTGACCCTGAGGTCTTGCCAAACATCTTGCCCAACATCTTACCTCCACAGCGAAGATCAACTTCGATTGTTCCACTGACCTTGGATTTTTTCTACCCTCGGAAAGGAAGAGGCCCGAATTCTAGTACTTTAAGAACAAAATGGAACGTTGTGACCAAAAGGGGCAGTAAGGATGTTGGTTTTACTGAGTGGGGACTAGGCTTGGAAAATAGATTCTCTGCCCTCTCAAACCTGGATGCCTGTGATTGACAACCATCTAACCCTAAGCCTTTGTTGCAAAATACACATGACGCATGCACTACTGGGGATCTTGGACATCTAGTAGGCGCTCGAACTGAGATTGTCAACCCTGAGGACACAGTTGGACCAATCAATGAAAATGTAAATAACATTGGTATTGACGACATGGTGTTGAATGGGTTTGTCTCTAGCCCTAAACTTGAAATGGCATACGATACTGGGAATCTATTATCCTGGAATGTGGCTGGGCTATGTTCCAAGCTGGATTGCGGAGACTGGTTTGGGTTTGTTAGCAAGTACGATGTTTGTATTTTTCAGGAGACATGGGCCTGTGATCCTGTTTTTGCTTTGGGGTACTTAAATTTCTATGTACCAGCCATCAAGGGCCCAAAAGGGCGCCCGATGGGGGGACTTACTATATGGGTCTGACAGTCCCTAAAGGTTGTAGTAAAAACTGTGGAGCTTGATCAAAAAGATATCCAGCTCATTAGACTCATGAGTGATACATCCATTTCCATCGATATCTATAAGTTATATGTCAGAGGCGGAAATACAGGAAAATCTAAGGCCCTTCTTACCCTGTACAATCTCCTTGAGACACATTCTAGTAGTAAGAACATCATAATTGCAGGCGACTTAAATCGTACGTTTGAACCTCTAGACACCGGTGAGGCTTTCTTAGGTACAGAGGAAGATAAGCAATGGGATATCCCCACACTAGATACTACTCCAGTAACTCGCTGGACTGAGGATATTCTAGGTTTAAATGCTATGTGTCTTGAACAAGGGTTAAGAGCTCTGAATGGCAGGATAAAGTCAGATAGAGTACCAGCTATGACTTTCAATAATGGGAGAAACAAAAGCCGTATTGATTATGTCATCTGTAGCATGTCCCTTTGGTCAACTGTTAGTGATATGGTTGTAATGGAAAGGCTTGAGAGTGACCATAACCCTTTATGTGTTTTTCACAAATGGTGGTTGTCCGAAGATAAGGTTTCTAATTCCCGTGATGATCCTCTACCCCCGCTGATTGTACCAACAAATGACATGCGTAGGTTGAGGTGGACAAGTGTCAGGACAGACCAGCAGGCCTTAGAAAAAATAGGAGCTGCGATCGACAAGGCTATCATGGCCCTAGAGTGTGTGGCAGGGAATTCTCCGGATCAACATGACACTACCAAAGTACATGAGAATCTCTTTAATGAAATTAAATGTTACTTTTTAAAACCTGTAAGTAGTAAGAGGGTATGTGCTTATAGAGCTGCTAAGTGGTATAATCATGACTGCAAGGTGGCACGAACCTCTCTGGGAGCCTCAATTAAGAGTAAAAACTTGGGGGCTATTCGATCTGCCAGGAAGCATTACAAAATCTGCATTGCTAAGGCGAAAAGAGATTGGGACGAAGCCCATTGGAACAAGTTGAAATGTGCAAGTGATCGGAAAAACTCTAGATTATTCTGGCACATTGTTAAATGGGGTCAAGAAAGGTCTGAAGAGGCAAGTAACAATAATGTCCCACAGGATGCCTGGGTTAAATTCTTTAGTGATCAGTATGCTACCAGGGACCAGATTGTAACTAGTATTTGCCCTACTCATTTGTTTGCAGAAGACAATGTCTTCACGCAGAGGGAAATACTGTCTGCCCTCAAAACCGTACATAGCGGCTGTGCTCCTGGCATAGATGGGGTCCCAGCGGACGTTTTTCTAAATGACACTGGAAGGTGGTGTAAATACATTTACTTGTTAATAAACCACATTGCCAAGGGTGCAAATATCCCTGCATCATGGCGGGGTGCTGTAATCATTCCTGTGTATAAAAAGGGAGATCGTGCCCAGCCTTGCAACTATCGCCCAATCAGTTTAATTGATACTGTCCAAAAAATTGTGGGGCGAGTGATTGTAAACAGATTACTCGACTGGGCCGAGGAACACAATATTTTATCTCCCTCCTTCTCTCGCGGGTGTAAAAGTTCCTATTTTAATGTTCCTCAATGACACGTTAATTTTATCTAAAACCCCAAGCGGTCTGCAAAAAGCATTGGCCATTTTCGATAAGTTCTGTGAGGATCACGGTCTGGAGGTGAATGCGTCTAAAACAAAACTCATGGTTTTTAATCCACATAGAAATTTTAAATCCAAAACTATCATGAGTGGACGCATTCTTGAGGTTGTAAAATCATTTACATATCTGGGGATCCTTATCTCTAACGATAATAGGTGGAACCAACATTTAAACATTGCAACATTAAGGCACAAGCAATTAGCTGGTACCATCATAAAGGAGCATAGGAAATCGCTGACCAAACCGATTAAACCACCCTTGATTATATATGAGGCAAAAACAATTGGGTCAGCATTGTACGGGGCTGAGTTGTGGGGGCATGAAAATCTGCAGGAGCTCCAAACTTCTGAGAACAAATTCTTGAGGAAACTTACAGGTACTCCACAGAGTAGTCCGTTATTGCCTCTGAGATATGAGCTTGGCAGGAGAGAAATCTCGGAAATGGGTAAACTACGACCGATTCTATACTGGCGTAGGCTCTGGACCACGCCTGAGCTCTCCCATTATGCGGATGGGTTCATTGATGTCATTAAAGCAGATCGCTTTAATAAAATTGGATGGTTCAAATCATTAAAACTTGCACTATTTGAACTAGGCCTAATTGCATTATGGTCTGATCCAGCTGGGGCATCATTTCCCACTAAGACAACCCTAAAAAATATTTTTGGGGAATGGGCTGCTAATAGGAGTTTGCTCAGTACTAACAGCGGGTCCATGACCACCAGTTTCCTCGAGGTTAAACTGTACCCTTTATATGAATTGTATTGGGATTACATATCCAACCCTATGGATAGGAAATTGCTTTTTCAACTAAGGGCTGGTTCTCTCCCTCTCCGTAATCTAACATCTAAGTGGAGGAAAGGAGGTCCAGCTGCTTGCCCAGTCTGTGGGGAAGGAAACGAAACTCTTGGTCATTTTTTGTTCTCCTGCAAAGTATATTCTGCTCCAAGGCGTGTCTGGTTGGCACCTATGTGTAGGAATCTGGGTACTAAAAGCAGTATGGTAGCTTTGCGTATTGTTAGATCTACTACCGTGACTTGGATCACAATTGCCACAGCAAAGTACCTGGGGTGGGCGTGGGTAATAAGGCAGAGATTGCTAGTAGGGTAACTACTCTCTGCCTAGTTGATCGGAGACTGCTAGATAATTGTCTATTCTCTGTATTGGTTCAATTTATGTGTCATTAGGAATGAAATTTTAACGATTTTTAGCACAATGATATTGTAACCTGTTTTAACTGCATCTTTAATACTAATGAACTTTACACCTGTGATTATGTATATTTTGCTGAAAAATAATCGATTTTTAATGAGACATGTGCTTATGTCAAATATGACTTCTGTAATTTAATTGTCTGTTTTATTACGTGTTTGTATGTCTGCTTTTATGAGTAATACTCGAATAAAGCACTTTTGAATTGAATTGAATTGACTATTTTTAACAAAACAAAATGCATAAGGGGGAGACTGAGTCCCTGAGATCTCTAATATTGGCAAAAACATTTTGCTTCTTTTTGTGGCTAACCAATCAGATTGCACGGTACCACAGGATCAATATCAGTCTCATGGTTCTGAAAGAGCTGGTAGGAGAAACAGCCCTAACCCACATTTAATCTACTAGTCTATAGAAATAAAAGTAATTCACTGTACTGCCATGGTGCCAGCACTCAAGCTTGCCCTGGTAAAGCTTGCATGGTTCTATGGTAACCTTGGGTGGAAACTTGAGTGGCAGCTCCAGCAGTAGTACTATAATACCTTATAGAAATTTTGGATGCACAGCCCCCTCACAGATGGCTGGAGGTCACCGTATTTCTAAACCTTCCCCCTAATACTATTTATAACAAAACAAAATGCATAAGTGTGAGATTGAGTCCCCGAGATCTCTAATATTGGCCATAACATTTTGCTTCTTTCTGTGGCTAACCAATCAGATTGCACATTACCACAGGATCAATATCAGGCTCACAGTACTGAAAGAGTTGGTAGGAGAAACAGCTCCATTGGTCAACCATAAGGCCCTATTTTATTGTTCAGAGGACTCCCACAGGACCAATCATCCAGATATACTGATGTTTTTTAACTCCTTCATAAACACTCACGTACCTCTTTAAATGCACATTTCTTCAAAACAGTTGAAAAGATTTACACCAAATCACATAAAGCACACTTTCTGAGGAAAGTTCTATATGATAAAACTAAAATATTAAATATTAAGATACATATTAACTATTACAAATACAAAGTAGGACACACTGAATGGAGAAAGTGTTGGATTCTTGAGGATGCAGATGTATTATTCCCACTACAAACCTAGCCACATTGGGAACGTTTTGGACTTGGGGAGGTAAACATTTACTGAAAATTCCCACTCCAAACGTAGCCATAATTAAACTCTGGTGGGTGTACATTTAATATTCCCACTCTAAATGTAGCCACATTTGCAAAAGAGCTAAATTCTGGTGTGTGTAAATTTTCTATTCCCACTTCTAACATAGCCACATTAGAGAACATTTTAGACTCTGGGGGTATACAATTACTATTCCCACTCCAAACGTACCCACATTGGCAAAATAATTAAACTCGAAGGGTTACAGGTCTACTATTTTCCAACTCCAAATCTAGCCGCATTGGGGAAAGTGTTGGACTCTGGGGATTCAGATTTATTATTCCTGCTCCAAACATAGCCACATTAGGGAAAGTGTTGAACTCTTGGGGTGTACGTTTACTTTCCCACTCAAAACATAACTAAAGTGGCAAAAGTGTTGGACTCAAGGGGTTTCAGACGTACCTTTGCCACTCCAGACTTAGCCACAGTGGAGAAAGTGTTGAACTCTTGGGGGCTCAGATTTAATATTCGCACTCCAAGCTTAGCTACTGTAGGAGAAGTGTTGGACTTTGGGGGGGGGGGAGATATTGATTTTCTATCCCAAATCCGAACTTAGCCCCATTAAGGAAAGTGATAGGCTCAAATGTATCATTCACACTCCAAACCTAGCCTCACTGGGTTAAGTGCTGGAGTTGGGGGGGGGGGGTTGTGAATTCAGGTTTAGTATTTTCACTTTAAACCTAGCCCCATTGGTAAACATGTTGGACTTTAGGGGGTTTTAATTTACTATTGCCGCAAATACACGGAGTGGACCCAACAAGTGAATGGGAAATGCAAGTAATACCACGGCTGTTCCACATGTCACAACAGACAGTGGCCAGCTGGGTCCTTTCTTGCCACAGCCAATAGGCGACTCTACCAAAGTCCTTCGGGCCTATCAACCACAATTGACACCGCTCAAACTGATTCAAATTCTACAGGCCACAGACCGGCAAATACAATTGGAGGTGAACCAATTTCCACTTAATGTCAGAGCTCTTCACTTTAAGGCCTCTCCACTCCCCTTTGATGGCTTTGGAAAGCGGTCCTGATAATCATGCAGAAATCGTTATCCCACACACGATATCCTTAAAAGGAATAATCTCCTACGTCTATTTAAGCACATCCCGGCCCTTATGGGGATAACCTCCTCTGACTTAACAGCATGGTCATGAGAAACTCTAAGGGACTCTATCGTCTTGGAAGCCAGGTCTTTTGAAGGCCGGGGAATCCAACTATGACCCCCCAACAAAAATACCTATATGTACTTCTCCAGGAAGTACATATAAGTGTTCTCAAAGGGACATGGGGTGCAACCCACAATTAGCTGTCAGGCACTTCAAGAGCCGAAAACTCTATCAAAATTTCATATAACAATAATCACTTGTTGGTGAGATACAAATCAAATCCCATAGACCTCGACAACAGTCAGAGTTGCCACAGGTTACCTTATCGAGACCAGTTAGTTTCCCGTTCCTAGCAAGATTCTTCCAATCCCCCTTCATGGTCCATCCAAGTTGGCAGAATCTAAATTGCTCATTACTTCCTGGAATATAGCCGGGCTCAAGTCAATACTCTCATCCAAATCCGCCGTGGATTACCTGAGCAAAAGTAACATCATCTGCTTACAAGAGACCTGGGCTATATCCCCATCAGTCCTCTACAGCTATCATGAACTTTTCCAATCAGCATCCCAGCCTAACCTTTTCAGATGACCTTCAGGGGGGTATGATCAAGAATTTGAAAGATCTATTAGAGTTTGCCTCTGCTAAAGTCCTGCTATTGGGTGACTTTAACATCAGGGGCTTGGGATCCAATGATCACTTAGGGCCAGATGTAGGAGAGAAACCGGTATTTAGGATTTGGCAAGTAGGGGCCATCATTTTACAGAATCGGTAAATTTACCGATTCGGTAAATTTACCGATTCTGTAAAATACCGAATCAGTAATTTTACCGATTCGGTAAATCCAAATGTAGGTGACACTCCTAAGAGTGTCACAGGCCCTTAAGAATCGGTATTTTACCACCCAATCCAATTGGGTGGTAAAATACCGAATTCAGGTGTGCATGCACATCTGTGCATGCACACCGGTGCCATGTGACACACAGACATGCCCTTAGGGCATGTATGTGTGCCACATGTCACACATGCCTGTATTTGGGGTGCTAGAGGGTGTCAAAGTGACACCCCCTACACCCTGTAGAGGGGTTGCTGAACTGTTCCTGTAGACAGACTGGGGAGATTTAACTGGCGTGACCAAAGGTGTTTGAGTGACACCCTAGGGCATCCATTGTGTTGGATGTAGTTGCCTCACACACCCAGAAGGGTGTCATGCTTCATCATAGGCATTTGCTCCTCGTCGGGGAGGCGGTGCAACCCCCGACGGGCTCACCTCAAAGAGGGGCTCTTTGAGGGACCCAGAGCCCCCGACCAATACACCAGGCCTTCCCCGCGGCAGCCTCTCAACACAACTACAGTGAACGCAAGAAGAGCCCTAAGGAGGGCCGTGATCTTGCATAATCATAATGCTACAGTGCTCTCCACAAAAAATATGGTCTCCTTATGCAAACTATATACAAAATCAATATGGGAAGCTAAGAAATTTAAACTACAGAAGGAGTAGCTAAAAGTACATGTAATGCTAAAAGAAAAAAAATTGACCCACTTCTGGAACCACATTTACAAACAACGTTCCACCAACAAGAGTAGAGGGAACCCGGTGTCTGAAATAGCTTGGTCACATCATGTCACTCAACAATAGGGAGTCATTTGATAACCCGCGGACAGATACCCGGATGCTGACCACCCCTGCACAGGTTTGCAGGTTTCTGAAAATTAGGAAAAACAACAGTGCCCCCAGCCTGGCCCCAATGGCCTTCCACCCATCATATTTAAATGTGCTCCGCAAGAAAGAGCTAAGCTGTTAACACCCCTATACAACCATGCCTTCATCACATGTCAGATACCTGATTCAAGGAGAGGCTTGATTTTATTCCCAATTCTTAAAAAAGGAGATCCCTCCCTTCCTTCCAAATACTGACTCATAGCCTTATGAGATCTTGAGGCTAAGGTCTATGCTCAGTGTCTTCCCACAATATTAGAAGAATAGGTTGCAGAAAATAACATCTTACCATACTTCCAAACTGGGTTCTGGGCTTTTGCCTCCACAATTAATAACATCAACGCCCTAGATATCTAGTGCCGCCTTCGATAAAGTGGCTCGCAATACTCTCTGGTGGAAATAAGATGCTTGCGGGATCCCAGGGGATCTGCTCGGAGCCCTCATTTCCTTGCTCAAGAATAAATGGGTGGGAGTCAGAACAGGCCCTTCGACTGTCTCTGCAAAAATTTCCACCACAGATGGCCTGAAGCAACTATGCGTTCTCGCACCCCTCCAATTCAATCTTTACACCACCGACCTTTGGAGATTGTTGGAGCACAGCAGCCTGCTTCCGCCTCAACTGGGCCAATCAAAATCGAAATTGCACATTGTACAATATGCTGACGATATCGTCATAATGGATCATGCCAAATCTGGCCTTCAACGCTCCCTGAGTATACAATAAAGCTAATCCTCTCAAAATTAATCAGGACAACACTAAAGTCCTGATCTTTGGCCACTGCCAAAAATAGAAATTTCTGACATGGAGCATCGGGTCCGTGAGGATCTAAACGACACTGAAGTATAACTACCTGAGTGTATGTTTTAGCGAGTCCTCCAGATCATCTGTCCACCTAGCATCCCTGACAAAGAGAGCTGGCAAAGAACATACAGCCTGGCCCATCTCAATCAGACCTGAGCAGTCCTTCAGCCGAGCCCATACTGAAGGTGATAAAAACCACCCTTTTTCCTGCCCTAAGTTATGGGCATCAGGCCTTTCCCGAAGCATGTGCGGCAAGTCTAGACTATGTAAAGAACATGACCTACAAACAAATTTTTGGACTCCCTAAATATACACACAGGGCAAGATTATGACTTGAGCTGGGCCTCACAAGACAATCCTTTTCATGTGAAGCAGATACCTTGAAGTAATGCATAAGGGTACTTAAAGCTCCGGACAACACCCTTAAAGCTTGCCTAAAAGAAATCTTTGCTAGTCCCGGGACTCCATGGAATCGACAAATTGAAAAGGCTATAAGATCCATACAAATTGATGAATCAGCACTAAAAACAGACTCTGTTTGCTACATAGTGTGGAAAAGGGCCATATGCAACCAGGCAAGACAAATCTCCTACCAGCTGGACTTTAAAATCAACAACTATTCTGTCTGCTCTGAATGACCCATATTGCCCAGGGTTACCACAACCATATCTTTCAGACAGCTTAAACTCACTGGCTTGCAGGAATGTTATGTTTATGTGCCTTCTAGGCCTTCGACCCATTGATTTTAACCGATGGGCCCCATGTGGGGAGGAGGGGGCCTGTATACTGTACATCTTTTGTGCAGCTGTCCTTTCCAAGAAGCCCCCAGAAGAGTCCTTCTGAAGCCATTATACCAAAAAAGGGGGACTTACACATGTTTGGAGGCATCTGCACTTTGTTTCACACAAACAGACACTCAAACGCTTGCAAGGTGTTGAAAATATGTAAGAATCCTGGAAGACTAACTTTTCCCTTGTATAGCCATTCCCAATCTGGACTCTGTTCCTCAAAAACGTATTACTTATTATTTTATAGCATGCTCCAGAGTTTTTTCACCACACTAAGTCACTTTATTCATTTCATCTCTGATTTTAACGCTTTTATTCGTAGTAAGGCCATTGTGTAAGATTGCCTTTTTTGAACAATGATTTGTAAATGTGATGCCCAGTAGGACCGCTGCTTCCAAGGATGTAAGGGTGTATTGAAGGTGACACCATTGCAATGGTTCTAAATAACTGTGCAAAGAAGTTAATAAATAAATAAATAGAATTTACTATTCCCAACCCCACCTTTTCTACATTGAGAAACTATTGGACTTTAGGGGGTTCAGATTTAGGGGGTTCAGATTAAATATTCTCACTTCCATCATAACCACAGTGGGAAATATGTACAATCTGGAACTTTCAAATTTACTATTCACTCTACAAATTAATGCAGAATAATTGAATGACAATTTTAATTTCAATAAAAATATTTGCACCCTTTATTTCCTCTGTATTTTGTGCTCAGAGGTTACACTGTCTCCATGTGAATATGGGCTGCTAGCATTTGCCACCATGTACCCATCTAATTGTTTAAAAAAAAAAAGAGAACAAAAAAACCTGTGGGTCACTGAAGGTAGCTGGGTGGGTTTTGAGATTTTTGTCTGGGTTGGGGAGAGGAGGCCAGGTTTTTGGTAGAGCACTTCAGCAAAGTGGCTTTCTCCTTTTGGCATGTTTGGTGATCTTTCCAAGGCATCCATGCTAAGTGACACTTTAGGGGGTTCAGATTACGTATTCTCACTTCCAACATAACCACAGTGGGAAATATTTCCAATCTGGAACGTTCAAATTTAATATTCGTTCTACAAATTAATGCAGACTACTTAAATGACCATTTTAATTTCAATAAAAATATGTGCACCCTTTATTTTCTCTGTATATTGGGCTCTGAGGTTACACTGTCTCCATATGAATATGGACAGCTAGCATTTGCAACTATGTACCCATCTACTTGTTTAAAAAGTGAACAAAAAAAACCTGTGGGTCACTGAAGGTAGCTGGGTGGGTTTTGAGATTTGTCTCTGGGTTGGGGAGAGGAGGCCAGGTTTGTGGTAAAGCACTTCAGCAAAGTGTATTTCTCCTTTTGGCATGTTTGGCGATCTTTCCAAGGCGTCCATGCGGTGTAAGTGACATTTTTAAAAACAGTACACCCCCTCCTAGTGAAGGATTTGAGCTCTGCGTCCCGACTGAGGATCCACTGAATTTGTAGATCTTACTGGCCTCGACATTCTAATGTAATTTTTTTGATGTTTTGTTTTTTATTTGGTTTCTTTCGTTTCACAGTAAAGTAAGGAAAGATGATGCGAGGTTTAAACCTTAAAGTGTACAAGTTACTTTGTTACAATAAAACTCAATGTGTACAGAAAAAAAATAAGAATCTCAATAAATGTAACTTTAAACATGAGTATGAGTTTAGGTGCTATTTATTGGATCTGATAAATAATTATACTATGTGGTACGTTATTTATCAGGTGCGATAAACAGCATATCGTATAAGTTATTGAGAAATAGCATTAAGATTTTGGCGTTTAACACACCAAACTCAGCACGATAGAGTAAATACAGTTTGCTTTTTCCCCGTTCTATTTCAGCAGGATTGATTAATCGATCCTGATGTGTTTAACGCATCCGATAATTATCATGGCCTTACACACGACTCAGAATAATCTACCCTTCTCATAATCAGGCTCCTGCTTGGTTACAAACTTATAATAATGTTTGTCTTTTAAAGTCAAAATATAAATTATATAAACATAGATGACAGAACATTAAATGATAATATTAATTACTTTCTCTGTTGTAAATAAATTATTTAAACAAATATCTTTATTTAGCTGAAAATATTACAATTTGAATTGCTTTTATATTTCTAAATCTATTAAAAAAAAATAGATAAATTGAAGAATTTTTTAAAATAATTTTAACAATATATATATTTTTTTAACTTTGGGCCGCAATAAGATGTCAGGCAGATTTACATCTGCCTGACACCATTGTGGTTTGGAAACGCCTGACTTTAGTATTTAGTATTGACCACAGTATTAGGATAGAGCTGTCGCAAACATCCATTTTCGAATGGAAGGTTTTGCAATGGGCAGAAAAGTCCTGCAGCACACGCTTCCATTGGAAAATGGATGATTGTAAACATCCCTGCACCATCTGCCACATGATGCAGGTATGTTTAGAGGGGCACCTTAGGTGGCCACCAAGCCCATAGTGGAGGGCCAGGGGGGATGAGGGCCTTGATAGGGGCCCCAGAGTCACTTATAAAAGCCTTTTCATGTCAGAAAGGCCAACATGGAAAGGCTGTTGGAAACCAACGTTGCAATCCCAGCGGCGGAGCCGAGGCTGGCTCCACCATCATTCAAGGGATTACAATTCTGCTCCTTTTTCCGATGGGCTCTCTGTCAGAAGAGGAGTGGAATCCTTCTGCGGGTTTCCCTCCGACTTCTGTCATCGTAATACGGTGGTCGGAGGGAAACCCTTGATGTCGGACAGAAACTGTCGGAGGCTTTCCACTAGACATCGAAATCAGGCCCATAATTGGATACATGAAAAATAATTATCTTCTATTTGTTTATTTTAGAATACCTGCTAATAATTAATGAACATGAAAATTATACTAAAAAAACACAAAAATTTCAATTACAAAAAACGTATTTATATTTTTTAAATAATGTTTAGGTTCAGAAATTCTATTTTCATTACTTTAAAATTATTACAAAACCTAAAAACGTCCAACAAAATATAATTTTTTTTAATCATAAGTGTACATAGTATTACACTTAATAAAGTAATTAATTAAAAAGAGCTACACACACAATCCTCTACAAGTTCCAGCAAACCAAAGTAAAAGATAACATAAAAAAATACAAATAAAAGTTTTCAAAAATATATTGATTGACAAACTACCAGCCCCAATAAGAGTTGTAACCCTGAAAATAAAATGTTAAACTTTAAATAATGTTGAATTAAATGAATAACATCTTAATGTTTAAAACACTACTCACCCTGTTCCTCTGTGTTACCCATAATCCTGAAAAAATTACAAAACTGTAATTACTATGAAAATTGACATTTAAAAAATGAAAAAGAAAAGCAAAAAAAAGCTACATTATAAAACCAACAAATCAAAAACAAATAAGAATAACATATACTTTGAACCCATAATAAAACATATATTAAAACACATTTGAAAAACTAAATATCGAATCATAAAAACATCTTTTACACACCACATTTAAAACAACAGGTTTGCACAATATTCCACACGATATTAACGTTTTAGATATTTACAATTTTGATATCAATGTTGCAAATAGAAAAGCGATATTGGTACCAACAATATTGCATTTCTTCATATCCATCTCCCCAAGATATTCTGACTTCGATATATGTAGTACCATTAACACTCTGCCCTCAATATAAAGCACTTCTCTTTTCTTTTACATTGATGGCTAACTATTCATTTTCTCATCCTGACCCTTACAATGAAGCCTGATTGCGTGGAGGAGGGAAATAGAGTGGTTTACATGCAATATTCTTTTCAACCAACAGATGGCAGCATTAGATAAGAAACATGGTTATTGCAAGAAACCTGTACAGCACGCGCTCTAAAAAATATCCTAGTAAAAAGTACATCTTGAGTCAGGCACTCTAATATGAAATTACCTCATGATCTGAACGCGTCGAAAATACGCCGCAATTTAAGCTATTTAAGTACATTCCTCACTAATCTTCGAGAGCACGTTTTGCATTCTTCGACTCATTTGTGCTGTTAAACAAACCTGGCTCTAAACCTGATTGGTTTAGATATTCTCTCTGGACAACAGTGGGGATTACAGTCCTTAGTAGGAATAACCAAGGGGCATATCATCAAGGGCATTATCGCTGCTTTAGCAGCACTTTTTGCCACTAATGCGGCGATAATTTTATCGCCCTATCAACAAGGCAGCGTTAACATGCATTAGTGCATGTTAGCTGCTGAATTCCCAACCGCTGGCATCTCAGCGATAAACATCGCTTATGAGATGCAAAAAAGGTGTGGCTGGGAAAATTATATGGGAAAATATCGCTAAGGCAGCTTCGCCATATCAGCAAAGGGCCTTAGTGATAATAATCATCGCGTTAACTATGCCTTAACTCAGGAATTTAACGTCTGTTAAATTCCTGACTAAAGCATTTCTAACATGGGAGGCGGATTATGGTGATAAGACCACAGGGTCGTATCACCACGGCTATCTCTGTTTTGAGTGCAACATCGCTGGTTTTCCATTTTCCTGGATATCGCTGGAATATTATCGCATTGGAGTAACGCGTTGTTGATCATGCGCTAACCAGGCAATACATTCCAGCGATAGACGGCGATAAATATAAAAGTGCTAAGTACGCTTTGCGATACTTATCACCGTCTGTTGCTGATATGCCCCTATATATTTTGTTGGTTTTCTTCGTTTTTGACTTTATTTTCCTCAATGTCGATGAGTGTGACATTCAAAGTGGACAAATTATTCCTGAATAAAAGATGTTGCTTTTGCCTGTTGAAAAACACATTTGAGCTGCTTTAAAGAGACTGTCAATGGGCTATTGTTTTCCTGTAGGTCTCACCAAGGGGCATATTAGCAAGAACCTAGTTAAAATTATCGCAGTTTTAGCGACAGGAAACTGCAGCTAAAACGGCGATAAAGGGCTTGCTAATATGCGTTATAGAATTCCAATAGAAAACTAGGTTAGATGTGCAGGACATCTAACCTGGGCTTCTATTGGAATTCTATAACGCATATTAGCAAGCCCATTTTCCTGCTACCAAAACAGCAATTTTAACGAGAATCTTGCTAATATGCCTCCAAGTCTCTTGTTCATAGAAGGCATTGAAGGTGTGCCCTATCTTCTTGCGTTTAGCTGCCAAGAGTGTAATATGTGCAGTGGCATCGAAATCTAGACAGTGAGGGCACATTGCTCCCCAATTGTTGGCAGTTCAATTCAAGAACAATCGAAGGCAGAAGGAGCTGCGACCTCTGACTTGCCCTTGCACCCTCTTGCACTGACTTTGCCACCCTTGGCGTCGGAGGTGTCAAAATCAGTGCCCGTAACACAAGGGGTGGACGTCGGTTGGAATGCCATTTTACATGTTTTCTGTCCAATTTTTTATCATACTAATACTAAAATTATATTATTTTCTATTAATATAATAAAGACTTGATTACAATTCGCTGGAATTTGACCCTCCCTGGCAGCTGAGGTAAATAAAAGATGTTATTAAATGTATGTTGTGTGCGTGCGTGTTTGCTGGTGAGAGTGTGTTTATGTGAGAGAGAGTGTGTGTATATGTGAATGTGTGTGTATGTGTAAACATGCATGTGTGAGTGAAAATAAAGGTTAAATGGTGTGTGATGTCACTTCTGCTACCTCTGGCATGTTGGTGAATTGACGTTTATGTTTGGCACTCCCAATACCAAGGCTGCATATTCTTGAATTGAATTCACCTCATGTCTCTATTATCCAGTACCAGACACCCCTTCTCCTTTATCTCCTTTTTGCCAGTCCCCGCTTTCTCCTTTTGTGATGTCTTTTACATCTTTGTCTTCCTCCTTCTTGTCCCTTGGGTTCCCTGACCCTCTCTTGCTCTCTGTAAATGTCTGAGGCTGCAAAATAAGGTCCGGTCCCCAATAATTAGTGCCGATGATCCCTGCAGGGGAACAATGGCTCAAATTAAGCACTGCAGCCGCGATGAACAAATAAGGTTCCATGGCCGAATCTGAGGCAAGTGTTCAAAATCAAATATGAAACAGGCAAATTCTCAGACAAAAAACACAGTAGCTGCAAAAAACCAGGCCAACCAACATCCCAAATTGAAAGGGAAAGGACACAGATGAAGCCAGCCAGCGTTTAGAGAAAGCAGACATCAGAAAATCTATACTACTATTATAAAGGAAGAACTTTGAACCTTTGAGGCGGGTAAACTCGGGAACCACAGCACCAATCCACACACCCGATACATCGCTGTAATTGTTAGGGTGTGCAGATGGACATAGGCTATATAAATTAAAAAAAAAAAAGTTATTTAAAAAATTTACGAGAAAAAAAAGTAGTCCCATGGAAGTAACGCCGGCCGCGACGTGCGTGCTGACATCAGAAGCGCGGGGAGGAGCGGCGTCCAGGAGCGCGAGGAGGAGCGGCGGACATGAGCACAGGGAGGAGCGGCGGACAGGCAGGGAGGAGCGGTGAGGAGCGGTGAGGAGCGGCGGACAGGCTGGGAGAAGCGGAGAGGAGCAGCAGACAGGTGGGGAGGAGCGTCGAGGAGCGGCAGACCAGTGAACTCAGGAGCGCGGGGAGGTGCGGCGGATGAGGTAAGGCTCCAGGGGACCCACGGTCAATGTCGGGGTGGGCGGGGGCCCTGAAGCCAAGGTCAGGATGGGCTGCTACTCCGGGGGACCCACGGACAATGTCGGGGCGGTCGGGGGCCGGGGCTGACGGGGGCCCTGAAGGCTGATTGCTCCCGTACAAGGTCGGGACGGGCTGCTAGTAAATAAATAAAACCAGTAATGGTTTGAGGTAGGAAAGAAAGGCAACTCACATATTCCAACAAAATTAAGAGTAGCATCAGCAAAGATGAATACAAATGAAAGACCAATCAGATGGAGAAACAATGAGGAAGCCAAATAGGTACCAGCCAGAATGCAAACCTAGGAACAAACATATACCAAATCTGAGTCTGTGGGAGGCAAGAAAACCCCTACCAGCACCAAGAAAGACACAATGTAATCACTAAACAGAGATCAAAGTAATAGATGGATGCCCAACAAGTCAGCCAACAGAATGTCACCCCGATCCCAGATTTGAAAATCGTACCTGTGGGAAATGCCCTTTTTTTTGTGTGGTCATCCCCATTTTTTTGCCGAATTTTATTGCTGCTTTTTAAACTCTGCAAATTGGAGCACTGCCACTGTAAGTGCCCAGTGTATGTGCTCTGACCTCTAAAACATGAAGAAAGGCGCTATTATATGGTTGGTGTGTTATGTTGTAGTCTGACTGCTACAGTGGAACCTGTAGTGCATCCTGTTAAAAACAAACCCTTTATGGCAAGTAAAAAAACTCCATTCAAAATATTATTTATATTATAAATATTAGTTGTCACTTTCAACACTTTCGCCATGGTAAATATTATTTTCCATATTCCTGCTTCAAATTTGGTTAGAAACACTTATCACTGGTAAATGGTCACTAAATTCAGCAGTTTCCAGAGTGCAGAAATGTAGGCTGTCCAACACAAACCCAACCAGTAACCAATAAGAGCCAGAGGTCTGTTAACATTTTGACATCTAATAATTAGAAACTCTTCCACTGATGTTACCCAGCATATAACTACGTTAGAGTCACATATTTGCACACAATGTGGGGCAAAATTATAGGGGCATATTACCAAGCAATAGCGATATTTATCGCTATTGCTTGGTTAGAGACAAAAATTTACCGCTGAGCTGCGGCGATTTTTATCGCAGATAAACCTTGGTATTACCAAGGTTTATCGCAAATGCGATAAAAATCGGCCGCAATGCATGAATATCGCTGAAAAGTCCGCGATATTCATGCATTACCGAGCTAATGCTCTTAGCCATGTTATCCACCTCCCATTGGCTAAGAACTGCTCAGGGCAGGTGTTAGCTTTTGGAGATATTCGCGCTTAGCGCGAATATATCCAAAAGTTGGTAATAGGTGATAGCGATGTTAGCGACTGTTTCCAGTCGCTAACATCTTGGCCCGCCCACTTTGCATGTCATTAGTGATAAATATCACTGACATGCAAAGTGGGGCCCAAGATGGTCGCTATCTCCTACTAACTGTCGCTAACTGGTGTTAGCAACAGCTAGGAAATAGGGAGATAATTTTATCTCCGCTTTCATGGCTTTTAAAGCCAAAAAAGTGGAAATAAACCCCCTTGATAATATGCCCCATAGTTTGCTGGTGAAAATTAAAGATGCAAATACTGGCACCAGCAAAGAGACAATGTACATAGAAACCTGAAGAACAAATGCACCCAAAAAACAGCTTGAAATACACATTACAAAAATATTATTAATTCATTTACAAGTCCGACTTTCTATAGCAATAACATATTTTATATTTTACTGTATTATTTGTGTAAGTTAAGGCCTCTTATTTTGCATGATCACCCCCCAGTGTTTGACTGATGCTCTGGTATTTTGCCTCTGCTGGACTGAGGCCCTGCTAACCAGATCCCAATGCATGTTCTCTGACCCCCTAAAGCATGTGCAATTGGCTAATCTTTGAATGGTGTATATTTAACTTATCTGTAAGTCCCTAGTATAAGGTCCCTTGTGCCCAAGGGCTTTACGCTAAATGACACTAGCGAAAGCAGCACTTATTGTGCTCCCACTAAGTGTCCATGTAAAAAATGACTCTAGGCCTGACGCAGCAGCCTAGCATGGCAGTTTTAAACTGCCATTTTGACCTGCTAAAACCACCCTTTTAACTGGTCGAAACATTCCTTTTCAATAATTAGAAGTCGCCCCTAAGGTAAGTCCTAAGTGCCTATATCAGAGTGCATTGCATTTAAAAAGTAGGATATGTGTTCTTAAGTTTTAAATTTCCTGGCAGTAAAAAACTTCCAAAGTCGTTTTTCACTGTGGAAAGGCTAGATCTCCCATGGAAAAGCACTAGGTTACATTATAACACCTTCTAAAGCATAACTGTAGTTTGGGAATATCTAGAACCATGGTTCAAGGACTCAAATTATTAGGAAATTAAAGTCCATTCTGATAGTTGAGTCAGATTTTAAATTACTATTTTGAAAATGCTGCTTTCAGAACATTGGCATTTTCTGGTCTAAAGCCTCTAGTAGCCTTTTTAAATGTTATCCCCAACTGTCACCTGGCAGCCTGCTGAGAGGTGTGAATGGCTCCCAAGATGGGGAAAAAAGGACCTTGATTGGGAGGAAGTGTGGCATCCTCCTGACAGAATGGCCCGGGTCATGTGCCCACCAACTCCACAAGCTTCAAAGGGGCAGCCCGTTTCACAGGCAGATGTAGCTCACACGTAGGCCTTTACCTGCCATTGTCCAAGTTGGTCTTAACTTGCTGGTTTGGTCTGCTGAAAGGATCTCGACTTTCAAAAAAGATTCCATGTCCAAATGCAGAGGACTTCACCACATCCTATGCCTTGCAACAACTAACTGACAACTTTGCCCTTTCGGAGCATAATGTGAGTTTCTCTTTTGTCTCAGTCAGTAACAAGCTTCAACAGACACGACAGTCTTGAGGACAACCGAAGCTGTGCATTACAAGGACATTCATAAGGGAGAAGGTAAATGTAAGTCAGTTGAGGGACACCTTAGCCTGTGCAGTGCCAGTACATTCATAAGGGACTAGGTAAAGGTAAGTTAGTTGCATGCAGCAGCATGTCTACCAAACTGCAGCTAGTAGCTGAAGAGGTACAAACGACCATTGTACCATTCCTGAGTCAGTGCAATGGAAGAGCAGATAGGAGAACAAGATTGAGGCATAGTGAGTAGACATTCTATTAAAAGCCATTAAGATAACATTATTCCTAATAAACAAATGGGGATGCTTGTGAGCTCAGTCATACAACAACAGCAGCTCCATTTCTCTACCATCACAGGTGGAAGAAGTGTTGAGGATCAATAAACACTAGGAGGCAATTATAACATGTAAACAGTGAAACCCGAGTTCTGTGGAATTTGTGAAAGTTCAAGTCCTTTGTATCAGACCTGCAATCCTCTCTCATGTCTCTGAAACAGGGAGGGCACAAAGGTCCTACTGTTACCAGGGCCTTAGCTGCCAAGTGACCCCAGTCCATGAGAGACACCCTCAAACATTACTGGACATCAACATCTTGTATGGGCCATAACCATATGGGCAAAATCGAAACTCTTAGTTCCAGCATGTAGCTGGATGTAGATGCCATATGGCATGGGACAATTTGCAAACTGTGGGTCTGGGAGACATTTCTCTAACACAGAAACGAATTGTCCAGAGTAACAGCTCATAAATACAATGCTGTGAAAGGGAAGATATGGGGCAGGTGCCTGAACTTCGATTAGTTGCATAAGTAGACTAAGGCACTTATCACTGGAACGGATGTACGGCTTTACGACTTGTACTTTTACAACGCGTGCCGTTACAACGCGATTTTTTCAACGCAAGTCGTTACCACGACTAGCGTTGGAGGGGTTGCGGACTTAGGAATTTTTAAATTTACTATTCCAACACCAGCCTACGTACAGTAGGGAAGGTGTTGGATAGTAAATTAAAAAATTCCTTGTCCTGCAGCACCCTCCAGCGCAAGTCGTAGTAACGACTTGCGTTGAAAAGACCGCGTTGTAACGGCACGGCGGTGTAACAGTCGCGTCGTAAAGGCTGTTCCCCACTGGAACTTACTGATATCGAAGAGGTGAAAAGCTTGTCCTGCACAAAAAATATGATTGAGTATATGGGGGGACTATGATGGGGGAGGAAAAGGAAAATGACCAACCAAACCTGGTTTTCTACTGCTATTTCTCCTCTGGAAGCCCTCTGCATGTATGCTTGTATATGTTCTTTAAAGAGGTGAGTCTTCAACTCTTTCTTAAATTGTAGCAGTGTCGGGGCAGCCCTGATGAATACAAGAATGCTGTTCCAAATCCTGTATCCATCGATGGAAAAGGTGTGTTGTCTTGTTTTTCTATTTTTTTATTTCTTAGTCTGATGGTGTCCTGGCTGCGGTTGTGCTGAAAAAGCACCAGAGATAGTGAGCTTGTCTTCAAGATAAGAGGAAATGCTGGTTGTGCAAATCATGCAGGTTGTTTTGAAGCATGTCAAGGTGAGCCAATGGGATGGAGGTGAAGTGGTCATTTTTCTTCAGCCCCTGGATGAGACATGCTGTGGTATGTAGGATGCCTCTAAGGGGTGCCAGTGTGGAGTCTGGGAGGCTATGGAGCAGGGCATTACCATCATCCAGATACAAGAGCTTGAACAGCAGTTCTGAAGTTGCTTTCTGGACTAAACGGGGCGGCTGTCTTTAGAAAAGAAAGTTGGTATCAAGCTATCTTTGTTTATTTGCAATGTGTTCATTGAGGCAGAGGTTGGTGTTCAGAGTGAAGCCAAGTGATTTGGCATTTGGTGAGAGATGGGGTTCGAAGCTATCAAGGGTCATGTCATTGAGCCGGGCCCTTATTTATGAGGCCTTGCGTCAGTTTTGCGCCGCCGGTGTGTCACTTTTTTTGACGCACCAGCGGCGTACAAAATGCGCCTTGTTGCGCCATATTTAAAAAGTGACGCATCTAGGTCGATGCGTCACTTTTTAAACCCCTGCGCCACATTATACCTGCATCAGGTATAATGTATGCAGAGGGGGCGTTCCCCCGCAAAAAGCCTCGTAATAGTGACGCAGTGAAGTCTATGAGATTTCACTGCGTCACTTTTAGGATGCTGTTGCGTCAAAATCTTGCGCCTGCCTCACAGCAGGCGTAAGACTGACGCAAGCCCTTTCACATGGGGCTTACCCCATGTGAAAGGATGCATTGCTGGAGTTGCGTCACTTTTGTGACACACTCCAGCAATGCGTCACTTTTGCGCTTACAGATGCATCAGAAATACTGACGTATCTGTAAGTCCTTGCGACATGATGCGTCATACATTAAATATGACGCATCATTGGTGTCGCAAGGAGTGCGCAGTGAAAAGTGACGCATCGCTGTTTTCACGCAGCGATGCGTCACTTTTCATAAATGAGGCCCCAGGTTTTTACTGTTTCTTGTTTTTTTGTTCTTGGCAAATAATTAAAATTCTGGGCCTGATATAGATCTTGGTGTAGGGGAATACTCTGTCAGAAACGTGACAGATATCCTGTCTGCCTCATTACGATCCCATTTTATACTATGGAGATTGTATTACAGTGGACGGGATATATGTCATGTTTCTGATGAAGTATTCCATCTGCCAAGATCTAAATCAGGCCCTCTGTCTTATCTGGGGTGAGCTTCAGGCAGGCACTGGATATCCAGGTCTGGAGGTGGTGTAAGCAGTGTTTGAGGAATTGGATGTCTGAAGCAGAGGAGACTTTCAAATAGAGTTCAGTTTCATCGACAAATTGGTGAAACTTGTTGCTGTGCGTAGAGCACAAAGCGGTTCTGTGCAAAGGTTGAAGATGACAGTATGGAACCCTGAGGTACTCTACATGTGATATGGATCTTTTGTAACCTGGAGTTTTCCATGTGAACAAACTAATGCCGGTTAACACCTTGGCTGCTATGGCTTTTCCCGTCCTGTGCTGAAAAACCTTGGAAAGCAGCATTTCATGACGAGCTCAGCTCGTCATAAGCACAGCTCCAGTGTGCCTCTTGACAAGCTGAGCTCGTCATGAGCATCGAAAGGGTTAAAAAGGTAGGAGGATAACCAGTGAAGGACATTGCCAGTGAATCTCATTTGCAAGTCGAGGGTGCATATCAGGGTTGGATGGTCAACTATGTAAGAGGCATCTGAGAAGTCCAGCAATATCAGGAGGTAGGGGTGATCATCTGTGGTCAAGAGGCCATCATCTACAATGTGTAGGGTGACGGTCACAATGCTGCAGTGTTATCTTATGCCAGACTGTTAGTAATGCAGGAGATGTTTAGCATTGATGTGATCATGGAGTTGAACATAGACTGCTTTCCAATGATCCTACCAATGAATGATAAGGGGGTGATGGGCCGGTAGCTGGCAAGGTCATCAGGGTCTAGTGTAGGTTTCTTTAGGACTAGGAGGATCTGACTAGTCTTGATAAGTTCTGGGGAGATGCTGTGAATGAGGGATGTATTTACAATGGTAAGTTGGGGTAAGAGAAAATCCCCAGAGAGAGCTTTGATGAAGGCTGTTGGTAAGACATCATCTTCATTAGAAGTGGGCTTTAGGTAATTCAGTATGTCTACCAGATCTGGGACGGATAGGGCTTCGAAGGATGACTATTGCAGTATTCTACAGAAAGGTGTTGGTGTGAGAGATGAAGCAGGTTTGTTATGATGAATGTGCTAAAGAATCTTCTTATTTTTTTCACTGAATAAGAGGTTAATGGCTTTGTACTTTTCTATAGCATGGGGAATACGTGGGTCAGCAGAAGTTTGAGGCAGTGCTTGTCTTGAACAGTATATTGCTTCTGTTGGTAGCTTCATAAATGGTTACAGTATAGCACTTTGCTTTGGCTGATGTGATGAGCTGTCTCTGAGTTGTGTGGGGAGTCTTTAGTATCAAGAGGTCATCTGGATTACTGTTTCCTTCTATTTTCTTTCCTGTATTCAGATAGATCATATTTGTCACCAAGGTCTTTAGAATAACAGAGTTTTGGCTTGCACTTACATGGACGTTCACATAGCTTTCTCAAAAATTGTTGAAGTTGCATAGAAGGATGTGGGCATTGGACGTGAAATTGAAGTTCTGCCCAGGAGGGCGGTAGTTGAGCTAGAAGGTGGCAGTCGGAGATGCAAAGAGAGGGAAATGGCATTTCAGCATCTCACCTAGTGTGCAGGGCAAGGCAGGCATGTGGATGACAGTGAGATCTTCACCCTTCTTATGAGCACAGTCTAAATGATGTAAATGTAAATGTAAATGTCAAGGTATTTGTAGAGCGCACTGCCACCAAGCGGTTTCCTGGCGCTATTACTCATACCGCTGTGGAACCCTTCCTGGCTTTCCCTGTGAAGTGTCCACTCCTGGGCACCCCCATGGTGAAGCCAGGCATCCTAGCGCTGTTGGGGCCGGTGTGGAGGTTAAGCAAGCTATTGCCCAGAGTTGCAGCGTGGGGCCCATGATTAGAATAGGCACCGAGGCGAGAACTGTCAGGTCCGAGGAAATTGAGCACAAGACCCGCCGAGGCGGGAATTGAACCCTGGTCCCGGGCCAGAACTATGCATCAGGGTCTGCCGCTCTAACCATTGAGCCACACTCCTCCACAATGATGAATGGTGCAGCCTGTGAGAAGAAGGTCATCTAGGTTGTGTGATGCTGTGGAGGTGAACCATGTTTCTGTAATGAAGAGGGTATCAAGCTTGTGATTGGTGATATGGTCTGTGATATCTGGTGCATGAAGTACTGCAGTGAAAACAAAAATGAGCACAAGTTTGAATATGTGTTCACTTGTTTGAGGGTGTGTGTTAGAGGGATGTGTCAATGTGTTGTTTGAACCCTACGTGAAAGCATAAATTGTCTGCAGCTGGGTGTGATGGTGGGGACTGGTAATATGATTTGCAAATCAAGCCCTATTTCTTGCCTTCTTCCTTTAAAGACAGTTTTAGTTCGAATCCAGAGATGTCACTTCCTATCCGGAACAATGAGGCAAAATCCAATTATGTCCCTTCCTGCAGAGATGGATGATGTGGAATCAAACCCTCTTCCTCTCTCCACCAAATACATTCCCAAATGAAGACCAGCAGGAAGAAGGATGGAGAGTTGTGGATAAATGGAACCATTGGGAGTGACTTGTAAACAAGACAGACACTGGCAGTTTATTTACCCTTTTATGTAGCTGCTGCTCTCCTCACACACTAGAAAGTGACAGAGGAAATAGGATTTGCACAGTTCCTGGAAAATACACACCTCCACTCTCTTTACAAGGTAACCAGAAAACTACATGTTACCAAGTACACCATACGACTTCCTAAATCAATTTTGCTAATCATTGTTCTGATATATGTTAGTTAGTTCTGTGAGATGAGTTGAAGTGAACCAGAACTCAAACTCCCACAATACATTATAATGTTCAACTAAATTCCAGGAGTAAAGCACTGCATCCTTGGTGACTTAAGAGTCACGTAGTAAGCTGCCCATCCCCAGAGTGTAGGTTCTCACAACTTGCTGGAGATAGTCACTACACTTCATGCACAGAAAGAGGCAAGACTCTTCACCAGCACATATGCTTACATCTTTTTGCAGAAGGCCACTCCATGCAATGGTTACAGTTGCCCATGTCGCAGGAGACCTCTAACTATGTCAAAACTGATCCTTACCAAACATCTTTGAAAATCACAAAAAGCATAGGTTTGTGAGGTCAAGCTGAAGCCTAGTTCTTTAGTGGCCTGGCAGTCTCATCTGTGGTTCCTGGGTTGACTTATATTAATGTACACTGTCTTCCTGGCTGGCAGTAACCAGTGCACAACATGAGTTGTATTTCTGATTGCCCCAGGGGGACCCAACAAGATAAATCTGAACTCCCTGTGGCACTGCTAACTCCTGCCTCATTTCTCTTGGGCCGGCTTATGGGTTAATATTCATCACTCCAAAAGTAGACTCACTAGATCATGAACACTAGCCAACTCTATCCAGTGAATGCTAAGGGGCTGTGTACCTGGTGTGCCAGGGAGAATACCTAGAGAATCTGCCATGACTGCCTGTATCCAGGGTATCAATAAACAAAGAGTGTAAAAGTAGGGTGTGATACTTTCACTTGTGCTCAGGAAATCAGCCTCATTCTTGGAGATTTCTCCGTTCTCTTCAGCTCTTCTGACTAGATTATTGATTCGGGTTATTAGGTCCTGTGTAGGGTCTCTTAGTAAGGGGGTGTAGTTCTTTCTGTCATCCAAAAGGACTTCACACGCCTTCTCGTAATCGACAGTGTTTGGATTACCAATTACCAATCCACCGCCCTTGTCTGCTGGCTTAATCGTGATATTTGGATCATTTTGTAAATACTGTCTTTAGTGGTCATAGAATAAATAATTACTTTTGATACACTACTGACAATTTTAATACCCTCATCACTCACTAATTTACTCTCACTCAACACGTCCTGAACTCACCATCCCGCTCCGCAGTAGATCTGGCATTGTAGCACACCAAAGAGACACGCGGTCTCTTTGGTGGGGCCCGATGATGAAGCATGTCATCACTAGGTGGTGAGTGAGGGCTTTCCTTAACATCCCAGTGTGGTTGTTTCCCGTCTCTTAAGTCTGTTGCTCCCTACTGTGGTTTAGCCTACTTCTTAAGACACTCTTTTTTTGTTTATTGATAATTAACCGGGGAACAAGAGTGTCAAACTACTCTCCCTACCTCTCTTCTTGTTAAAGTGTATCCAGGGTATACTAAGGGCTCTCTTCTATCACTAGTGGGTTGGTCCTAAAAAGCCCCCTCAAGCGGACCCAAAATCAAATGTAGATAAAATTAATGCAGTCTGTCTCTCACTCCTTTTTTTCTGTTGTAACATATCTACTTGCAGAGGCTTGAGACAAGACACGAGCACCAATCAGGCCACCCACACGACACACCAAAACACTTACCTCATATACCAAATACTGTTGCATGCTACCCATTCACCAATGTGCTGTGGTGCTTCGTCAGTCATATGAAGCGTTATATAAATGCAATTACAACACAATACCCAAATCTGGGATTTTCGGATGCTTATTTGGGTCCTCTAAGAAGTACTGAACAGCGGCGGCCATGACAGGTAAGCGGGGCGGGGAGGGTATGAGGGGGTGAAGTCGACAGATGACGTAGTAGGTATAATGAAATAAATAAATACCTATTCCGTCATCTGTCGACTCCCCCACCCACCTGCTCCCCGCTTCACTGCCCCACCACGCTTTACTGTGCCGGCCACCTCTGGGGCTGAATAATACATCAAATATTCAAACAAGAGTGGAACGTTGCGTAAATATATAAGTAAAACTTTTGGCTGCAGGAATTGGTGACCAGCAAGAGTTTTAATTACTCACTGTGGCTCAGGTCTGTAGTTACTGTTGACACTGGATACATGAAGCACTGTTATGCAGTGCTGCATTATGTATTCCCGGCCAGCTGGAGTCCCACTCTTTATGGTGCACCATACTCCTCCCTAACTTTATTTTGCTGATCATTGTTCTGATATATGTCAGTTCAGTGGGATCAGTTGAAGTGAACCAGAACTCCAACTCCCAGAATACATTATAACGTTGAACTAAATTCCAGGAGTGAAGCACTGCATCCTTGATGACTAAGGAGTCATGTAATAAGTTACCTTATAGGTCCTCGTTATGGTGGGCCCTTCTACTGCAACAAAACGGGAGTGCTTGATGGCTTAGTAGTAGCAGAGGCCTACCCACTGCTCTAAGAAGCCATCACAATGTTTCCTGATGTGGCAGAGTACCTCTTTTACTCCCCCTTTTGCTTTTTAAGTAACCTTGCAGGGTTCCAAATTCATGAATTTGAGACTATTTACAATTATTTGACGCCTCCCGCACCTCATAGGACAAAGTGTCACACAAACTGAAACTTATAAGCAGGGTCACTGAAATTGTGTCATTCTGTGTGAGGTAAATGAAATTTTACATGGCCTATGTGTCCCCTATCGTCCCCTATCGTGTACCCCAACGTTTAATGTATGTGCATGACATCCATGCATTTTCCCTCTATGGCCGAAATGATGACGCCTCTGTGTTTACATTTGCGTCCAACGTTAACATGTCAGTTACCAGGCCCTCCATGAAAGAAAGGATAATTCTGCTTTTAGGCCTATGTTGCCAACGTCTTTACATGGTGCACGTTTAAAATATCGAGAAGCACCCATTTTGAGGCTCCGCAGGGCCAGGACACAAATCCAGGCCTCAAGCCTCCTGAAACACTCTGAAAGCTGCAGCCCCGCCTGCATCCTTGACCTTTCACTTATTTCCTGCTCAGCCGAGAGGTGCCCGGCGCAGCCTGGCCTGGCCTGCGAAGACAGTGTTATGCCTACAGTTATCTGTTCTGCTCCACAGAAACACATTCCTGCCTAATGAAAAGAATAAACATATTCCGCCTGCAGAAGATAGGGCCTAGCCTTTCTGTCTCCATTTAAGTGATTTACAGAGCTCGCATCCATAGAAAGCCCATGGCCCCCATGTAATGAACCAAGAAATGTATGCCCGCACTGGCTCTTAGTGATGAGCAACCTTTGCTTGAGTGACCTTTATGTCAGATAAAACATCCCCGGACCCAAGATATCAGATATTACTAGATGTACAAGTCATCCTGACACTGAAGATTTCTCTACTAGACCGAAAGTCAGCCCTCCCAGCTTCCCCTAGTCACACGTCAATTACACGTCATGACCAAGTTGCACACAAGTAGGGCAAAGTTCCAGCTGGCCATGCAACCCCCTCCATGTATCCACCCACTTATGACACCTCCATGACATCTCAAGTGTACGCCCTCATGCACGCCCACATGCTCTTATCTCTTTCTCCTGCTCCGCCTGGAGTCCTCCTCTTTTCTCTATGTACGAGAATAATGTATAAATAAAGGACTCTGTGAATAAACGTTAGAAGACCCTTCCTGAACCTTAGTGGTGATGGAACAGATTCTCCGCTAACCCGGGTTATTGTAAATAAAGCCCCTTTGAATCAGGACACCACGGACTCTGCCTCTCATTTAATGCATGAGCTTTCCTTTAAGTATAGAAATTATGAAAGGGTAATATTTATTTACCACAGTAATTTGGCGCCCGAACAGGACTGGTCCCTTTCCCCACTCGCCGGTGATGTAAGTCCAGCTTTTGCCCCCCTTCTACAGCCGTGACGGACTTCAGAGTGCACGCCGCGGGACTTCCCGCTTACTCCCTCAGGCCCACGAGGAGGACGGACTGCGACCAGGCATCCACACGAGGCGGTGAGGAATGCGGATCATCCCAACCAGAGCCCAAGCCGTGAGAGAGCAAGGTCCGAGGTATCCGGAGGCCCACCTGTTCCGAAGCGCATGCGTAGTGCTTAGCAGTAACCAGACATCGTAGCAGTCCAGTCCAGTCCAGTGTCGAGTTTCCGAGGCCTTCCGTTCTTGCTTCCCGGTGAGTACCGTTGCTGGGGACGCATCTAGACGGGTGCATTAATTTGTGTCCGGTCAAGACGGGTCTGGGTACACAGATCCGGTCTGTACAGTTTTAGCAGTGCATCTGTACTGTTTAGCAGTGCATCCAGTAATTCAGTGATTCAGTATTCTAGTATAGTCTTTCAAGGTTTCCAGTATTGTGTTGTACTATGTACTAGATAGTATCTGTTCAAAATGTTTTAATGTATCTTAATGTCGTAGTATGAATGATGGTTTGACATCTATTACTGTGTTTACTGTGTTTATTGTGTTCACGTTCTAGTAAGTACAAATATGCCACTGTTTTTAAAGTTACGTCAGATAGGGACCAGGAAAGGAATATTAGAAGAGTCAGTTAACATCCCACCTAGAGACACACCTGGTCATTATATGTACAACAAGCATGGGCTAGATGCCATATTGTTTTTAGACTTTAGATTACACGAAGGATTTAGAGGAGAAGTACAGATGGCCCATCTCGGGAACATGGGATTCTGAATGCATTATGAGAGTAGAGGAAGCTCTATGGAAAAAGAAATCAAGACCCTCACAGAAAGATGCCATTGAGTTATGGCGCAAAGAGTCACATAGGAGAACAGAGAAAGAAATTCATCAAGCAGAGAGAACTAGACAAGGTCAAGGCAGAACAGGCTGATAGAGAAAGAAATGCCGTTGTTACTGGTCCTCTCAGAAGAACTAGCTAAAGTGACCCCCTCAGAAACACCCCGTAGGTCACGAGCGCCACCACCTGTACCCTTTAGAGTATGTAGAGATGTAGCAATTCTCCACTGTATATACGATCCAGAACCAGGAAAGGGCTCAATGCTCGTGATTTCACTAAGACTAGGAAGATTTGTGGAGTTTCTTGTAAATAGCTCCTTGTAAATATGGCTTGTGAGGAGCATATTCTCATTTAGACTTGTTGTGTTCCTTGTGCATTGCGCCTTGTAAATATGCCTCGTGAAGAGCGTGTCATTTTTGGACTTGTTGACTTTCTTGTAAATATGGCTTGTGAATAGCGCCATGTGGATATGGCTTGTACAGAGCATGATATTGTTGCGTTAGTCAGGAGAGAGCTGGATCTCTTTCAACTGCTTGGAGAAAATGTTTTGAAGATGTGCGTACGTGTTATTTGAAAACGTGAAGTGATAAGTTCTTGACTTTTCCCATGTATCTGCAGTCATTGGGGAATGATTGTACTTGAGCTGCCAAAGGGTTAATTCCTTGAATTGAGAAGGCAGTATTTATTTTTAACATGCTGTTTAACATGCATGGTTATGTGAGCTGACACTAAAAGTCAGTGACTGTTTAAATGTATGATGGTTTGATTTCACTTTTTCATTGGTTACTGGTTCTGCCTATGTGCTTTGACAGCATGGTAACATCTTGCATGGAGAACAGAAAGCAGTGTTCATTTAACTTTCTATTTGAAATGCGTCCACAAATTTGTGTGGGTTTACCTTGGAACACATGATTTAATGTGTTTTTCCGGAGGTCGGAATGTTATAAATCAACCAGTCGGATTGTGATAAGAGTTTTCAGCTGTGGATGGCACACGGACCAGTGTCTTAGAATTAGTGCGTTAATGGTAGAGAAGAATTTATAAAACAGACCCATCATAGAATGTGCTTTTAATTAGTGAAATGCAACCGTGTGCTTTTATAGAAAATAATATTATAGAAGATATATATGGATATTTTCCTACTGCCAGCTGAATTTTTTTCAAAATGTAAATGTTTCTGACATGCAGCAGACCAGTGTGTGACAGTTATCACACTCACTCAAATAGGAAAAATGACTGTTTGAAAATTAATGAACCAGGCCCTTTTAATAGGTAGAATAGAAAGGCTTGCACACTAAATTTTGACTTATTTGTTAGACAATGCAAACTTTTATAAAACATGCTGCCTGATATATGTCCACCAGCTTTTGAAAATAGGATTTATTATGTCTGATTCAGAGGTCAGTTAGACTGTAATGCTCACACAGGAGGTTTCAGATAAAACATTTAGTGGAGAAATTTCAATTGATATGTGCAGAGAAATATTAAACTCAACAGTCCATGATAATTCGTTTTTTCAGAATCAAATTGCCCCCTTTTTGTGAGTTAATCTGCATACTAAATAAATGCCCATGTGTCAAATGTCTTGCCTTCTAGCTGCATTAGTTAGACAAAAGTGTTTTCTTAGAAAGTGGAGCTTTTAAGTAGCAGTACATTGTAACAGAATTTTTTTTTTAAATGCCAGCATGTGTCCAAGTTACAAAGCAAAAAAAATATGTCCTTATTAATTACTGATTTTAGGATGCTTTACATCACATTTTAAATTTCCTTCAGTTAGTTTGAGAATAGTGGTCTGGCCTGGGAACAGATTTTGTTTTGAGTTACAAGGAATGTGTTTTTTCGACCTTGGATTTAGCCTGGTTCCCTGGGAAAGATTTTTTGTGCACCGAGCAGTGCCTGTCTTGTTATCATTGGCCGTTATCCAATTCTTTTCCGCGCACCCATTGTTTATGTAAAGGGAGGGCTACAATCCTCCAACTGACTCAGGCTCCCTTCGCATGAAGATAAAGGATGCTTGCAAACACTCTCTTCAGTAACTTGGCAGCTGTTCTCAGCTCTAGAGAAAAAACTTGATGAGCCGCAGAGAAATGTTTATATAAAGGGGGGTCAAGTTGCTCTTCCTCACAGTCAGTACTAAAAGCTTCATTGACTTCAGATAAGGCATGCTTGCAAATGAATAGTTTTTCCCTCAGTAGTGTAAACAGGATAATTGGCAGGAGTGTTGCTCCTGCAATGAGATCAGCATTTGGCAGTGATTCAATTTTACATCATAGTGTAGCTTGGCTCCTGCTTGGATCAGATTCAAGCTCTGAGCGCGAAAATCTTTCTGGAGGTGGGGGCTGCTTCTCAGAGGAGTGAGGCAGTACACGCAGTCAGACTACACGGTCTACAAATCTTTCTCATGAAACAGCCTAGAGAGGGTAGATGCCTTGTCCCTTATTGAGGTTCCTGTAAATCAAAGGGGTCCCTATGTACAAGGTCGGGTACTAGGACAGGACAGTAAGTTTCTGATTGACACAGGGGCGAGCAGAACTACCATCAGCCATGACGAGGTTCCAGGGGCACCTCTCTCAGGCTCACAAAATATTTCCTTGGGATTTTCAGGAAAGCCTATTGTTAATGAAGTGTCAAAGCCAGTTTCCCTTGGAGTTGGTCCACTGTCACGTACCACAGACTTGGTACTTACTAAATCATGTCCAGAAAACTTGCTAGGTATAAAGACATTAAAGGAACTAGGAGCAGTTATTTGTTGTTCTCCAGAAGGAGTGCGACTGTTCTTATGTGATTTTAAGGGACATTATGTTCTAAAAGATTTTGACCCCAGACTCCAGAATGTACCACAGCACCTATGGGCACAAGGTCCGACTGACGTAGGTCACATGAACATAACACCACACCGTGTCACTTTCAAAGCAGGAGTAGTACTCCCACGTATACGACAATACAAGATACCACCTGATGCCATAGTTGCCTTATTAAAGATTGTTGACGAACTCATTGCACATGGGGGGTGGTAGAGACTGACTCAAATGTATGTAACTCACCTGTCCTTCCTATCCTTAAACGATCAGACCCTAATGCACCACCAGTTTACAGACTAGTAGTTGAACAAATGTGTAGTACCACAATACCCAGTGGTCCCAGACATTTCTTCATTACTGACTGCTATTGATTCTGAAGAATCATTCTTTACAGCAATTGACCTGAAAAATGTCTTTTTCAGTGTTCCAATTCATCCAGACAGCCAGTATCTCTTCTGATTCAGTTTAAGTGGACGTAGCTTTAAATATTTAAAGGTTTTACAGAGAGCCCTAGCATTTACAGTCAAGCATTAAAAAGACAGCTGGACAGTATTAACATGCCTACCGACACAGTACTGATCAGTATCCTGATCATAGCATGATCAGAGACAGACTGCGAACATGCATCACTGACAGTTTTACACTTTCTGACAGGACAAGCGGCACAAAGTGTCCACTTCGAAGTTACAATTCTATGCCCAGCAAGTGGTTTACCTTGTACACTTGCTGTCCAAGAGGGGTGGGCAGCTGACACCTGACCGCATTCAGTTAATTTCTAGCCTTCCACGGCCCAAGACACAAAAGGAGGTACGGGCCTTCATGTGGCCTCACTTCATACTGTAGGCAAAGGATTCCCCAGTATGCCCTTCTAGCCAAACCACTGATACAATTGACAACACAGGAAGCAGTGTCTTCGACTGTCCTTCTTTGAACACAAGAACACACCTTGGCTTTTGAAGAATTAAAAAGAGCCTTATGTCAAGCGCCAGTTTTAGCGACTCCTAGTTACAGCAAACCTTTTATGCTTTTTGTCACTGAACAGGAAGGGACAGCATTATCTGTCCTTACACAAGATCAAGCAGGAAAACACAAGCCTTGTGCTTCTTTTTCTAGTACATTAGATCCAGTGGCCCAGGCTCTGCCTGTGTGCCTGAAAGCAGTTGTAGCAACAGCTCTAGCTATTAGACAAAGTGGCCAGACTCCAGAGTGTTAGGACACCCTCTGATAGTCCAGGTACCACATGCAGTGGAAGTTCTCTTTAAACAGAACACAGACACAACACTTAACTGTAGCGAGACTGACAGGATATGGACTGACGTTATTTCAGCCACACATAGAGATCAGACAATGTAACATTCTTAAACCCTGCCACACTTTTGCCCGTAAGTACAGTAGACACCGGACCACATGACTGTGTGGAAGTAATAAATACAGTGACGAAACCAAGACAAGACCTGACAGATATGGCACTTCCAGATCCTGACCTGACACTTTATGTTGATGGTTCATAAATGAGAACAAGCACAGGAGAGTTAGTGGCCGCATATGCCGTGACCACTGATACTGAAGTCATAGAGACCCACAGAACAGACACACTGTCAGCACAAGCAGCAGAGCTCATCGCTCTGACACAAGCCTGCATAAGAGCAAAGAACTTGAAAGTGAACATTTATACAGATTCACAATACGCTTTTGGCGTAGTCCATGACTTCGAAGTTCTCTGGAGGGAGAGAGGTTTCTTGACCTCCCATGGGACCAAGATTCAGCACGGTCCGCTTATTCAGGCCCTGTTAGAAGCTATACATTTATCTACAGCCATAGCTATCCTGAAATGCAAAGCATATACCACAGACACCATTTCCCAGGGTAATGACCTGGCAGACCGAATTCTAGACTTACAGTCCAGACACGACAAAGACAGAGGTACCATTACTGACGAATAGCATGACAGTCAGGGATCCTTCACAAGATGTACTCGACATACAGACACATGCCACTTCAGATGAAATAAAGAAATGGACTGAACAAGGAGGGGTCCAGACTGACTAAGGTTGGATGACTAAAGGCAAAGCTACATGGTTTCGTCCAGATTCCATTGTACAAGTAATCATAAACACAAACACATAGTCCAGCACACTTGGGATAGAAGGCAATGCTAGACAGTTTACAGAATATCTGGTTTAACAAGCACCTGAGTGCAGCAGCGAAGCAGAAAGTACGTACCTGTATGATCTGTTGCCAGTTCAATCCAGGTAAAGGCATTCCGGTGGAACAAGGTGGATTCCATCCTCCTGACCACCCTTTTGAGTTCCTTCAGATGGATCATATCCAAATGGACAAATTAGTGTGTGCACTAACTAGATGGACAGAAGCGTACCCAGTCCCAGATTATACTGCAGCAGGCCTTGTAGAAAGCCATAATCAGACACTTAAGAACGTGGATTGGATGGTAGCCTTGCCGGTTGCCCTCTTTTATATGCGTATGGTAGCCCATTCCAGAACAGGCCTATCTCCTATGCCTAAGATAATATCTGATGTTGACAATAACATGCTGACAGATTACCTGGCTTCCTTGATGTCTGCACTACTCTCTCTTCATTCACAGGGTGCCGCCGCCTTCCCTGACAACACCCAAGTCCAGGAGCCTGCCATAGTCCCTGGAGATGTTATCTATGAGCGGAACTTTTGACCGATCAAGCCCCCTTGAGCCGCATTGGAAGACACCGAGGATTGTGCTACTCACCACGAGGACTGCTATCAAGATCGTAGGACGTAAAGGATGGCGATTCTATGGGCAATTTGGAACTTTAATTTTGACCAAAAATGACAATGACCCCAGTGACTCAAAACCCCCTTTTCTAGAAAAACTCCGCATCAGGAGTATTAATCCAAGTTACGGTCTAGTAAGTCAGACAGTTTAATTGTTTAAGTCCCTCTCGGGTGAATCAGTTAGACAGGTTCCTGACATGTATTAGACCATAGACCCAAATAGCAGTAGACAGAGAGATAAGAGAGAGACATACTTCAAATCCCTTCGCAGTCGATTTATAATAACTATGATTATTATGTTCCTTTGATTCCATGTTTTCTTTCCTCCTGTCATATGGATACTTCGTTACATATATTGCGTTAAGTTAGCATGAGTGCATTACATGTTTAAACAGCCTTTTTTCCTTCGGCTTCAGTTTTGCACACGACACATACTTGTTGTTGTCGCTTTCACCCTAGAAGCGGTGAGGTGGTTTATTTGAGAATAATATGTTATTTCTATGCTATCAGCTTTGCCTGGTACACTTGGTACAACTGTCTGCACACTGAGAGCTGCGCACTCTAAAATTAACCTAACACAAGGTTGCTGGGAGGCCTGATCCTTGCACCACATTAGACATAACACAAATAATGTTGATGCCAACATTTTGGGCTCTACGCGGGTTTAAGATAGAGTTACACGGAATGAACGTAGACACTTGGTGCTGCGCATGAAGAGAGCTGGTAGCTGTTGATGTGATCTACTCCTACTGACATTTAGAGGTATGGGTTCGCCCTGCTAAAGCCCGAATGAGACCTTCTTAGATATAAAATAATATGCTAAAATAGGGTGCGCGAAATATAGGTGATATAGATTTCTATAGATTTTGCATTGTAACATGCTATCACCTTTTGCTTACTATGGATTAGTGACTATGCTGCTGACTCTGATTTTTATAATCTGCATTTTGGTATTATACAAGATACTGCGTTTGAGAACTTTGCATTGAATAATAAATATTTCAAACTTGCACTTGTGTTCTTTGACTCTCAGTTTTGGTTTGAAATGATTATATAACGAAAGAGTGTTCATGTGTTCCACGATTCCTGAGGTATTCTAAAGTTCATGTTCTGGTTTGTCTAAGACATGGATCATTCCATAATGAGCCATGAGACACTGTAGCTAGCTAGGTAAGGGGATTTCTGACACTGAGATGAGTTTTGGATCATCCTAACTCACTGAGGTTCTAGATCTCTATGCACAGTTCTGTGGGAGAACGGAAACCCTGCTACATGGCGCCCGTACGTTGTTGGCCTTAATCATGACACTCGAGTAGTATATCATTCAAACCTTGACACCTTCATTCCCGTTTCCGGTAAACGGTGGTGTCGGAATAACCTACCTATTTTTTAAATAGGTCTTTTCAAGCTTGAATTTTTCTGAAAACGGTTTCTTTGAATTACTACCCAGTTGTACTACAAAGTGTTCTTTGTCTTCTTTTCACTTCCTGTGCTACCATGGCCGTGGACATACCGCAGCATAGCCGCGTCGCGGTTCGCGACCACTTGCGGGCATATAATGTCCCTGTGGAAGGCTTGGCTGTGGTTCTAGTGGTGAGTGCGGAACATGCGTACCCGTACGAATTGTTTTATTCCTGGGTGACATTTCCGGAAGTGGACGCTAATTCGGGTGTCTATCATTCATACACTGCCTCGGCTGTACCGGCGGCTTATGCTCCGTACAGGGCACTGGAAGTACCTATCGATGCTTGGCAGCACGGAGTTTGGTTTGGTGGCGTCCTACCCCATTCTTTAACGGCTCCGAGGTTAGGTCCTTTGTCCATTCCGGGCACAAATTGGCCCACTTTGGGTGGATTTACTCCTCACCCTAATCGCGCTACTTGTAGTGTAGCTGACCTGCGGCGTCTTCATGAAGTCGCGGTTGGAGTGATTAGGGCGCTTGTTCATTACATTGGTCGTAATGTTCATGGCGCAGTATCCGCAGGTGCGCAGCTTCGAGCAGAACAGGCTGGTTTGAAAATCAGTCCTGTCTTGGTGAATTCCGTTATGGGCAAGAAGCCCCAGGATAAGGATGATTTTCCTTACTGGCTTGCCGAGAAATTCGACCAGCTGGAGGCTGTGTTTCCTAATACGACTCCGGGTGAAAAACACTGGATTCTTACGCTTAGTTTGCCGAAAGATTTAGCCCCTGAACTTGCTGACTGTGAAACATGGGGTAAGACTTTTGCAGCGGTTTACTCGAGGTGCTATGGCACCCCGTCTGTGTCAAACCTTTCTGCGGTCCTTAAACGTGTTCAGGATGATCACGGACCAGAGTCGGCGGTTGAATTGGGTATGCGCCTGAGCGGCTCGTTTGAGACGGTTTGCGGTCTTATCCTTGCAAATGTCAAGGGGGATGCAGTGAACTTTCAGGTGGCCAATGCTCTGGCGTTAATTCCCGATGCCGAGAAACCCCGTCAGCTGGCAAGAATTATTGTGGCGGCTTATAAAATGGTTGGCCGCACTTCTAAGGGTTTAAAGGCTTTTTCTGAAAAAGAGAAGAAGCATCCCCAGGGACAGTCTTCGGAAACGGGTGGACAACCCAAGTCCAAAAAACAAAATTGGCCTAAAAAGCAGAATCAGGGTAAGCAACAACAACAGCAGACACAGGTTTCTAGTCCTACGCCTTCGCAGCCTGCGCAGTCAGATCGAGTTTATGATTTGCGCGATCGCGCGACGATTAAATCGCCTGAGAGATTTCAGGCTTCTGACCAACGCTCTCCTCGTTCCTTTCAGGACTCATCGGCTCCGTCAACCGGTGGTGGAGGGGGCGGCAGGGGCAGGGGTGGCCAGCAAGGACGTGGCCAGCCCCGCACGCGAAGTGAAGGGGATCAGCGGGACGACTCTACGCCAAAGAGACCGCAGTTTGCCAAGAAGAAAGTCGCAGCCTTAACGGCGCATCGATATGCCCCAGATAGTGAGAACGCGGCTTCGGAATCTGACGTGGGCTCTGACCTTGCTGGACAGCGCGGCGGAGATTACCATAGTGAGAGAGGCCCTCCGTCCACTGTTGAAGGTGACAGCGACTGAGACTTTTATTGTGATTGAAACAGCTGATACACATGTTGCTCCCCCTGAAAGACTTTTTGAAATTGTCCTGTTAATTGAAGGTGACATGCAGCGAACTGTAAAAGGGGTATTTTGGGAAAATCTTTCGGATACGTATGACATTTTGCTTTCGGAGGCTGACTGGCCCCCACCTTTTGTTCTCGCAGCTCCGCGAGGGGAGGAGGTGATCCTCCCCAGTTTCGCGCACACTGTATCAAGAGTGGAAGCGCTGCATTTTGCAGAAGAGTGGGCTCTGGCGCTTGCGCCGGCTGTGTACCGAAATCAGTGTGGCTGGGATAAATTGTCCCCTAGCCATGAGATTCCTTTACGGTCACAGCCGCAGCCACAACCCCAGTATCCCATACGGCGTGAAGCTAAAGCTTCGGTCGCGGCTATCCTTGAACAATTGGAATATCAAGGTGTAATTGAAACGTGTGTGTCACCAATGAATAATCCCCTTTTTACTGTTAACAAGCCGGACGGCTCATATCGTCTGGTTTTGGATTACCGGCATTTGAACTCGCATTGCCGTAACTGTGCAGTACAGAATACTCACGGCTCTGCCCTAGTAAATAGTCTTGAGCGTAAACGGTTCAAAACCACGCTTGACATTTCCAATGGTTTTTATGCACATAGATTAGATGGTCTAAGTTCCCAATGGACCAGTTTTACGTGCGGCGGCGTACAAAAAATGTTTAAACGACTCCCAATGGGATATAAAAATAGTCCTGGAGTGTTTTCCGCCCGCATAGTCTCTCTTTTGGAGAGCTTCGATCCAGTTGCTTGTTCGTATGTGGATGACATTTATCTCACAGACGACGAACTTTGGGTGCATCTGTGTCGAGTAAACAGCATAATTTGTAACTTTGCAGACATGGGTTACAAGTTTAACTTTGCTAAATCACACATTGCGGAGTACACAGTGTTGTTTCTGGGTTACGAACTTAACCACGAAGGAAAGGGGTTGGCTCCTCAATTCCTGGAGAAATGCGCGCAGTTGCGCTCTCCGACAACGCTGAAAAAATTACAGTCTTTACTGGGTTTTTTAAATTTCGGGAGGACATACATTCCGGAATATGCCCAGCGTATCAAGCCTTTATATGCCTTGGTACAACCATCTTTTCCAAATCATGCTGGCTGCCTGAGCATTCAGCCATTCTGCAGTCCTTGCAGGCTGATATGCTCGCTTCTGACTACTTACAGACTCGTGATAACCAGACCAACCTGGTGATAAGAATTATCCCTGGGACGGTGGGTTTCACGTACCTGACTTTTAATGAAGGGGATACTGTACCTATTGCTTACAAGTCACACTTATACACTTCGGCTGAACTGCGTTTTTCCACTGTGGAGAAAGTTTTAACGGCTGTGCAGATGGCAATTCTTAAGGAACGTGCCCTGTCGCAGGGAAAGCGCATGTTGGTTGTTACCCCGTGTCCTGCCTTGGAGGCGGTCACGAAAGCCAGTGTACCGAATTCTAAAGCTTTGCACCCTCGGTGGATTCAGTGGGCTACATCCTTGACATCTCAGGATGTCACGTTTATTTTTGACGCCGCTTTACGGTCGCAGGAGTATTTACAGTATGAATTTGTTCATCCTGCTCCTTTAGCAATGCGGCCGTTGGAGGATTTCCATTGTATCATTTACACGGATGGTTCGGCGCAGGTTGCGCATGGCTCTAAACATGCCTACGTTTCCGCTTGCGCCATTGTAGTCGGTGCCATGGTGAACGATGAGTTCAAGTCCAGTGTTGTGCACACGCAAACACTAGGGGACTGCACCGCACAATTAGCTGAGCTTCGTGCTCTTATGCTCGCATTGGATTACGCTGATCCTTGTGTGACGACTTTGATCGTAAGTGATTCTTACTACTGTGTCCAGTCTTATAATGAGAACTTGTTCTTTTGGATTCAGAATGATTTTCGTGATTCCAAAGGTAGCACAATAAAACATAAAATGATCTGGGTCCGAGTGGCGGAACTTAAGGAGAAACTGCCGCTCGTGTTTGTGATTCATATTCTTGGCCACCAGCGCGTGGGGGTCCACGCTGTTGGCAACTCGCTTGCTGATGAAGCAGCGAAGTCAGCGGTATCAAAATACTTAGTTGCAGCAGTCACGAGGTCCAAGAGCAAAATAAATGATGACATCTTGGCGGCTGTTGCTGCCACGGAGAAGGGAGGTAAATATCCTGCGGGGTTCCCTTCGAAGTACACATACCACTTAAGTCCCGATAAGGTTCCTTATGTGAAAATTCCTGATGTTGGAGAGCGTCTAGTTCCCAACTCGGATCGCAGAGCTTCTCTGATTACAGCGGCTCATGAAGGTGTGGCGTCTGCGCATGCGGGCGTCTCAGCCACTGTATCTCAGCTACAACAGAGGTTCTGGTGGCGGGGACTGTACAAACAGACGCGCGATTATGTCCTTATGTGTGACATTTGTCAGCAGATCAAGCCTTCTACTGCTGCGCGTCCGCCTCAGACACAGTTGTATTAAATGGCTGGCCTACATTAAAAAATCTTCAGCGACTTTAGGTCGACCGGAACTATATCTAGACCCGAAAAACTTGAAAAAAGAAGACATCAACTGGGTAAAACTGAACTTTATTAAGATCAGAGAAATGGAGAGAGAATCGACTGAAATCTCTAAACCCACAGTAAGGTCACATTTTATGCTGATTACTTCAATATCAGTGCAACCATATCTGACCATTGTCACACGCCCATATCATCGCTGGTTGCTGACCAAATTTAGATTTAATCAGGCACATTTTTTGCTGGGTATTTACGAGAAATGGTGTGCCCCAATGGATAATGTGCCATGTGAATGTGACAATTTCTCTGATCAGGATTTGATACATTTCGTATTCTTTTGCCCCTTCTTTTCGGAAGGAAGGGCAAAATATATTAAGCCCCTTCTAAGAGAAATGGGCTTTTTACAGTTAAAACCTGCATTGTTGTTTCTTCAATTAATGGAAAATCATCGGGTCATGTTCTGTGTAGCGAATTTTTTGATTGCATCAATTCGCGCTAGACGGAAGAGACTTCAGACGAGTATAGCTGAATGTTTGCCATATGCCTGATAGTATTATTAAAATACCAGGTTCTGCCTAATTTTATATACGCTCTATAATGAATTGTGAAACATTGTTGATATTTGGTGTAAATCATGTGTGTTACACAACCCCTATGTATTGCTAATGAATTTTAAATGTACAGTTCTTAACAGCTGTGTATGATGTTTTTATGTATTTGCATAGTATACTTTTATGATTTTTATTTAATCGAATAAAGTATGTTTTGACTTGACTTGACACAGTTGTACATCTCTAATAAACCACTTGGTTGTGTTTATTTGGATCACTGCGGTCCTTTTTCTTCTGATACTGCGTATAAATACATCTTAGTAGCAGTTGACTCATGCACACGCTTTGTATGGGTATGGCCGCATCGAAGCGCTGATTCGCGAACTGTCATTAAGGATTTGCGTGTCTTTGTGGGAATCTTTGCTTGTGGTGCTTTCCATTCGGACCAGGGTCCGGCTTTCGCCTCTAAGGCGTATAAGGATGCTATGGTTTTGTTGGGAGTACAGGTGAAGTTTTCAAGTCCCTACAGGCCTGAGGGCAATTCTGTAGTAGAAAGAATGAACCGCGACTTAAAGCAATCTTTGACAGCCCGTGTTATAGGCACTGGTAGAAACTGGCTGACCCACCTCTATGGCGTGCAGCGTGCGCTTAATAATCTCCCTAGAAGGTCTCTGGGTGGGCGGACCCCATACGAAATGCTCTTTGGTATCAAGATGTACGTCCCTGACCTCGATGGTGCAGACTGCCAGGCCCAGGCCGCGGCCTTTGACGTAGATGAACATTGCAATGTTTTACAGGATCTACAAAAGACCAGAGACAGTCTTGCAAAGGAACACTTGCCCTCCACGTCGGATGATGCGTTGCAGATCCCGGTAGTTGGCTGGCTACCCCAAGTTGGAGAACTGGTTCGAGAGAAGATCGATAACAAGAAAGAGTTTGGTCCCTCATATAGAGCGCCGGTTCGAGTCCTTGGAGTGAAGGGCACAAGAACAGTCATTTTACCACCACTTCCAGGTCGTAAAGAAAACAGATTTATTTCTATTGACAATGTCAAGACACACAGGGTGGCCGATTCTTCATAGCATGACACCGGCTGTATCCTGTCCTTCCATGGTGAGGCACTCTGTGCTGGCTATTACATCTGGTGCAGATCAGGAGGTGTCCCTCGAAATGCCTGCTATATCCAGTCCTTTATTAAATACTATTCCTGTTACTAACATTGATGAGGTGACCTATGCAGATCCTGCTGATTTATCTATGTCTGATTTACAAGCTCGTTTGGCTAACCAGTCCAGATTCTCTTTTGACTCTGATTCGGAACTTTCAAAGGAACCATCGACTATTGCAAAATATGCCACGTTGTTTAAAAAACATTTTCTAATTCCACCTTGGACATACATTTGGCTGATACTATTTTCATTTTATCTTTTTATGTCAATTGGGTTTGTGTTTTATTTTTTTCGCCTGATCGATGGCCATTATGTGAAAGAAAGAACAGGAATTCGGTACCTTAATGGAACATTGGCCCCTCTTTCCTCCTCACATTCAGCACACAGACTAAAGAGAGACTTACATTCAGTAGAGATTACTGCTTGGCCTGTCCTTGATGGGATTGTGTGGGATGCGGTTAGGTTTCAGATACATGGCCCCACAGAAGTTATTAATGTTCCTAATGTGCTTAGAGTAAACATGGGAGATGTGATTAAGCAAAATATTCGTTCTGATGATTGGGATCTTCAGGCCGTAGATGAATTGTTCTCTGATTTGAAATATTATGCGGCCTTTGATGCTGAGGATTTGTACTTGGATTCTGTTAATTATGGTGATTTGTTTTGCTATCAACATTATGGGAATCATTTCTTACACAAAACGAGTTCCGTGAGGGTTCCGGTAAACTACACACAGTGGGAACATTGTCCTGCGCCTTTGCAAGGGAGCTCGAGTACATTTCTAGGAAAATACTTATATTTTACAGATTTTAATCAATCAAATGCTGAGTCGTTTTATTTTAAAGTGAAACAGAAATTCATGTCCAAGGTCAGACTTACCGATACAAAATTGCTGTATTCAAAGTCCTTTCTTGACAGTTTAGCTGTAGAGGGCTATGAGTTATGGAAGGAAGCTATTGACCTTAAATCGGTTTGGGGTACCAAAGATTGGCAGGTACAAGGCACTGAGGCTTTGCATCGTGCATGTCTCATCCCGAATCACATGTTGTTTTTAAATTCTACTATTTCCCAGACAACATGTTTTGGATTGGCTACTTCTAAAAAATTAAATGCGCCAACCATCCCTGATTTGGAAGGATATTCAGGTTGGAATAATTTCACTACATTGTCCATAAGTGAGATGCGAGACCTATTGCACAATTCCTCCTTTAATATTTCCAGTTTTGATCCAGAGGGGTGGCTTTTGTGGCAAAGAAGCTCTGATTCTTGCCAACGTCGTTTTTTGGGTTTGTCTGAAGGTTTTAAACACATCAGGCCGGATCCCCGTTTTGAAACAGATCACACAGTTACTACTTATTCAGTAGGCAAATTGTGTCAGACCTGGTTGCAACATTCCACTTTGGCTGCAGTAAAACTGCATCTGTCACGTTTGAATGAGAATATAGACCTGAATGATTTTATAAAAGGCCCGGCTAGGGGTAGATCTAAACGCTTTATTTATGCTGTTTACAATGAAATTTGGAAATTTTCACAAGTTGAGGCAGCTAAACGCCTGAGGGCTATTGATCAAGCAAATTTGGAAAAAGTGCTTGCAGTGGTCGATAACAGTATTAACATGCTTTCTTCCAGAATTTACACATTGGATAATATTGTTTCTTCTGTTGTTGATATTGTACATGATGAAGTGTCCACGTTATACCATGGTCAGAATCAATTGCGTTCTGTAATGCAGTTTGCCTGGACCCTACAGACACTTAAGGCTGGTCGAGTTCCCTGGACCTCATTGAACGTTTCATCCCTTTTCGCCCCTTTTAATCTGACTGAAAAACAGCGCATGCTTTCAATGCGTGATGCTTCATTTTCTATGTTACATATTGAGAAGCTAGAATCCTTACCTTTCTCTGTTGCTGAAACCACTACTGCCACGTGGCTTATTCATGGATTGATTACATTACCATTTCCCTTATATAAATTTACTAACTGTATGCGGTATATTGCTATAGGACGGTATGAACCACTAGGCAATGCATTCCTACATGAGGCATGGTCCTTACCATACACATACAGATGTCTGAAGGATGGAAAAGAAGTGAATCTTAATGGTGAGGAATGCACACAGTCACCTGACCATTCATTAATATGCAGACACATTCAGTTACACGGTTCTTGTAATCAGGACCGCCCAAATTTAGCATGTGTTTTAAAAGGCACGCCAGTTCCAGCAGTGGTTCCCACATTTACATTATTGGCTAATGGTAGTTATTTGCTTTTAAACAACGAGTTATGTTGTGGGTTATTAATTGGTGTGGCTTATGTGGTAACTGTATCAGAGCGTGTGGTGTGTTGCAAGAATGTTCTATACCCACCCACGCATGGGTCTTCAGATGTCTCCATCTGGCCACGGATTCCAACCTTGGAAGCGAAGTTCAATGGTTTAAGCAGAATAAGGGCCCTTTTGTCTCAAAAACAAGTGACCCTGAGTTCGGCCCGGGAAACTTATGTCCTTCACATAGCTAACACCCGCACAGAGGTGCAGGCGCTTTTAAATACTGATTTGCCGTTTCATTTCTGTGAGCTAGTGCACCAGATTTTTAATGCTTCTTCCACGACTGGGCTCGCACATTTTTTTAAATTGGTAAGCAGTGGCCTCGTGACTACGTTTGAAAAAGTTTTTGGTATCATTCCCACGTTTTTCCACTCTATTTTTTCGAGTTTGTTTGGCGGACTACCTGTGTTGCTGGCTGTAGCCACTGGCATTTTGTTGGTGTTTTTCTTCATAAAACATGGATGCCCATCCTGCGCAAGAAGCAGTTCAACGCCTCCTGACACTGTGCCGTGATCGGATGCTCAATTACTATGGAACTTTGCCGCTTGCAGCATTAAGCACGGCCTATAGATTGTCATTTCGGTTCACCGACTTCACGTGTGTCCAACCTGTGTTTCACTGCCTGAGCTGCGAGTTCGATTGGGCCATTGATTTGTGCCTGTGCTTGAGGACTGCTCCTGACGTCGATTTTGATCAGCTAATGCGTCCCGTGGTGGCTCACGAGCTGATCTGTTCTGGCGAAAGAGTTATGGCCTTGGCAGCGATAAATGGAGTTCTGGGCCAATGGGAGATCTCTGCAGCGGCGGATGCCTTTCTGACACACAGCGATCTGGTGAACCCACCGAGTGGTCCTCTGACGTTACAGGAGGATCCGATGCTGGAGGAGCACGTATGTTCTTTCCCATTGCTGAATTGGATTGCTGAACTATTTTCGGATGATGGCAGTGATTTCATACTGGAGGCTGTTGCAACTTTCTTTGCATATACTTTCCAATCATGACATGCCTGGGAGGAGTGCTTTGTTGTGAAATATGACTTTCCCCTCGCTGAATTGGAGGGATGGACTGTGTTCAGCTGATGGAGAGTTCAATCACGTGATGTCGCTGAGGATAACGTCAATGTGGCACATGACTTTGGATATCGGATAAGTGCCTTGTTTTTTCTCTTACAGACATTTGAGTTGATGCGGCCTGGTCCTACATTTCATATTTTTGAGACCTGGCGGATAACTTTTGGTTCGAAAGTTTTGTTTTTATTTTTAGACTTGAGGCCACTGTAGGCATTCATACATATTCATTCATACATATTTTTAGCTTATTTTAGCTCAAGATTATTGAACTTTGCTTTCAATTTTTGTATCTGATTTAGTATTGCCTTTTCCCTTATGTTTGACGGTGCTCGGACCAATGGGGGGGTGTCATATGGATACTTCGTTACATATATTGCGTTAAGTTAGCATGAGTGCATTACATGTTTAAACAGCCTTTTTTCCTTCGGCTTCAGTTTTGCACACGACACATACTTGTTGTTGTCGCTTTCACCCTAGAAGCGGTGAGGTGGTTTATTTGAGAATAATATGTTATTTCTATGCTATCAGCTTTGCCTGGTACACTTGGTACAACTGTCTGCACACTGAGAGCTGCACACTCTAAAATTAACCTAACACAAGGTTGCTGGGAGGCCTGATCCTCGCACCACATTAGACATAACACAAATAATGTTGATGCCAACATTTTGGGCTCTACGCGGGTTTAAGATAGAGTTACACGGAATGAACGTAGACACTTGGTGCTGCGCATGAAGAGAGCTGGTAGCTGTTGATGTGATCTACTCCTACTGACATTTAGAGGTATGGGTTCGCCCTGCTAAAGCCCGAATGAGACCTTCTTAGATATAAAATAATATGCTAAAATAGGGTGCGCGAAATATAGGTGATATAGATTTCTATAGATTTTGCATTGTAACATGCTATCACCTTTTGCTTACTATGGATTAGTGACTATGCTGCTGACTCTGATTTTTATAATCTGCATTTTGGTATTATACAAGATACTGCGTTTGAGAACTTTGCATTGAATAATAAATATTTCAAACTTGCACTTGTGTTCTTTGACTCTCAGTTTTGGTTTGAAATGATTATATAACGAAAGAGTGTTCATGTGTTCCACGATTCCTGAGGTATTCTAAAGTTCATGTTCTGGTTTGTCTAAGACATGGATCATTGCATAATGAGCCATGAGACACTGTAGCTAGCTAGGTAAGGGGATTTCTGACACTGAGATGAGTTTTGGATCATCCTAACTCACTGAGGTTCTAGATCTCTATGCACAGTTCTGTGGGAGAACGGAAACCCTGCTACACTCCTATTACCTCACATGTACACTTTTCTTTTAACGTCACTGCAGAGCACACATTTAGTGATCTGCCACCCCATGAAGCACTGCGCAACAATTCTTTCATTCGTATGTTGCACCATTCTCATCAGACCAGCAATGCAACAAATTGCTGGGTATGTGGCCAACTCCCGCCTTATCAGAAAACGAAGGGAGTTCTGCCCTTCTTCCCTTTTCCGTTCTCCCACAATGGTTCGTGCGGAGCATGGTTTGCTTTAATGACATCACTAGACAGAACATCCGTAGTTTCCCAGAGTGACTGGATACATGGAAACCTGAATAAAGTAATGAATGAAGTATGTTACCCAGACAAAGACGGGCTCCCTCAAAGGAAGGGGACTGACCTAGAAAATGAAGAGTACAAGCAAGGAAATGCTTCCCTCAATTTTATAATACTGAATGTTCAGCCCAAGCAAAATACAGGACCACAATCTATTTCAGTCCTACCAGCAAAAGGTGATTTGTGTGTCAGAAAGAAAGGATCAGTACATATGGGACACAGTGAATGTAATACTGTAGTAGAGTTTAATGACCCAGGAAAGTCCATTTTCAAAGCATCACGCCATACCTGTTTCATTTGCGGTCAGACAGCCTATGTACATCTGCCCTCAGACTGGGGTGGAACATGTTATATAGTTTTCCTTCTGCCCCCTATCTTTCTAGCCCCATCCCATTATCATCGTGATTCACAACTAGTACATGTCAGACACAAGAGGGAGATAAATTCCCCAGTTGTTGATCAGACTGAGACAGCTTGGGAGCAATATACAGATTTCAACAAAGGATTCTTTTTCTTCATAGGTCCCGTCCAAAACAGTAAACTCATACGCAGGTTAACAAGAACTCTGGAAGCAGTAGTAAATGAGACTGCATCTGCCCTGGCTAACTTGACCCAGGAGCAGTCTGCCATGAGACTGTCTCTGTCTGCAGTATGACCCAGCGATTTGCAGCTTGTGTGCCACTGCCTGTATTCCCCATCCACGTATCCAGAAGAGACAAGAAGAGCAAATGATGCAGTCTGACCATATACAAGGTCTTATGCAAATAGATGTGACTTGAAGGGAACGTAGGGGACAAGGGGGGAATGAGGTAAATGAAATTTTACATGGCCTATGTGTCCCCTATCGTCCCCTATCGTGTACCCCAACGTTTAATGTATGTGCATGACATCCATGCATTTTCCCTCTATGGCCGAAATGATGACGCCTCTGTGTTTACATTTGCGTCCAACGTTAACATGTCAGTTACCAGGCCCTCCATGAAAGAAAGGATAATTCTGCTTTTAGGCCTATGTTGCCAACGTCTTTACATGGTGCACGTTTAAAATATTGAGAAGCACCCATTTTGAGGCTCCGCAGGGCCAGGACACAAATCCAGGCCTCAAGCCTCCTGAAACACTCTGAAAGCTGCAGCCCCGCCTGCATCCCTGACCTTTCCCTTATTTCCTGCTCAGCCGAGAGGTGCCCGGCGCAGCCTGGCCTGGCCTGCGAAGACAGTGTTATGCCTACAGTTATCTGTTCTGCTCCACAGAAACACATTCCTGCCTAATGAAAAGAATAAACATATTCCGCCTGCAGAAGATAGGGCCTAGCCTTTCTGTCTCCATTTAAGTGATTTACAGAGCTCGCAGCCATAGAAAGCCCATGGCCCCCATGTAATGAACCAAGAAATGTATGCCCGCACTGGCTCTTAGTGATGAGCAACCTTTGCTTGAGTGACCTTTATGTCAGATAAAACATCCCCGGACCCAAGATATCAGATATTACTAGATGTACAAGTCGTCCTGACACTGAAGATTTCTCTACTAGACCGAAAGTCAGCCCCCCCAGCTTCCCCTAGTCACACGTCAATTACACGTCATGACCAAGTTGCACACAAGTAGGGCAAAGTTCCAGCTGGCCATGCAACCCCCTCCATGTATCCACCCACTTATGACACCTCCATGACATCTCAAGTGTACGCCCTCATGCACGCCCACATGCTCTTATCTCTTTCTCCTGCTCCGCCTGGAGTCCTCCTCTTTTCTCTATGTACGAGAATAATGTATAAATAAAGGACTCTGTGAATAAACGTTAGAAGACCCTTCCTGAACCTTAGTGGTGATGGAACAGATTCTCCGCTAACCCGGGTTATTGTAAATAAAGCCCCTTTGAATCAGGACACCACGGACTCTGCCTCTCATTTAATGCATGAGCTTTCCTTTAAGTATAGAAATTATGAAAGGGTAATATTTATTTACCACATGTGTTAAGTGTCTTTTATAACCATGGATTAACTGCCCTAGCCACATAGTCCATCGCCGCCTGCATAATGTGATAATTTCAACAAATATTGGGGCATATTACCAAGGGCCTTTTCGCCGCTTTAGCGGGACTTTTTCCCGCTAAAGCGGCGAAAATTTCATTGCCCAATTACCAACCTGTCGCTAACACCAGTTAGCGACAGCTTGTAGGCGAGAGCGAGCATTTTTTGGCCCGCTTTGCATGTCAGCGATAGTTATCGCTAATGTCATGCAAAGTGGGCGTGCCAAAATGTTAGCGACTGAAAACAGTTGCTAACATCGCTATCGCCTATTACCTACAAAGGCGAAGCAATGGAAATATTCGCGCTTAGCGCGAATATCTCCAAAAGCTAACGCCTGCTAATACCAGTTCTTAGCCATGTTATCCAATGGGAGGTGGATAGCATGGCTAAGAGCTGTTTCACGCTAATGCGTGAATATCGCTGTATTGTCAGCGATATTCACGCATTTCGCCTGATTTTTATCGCTTTTGAGATAAACCTTGCTAATAGCAAGTTATCTCAGCGATAAAAATCGGTGAAGCACGGCGATAATAATTTTGCCGCAAACCCTACATAGCGATAAATATTGCTGTTTGTAGGTAATATGCCCCGCTGTGTCTAAGTCGAGCAGGTCAAATCTTACTAAAAAGTGTGATATGTAGTGCCACAAAGTGGCAGATGTTTTACAAACCGGTAAACTGGTCCCTTTTAAGTTGTAGATTACTGTATTCAGATGCCAAACTGGTACTAATCAGATAAACCAATTGCTCATGTACTATTGATTTGTGTTAACATGTGAAATTCATAATAAAACCACAGGATGTGCCTCATTATGTGCATAGTTTGCCTTTTCTTGACGAATAGTTTTGTCAACTTCACCACATTATTTGGTCCTCCATTGCTAAGATAATTCTAAGGACCCTGCATATGCATTGGAATGTCCTCCCAAAGAAGCACACCGAAACATGAAAATGTCATGAACAAGCCTAGTGAAAACTTGGTAGTTATGCAGTGCTGCAGGGGCAACAAGAAAGCACACTGGTGTAAATAGAACACGTAAACAGAGAGCATCGAGGAGCATATTTATAAGAAAGTCACTAAGTCACCTTGCTGCGCTGCATGATAGTGAAAGGGCAGAAATGCACCATATTTAAAAGAATACAGCGCATTCCTGCCTTTGTCCCTGCGCTGGCACCATTTTGGCTACCTAGTGCCCATGCAGACACCCTTGCACCATGTAGTGCAAGGGTGCCTCCGTCGCATGCAAGGTTGTTTTTGTACAGGAAGGGGCTCCTTCCTCCACAAAAACAATCCTGAAATGCATATTCCTCCTTCTATGTGTGCTGCACAATGCAGCACACATAGAAAAAGGAAGTAATGAGGAGATATGAAGATATTTCTCCTCACTACGCCTCACCTGAGATGGCGTATCTCTTTGTTGCTTTCACAGGTCTATCAGCAATCATAAATCTGGGAATGTGTCAAAATCCATGGGAGGTGCAGGGGAACATCCATCTAATACCCATTGAAGGCCTTCCCAGAGCAGAGTAGTGCAATGCAGCGATTTGCGATGCGTTGCATTCCTCTTGATTTATCAAGCCACTCAGGGCCACGCTTTATAAATCATATTTTGGGCTTGCGTGGTGCAAACCTGACGCAACTCCAGTCATAAATATGCCCCTTGGTATGACTACCTTCAAGGCAGTGTCTGCTGCCAGATGCAAAATTGCTTCATCTAGAACATTTTCAGGACAACTCACAGACTCACCGGCCCACAAGCACAGCTGGGATCCAGCCGGTCTGAAGAGCCAGGACAGGCTACTAAAGATAAATGTCCTTCTAATTCAGTTTCAAATGCAGACCTGTCCAGAAAAATTAAAAAAAATAAGCATACTCATGTATGGTGAATCCTGGAAGCCTTGAAGAGTGTTTTCTTAGCCAACACCATTAGCTGATTGGACAAATTGAAGCCTCAGCAAGTTTCAACTGTACGTTGCTCCCAAAAAACACAGCCTGGAGCCCTCTCTTTTTATGCAGAAATAAGAGAGAAATTATCTTATGGTTGTTAAATTTTAAGCATAGAAAGCATCCTAGTTCCCTTGTGCCTTATTCTGCCTTAGTAACCTCTGAGGCCAAGTGTTGCAAGAGCAGTGCCAGTGATAGCATTGTGTAAGCCATGGCTCAAAGTTGAGGGGTCTCAAGTCCCTTAAATGACTATCATTGCAGTGATCAATTTATTGTATGACCTAGGCCTAGATTTTCTGTGTTTTTGTGTCAGTGTTGTAGCACAGCATGACACAAAATCAATTTGGCATTTACTAAGCCAGGCAAAGCTCTTGGGTTTGCTTTCCTAAGCTAAGCGGTGCCTTGAGTTACTTTGTATCTGATCGATGTTACATGAGTAGATGCATGACGTTCCCATTCTTCCACCCATGGATTTTGACATAAAGCCACATTTACAAAGAATTGTAAACCTAGGTTTGCGCCACCTACCTGACTGAGGCGTAATGAGGAGAAATATCTTAAATACTCCTCATTGTTCCTCTCTCCATGTATGCTGCATTGTGCACCACACTTAAAACATGGAGGGGCATATTTACAATAAGTGGCGCATCCCTGCATATCAGCAGGGATGCCCCACTTATTGTGCGCCATGCCTACGCCAACATGGTTGCGCTGCATTTACAATGCGGCGCACCATGGGGCAAAAACGGCACAGATGCGTCATGCATCTGTGCCGTAAAAGTGTCGCACTGCTGGAGTTGCGTCGCAAGCACGACGCGGCTCCAGCAATGCTCGGGGGGCCCTATTCTTCCAATGCTGCGTCAATCCTTACGCCTGCTTCAAGCAGGCACAGGGTTTTGACGCAGCATGGGCCCCAAAGTGACTGAGTGAAATCTTGTAGATTTCACTCAGCCACTTTCAGGAGGCTTTCCTGTGCAGGAACCCCCCCCCCCCCTGCCCAAGAACACCTCCTTCTGGCGCAGAGCTTTACAACGTGACGCATCTCCCAGATGCATCATGTTGTAAATACCCCACACCATGGTGCATCTTTTGCGCCGCCGCTGCATCAAAAAAAAAGTGACGCAATGGCGGCGCAAAAGCGGTGCAAGGGGCTTGTAAATATGCCCTCTAATATGCATCTAATTATTCTTTTTTGCAGGAAGCTGATCGCAGCATAGACACCCTTGCAGCACAATGTGAGGGTTCCCGTGTTGGGGCTAGGCAGCACACAGTGCACCAGTGCAGGGGGAGAGCAAAAATGCTTCACATCTTTATAAATATGGAACATTTCTGTTCGCTTCCTTTCACCCCGTACAGTGAGGCAAGTTCCCTTGCTTCACCGCTTTGTGTGAATTATTAAGAAATGTGCTTGCTGATCTCTAGCAGTGCAAGAGAGGTCTAAAATGTTATCAAGGCACCAGGGCACCAGGCAAGATCCAGGCTCAGTTATTTGACTCTTAGCAAGGTCTGGAGCTCAACCATTTAAGGGTCTTTAATTTTGATCTGACTTCAATATATTTTACGTGTCATTAAAGCATGTTGTAATGTTTTTATTTCTAGCTTTCTGTTTTGTGTTTGTACTGGGTGAAAGGCTTAGGCATAAAAGCCTAATAAACCAAATATTGGCATTTCCTATAGGTTTTAGATTTTTCAAAGCAGCTGTACTGCATGATGTTACTTGATATCACTATTGATTCACATACAACTGCTTGAAAAGACCTTCTCAAAACTACAATGTAGGAAGCTGTTACTTGATGGTCTTCTTAATTAAGATGCAGATGCTTCAAACTTCTTTGTCAAATCGGTTGTACAATTTCTGGATGCTACTCAGGAGCCAAATGCAACTGCCTAAACATTATGTCTGAAAGCTGCAGTAATACAAGGAAATGCTAGATGTCAATGTTGAGTCAGATACAAATGGCAACAAATTCTTTTACAAAACTGAAGTAAGACATTCTGTTACTAGGAGTCCTTTCTCATTAGCAGCAAATTCTTGCAAAGTTCTCTGTGAAGTTGCAGTAAAAGAAGATTTTATTAGCTGTATCTCTCACGTGAGATGCAGCTATCTTAAGTTATTCACTGCAATTTAGTACTGCATGCAGTTATTAGATATCCTTCTCAAGTCATATAGAACTTCTTGAAAAGTGTTTCACAAGGCTGCAGTACTGCAAGCTTCTAGTAGGTGTCCCTCTTGAGTCAAATGCTACAGCTAAAAAAACTTTTCACAAATCTACAGTATTGATAAACGTTACTAGATGACCCTCCCATATTAAATGCAACTTCTTGAAAAGTCCTTCACAAAGCTGCATTGCCCATTGTTTTTAGATGTCTCTTTTGAGTCAGACGTAGCAGCTTGAAACGTCTTTCACACAGCTGCGGTATCAAAAGGCATAAGCGCATGTCCCGCTCAAGTCAGATACTATGGCCTGAAAATTCTTTATAACAGCTGAAGGACCAAAATCAATTACTTATTGTGAGATTAACAGTCCATTGGACCACCAAACATGCAGTGGCGGTGCGGTGGCAGTAAGGGACCTCCGCACCGGCGGTCCGACCGATGTATTACGACTACAGCGGTCAAACCGCCATCTGACCACCGCAAAACAGGCAGGGATCCCCAATCTCTGGTGCGGCAGTCGGAGGCCACAATATATTTGGCTGTGCCACTGACAAGCACATTACGAGTTTCCTCACTGCCAGCAGTCTCAAGGCGGTGTTCATGCCATGAAAATGCTGCAGTGAGAAAACTCCTGAAAATAGTGATACAACTGTTTCCTCAGGGCCTGGGGATACATGCAGGGGGGGGGCACATGTGGAGCCCCCCTGTATGTATGCGCCCCCTTTCCTGCACATCATGGACTGCACAGTTCATGCTATTCAGGACTATGCTTTGGTGGCCCCATTGTGGTGTTTTTCTAATAGGCACCACCATGGGACCACAAAGTACCGCCCACCAGACCACAAGGAAACCCATAAGCTGGCGGGTGTGTGGAGGTGATCTTTGGCAGGGTGGTGGTGCGGTAGCCCGCTCCCACAGAGCCAAACTCGTAGTCGGGCCCTTAATATCCCTCTAGTGTCAGATTCAACTAGTTTAGAAGTCTTTCACAAACCTGTAGAAAAGAAACATGCTGTTTGCTGAATCCCACAAGTCAGGTGCAACTGCTAGAAAAGTCTTTCATAAACCAGCAAGATCCTAATCTGTTACTAAACACCCCTCTTGTGTTAGATGCAGTTTGAAAAGGCTTTCTCCAAGCTGTTGCACCGGAATTTTTTACTACATGTCCGTAGTAAACCAGATGTAACTGACCGACAAGACTTTTACAAAGCTGCAATATCACAAAGCATTACTAGGTGGCCATCTCAAGACTGATCCAACTGCTTGAAAGTCTTTCACTAAGCTGCAGTTCCACAAAACCTTATTCTATATCCCTTTAAAGCCAGATGAAACTGCAGGAAAAGCTTTTTTAAAAATGCAGGACCGAAATCTAATACTATATAGATCTTAAATGTCACATTAATGTGCTTAAAAACTGTTTCACAAATCTAAAGTACTGCAAGACTTTACTAAATAACCCCTCCTGACAAGTGCAATTACTTGAAAAGTATGTCACAAAGTTGCAGGACCTCAAATTGTTACTAGATGTTTTTCTCTAGTTAGGTTAAAATACTTTAAAAGTCTTTCAGAAAGGTGCATTAACTCAAGATTTTATTGGATAATCCTCTAGTATTAGATGCAACTAGTTGAAAAATATACCACGTAGCTACTGTTTAGCAAGCTTTTACTGATGTTGCTCTCGAGCCAGCAGCAATGGCTTGAAAAAGCTTTCACATAGTTGCAGTACCAAAATGTGTAACTCACAATCCCTCTTGAGTCAGATGCAATTGCCCGAATAGTGTTTCACAATGCTGCAGTACGGAAAGGCATAACTCAATGAGTGCCACACGTCAAATGCAACTGCTTGAGAAGTTTTTCATAAAGCAGCAGTAGTGCAACAGTTTACCTAAGGTCCGGCTTGTGTTTTATCAGTAGCGGCTGCTACTGTGGAGTAGTGATGGGGCGGGGGGTGTTAAATAAAAGAATAAAAGAAAGGGGAGGAGAATGAAAAATACACTTACCTTCCCAGCGGCTGGCTCTCCTTTGTCCTCTTTGTCCACGCCTCAGAAGCAGGACACACCCATAATCCCCTAGTGAATCACGATGCTGCCTTACAGCAGTGTTGTGATTGGTCAGAGCGCCGTGGTTTGGTGCTCAGACAGAGACTGGGAGCCTGGGCATGTTGCCCACCATGCTGTGTATTACAGCCTGGTGGGGAACATGCAATGTGTGCATGACTGTTTGACCGGGTGAAGACTGCCGGCCAAAACCGTCATGCGCACTTTACAGAGTGCACACCACTCCATCCCCTGTTCTGCGGCCAGCACAGCCCGCCTCGCCCGCACCTTTACAGCGCCAGCTAATAGTGAAAAATAAAATGATAACGTTATTATCATTTTATTTTTCCTTTGGGATGATGCTCCTCCGCCTTAGTGTAAGAGCCAACACTGTGTTTTTATATGGTTGCATGAGAAGCATGTTACAAAATTGCAGTACTGCAAGCTTTTACTACATTACCCTGTCAAATCAGACCTAACTCCTTGAAATGTGTTCACACAGCTTCAGTACTGCTGGTTTTTATTACTTGTTCCTATCAATTCAGAAGCAACTGCTTAAAAATTCTTTCACAAAGCTGCAAAACCAGAAGTTTTACAAGATGTTCCTCTTGATTCACACGCAACTACTTCAAAGGTCTTTCAAAAAGATGCAATACCACAAGCTTTTTCTTGATCTCCCTCTTTAGTCAGTTGCATTTATTTGAAAAGGGAAAAACGCCTTTACCATAATAACTTTACAATAAAAAGCAATTGCAACGCATTTGTTACATCACAATTACTTTTACCATGTAAGTCTTTACCACGGAAGTGTATGCAACGCATGTGGTAAGTAGTTTATATATTTTAAAGGATAAGTTAAAAAGGGGGACTAGGTGGGGAATCCCCCCAAAAATGTAAAATGCTAAAATATTAGCAAACCTGTAAAGTACATAGATGTAATTTGTTAAATATATATATATTATGTATATATATATCTATCTCTATATATATATATAGAGATAGATATACATATATATATATATATATATATATATATATATATATATATATATATATATATATATATATATATATATATATATATATATATATATATATATATATATATAATATGTATATATATATATATATATATATATGTATGTATATATATAATATGTATATATATATATATATATATATATATATATATATATATATATATATATATATATATATATATATATATATATATATATATAAAACAATAAAGTATTAAGAATTGATGTGTAACTTTTGAACAGTAGGTGGCAGTGTAAGACTGTGACTGGATTTTACATTGACAGTAAGCATGGTTAAAGTATGTGTGAAAGTGGATTGCGTGGTGAAAGTATTTCAAATGTGAGTGAATGTGAATGAGTGGTAGTGGTATGTGTTGTAAAATCTGTGTAGTAAAAACGTACTTGGTGAATGAACACGTGGTAATGTGATACAACATTTGAAAAGCCTTTTGCAAATTTGTAGTACAGCAAGCTTGTTAGAAATGGGATTTTTGGTAAGGTAGGGCATGTGCCAAAGCCAGGCAGAAACCACCACTCTAGTCAGGATAAGGGAGTTACACTCATAAAATAGCTCCTGCTCACCCCCTTGGTAGCTTGGCACGAGCAGTCAGGATTATCTTAGAGGCATTTTGTAAAGCATTTGCACATAAACAACAGTAATTCAGTGTAAGCACTACAAAAGGACACCAGTTTAGAAAAATATCCAATATTTTTATATACTTAAGACACGACCAAAAACTATAAAAGTCCACCATACAGTACTTAAAAATCTTCACTTATCAAAATATGCTTGAAAAACAGTTGATGTTGATAGCTCCATCCGGGGTTATGAGGGCGTCGTGAACAAACAAATCCAAACAGTTCTGGCTGACCGCAGAGTCGCGATTCAGCTAAGGTGTCAGGAAGACCAACAAACAGTACCTTTTAGAAATGCATGGCATCAGCGACCTCTCATTGAGCTTCCGAAAGCATGGCGTATGCAGGTGTCGGTTCCGGAGGTCGGTGCAGGAGTCGTCGGTGCCCTCAAAGTCACATGCGTTGCAGATCGATCTCCTCTCTGTTGGAGTCAGGAGCGCTGGTGTAGGCAGGCATTGGGTGCTGGGGTGGGCAGTGCAGCAGTGCAGTGTGCGGTGACCTCAGAGCATGGTGCAAGTAGCGGCTCGGTGGCAGCATCAGATGGCATCGTCGTGCAACCAGGATCGCGGTGCGAGGTGAATGTGTTGGTGATCGCGGTGCTGGCAGGTCTCGGTGCAAGGCGCAGTTTTATCATTGCTGAAGAGCTGTCATTGGCTGACGAACTCGAGTCAATGGCGCAGACGTCGGTAGGCCAACGCTGCAGTGCCGGATGAGGGTGGTGCATTGTGTAACTTTACGAGCTCTGCCCTCGATCCAAGGTGAAAGCAGCGGCATAGGTTTCGGCATGGAGCGTCGTCGTCAGGGATATCAAGGCATCATCGTGAAGCGAGGTGGTGTGGACTGCGGTGCCCACAGGTAGCGGTAGCGGGGCGAGCAGCGGCTCAGTGGCAGCATCAGCAGGAGTCATCAGTGAGACCATGGTCATGGTGCAGTGTTGCGGCGGTTCCCTCTGTGGTGCCGTCAGGACACGGAGTCGGCAACGGCGTCGTCAATGTCGTAGGGCTGCTTCTTCTGTTGCAGCACAAAACACACAGTCCCCATTGCTGAGGGCAGCAGAGCTTAAAGTCTTTGCTGTTCCTGAGGCTTCTTAAACAGGGGGCAAGCTCTACCTCAAGCCCTTGGAGACACTCACAAAAGTAGATGGCAGAAAGTCCAGTCCAGTCCTTTCACGGCCCAAGACAGAAGCAGCCACTGCAAGCCAACACAGTAAAGCACACAGCAAAGTGGCAGTTCCTCCTCGCAGCTTCTCCAGCTCTTCTTCTTAGCAGTCTTCTTGTTCCAAAAGAGTTCTAAAAGTCAGGGGTCTGGGCCCCGATATTTATATCCCAAAATCATTTGATCTCTTAGGCAGAGAGTTTCTGTGCCCGGCCAGAACAAGTTCTGCCTTCTCTGGTGGGACTTCCTGGCAGGAGGTGGAGACGGCATGATCAGAGGCAGACCAGGCCCTTGAGGTGCAAGGAAATCTCCTCCCCCTTCCCCAATTGCAGCCCAGGTCTATTCAGCCCTTTCCTGACCCACCTAGACTATCTGGAGCCACTCCTGCTCCCCAGCCTTCTGTCATCAAAAACCCAGGTAGGCAATCCACATTCCAGCAGATGCACACAGCATGACTGAGCAAGAAAATACCTACTATCTAAAAGGGGTATTTTCAAACACAGAATGTAAAAATCACCTTCACTAAAAGATGCATTTTTAGAATCTGAGTCAAGCATACTAAACTTTACTTTCCCACCTAATTCCCCGGGCCAGTTATGTTTATAAGAGGTTATAAACAAACTCCCCATTCTGTCCTATGGGGAACAGGTAGCCTTGCAATAGCGAAAAATGAAATTGGTCATAGTTTACTATCAGGACATGCCACACACACCAGGGCATGTCCGACCTTTCACATACACTGCACCCGGCCCACAGTGGTACATTGTGCCTACCTTAGGGGTGGCTGACATTTAAGAAAAGGGAAGGTGAGGTACTGGCAAGTGTGTGCACTGGCCACGTCAATATGGCAGTTACAAACTGCGTGCCGACTCCGCAATGGCTGGTCTGAGTTACCTTTTATGGGCCATTCGTGTGGGTCGCACAATCCCGTGCTCCAGCCCACCAATGGCATTTAATTCACAGGCCCTGTCACATGCAGTGCACTTTACTAGGGACTGACACATAAATCAAACAGGCCAATCATGGAAACACCAATCCATAACACATTTTACCACAGGAGCACTTGCACTTTACCACTGATCAACAGTGCGAAAAGTGCACAGAAACGCTACGCCAACAAAAACAGATTAAAAACCGAGAGGTCAGAAAGCAAAAACTCAGGGGAAACACTCCAAAAGATGCCAAATCTAACAAAGCTATTACTACTTTTTCCTCTTAAGTCAAATGAAACTGATTGGAAAGCGTTCACAGAATTGGACTGCCCAAGGAATTGCTATATGTCATATCATGTCATGTACAGCTGCTTGCAAAATAGTTCCATAAAGCTTCAGCTTAGACTTTATTAGATGTCCCTCTCTAGGTAAATGGCAGGGTTTTTATTTACATTTAAGTACAAAACAACAGGATGGCAAGCTGTCAATAGATGTCTTCCTTAAGTAAGATGCAACTGCTTAAAAGATTTTTCACAAATCTGCTGGACCATGAGCTGTTGCTCGATGTCTCTCTCATGTCAGAAGCAACTGTTTATCTCTCAAGTCAGATGCAAGTGCTCTAAGGCTTTCACAATGCTGCAGTTCTGCAAGCTGTCACTAGATGCCCTTCTTGAGTGAGATGCAACTGTTTAAAAGGTTTTTCACAAAGCTGCAGTACCCCAAGGGTTACTCAAGATCCCTTTTGAGTCAGATGCAATTACTTTAAACGTTTCTTCACAAATGATGATGATATAATTTTATAACGCACTTGGCAACTCCAAGGAATGTCCTGGCATGAAAGCCGCTGGACCAGAATATGAGAAGAGGTTCAAACGTACCCAAAGAGCCACGTTTTAAGTTTCTTCCTAAAAAACAATGCATCCCTCATAGTCCGTAGTTCCATCGGGAGCATATTCCAATCTGCTGAACCCAGCTGCAGTAACACAAGTTTCTACTGGTTGTCCTACTCTAATTAGATGCAACTGCTTAAAAAGACTTCCACAAAGCCGCAGTACTGTAAGGCATTACTAGAGGTCCCTCCCGATTCGGCACATGTTCTTCAAAAGTCCATCTCAAAGATGCAGTACCACACGCAGTTACTAGACATCCCTCTTGAGTAAGATGCAACTGCTTGTAAGTCTTTCAGGAAGCTGCTGTTACTAGATATTTCTCTCAAATCACTTGCAACTGATTCAAATTGTCTCTCACGAAACAGCAGTCCACAAGACATTATTGTTGTTGTTATTATCATTATTATTATTATTATTATTATTATTATTATTATTATTATTATTATTATTATTATTATTACTATTATTATATGGTTTTGTAGAGCCCATAGATACCCAATCAGGATTTTCCAGCGCTGAGCATTTTATAGTATGCCATCAGAGTGTTAACATAGGAGCACGGTTCAGACGGATTTAGAGTCACTTATGAAGTTTCAACTTCCAGAGGAAATCTGGAGGTAGTTGAGTTGAATTCTTTAGGCCATTACAACCGGCCAATGCTGCTTTGCCATCATGGATGAATACTTCTGATTTACTCTAGTCATAGCACTCCTGAACACCTTGCATGTTATAACAATTTTAGTTCTGAACAAAATCTCATCAACTTTTGCGAAACCAGCAGTTGACAAGTGTGATAAGTGTCCTCATTCAATGGCAGAGGCATCTAGGATTTAGCAGAATGCATAAGTTTCTATCACCTCAAGATCACAGTGCTGTGACCCTAGTCAAATGATATTGTGCATCACTTCATGGCTATGTTAAATAAAGTTTGGTAAATGGCCAAGCATACCCAGTCACTCATCTCTGATGTATTATGATAGACCCTGAGGGATTATGGTACCACTTCCCACACACCACTGGAAATCACCATCTAATGTGTTATTCAGTAGATAAAAGGGTATAGAGATTTCACATGTGCTATCAGACCTAGAGCAGTCAACGAAGAGGTGCAAGTGCTTGACATCCACTTCAAGAGCACAGTAAAGGAGTGAATTGACAAGAGGAGGAGAGCAAAATCCTCACCATTAAGTCAGGGGGATCTAGTATTGGTACAATCCAAGGGGACTTTTTAGGAATTATTTGGCTTGTGATCCTCAGATCTAACTGGTAACAGTTATAAAAGGATCCATGTTCACTCTACGGAGAGATGGACACACACTGATTAGTAATTTGTCAAACTCACGTGCTGAACAGAGACCTCTGTGAAATTCCTCCACTATCAATCCCACAGAAAGGCTAGTAAAGATTGTTGACTAAACTTCAAATGTTGATACATAGTTCAGGGGCTATTTAACTTTGTCATTTCACGAAGAATGCCCGCAGAAGCGCAGGAGTGAACGCTGAAAGTGAGTGCATTTTGGGACTTGTGGACAGGAAGCAAAGGGCTGGAGGGAGACAGGCCATTGTTGGCAGCTCATGACTTTGGAAGAGTTCTGCAATGCAGGTGTATGGCTCTTGTTAGAAACCTTAAATTGCTGATGATGTATGTTCTTCATGGTTGCTGTCATTAAAGAATGCTGCTGTTAATGCGTTCAAGGTATTAGTGATTCATTAGACATTACAGACATAAAGACAAACAGATGTTGCTAATCTTCCTTTTTGACTTTGTCATTGGCAACAATGTAACTCTCCCATCTCAACTATTTGTACATATTTTCTCATGGGGCATGGCTGAGCAGAGAGTGCATATGCAGCCCTGAGTGCAGAGACAAAAATACTTCACTTAGGTCCTCATTTATGAGGCCCCTTGCTGCACTTTTGCGCCACTAGGGCATCACCTTTTTGACATTCTGGTGGTGCAATATGCCATGGCGTATTTACTAGGCCGATAAAAGCCACTTTACTTGGCTCTTCATGGCATGGTAAACATGTACTCTTTTTACGCAGAACACTGCGTGAAAGGAGCGTTCCATGGTTGTTTCTTCGGGTGTTCCCATGCAACACCCATGGAATCAGAAGCATTCCCAGATTTATTAGAAATCATAAACTTGGGAATGCGCCAGAATTGAGAACATCTATTACAACACAGGTAACACAACGTATTTACAATGCAGTCAGTATCATGACTGCGACATTACCACGAGTTCCATTACAACGTAAGTAATTAAAACAACTTGCTTTAGGGAATGCGGTGTTGGACTGATGTTGGATTTTAAGTCCAACACCTTCCCTAATGATACACCGCCTGGTATTAATTCAAACTATTCCAAGGTCCAGCCCTTCCCTAAAACAGGTAGTTGTAATGACATGCATTGTAATGGAACTCGTGGTAACCACACAGTCATGGTATTTACTGCGTTGTTAAGCCACACGTTGTTTTAGCATGCATGATAAAAAATGCTATTCGTCAGAATCTAACGCCACCCCATGGGTGGCAGGAGGGAGGCGCAACGAGGAGCAATGTTTTCATTTCTCCTCGTGTTTTTCTTTTTCTATGTGTGCTGCATTCTGCATGTAATGAAATGTATTTCGACTTCCGTTTGCTATTTAATAAAATGCCTTTTAGAACTGTAGACCTATGCATCTGACTACAAAATCGTTCATTACTTTAAAATGTGCTGCATGAAATAATGTATTTCTTTGCTTGCTCACACCATAGGATTTCCTTATTGCACTAAACAAAGGGGCACATTATCAAGGGGGTTTATCTCCGCTTTTTTGGCTTTAAAAGCCAAGAAAGCGGAGATAAAATTATCTCCCTATTACCTAGCTGTCGCTAACACCAGTTAGCGACAGCTAGTAGGAGATAGCGATCATCTTGGGCCCCACTTTGCATGTCAGTGATATTTATCACTAATGACATGCAAAGTGGGCGTGCCAAGATGTTAGCGACTGGAAAGAGTCGTTATCATCGCTATCTCCTATTACCAACTTTTGGAGATATTCGCGCTAAGCACAAATATCTCTAAAAGCTAACACCTGCCCTGAGCAGTTCTTAGCCATGTTATCCAATGGGAGGTGGATGACATGGCTAAGAGCATTAGTTCGGTAATACATGAATATCGCTGACTTTACAGCGATATTCATGTATTGCGGCCGATTTTTATCGCATTTGCGATAAACCTTGGTAATACCAAGGTTTATCTGCGATAAAAATCGCCGCAGCTCAGCGGTAAATTTTTGTCTCTAACCAAGCAATAGCGATAATTATCGCTATTGCTTGGTAATATGCCCCAAAGTATTTTGCAATATTTTATAATGAATAAAATATTATTGAACTAAGGTATTCTGAAGATATTGTTTGCATGGTCTCATTAGGAGTTACTGGTAGAAATGTTTCATTGCTTTAGACTAGTCCATTGTTGACACAATGGAATACTGACAACAGCTAACAGAATAGGCCTGCAAAGGTTCTCATGAGAGCCTTCCCTCATGTATATAGTGCAAGATATATTAGAAACTTTTAGATACGTGCTCACCAGCCTAAACCTTTACTGTGGGAAATGGGTGGAGAGACGACAGACCATCGGAAGTCCGGCTTTCATTGGCCGAAGATTAATTAACTGTGTTGAATGTTGCACATGTTTTATGTTTTCATACATATTTGTTCATAATTAGAGAGGCAGAAATTCTATTCCATTCTATCCATCGTGACCATATGATTCAATTCCTTGATGCTTTATGCATTGTTTTCCCTTATTTTTGCCTGACGAGTCTGGGCCGGGGAAGGCGAAGCCAGACCCAATGTGGGCTGGGGCCAAACACCGTTCGGAGCCAGAAAGCCTCCCCCCGGAGCAAAGGGGGGAGCTCCCTCCAATTGGTATGACCGTAGGTAGCCCGGCAGAAGACAACCTAGAAGGATAGGAAAGGTGTAGAAATTGATAAATGTATATGGAAGGCTCACGCAGTGTCCTCAGGATGCTTCACAGCAGGGACACTGAGGGAGCCAACCGTGGCCAATAGCAATGGAGAGATTAGATGGAAGGCTCCTTGGGATGCCTCATGGCAGGGGGACCAAAGGAGCGAGAGGCAGAACTCAGACGCAGGCTGGATAGAAGAGATGCTCACATGGGGTCCTTGGGATGCCCGGAAGAGCAGGGAGGGGCAGAGTTAGCACTGAAGGCAAGTGGCACTGCACTTGCGGCCTGGGCATGTCTGGACGGACACCCACCAAGTTGAAGCCTAACCCCTTTGCAACAGCAGCTGTGGTATTGGGGGCCCCTCCAGAAAGGGATCTATCTGAGAAGCAGATAACAACCAAAAATGGACCGAATGAGCCACAATGGCTAATCATTAAGCAAAGCAACACACATGTTATTTATTACCAGAAGAAACAAATGTATAATTGTTTAAGTATTTAATAAACTGCGATCTTTTTTGGCACCAAGCAAGTTGTCCAGAGATGTGTTTAAAGGTCTAAGGGGCGCAGTTGGAAAATGACGAAGGGAGGGGGAGACAACTCGCCGTCTGGGAGGGGTTTGCTGTGTGCTGCTACTAACAGCGATTTCCTTTTACTCTGTCCTTTTTGTGAGGAGACTTTCTCCTCATGTTGATCATAGCTACTGCTGTGATTAACTTTCTTTTGATTTATGAACAGTTGCTACTGCAACTTGTTTGGGAACTCAGCTGAGTTTCCGGAACTGCTCTTTATGGGGAGTTCATTCTTTAACTAACTAAAAGCCCCAGAACCTTGCTATTTATATGAGAACTCTGTATGGGTTCTTATTTAGGTTAGAACTCTTACACCAAGATAGGGACCATTTCCTTTTTGGAACACGCTGTCTTTTATTCTGACTCTAACAATATTTTTCTCTATATATCTGTATTTTGACTAATTTGACTAAAAACAACAAAACGAATACTAATCTCTTAAAGAGAAATAAAGCTTTGAAACAATTTTAACCTGTCATCATTGAATGAACATTAAGATACTGAAAGTTGGTGATTCTATTTGAACTGAAGGATATTACAGCTCCATTCTATCACAGTGGCAAAGATCAATTTTCCCGAACACCGAGGGATGCTGAAAAAAGGCGGCCATTGTTGTAAGTGCTTTGGGTTAACACTGGTCATCAATGACTCCCCACCCACTCAAATTAGGCATCAGCACCACCTAGACACAACAAAAAATATAGGTAATTAACTAACTGGACTAGCCTCCGAAAGTTTTAAACTACGAAAGTTTACTATATTCCTAAATTTACAATCAGAAAACCAAGCGCATAATACCTAAAGTAAGAAATGTCGTTCTATTCCTTAATTCACAATCCGCAAAACAATAACTTGTGTTCTTTGTATGTTCTCTGCTCAGTCTGTGTGCATTCCGCCATATGCCTGAAATCGTGCTGGCGAAAGAACTCAACCACGAGAAATAAACAGTCTCCACTACTCAGTTAGTTCAATTGCTGCATAATAGCATAATAATTATTTGATTAATTAATGATGACGGGGTGGCGGTGCAAAGGAACATCTCTGCCCTTTATGTTTCGTAGATTTAGATGTGTGTATTGAATGCGCAAGTTGTTGTTTTCAAAGGCTAAACCAGCACTGCGTCATGGCTGCCACTAGATGGCAGAAGAAGCTAAGCAGTAAAGGCAAACGGACAATTTTCCTTTTGATAACGGACTAGGGTCTGTTGTTTAAGTGGGTCCATCTGGCTGGTGAAACGAGCACCACAAATGCTCCAAAAGTAGAACCGTTATAACTTAATGTGTGTCAATTAAATCAGATGTAAACTCAGAATCACACAAACTAAAACACAGATTCATTTGAAGTGTCCCATATTTAATTACATGTAATATCTAACTGAACAGTTTTGACCTCATAGTCAAATTGAATCTCATTTCAGCGACTGCAGGCATTTCTTTCGCTTCTTGTAACTGGTGACTTTTTTCCTAATCGACTTTATAGATAAATTTGCCTCTAATAATTGGGTCCGATCTATACAGAGCAAACCTTTAGATAAAAATGCAATGAGGGGCATACAGACAAAGGGAATTTTTGAATTGGCTCCACGCATCTAAAATGAGAGTAAAATATGAATATTCGTGGAATGATCACACACATTACCACTGGTCCTTAATCTGAGCCAGTCTCTGGGGCATATTATCAATGGGGTTTATCTCCGCTTTTTTGGCTTTAAAAGCCAAGAAAGCGGAGATAAAATTATCTCCCTATTACCTAGCTGCCGCTAACACCAGTTAGCAACAGCTAGTAGGAGATAGCGACCATCTTGGGCCCCACTTTGCATGTCAGTGATATTTATCACTAATGAGATGCAAAGTGGGCGTGCCAAGATGTTAGCGACTGGAAACAGTCGCTAACATTGCTATCTCCTATTACCAACTTTTGGAGATATTCGCGCTAAGCGCGAATATCTCCAAAAGCTAACACCTGCCCTGAGCAGTTCTTAGCCATGTTATCCAATGGGAGGTGGATAACATGGCTAAGAGCATTAGCTCGGTAATGCATGAATATCGCTGACTTTTCAGCGATTTTCATGCTTTGCGGCGATTTTTACCGCATTTGCGTTAAACCTTGGTTATACCAAGGTTTATTTGTGGTAAAAATCGCCGCAGCGCTGCGGTAAATTTTTGTCTCTAACCAAGCAATAGCGATAATTATCGCTATTGCTTGGTAATATGCCCCTCTGTTTTTTAACACACAGGCCCTATTTGTTATCAACAGACTTTGACCCTGAACAAAAGGGAGAAAGGCAGACAATGTAGAAGGAATGAGGAAGAAAAAGATGGATAAACAATTTCAAAGGGAGATGTCAGGGATGACAAGAGTCTGCAAGAATGAGATAAAGGGGTAGGGAGAGTATAGTGGTGGATGAAAGGAGCGTAAGGTGGAATGAAGACTGGACAGCCTTGGTTTTCAGAAACCATAGGCTACTGCACGGGTGAGCTTCTGAGAAAAACGTTAGGGCCTTGCCCATATTCTTTTATACATTAAGCACTGATTACCACAAAGAGGTCGCACTTTTACTAATAGGTTGGAGAACAGGGAGTAAGAGTAGGCAAAAGAGTCCATTCCTGTAGTATTACTTCCCACACTCATGTATGTTTTCTATGTCGGCCTCTAACTCATCTTTTGGGCCTGACGTTTCCAGTGCCTGATCCTTTCCATGTTCACCCTGCACAGGTTCACAGTTCTGTTCAACATCTTTTTAGCAGTACTTTGTGTTTGAAAACCTGATGAAGTGAAGTGTTGACCCAGCAGAATGACAGCAGGGCTGGACTGGGGACCCTAGCATGGAATTTCAAATCCTCTCCACATTGGACTGTTCAGGGGAGTTTGACTCTCTCCAGTGGTTTGAGGGTATTTTCCCCATAGAGATATGTTTTTTTAATGACTTAGGGGCATATTATCAAGAACGGTGTTAAAATTATCGCCGGTTAAGCGCAGAAAACTGCAGCTAAAGCGGCGATAATGGGCTTGATAATATGCCCTTGAGAATTCCAATGGAAGCCCATGTTAACACCAGAACATGGACTTCTATTGGAATTCTCAAGGGCATATTATCAAGCCCAGTATCGCCGCTTTAGCGGCAGTTTTCTGACGCTAAACCGGAGATTATTTTTAACGCCGTTCTTAATAATATGCCACTGAATGCTGCATATTACAACAGAAAACTTAATTATATGTGTGCTAAGCTCTTTCAAGCATGGGTCATGGTAGCACATTCTGCTTTAAAAGCAGTTACTTTGCCTGCAACACACTGGAAATGCCAGAGTGCCCTTAAAACAAGCATGGCATTAAATGGCAGGGGAGGGGATGGGGGAGAGTCCTTTGATTTGTCTCTGTCTATTGTGTATTCCCTTGTTCCCCTGTGTGTGCCTTGGTGAGTGGTTTTATATTAATGTATTACATTCATGGCTGTCTCCAGGCTGGGAATTGATCATGTGACTTTCTGCTTACTTTTTATAGTAATAACTTCATCCTGGTGAAGATTCTGCACCCCGTAAATATACATTGACCCCAATGACGAGTGGCAGTATTCCACCGGGAGCTATAACTCCAGTTGGAATTTCATGGTTCACAGCTCTGAGTGGTCTGAGTCCCTAAGTCATGAAGTCCTGAGTTTGCAATCTCTAGACTCCATGTTTGGAGCCCTGAGACACTGGCGCAGGATCCTAATCCCTCAAAAAAATTCACACTGTAGAATAACTTGCCAATGGCCAATTAGAGTCCGGGGCTGTGTGCAGGGCCGGACTGGCCGTAGCGGGCCCCAGACATTTCCCCGGTGGGCCGCCAGGGTGGGGGTTGTTTTTTGGGCCCCTGGGGGCCAATTTTTTGCTACCTGGGGGCGGCAATATCGGCCCCCTGTAACAAAATTGACCAAAACTGGCCTTAGCAAACAGCTTGACTGCACTCCCCTGCCCTCCAGGGGGGCCAGCCGAGCAGTTTGCCAGAGCTGGTTTTGGTTCCCAGTCCGGTCTCCTTCTCCCCATTCCATCCAGAGCACAACATAGGATAGGCGGACATTCTCCACCCAGAGTTCCCTTACATTGCTCTGGCTGGTGGGAAATGTTACGAGTGTTCACCACGGAATCTGGGGAAACCACATGGGAAAAGGCCGGGCCATCCCAGGTACGCATGCTCATACCCATTGCTTGCATAAAACTTGTAATTTGTGGATTTTGATGTGCGACTACCAGACAGAATCAGGAATTCCGGTCGTCCATTATCCCCGCTGCAAATTCAGCCGCACTCATAATGAGGGTCATAATACAGTGCTTGTGCGCAGGTCACACAGCTAATTCAGCATTAGCGTGGGGTATGTAATGCAGGCATTGGTAACATAAAGACAACCAGCTTAGGACCTGATTACGAACATAAGTGGTATTTATCGCACATGATAAATAATTATACCATGGGGTATGTTATCTACTGAGTGTGATAAATGCCACCTATTACTAGTTGTTGGAGAATAACATGCAGATTTCGGTGTTTAACACTGCAAAATCCACATAATACAATAAATACTGTATGGTTTCCCCCCTGTTAAATTTCGGCAGGTTTGACCTGCCGAAATGTAATATTGGTTGAGTTACTTAACGCATACATTAATTATCCAATATGTTAAATACCTAGCAACTTGTAATTCCAACTCTTGCGTAAACAGGGGTTTGCACACGGGTCGGAATTAACTGCCAAACTTGTAGTTAGGGTCCATGTGTTTTTCTTGCCAATCAAGTCAACTCTATGCTTTGTTGAATGCAGCACAGACTCAGACATAGTCCAGAAAGGGTAAATCTGAAGACCCCTTACAGAAACAACCACTCCCCAATCCTAGAGCATCGGGCCTCGATTTAAGGAGTATGCCGCAGCGCTCAACTGTGATTGCATCTTGCATTGTGCTTAATCTCTGAGAACCAGGGGAAACAACTTTTCAGTAATAGACCTTGCAAACATTTGATTTTGTTCAACAAACAAGGTATCACAAGCTTGTCTTCCTGTACATACACAAACCATGGCATTTTGCTTTTTCCATGTGTGCTGCACAAGGCAATGAAGACAATCAAAAACAAGGAGAAATAAAGCATTTCTCCTCGTTTCGACAACTTAAGACCAGATTTTTCCTGGTCTTAAGTTTGGCGCTACCTCCTGTTTACGCTGCCCTTGAGAATAGGAGGTAGCGTCAAACTCAATGGGTGTTGTAGTGGAACGCTCACCGCAACACCCACTGCATGCCCCTTTCACGCTAAAAACAGTGCGAAGGGGGCTCTATTCACAATGCAGAGTTAAGCTTAACGCTGCCTTGTGAATAGGGCTAGGCCCCTATCGCCACCACAACGCTCAGTGACGTTGTGGTGGCGATAGGGGCTTGAGAATATGCCCCAGAGTCCCTTGAATAAAAACAGATGCTTGCCCGCAAAATGAGTGCAGTGCGGTTAGGCCCCACCGGCAAGCAACCCTCAGCTCAACTTTGTGAATAGTTTCAGCCAAATAAAGCGAATGTAGCGTTTTTTTTCCAGCCTTTCTCAAATTTAGTATGACTTGCAAAAAGTCACATTATACGCTTATTTTTAGCAGGTAAAAATACATTACAAACCTCAGGATTTGAAAAACCCGGAATATAAAAAGAATAATCCGCTATGAAAATGGATTTATTGGGACAATTTACAAGGAGTGTAAAAAAACAAAAAATAAAAAACTCCAAGAACGATTTTAACAATTTTCTCTTTTTTTTCCTGTGGACTTTCCACTACATTTAATTTACTGCCACTTTCCTTCAGTTAAGTAGCACAAGGAAGCCGTTGCTTCTCTGCTTCACATTCGGTTTCCAGATACCCTTTGTGAGGAAAGTGGATAAAAAGCGAACTGCCAATCAAAGGGAAATCTTTTTGGACTGCAAATAAATATACCCGCAATTGTTGATGTGGCGCTGCGCGCATCTGAATGCCGAGGCTGAGGTAGCCGGATTCAGAGCCCTGCTGCCTCTTCCTCTAATTAGCTTTGATATTTCCAGCATCAGCGCTCGGCGCCATTTGGAAAGTGTTTTCTTCAAACAGACGGATTTCCTTATTTCAATTAAGATTCTGATCTAACCTCTGGGGTGACAGCGGGCCATCGCACGGGGCCACGCTGGTGAGAACCCTAGTGACCTCAAACTAGGTGAACATTTTCTCTTTTTTTGCAGTGTGATTGTTAGGCGCGAATGCATGCTACTGGTCTAAATAAAGAACTGTGCAGAAAATTAATGAGCGCAGTCCGCACTTTGGCTTCAAAAGGTTAAAAATGGAAATGGCTACACAAGAGGGGTTTTGTGAAAGGGAACAATATTTCATCTGAGTCAAAAATGGATTTAAAAACAAGCACTAAAAATCATACCTGCCAACTCACACGGTGTCGCCGCGTGACACAGGATAGCAGCTCCCAGCACACAATCTCCCGACGAGGAGTCGATATCATCCTTGCCAAAGTCCATTAAGGGGAGTGACCACACCCCAGGAGATCTGCACCCGCCTCAGCAAGTTTTTCTGGGGGGAGAGAGAGAAAAGGGGGCCTGTGGGCGGGGTTGGGTTCAAAATTCTATGTCAGGACAGGAGGCTCAGATTATGCTTTCTCATTTCTTTAATGAAATGAGAAAGCATAATCCTCGCCTCCTTGTCCTTAATAGAATTGAAAATTCTTGTCACGAATGTTTGCAAATTTTGAAGTGTCTCCTAGCTACCTCTCGGCTCAAGGCCTGCCCCCTTCAAGGCCCCGCCCCCTCCTCACACAATGAGATTGTTCTTTAAGTTGGCAGGTAAGGACAATGAGTGGGAAACTCAAAACATGCCCAGCAACATACCGGCAGTCAGCAGCCAGCCGTGAGGGGAACGGCCTCTTCATTTCCCGAATCCTGCCGTGATGGGAATGGCTCAAGAGGCTCAGGGACTTCATCCCCCAGCTGCCCCGGCACACCCGTGATGCTCCTGCTGCGCCTGCTGGCGCCATAAGATTGCGAAACATCTCCCGCACCGCGGGACGTGCGCGGGCGGCCGCCAGGCTAAGCCCGGACAAAGGGCGGGCCGTCTGTGGCTGTCCGGGGCAGGAGGAGGCAGGGCTGGGCCAGCCCTTCAACAACTAACTATGGGTAAGCGCAAGATAGCAACAAACGCTGAGGAGGGAGGTAAGAAGGCTAAAGTGCCGAGACATTCGGAGACAATCATTTCCTATCTTTCCTCAGCCGTGGGGGCCCTTTCTAAGGAAATCAGAAATGCCGAACAGAAGCTGGGCTTGACCCCCCCCCAACAAATCAATTAAACGCTTCTGACATTGCCAAAGCAGCGCACATACCAATCGAGCCGGAGGTGGTCGTGCTGAACTCTAACCCCATTGCAGCTACTATTGCCCGTCTTTCCCCTGGCAATTCCCCCGCTTGGCGCTTGTTACAACAACCCCAGGTGTCTGGTCATGAGCTAAAAATGAACACAAAATGGAGAAAAAAGGCAGAATGTGCTAGTAACACTGCATCTGTGTTGATGGATAACTTTGGTGACCAGTTAGAGGCCTTGTTTATTGCCAGCATTGAACCTTTGCTAGTGGATATTGCGAAACAAATTGTTGAGACTCTGAACACTTGACTCGCTGGCCTATTAAAGAAATGTGCTCTTATTGATACATTAGTCAACAAACGGGCCCCAGTCCAGGAACCCCACAGGGTGGCTATGGATCCCGTAGCCATTAGAGTAAATGACGCAGCTAGACTCTCTGATCCAACACTGACAAGTATTGGGGTGGCTTTAGATAACCCCAGGATCCGGGATTCTTGCACAACTCTTAGTAGCTCAGATACTACCTATCCCAACCCAGCCCCGTAGACAGTTTAGCACACTCACATTGTCCAGCCATTAGTTCACGGGCAAGGGGTTGCCAATTAAAATTAGACCTGCGCCCGGAGGCCACCCCCTTAGTTGCCACATTCATTGGAGTTGCCCCACTTGAAAAGGGAGATTCCGAACCCGTGTCGGCCCTAATACATAAGGCTAGACAATGGTGTGCTGACTCTTGCAGTGGAGGGACGAACATTGCTAATAGGATCATTATGGCAAGAAGGGTGGGCTGGATTGGAAATAGTACTAAGTTCATAGGGGGTGATTGTGTCATAGTAAATTTTGACAGCTCTGATTTGGCTGACAGATTATTTTGGGATGGCTCGTTGATCTCAGAAACAGGTAAAATGAGACCGGTTCCCCTGGGTTTTCTCTATCCGCCTCCAGACACACAATACCCGCCCTTAGTTATACATCATGGGGCACGTCGCCAAGGTATGGTAGGGAGGGGTTGGAGTGCAGCACCAGGAAGCGTAAGATCAGGCAGGAACTTACGCCCGTATCCCACAAAGGGGGGTCAAGTTGTCCCGATGGCTCCCCTTCTTCAGACATTTCACATATCTGGCGTGGGGCTCGGGCCGGTTCTGACCAACCGATTTTCCCCTCTCTCAGACATAGAGGAAACTGACTGACAGCTAGCCCTAATGTCGCTTGCCAAGCATGGGGCTTTAAACACCGATGCGACAGCGGTCTGCAAAATCATCAGTTGGAATGTAGCGGGCATCAGAGCAAAAAGGGCAGACACACCCTGGGTTGATTTTTTTGCCAGCCACGACATTATAGCCATACAGGAATCGTGGGACCGCTCCTCTAGCTTTTGGCTGGATGGCTTTACCAGCTTTGCCATCCCGGCCACCCCAAGCATTGCGGGCAGAGAAAAGGGTGGCCTTATTTCCCTGTTTTCGTTAAAGCTCACAGGGTCACTAAAGCAGATCGAGGCGGGTTCACCAAACCTTTTAATTGTGGAATGGGCAGTTTCTCCTACCCGCAAACTCATTCTAATTAATTTTTATAATTCCTGGGATAGGGACGACGGTATTGAACACATTGTCTCCCTGGAAAAGTTTTTATTTAATTTCAGTCTAAACAATCACACTAATTTCGAGCTCATCTTAATGGGCGATTTTAACATTCACCTCTGTAGCGATTTATGCTACACAGTAGAGCACGAGGGACCTTCAGGTGCGACGGCCCCTCACTTTGAGCACACAAAGTCAGGAGAGGCCCTTGAAGAGTTGTTGGCCAATTTTAATATATTTGAACCAACTAATCCAGAGGGGGGGGGGGGGTAAGATTAAGTACTTATAAGGGTACTGACAATGGCTCAGTAATAGATTACATTTTTTTGACCCCTGGTATTTTACATAGGGTTGTGAAGTACAAAGTAACTGTCTCGATATACAGTGATCACAACCCAGTGCTGCTTGAGTTGTCCTGGGGTGACCCCATGGGTAATAAGTCCTGTTCCCCCAGTTGGGGCCTGACCTATTACCCACGGACCAAGGGAGAAGGCTTAAGTGGGCAAAGGTGGTTTGAAAGTTTTACTGAAAAATTACTCCCCAAAATTGAGGGCAACATAGCGATCTGTCAGGATCAAAAAGCTACTAACTCAGAAATCATAGGGGCCTTTGAGTTGATATGCGCACAAATTTCAGATGACTTGACAACCAATTCTTGCCAGAGAGGTAAAAAAGCCCCATAAATGATTTGACTCTAACTGTTCAAGAGCCCATAGGGCACTAAAACAAGCATTGATATCTACCCCGAGAAACAAGGTTGTTATTTCCAATCTGAGGAAGGAATATAAGCTAACCATCAGTGGTAGGAAGAACGCCTTAAAAAGGGAAGCATGGGACAAACTTCTCTCAATAGACGTACTGCGTGACAGCAGCCAGTTCTGGGTCACAAGAAATCAGCCCTTTTTCTCAGATTCAGATAACGCGGTCATGGATTGCGTTTTCTCGGATGATAAATGGCTTCTTCACTTCAAAAAAATATATGGTGACCCAGATTCTGGTGCCATACGCTGTCCACCGGTGGTCCCTGCGCCTGACCCCCTACTCTTCAGTTATAATGAAGTGGAGAAAGCTATCTTAGAGACCTCAAAAAACAAGGCGTCGGGGCCGGACGGCGTACTGGCAGACCTTTGCAGATTTTCACCAAAACTCTGGGCAAAGGTGTTAACAAACGTATTTTGCGCCGCCAATAATAACATTTTCCCTACCACCTGGGCAACCTCAATCATTGTGCCTATTTTTAAAAAGGGGCAGCGAGATGACCCGGCGTGTTACAGACCCATCTCCCTGCTAGACTCTGCGATTAAGATACTAGGCAGAGTCCTATTGTCCAAGCTAAGGGCCAACATAGAGAGTAGCGGGGGTCTTTCTAACATACAATATGGGTTTAGAGAGAAAAGAGGCACCCTGGACCAATGTTGGTTGGCCACCATAGAAGCAAGTCCAAATCTAAAACCTTTGTCTGCAAGGGTGGTCTCCAGGGTTGCTGTTTTTCCTAATCTAGGGGTCCTTTTCGATGAGAGGGGGTCGTGGGCACCCCAAATTAAGGCTAAGAGCATATCTGTGGCTCGATCCACGTCAGCCCTTCTAGGTTTCTCAAAAAGGCTAGGGGCCAGGCCCATGGAGGCTCTCTTAAAAGTCTACAATACTAAATGTATCCCAATTATCACTTATGGTTCATCCCTGTGGGGTTATGTATCCCAAGACAAGATTCAAAGGGTGGAAAACGGGTTTTTTAGATACTTTTTGTCCGTTCCTAAGTCCTCCCCCACTTTCTCGATCCACTCCGAGGTGGGCCTGGACTACATTACAGATAGACTGAAATTGGTCCCGCTAACATTCTGGGCAAAAACATGGCTCCATGCAGAACTAACTCTGAACCACACTATCCTGACTGATGCCATGACACTGGATTACGCAAAGAAAATACCCTGGTTGGAATATTTGAGATATACTTTCACACAGTTAGGATGCCCTGAACTCTTTCTGTCACCATCTAGCATCAGGAGGGAGGATGTTAACTGGATCAAGAATCATTTTCTAGATAGGGCAAGATTGGCTCGTGAGGAGTAGGAATTTGCGAAACCATCAGTTAGATCGCATTTTATGTTAGTAACTTCCCCTTCATTCAAGCCTTACCTTAAAATCGTAATCAAACCCTTCCATAGATTCTTATAGACAAAATTTAGATTAAATCTGATCCATTTTTCCCTGGGTAGCTACCAATCATGGGCTAAACCAGAAGGGGGTCCACCTTGTAACTGTGATAAATTTTCTCAACAAGATACCATGCATTTTATTATGTTTTGCGGGTTTTACTCGGGCATAAGGAAAAATATTTGTTACCAATTCTGAGAGAGGCCGGCTTTATTCAAGTCAGGCCCGCATTAACCTACCTCCAGTTGTTGAGTAACCCCCGCATCATTTATTGCGTGGCCAGTTTTCTAGTGGCGGCATTTAGAATCAAGACAAAAAATGTGCCACCTAATGTATTATTTTAACCGCTGTATTTTCTACGCTGATTTTATCCCGATTAATTGCAGTGTATTTGTTTACGAGGGCCTTGCACTGATTTTGTAAATTTACGAATTGATTGTTTTATGCTTGTATGTAAATTTTATGCCTTTTATGATTTTAACAAATCGAATAAAGTGTATTTGACTGAATGACTGACTGATTGTGTTATCCATGGTTAAGCGGAATTTAGCCACTGCAAGTCATTATGGAGTTTGGTACTAGAGCCCTTAAGACCCAATAGAGGTAATAGTGAAAATCAGACATAGTTTAGAGATCCTGAAGAAACTCCAAACTGATTTCGTGCAAACAGAGGCCCAAGAGGACCCATTAAATGGGTTGGCACATAACGGTTGGCACCCAATACTGTGAATGTCTCTAGGTGCAACCTTCTTTGTAATGACCTGTTGTTGTCACTGTTTCCATGAGTCAAGGCGAGAACCTGGACATATTGAGACCGTTTGTACTACTGAAAATCGACCCCTAATATCATGGTACCGAATATTGAGGAACAAAACATCGAAGGATAAGTGCATATAGAGAAGTATAGATTTACTATCCTTTACTCCCATCTATAAACCTTGAATATATATTACCAAGGTACATATGTGTGGAGTTAGCTATAGAAAGTATTGACTTACCTGCTGACATTTTATTTTTTATATTTTCTCCTTGATATTGCATGCCACCGATATTCCATTGTTGATACTCTGGGTATACACCACTGAGACCAACCAGGACTGAAGGGATATGGTAGTTTATGGTTAAGACTTTAAAGGACATTTGAACTCACTGAAAACAAGAACCATAGGTCCTAAAAAGATGCCTCAATGCTTTAGACTTCACAGTGAATGACCCCGTCTGGGAAAAGAGGAAACCCAAAGTTCCAACCAGGCTCATAACTGGGTAATACAGATTTGAACAAAGTCAAGGAGGTGTGTTCTGCGGCTTGCTTCTCTCTGCACATTCTGCCACCACTAAGTCATGGTTCCAAACATTCATTCCAGATTTTAGGATAGATGAACAGGAGGAAGCTTGATGGTGCTGAGCAGGCTCACTAATAATATAGCAAAAACAACATTTCAACCAAGTTTATTGGAAGGCACAGATTCAGAGTATCTGGAATGGCCTAGGTGCTCATTCTTGCATCTCAGTTTGGGTCCAGTTGGCTGCAGGCCCTTTGTCTCCATGGCAGGTTCTCGCATTGAGTGTCCCTAGATCTCCCCTCTAAGTCGCTACAGCTTCTGTCCTCTTAAAGAAAGTTTAACTCTTTGTTTCCAGGCAGCATCCTGACTGTTCCTTATACTTCTAGGAATCTCCAAAGACTTGGCAGGAAAAGCAAGATGGGGTGTGCTGGAACATCTGCCTCCTCTTAGTATGTGCTGCTATGTCAAAATTAAGGTCAAGGAAAATACAATGTCCTGGCTCTCTAAAGGGTTAGCGTATATGGAAAATTGGGGGAACTGTAGGGATATTAATGCCCAATTTAAGATCTACCACCTTAAAGTGTACACTTCCCAGCTTCCAAGAACAACAAGCATATTTGCCAGTTTCCTTCCAGGCTTCCTATATTTTACATAGGAAGCAACAGTAAATGTTTCTGAGGATGAGGATTGGGAAGTTACTAGTGAAACAGATCAAGTAGGTGGGAAGATCAGGGGACTGGGCTGTTGATACATCCAAAATGGTTTCTGAAGCGCAGTTATTGTCTAATAGGTCTAGTATGACCATTACATGCCCTGAACTTGAAATGAATTGCGAAATCCTGAGAGATTTTTTAGCTTTAGACCGAGCTAGCAGTATTCCTTGATTGAGTCATGTGAAAAGGCTGGCAGAACAATTGGGATGACCAGAACTATTTAAATCTCCAGAAAAATTAGTAAAGTGAGACATGCCGTGGGTTAAGAAATGTTATTTATGTATGGCACTTATGGAAAGAGAGGCAAGGGAGTTGGTAAAACCAACGGTACGTGCACATCAATTGTTGAAGAGGTCCTGTGCAATTGAACCTTACTTAAATGTGGTAACCAATTCTAATCATCGCTTTCTCTTAATAAGATTTAGGCTGAACCAGGTACACTTTCTAATTGCAGAACCTCCGGGATGGAGAAGGGTGGAAGACCTAGGCGTCTGTACATGTGATCATTTTTCCGCCCAGGACACATTGCATTTCGTTTCGAAGGAAGCTTGTGAAGATTCACCTAGCTGGGATTGTGTGCCATTTAAAAACTTAATTGAAACATGATCTTTAGATGATCCTGGTTTTACGTGGGAACCTTTAAAGTTCTGATCCCTCAAGTCAAAGCTATGAACTTCATGTGGACTTCAAGAAGCGTATTGGCTGCACTAGCACAGAAATGTTTTTCCAAAAAAAGAACACAATGTGTTGATGTTAACCTTATGATGAGGATTGTCACCTGATTTGAAGAACAGTAAAATGAAAAAGCTGATGTAAATAATATGAATCCCCTAACCAGTTGATCAAAAACATTTAGTAGAAAAATATATATGGTTATTTGCTTAAGGAAGAAAGCCACCCAGAAGACACAAGGAACCTACAGTCCAGCTGTCTAAATAAACTGAAGCATCTGTCTGTAACATCTAGGGAAAGAACCTGCATAGTGAATCAGAGGACTTGGAGAGTGGTGAGCAGACTGTATCATTTTCTGATTATACCTGTCATTGTGGGAGATCATATAGCCTCATTTTTACCAGACATGGCACACATCTATTCAGTTTTCTTCAGCGTTTGCTTTTAGGGTTTGCTCTTTGGTGAATGCCAGTCACTAAGAATCCATAAATAGTTTAACCATCTTTATAGCTTATGCATTCAAGGTAAAATTGTACTATGAAATTATGCAAAGATGTGGATCTTAAATGCTAGGTTATGTTTGGTAAATTGTGGGTCTAATGTGTATCACAGGTCCCGGGATTTCCCCATCAACATAAACGTTCTAACCCTGGCTGCTGTCTTTAAGATATAGTTCTGTGATCTTTGATACACCATGTACTTTGGTAGCCAAGCCGCAGCACTAGTGTCTGGTCTTATTTGAACAGTGCCTAGTGCCCTGGACACTGACCACCAGAGCCCTTGTGGTCCCATTACGAAGAAGACCCCTGAACACCAAATCCCTCCACTTTTACATGGGTGTTCAATTTAGGTTGTTTAGTTTTTTGAGTGAAAGAGATCCTATACATGAGGGGAAATATTGGCAGACTTTCTGCCATTTCGGCATTAACCTGCTAAATTGTTGTTTCTCACATCCACAGCTACTGAGAGACTAGAGCAAACGGGCTTACATATCATAGCCATCTTCATATATTGTATACATTTGTCTGGCACCTTCATCACCTTTACACTGACAAGGTAGCAGCTCTTATTGTGTTTGTAAACATCGCCCACTGAAGGTGCCAGGAATTACTGCCCGTTTTGAGGGTCCCTTATTATACCTGCCTAAATTACAAAATACAAATAAAGCAACTATTACTTTTGAAGGAATTAACTCTGACTTGATATTGAGGGGCATATTTACAAGGGGATATCGCCACCAGAATGTCACTTTTTTACTGAGGTTCTGGTGACGATATCCCCTTCTCCTTATTTACATGACGGCGTTAAGCCACTTAACGTGGCTTATCGCCGGCTTGTAAATGAGACCCCTTTCACAATCCACTTAGTGGGAAAGGGGCGTGCAATGGGTGTTGAAGTGGCGTTCGGCCACAATACCCATTGCTGTTTAATGCTGCTCCATATTAACAAGGATGGGGCAGTGCCAACAACTAAGACCAGGAAATACATGCTCTTAGACTGGCGACACGAGGATAAATGATTAATTTGTCATTGTATTTTTCGCTTTCTATGTGTGCTGCATAGGAGAAGCAAATCGCCTTTCAAGGTTGTTTATGTACAGGAGGGTGTCCCTTCCTGCACATAAAAAATCGTCCCTGAACCACAGGCCCCCTTGTAACATGAGGAAAAGGTGCCTGCACTGGCACTAGGCAGCTTTTTTAGTGCCAGAGCTAGTGGAAACACAGGGGTGCACCGTATTTTTGTAAATGTGGCACATTCCAACATTTCAAAATTGTTAGAGCGTGTTGTTACCAATTTTGGGATAACACTGCATTCCGACATTTTATTGTAAATATCCCCCGAGTTTCTTCAGTGTAATCACTTTTGTCATATAGGGCCAGATGTAGGAGCCCTAATACCAGTCGGAAACGGACGATTTCGGCCGTTTCCGACCGGTATTAGGCTTTTCAGATGTAGACCGCTTACCGAATCGGTAATTTTACCGATTGGGTAAATATACCAATTCGGTAAAATACCGAATCAGTATATTTACCGAATCGGTAAATCCATATGTAGCTGACACACCCACTACCTCGAATCAGGACATTCCACCACTGATTTACAATGGGTAATTCTAGAGACTCTTTTTAAAAAAAAAATTTATTTTACATTTTTAAAATCTTTATTCGAAAAACAGTGCACACAGCTATTCAGCCTGACATCCCGGAGGCAAGGCAGCATGGTGGATCAGGAGAACAACAGTGCAAGAATCAGTGCAGCAGAACAGTGAAGGTTGATTTTACTTTTTTTTATAAAGGAACACAGAGAAATAAGAAAGGAGAAGAAGCGCCGGAGAGGGCGCAAAGAGATAGGCAATGGAGTACTAAAGAAGCCAATGAGGCGTTATTGGGGGGTAGGGAGGGAACATGCGGAGAACAAGCATGAAAACAGGAGAAAAGGTCAGGAGCGAGGGAGGGAGGGAGGAAAACACAGGATGGTATTCACATAGCATTACAGTCGGGGTCATAGGCTACGGCGACAGATGTTCCTCCAACGGAACGGGTTCCGGGGGCATGCAGATGTCTCCCCTGTATGCATTCCAGGCCCCCCACAACTTTTGCCACTTTTTGGGTTTACCCCTGGCAACGTAAACAGTCTTCTCCCTGAACATACACCAATCCATATTGGCTTTCCATTGCACAACCTTAGGAGCTGCCGAAGCTCCCCACTTCTGAGCAATATCACGCTTAGCCACCATGTTGCCAAGAGTCACCCATTGAGTCTGAGCCACGTTGTGGTCCGTCGGATCCCAGATGTTAAGGAGGTATCTCCTGGCCTCCGCATTCACCGCTACCCCAGTCACCTCATCCATAATCAAGCGCACACGTCTCCAGTAAGAAGCTATTGCGGGGCATTCCCAGAGGATGTGCATAAAAGTGGCAAGGGCACCACAGCCACGGCGACAGAGCCCATCCTCAGAGTAGCCCATATGCACAAGCCGGGGGCCAGTTACGTAAACCCTGTGCAGGATCTTAAGCTGCACCAATCTGAGACGGGAGGAGATGGCAACCTCCTTGGGGGAGGACACCACACTCTGCCAGTCCTCATCATCGATCTCTTACCCATCACGCACCCACTGATCCCTCACGCCCAGGAGGAGGTCGGTACGAACATTTATAAGCTTCTTATAGGACAGTGAAATGGCGCTGTCCGGCATATGGCCGTCCAGCACCCTATCTTCCAACGGGGAGCTTTCTGGGATCGCCCCTTCCTCAGGCCTAGCAGAAAGCAATGCGTGTCGTAACTGGGCGTACCGGAAATATTCTGAGGTACCCAACTGAAATTCGGCCTGTAGCTGGGGAAAGGTCTTAATCTCGCCTCTCGACAACATATCATCCACCCTGGAGATACCTATGAGGTCCCATTTATCAAAACCCTTGGTGTGCCACAATCTGCCCAGGATGTCCGAATCGTATAATGGAGTCAGTCTGGTCAGTTTACCTTTCCAGCCCTGCGCCTTGGTATTTGCCCTCCAAATATGGACCGCTGTTTTCGTCGGACCCGACATTCGCCTATCCAGAGACCCCGAGTAGAGCGCCCTATAGTAATTCCCGCCGCCCAAGAGCCATCTATCCATGGCATATCCAGGGTTGTTTTCCGGACCATAAAGGCCGTGGTTAATGGCCGCCATCCCAAAGCAAAGCACGTTGCAGGCCCTCGACCTCCCGGAAGTACCGGGCGGGGACCGGATCCTGAGTATTCTGCAGGGCATAAAGGAACCTAGGCAAGGACATAATTTTGAATAATGCCGCGCGCCCAGGCAAAGAGAGCGGAAGTTTGCGCCAACCCTCCACATCCCGCCGAAGGCGGAGAAGAGGGGGAAGCAGATTATGTTCATAGCGCGCCTTCGCATTACTGGAGATATAGATCCCCAAGTACCTGAAGCCCTGGCCCGCCACCTGGATGCCGCAGCCCCTAGGGAGGTGCGGTGTTCCCCCTTTCAGTACATATGTTATGTTATGTTATGTTAATAACTTTTATTCAGCGCACAGATGCCCCAGCGAAGGGGCGTCCTGGCGCCTGATCAAGTACCACAACACAACAAATCGACGCTGGAGAGAAGAGATCAGTCAGCAGAGGTGAACAAATGAGTTTTTATAGCACGTCTGAAGAAAGTCAGGCTGTTAAGGGCACGAATATGGACAGGAAGGGAGTTCCATAATCCGGCCGCCAAAACTCGAAACGAACGACCTCCTATCCTACTCAGTCTGAACCTAGGCATAATCGCCAGATGAAGAGATTCCGACCTGAGAGACCGCGTGGGGATATAAGGGGAAACAAGACCCGCAAGGGCAGGAGGAGAGGAGAGTTTCAGAATCTTAAATGTCAGACAGAGAGCCTTGAATTTGATTCTCTGTCTGACCGGCAGCCAGTGAAGGGAAGTCAGAACTGCAGAGACAGAACAACGTCGCGGGAGGCCAACAATGGCCCGCGTAGCGGCATTCTGCACCCTCTGTAGTCTGGTTGCCTCGGCCTGATTTACACCAAGCAGCAGAGCACTCCCATAGTCCAGCCGAGAAAGAATAGAGGCTTGGACCATCAGTTGCCGAGTAGGGGGGTCGAAGAATTTGAGGATTGGTCTCAGTCCTCGCAGAATACCATAACAGGTAGCTGCAATCTTCTTTGTGTGGCTGGTAAAAGAAAGGTTGGAATCCAGCCAAACCCCCAAGTTCTTCACTTCGGCCGCTGGGATAGGGGTCACCCCCAATTCAGGAGGCCACCACTGATCTCCCCAAAGTTCCGCCTGCTTCCCTAGAATCAGGACTTCGGTTTTCTTGGCGTTTAACTGTAAGCAGTTAATACGCATCCAGTTCGCCACGGCTATAAGCCCTGCGCGGAACCTGGGAGCAGTCACCTCAGGGTCCCCACTGAGTGTCACCGCCAGCTGCGTGTCGTCGGCATACGATGTCATGGTTAAGCCACTTTGTCTGACGACAGCAGCCAGCGGTTTCACATACAAGTTGAACAAAGTGGGGCTCAACGCAGAGCCCTGAGGGACTCCCAGTCCCAACGGATGGAAAGAGGACTGACCAGGTGGAATGGCCACTTTAAAAAACCGGTCCGAGAGGAAAGAGCGGAACCATTGAAGAGCCTTCCCCTCAATTCCCACTTCCTCCAGCCACCGCACCAAAATGTCATGAGACACCATGTCGAACGCGGCGCTTAGGTCTAACAGGAGGAGCGCCGCTGTCTGCCCCGCATCCAGCACCGAACGCAAGTGTTCGCTCATAAAGAGCAGAGCAGTTCCGGTGCTGTGTTGTGCGCGAAAACCATTCTCATAGAGGTATGACTTGGCCCAGTTGATGACAAGGCCAGAGTACCGGCCAAAGAGCCGCAGTACATCACAAGCCACTATAAGGGATGTACAGGGGGAAGTGAGGTACAGCAGAATATCATCTGCGTAGAGAGAGACTCTGTCCTCGAAACCAGGGGCCCACCTGATACCATGCAGATCCGGGTGAGTCCGCAACAAGGCCGCGAGCGGCTCGAGCGCGAGTGCGAACAGGAGAGGCGACAAAGGGCAACCCTGTCTGGTGCCCCTATAAAGAGCAAAAGTCGCCGAAACATGGCCATTAACGGCAACGTTAGCCAGCGGTTCAGCATACAGGAGTTTAACCCATCCCACGAATTCCGGGCCAAAACCGAGCTTCGCCAACACTGCCCACAGGTAGCTCCACTCGAGGGAGTCAAAGGCCATCGTGGCGTCCAACGACGCCAGGACTGCCGGCTCCTCAAGGGTATGGGCCCTAGCCAGGGCACCATGTAATCTACGCAAGTTAAGAGCAGTGTTGCAGTGTGGAATAAAGCCTGACTGGTCCGGGTGTACTAAGTCGCCGATAACACCAACCAGACGATTGGCGAGCATCTTGGCGAGAATCTTAGGCTCTGCGTTCAAGAGAGAGATGGGACGGTACGACCGGCACAAATCCCTCGACTTCCCTTCCTTATGGATGACCACAATGGTGGCCAACCTCTGGTCAAGGGGAAGTAAACCATTCTCGCGTGCCTCCAGGAACATATTGCGCAGGTATGGGGACACCACGTCCGGCCTGATCTTGTACAATTCAACCGGGATACCGTTGGGACCAGGCGCCTTGCCCGACCGCAGCGAGCGGATCGCAAGTCCGACCTCATCTACGGACACGTCCCTGTCCAGGTCGTTCCGATATTCGTCCGACAAGCACAGGAGCTCCATATCGGAAAGAAATGTGGCCGAATCGGTCTCAGACCAGTCCGAGACAGAGGCGTAAACGCCTCGGAAGTAATCCGCAAAGGACTCAACAATGGCACTCGGGTCAGTGACCACCACTCCGTCCTCTCCCAATATCTCAGGGACGACACGGCTGGCCCTCTCCCTCCTGTCCAGCCAGGCCAACAACTTCCCGGCCTTGTCGCCAACGTCGTAAATCCGACCCTGCTGTTCTTTAGCCAGGACGAGGGCAGCGTTAGTAGCGAGGTCGCGGTACTCCGACTGTTTAAGGGAGAGGTCATGTAAGAGGGCAGGATCGGGATCCGCCTCCAACCGGGAGTCCATCTCCATGATCTCCGCCTCGATGCGCACCAAATCAGCATCTCTAACTCTGCGGGCTTCTGCTATAAGAGCAAAGGCCTCTCCCCTCAAAACTGTCTTAAAAGCCTCCCACAGAGTGGCGGCCGACATGACCGACCCCTCATTTTCGGTGAAATAGAGATCGATGGCCTTGGCCAGGAGACTACGAGTTTTGGGGTTGCGGAAGTACCACGGGTTGACGACCACCGGTCGTTCCGACAGAACAATATTAAAGTCGAAAGAGACCCACAGCGGGGAATGATCAGAAATACCCCGTGCCAAAAAACGGGCCTCGGAAACCGCAAGCGCATGAGCCGCCAGGGTAAGAACATAGTCAATTCTGGAGAGACTGCCGTGGGCGCCAGAATGGAAGGAATAGTGGCTTTGAGTGGGATGCAGAAGTCGCCAACTATCGACCAACCCCAGCGTCTCAAGAAAGGTGGGCAGCCACAGTTGGGCGCTACGGAGGTCTCTAGGCGGATGTCGGTCCAAGGATCCGGAGGAAACCGAATTAAAATCGTCCCCCACAATCAACAGCCCGACGGGCAGATTCAAAATGGCGCCACCAAGGTCCTGGAAGGTGCTAGTCTGTAAACCCGGGGGAACGTAAACCGAAAGTAATGTCAGGGCACGCACTTCCCATCGTCCCGCAACAGCGGCGTACCGCCCCCTCTCATCAATCACAGTAGAGTCAATCTCAAACTGAAGGGACGTACGCACAAGAACACCCGCCCCCCGAGATCCCGAAGAGAACCCCGAATGGGCCACCATTTTAAACCCTTTGCGGTTGAGCGCTCTACATGTATTGCCAACCAAATGTGTTTCCTGCAAGAGAACAATATCTGGCATATGTCGTTTAAGCAACTGCAGCACAACCCCTCTCTTAATACGGTCACCCAAGTCGTTGACATTCCAACCGAGAACTTGCAATTTCCTACCCCCATCGTCATGTCCCAGGTTCCACCCAACCCCGAAAACCCTCAACAACAAGTGAAACAGAACAGTACATACGACCCATTGCCTAAAAGATAGAAAAAGAGAGTGAAGAAAAAACACACGAACATCCCCACCACCACCCCCCACCCTGCACCCCTGCAGCAGACTAAAAAGCCCCCCCAACCAGCAGTGTGCCTGTCGCCCCATAAACTAGACTACAAGAAAGACCCTGGAGGAGTGAGGAATCCCCGCAATCCCCTCCCGCCACCCTCCGTGGAAAAAACAGAAGAAACAAAAAGGAAAAATTGGAAAAGCTTTGGCATTAACAGTCACAGACATCGGGAACACCAACCGCCAGGGCTAGCGCAACAAAACCTAGTCCTGACGATCAAGGCCCCCAGATGCTCCTCCGGAGTGCTCATCATGCTCCTCTCGACGTTGCGGCAAGGTATCCAGCCAGTCGCTCTCAGACTCAGGCATGTCGAAGAACAGGGCTCGGCCCTCGTGCTCGATCCGCAGTTTAGCAGGGAACAGCATAGAGTACTTGAACCCCATGTCTCTAAGGCGCCGTTTCACCCCCGCAAAGCTCTGACGCTGTCTCTGCACGGCCCTGGTGAAGTCCGGGTAGAAATGCACTTCAGCGTTCTGGAATTTAAGTGGCCCATGTATCCTGGAAGCTTGAAGGATTACATCCCGGTCTCTAAAATTGAAGAGCCGGGCGATGATGGGTCTCGGTGCGACACCAGACTTCGGAGGGCCGCCAGGAATCCTATGAGCCCGTTCCACCGAGAAAAAGTTACTGAGTCCGGCTGGTGCAAGATGTGTCTGTACCAAGTCCTCCACAAAGAGGTCAACAGCCGCTTCCTCCGCTCCCTCCGGCACACCGATGATGCGGACGTTCTGTCGCCTAGCACGTCCTTCGAAGTCCTCCAGCCGCCTGGAGAATTGGTCATTAACCGATCGCAGGGTCCGGACCTCCGCTTGCATGTCCGAGACATCGGTAGTCAGGCTGGAGGTCTTAATATCAAGGGATTTCACCCGATCATTGGTTTTGCCCAAGTCGGCCCTGATCAGGTTGAGATCAATGGCCAGGGTGTCCACCTTGTGTGTCAGGACCTCGTGCTGTTTCTGTATCTCATGCCTGACGCCTGCGATGGCCCCCATGATATCACTCAAAGTAGGTTCTGAGTCATCAGGCGATCCCGTAAGTAGAGAGTCTTTAGCTGGAGCCACCACAGAAGGCGAGGTCCTTTGCTGGGCATAACGGTCGATCTTATTTGACTGCGACTGAGTCGTCCTCCTAACGCCTCTGTTCGCCGTTCTGTCGGGGTCCCCTCTGCTGGCCATGATGGATTCGAGGAGAACAAAGGGCTACCCAGCCAAAACAAAGTGGGCACTTGCATAGGACCGAGGGGAAGCCAGCACACAAGCCAGGCCAGCAGCAGGCGACTCCGCAGCTACGCGCACTCCGCCAGTAGAAATCTGAGGTTCTCGCTTCGCATTTCAATCACGCTGCACGTCGTCACCACCATCAGCCGCCCATAGGACAATGGCGCATCCTTGGCACAAAGTTCAGAACGACGCAGCTTCGTCTAGGAACAACGGATTTAGAGGCGGAAAGCAGTGCCCCCGTCTGCGACCATGCACCAATCGAAATCCACTACCGTGGAGCAGGATATCTTTCAGGATATTTGCGGAGGGTCGGAGGGTCCGCGGAGCTCCGAGCATACGCGGCCATCTTGCTCGCCCGTGAAGCTCCTCCCCCAATTCTAGAGACTCTTGATGTAATAGACAGGAATGCGGCGAAGATTCTTTTTGAAAAAGAGCAGCGCTGGATACACCGTCTTAATACTGACACTACAGGCTTGAACGACGGCATTCCTTGGCTGAGTCTAAATAAATAATAGAGACAGAATAGTGTTCATGGTAGCATAGACACTAGCACCCCAGCTGTTCTGATACAAAAGTATTCGTGCCCACCCCTTGCAATATGACACCCAGTGCAATTTGCTATCATGAATCGAATATCGTCTCCAAAATAAACTTTCTACTCTATGCAGATAGGTGAATCATGGTACTAATATACCGAGGCCTCATTATTACAGATCAATGTGTATTGACCCACTCACTCTAATTAAACAATAGAGGCAGCAGATTGTCCATGGCAGCGCAACAACTAGCACCCAAGCTGTTCTGATAAAAATAAATTCGTGCCCACCCCTTGTAATACGATATCCAGTGCTATTTAGTACCACGAACTGAATATCGTCTCTAAAATCAACTTTTCGATCCAAATACTGTATACATGAGAATTATAGTATTAATATACCGAGACGTCATATCTATCAGCCTCACGAATGCACATTAATGTGTATCTCTCTATTCACTTATTCTTATCAAAATTCACTTTCCTCCTTGAGTATAAACAAGTAACTCTTCGCTTTCCATAGACAATGTACAAATCTCTCAAGAAACAAACCCGTGTGCATATCCGGGTTGAGAGAGGCAGAGACAGCACAAGCTGCGCTGTAGGAGAAGAGTCCCAGGTAGCGACTCAAGGTTCCCGTTTTCCCCGCGACTGAACCGCAAGTATTTAAAAAAAGCCCTTTACTGTTGCTATTATTGTTCCCCACAGTGAGGCATTCCGTACATTGCCTCCAACCCGATGAAGTGTCATTTGTCACTTCAATAGGTATGTTGGTCCAATAAAACCGCCGCCTCCGTCGTTCCCACCGAAGTACATTAGCTCCCACTACCGAGCGTATATCATAGGAAACGACCGCATTACCCACCAACTAAAGAATAAAAACGGCATGTTACTCCCACTATTTTAGGAATAAAACGGCACAATACTCTTACTAAGGGGTGCACCTAGCATAAAACAAAACACTGCACCTTTGAGGACTATATTAAGATAAGTGATATTAAAGGATATATTTACACGGTATCTACAGAACCCACCGGAACGATAGTGGTATCGATATCATTAAATAACTAGCACTGGCACGCACAAACTTTGAAGATTCTCGCTCACAGCATGTAACAACACCAACATGCATGAGAATGAGAGAGTTGACACCCCACATGAGTACGAATCTGGATAAAGCATTGCCATTTTTTAGGTATTTTACAAAATCGGAAGTGATTTTGATAACTGTACCATGAGTACTTATATGTGTGTCTTCCCCTACCCCCTCTCCTATGTTCTGTACGTAATGGTTTTTCCCTTGCAGGTACATTGTGACCTCCTCCAACTGAAGAAACAGGTCAATAACCTATTCTTTTTTCACTTTATTCACTACCCCGCACTGGTCCTGAAGAAAGCCCACTGACCTACATAGGCGAATAGGGCTGAAACATGTCGACCGCATTTTAACTTCACTATAATAGTGCGCTTGAATTCCTAATCATTCTATAGCTGCACACTAAAAACCTATTCATTGAGCCTACTCGAACCCAGACTAATTAAAGTTTCAGTCTAGCTGTTCGTGTATTTTAAAGAACCCTTCCTGAGCACTTATCACTCACTATTCACGATCACTACTGTTTTTAACCAAGGGTAAATACCTCCTGGCGGAGGGTGCAAAAAATACTGACCCAAGGATTATGCACACACGTGTTAATGAAAGCGGGGAGACAACATATACCGCTACCAGAACCTAAATTACACGTGCATGAGGATCTTTTATTTGGGAGACACCGCACACCAACGTGCATACCCTGGTTATGCAGGACAAGTGATCCTTCTCCTCTTGATTTATTAATAAATCCTAAGGAGACTGAATGGATCAGTACTCTTCCTTCCCTCATTGATTGATTATGATTAGCAGCGTGCAGCTGTGGGAGAATTTCGAAAGAGATTCCTAAGTGAGCCACCTCACTAGTAAGATACCTCGCTTGGTAATCCACCATGGCGGATAATTTTGGACTTAGCTACACCACCGAAGAAATTGACGCAATACTTTCCAGACCCCCCTTGCTCATGGAGGGTGACCTTTCTCAGACTCTGTCTTCTACCACAGAGTGGGATGAACTCAGTGAAGCAAAAAGAGAACAAGTCAGAACAGCTGTGCACGGAATCATAATGACAGAATATCTCAGAGTAAACGCGGTCCCCAGAGGATTATGGGTGACGAACGCCCCTCGCATCTTTCTGAAAGACTTGGCCTTTAGAAAAGACTGGTCAGCCATTTCTTGGAAGTGCACCAGGGACTATTTAGTCCTAATTATAAAAACAGCCACCAGACTGACGGAAGAACTTACGGTGAAGATTGAAATTCTGGAAACTAAATTGAACAACACGGTAAATATCACCATTTATAAGACCCGCTTGGATGAAATAAACAAAGAGAGGAAAGATACCCAAGAGTACCTCACACAAACCAAGTTACAAAAATTGGCAAAAGAACTCAAACGATTCTCACTAGAACGCATACACCCATATAGCAGTAAGGAATATAAACCAAATGATAATTCCTTGAATTATGATTCGAATAGTGTCTCTTCCAACGAAAGCTCAGATCAAAGCGGAGACGAATTTCCCAATCGAGGGAGAGGTAATTTCCAAAGTAGAAGAGGAAATCGTAGAGGCCGCAACTTCTGGCGCCCCCCTTATTTCCAGGCACATACTCAAGGGATACCATTTCATCCATTCAATCCTCACTTCCAAGGATGGCCCAATCCATACTTCCAGATGCCACCCCACATGAACCAACAGATGCAACAACAAGGCGGTCAGAACTACCAACAAGGGATTCCTTTTTTAGGGAATGGCCAGTCAACCCAACGGACCAGGAAAAGAGGAGTAACATGGTCCGACCAAACCAGACAGGTCCAGACAAGGAGTGTGACGAGAGCAAAAACGGGACCAGGTGCAACAACCTTATAGTAAATCTCACAAATAAGGTTCTTACTGATGACCAAGAAAATGTACTTAACAAAGGCCTGGGATACGTACCCACTCCAAAAGTAGACATTTTTAAAACCAAATGCGAACTTGCAGATTTCTGTCGAACCCTGAAACTCAAAGCCTTTTTCAAAGATCAGCCATCACCTACACCTGAGGGAGACACAACTCTGAGGAACAATTCAACTTCTTGTCCCCTCAATTCCCAAGTACCTATCGAAATTTGTACATTCGAACAAGCAATAATGAACGAAGTTGATCAACTGAATCAACAACCACATAAGCCATTTCAGAACATCACAAAAGCAGAGCAACAGGCATTGACAGATCTAAAGAATGACGGTGAAATCGTCATCAAGCCGGCTGACAAGGGCGGAGGTATTGTCCTACTGACTGCGGATGGCTATGACAAGCAATGTATGGACCTACTGGCAGACACGAAATTCTATAAGGTACTTACAACAGACCCAACTGCACGACTAAAGAGAACTATCTCAATGATGGTTGAAGAAGCAGAGACCCACAATTGGGTATCCAAAAAAGAGGCTGACTATTTGGAGACAAAATCCCCAAGGACTCCCTATTTCTACTCTCTCCCTAAAACCCATAAAGGGAAGATACCACCACCAGGAAGACCTATAGTCTCTGGGATTGACTCAGTCTTAGAACCCCTCTCGCAATTTGCGGATCAGTACTTGAGACCTTTGGTCCAAAAGACTCCAACATATTTAAAAGATACACGAGACCTCCTAAACAAGCTCAAAGATTTTGAATACTCACAAGACTCAATGCTATTAGTAGGTCTCGACGTAGAGAGTCTTTATACAAGCCTGCCCCAGCAAAAAACTCTAGAGACTCTGGAAACGATACTATTCAATACAGATTGGCCACACAAAACTCCTAGACACTTCGTCTTAGAATGTTGCAGGCTAGCTTTAATGGAGATTTTTTTCCAATATAAAGATGCGCTCTACCTACAAAGCCATGGAACATCTATGGGCAGTGCATTTGCCCCCAGTGTGGCAGGGCTCTATGTCAGCACTTTTGAGAGCACCCATATTCAGAACGAGAACAATCCCTTCCAAAGTCGAATCGTTTTTTGGAAAAGGTATATCAACGATATTCTATTAATATGGAATGGAGACACAGCCAGCCTGAAAGAATTCCACTCCTGGATAAACTCACGAGACGAATGTCTTAAATTTACATACACTGCAAACAATACCAGCCTGGATTTTCTGGACATTACAATCTATGCAGAAAGTAACATTCTACAAACTCGCACTTTTTCCAAACCAACTGCCAAGAACAGTTTACTTTCCTTCAACAGCTTCCATCCCCGCCCCTTAATGGAGAATCTCCCTTACAGTCAGTTCCTTAGATTAAGGAGAAACTGCAGCAAAATCTCGGATTATAAAAAACAGGCCAACGACCTGTGTGAAAAATTGACAATCCGTCAATACCCTAAGGAAGTCATCAATAAGTGTAAGAAGCGAGCTCGGAATCAACCCAGAGAAGCCCTTCTGGAAATAACACCTAAACCAACAGATGACAGGATCACATGTGTCACGACCTACAGCCCAGTGACCAACAACATCAAGAAGATCATAAACAAAAACTGGAGGATCCTTACATCCAACTCCCTTAACTGGCCAAAACCGACATTTGCCAATAAAAGGAGCCGGAATCTGAAGGACTTACTAGTCCACACCAGACCACCCCCCAAAAAACTGAAAGATCGACCTGGTCTGTGGGACAGCCACCCAGTAACAGGCTATTATCCGTGTGGGGCTTGTTCAGTCTGCAATCTGACAAAGCCAACAAAGGAACTTCAACTTCTACCTGACCTCAAGTGGAGAATGAGACGACATACCAACTGCAACACCAGTCACGTAATTTATATGATTACCTGTCCGTGTCAAATGCGGTATATCGGCATGAAGTGCCGAAAAGCCAAACAAAGACTCTGTGAGCATCGTAGTAACATCAACTGCAAAAAGATGACCACAAAAATGTCAACCCACTACCTCGAATCAGGACATTCCACCACTGATTTACAATGGGTAATTCTAGAGACTCTTGATGAAATAGACAGGAATGCGGCGAATATTCTTTTTGAGAAAGAGCAGCGCTGGATACACCGTCTTAATACTGACACTACAGGCTTGAACGACGGCATTCCTTGGCTGAGTCTAAATAAATAATAGAGACAGAATAGTGTTCATGGTAGCATAGACACTAGCACCCCAGCTGTTCTGATACAAAAGTATTCGTGCCCACCCCTTGCAATCTGACACCCAGTGCAATTTGCTATCATGAATCGAATATCGTCTCCAAAATAAACTTTCCACTCTATGCAGATAGGTGAATCATAGTACTAATATACCGAGGCCTCATTATTACAGATCAATGTGTATTGACCCACTCACTCTAATTAAACAATAGAGGCAGCAGATTGTCCATGGCAGAGCAACAACTAGCACCCAAGCTGTTCTGATAAAAATACATTCGTGCCCACCCCTTGTAATACGATATCCAGTGCTATTTAGTACCACAAACCGAATATCGTCTCTAAAATCAACTTTTCGATCCAATTACTGTATATATGAGAATTACAGTATTAATATATCGAGGCGTCATATCTATCAGCCTCACAAATGCACATTAATGGGTATCTCTCTATTCACTTATTCTTATCAAAATTCACTTTCCTCCTTGAGTATAACACAAGTAACTCTTCGCTTTCCATCGACAATGAACAAATCTCTCAGGAAACAAACCCGTGTGCATATCCGGGTTGGGAGAGGCAGAGACAGCACAAGCTGCGCTGTAGGAGAAGAGTCCCAGGTAGCGACTCAAGGTTCCAGTTTTCCCCGCGACTGAACCGCAAGTATTTAAAAAACCCCCTTGACTGTTGCTATTATTGTTCCCCACAGTAAGGCATTCCCTACATTGCCGCCAACCTGATGAAGTGTCATTTGTCACTTCAATAGGTATGTTGGTCCAATAAAACCGCCGCCTCCGTCGTTCCCACAGAAGTACATTAGCTCCCACTACCGAGCGTATATCATAGGAAACAACCGCATTACCCACCAACTAAAGAATAAAAACGGCATGTTACTCCCACTATTTTAGGAATAAAACGGCACAATACTCTTACTAAGGGGTGCACCTAGCATAAAACAAACACTGCACCTTTGAGGACTATATTAAGATAAGTGATATTAAAGGATATATTTACACGGTATCTACAGAACCCACCGGAACGATAGTGGTATCGATATCATTAAATAACTAGCACTGGTACGCACAAACTTTGAAGATTCTCGCTCACAGCATGTAACAACACCAACGTGCATGAGAATGAGAGAGTTGACACCCCACATGAGTACGAATCTGGATAAAGCATTGCCATTTTTTAGGTGTTTTACAAAATCGGAAGTGATTTTGATAACTGTACCATGAGTACTTATATGTGTGTCTTCCCCTACCCCCTCCCCTATGTTCTGTACGTAATTGTTTTTCCCTTGCAGGTACATTGTGACCTCCTCCAACTGAAGAAACAGGTCAATAACCTATTATTTTTTCACTTTATTCACTACCCCGCACTGGTCCTGAAGAAAGCCCACTGATCTACATAGGCGAATAGGGCTGAAACATGTTGACCGCATTTTACCTTCACTATAATAGTGCGCTTGAATTCCTAATCATTCTTTAGCTGCACACTAAAAACCAATTCATTGAGCCTACTCGAACCCAGACTAATTAAAGTTTCAGTCTAGCTGTTCGTGTATTTTAAAGAACCCTTACTGAGCACTTATCACTCACTATTCACGATCACTACTGTTTTTAACCAAGGGTAAATACCTCCTGGCGGAGGGTGCAAAAAATACTGACCCAAGGATTATGCACACACATGTTAATGAAAGCGGGGAGACAACATATACCGCTACGAGAACCTAAATTACACGTGCATGAGGGTCTTTTATTTGGGAGACACCCCACACCAACCTGCATACCCTGGTTATGCAGGACAAGTGATCCTTCCCCTCTTGATTTAATAATTAATCCTAAGGAGAGTGAATGGATCAGTACTCTTCCTCCCCTCATTGATTGACTTTATGATTAGCAGCGTGCAGCTGTGGGAGAATTTTGAAAGAGATTCCTAAGTGAGCCACCTCACTAGTAAGATACTTCGCTTGGTAATCCACCATGTCGGATAATTTTGGACTTAGCTACACCACCGAAGAAATTGACGCAATACTTTCCAGACCCCCCTTGCTCATGGAAGGTGACCTTTCTCAGACTCTGTCTTCTACCACAGAGTGGGATGAACTCAGTGAAGCAAAAAGAGAACAAGTCAGAACAGCTGTGCACGGAATCATAATGACAGAATATCTCAGAGTAAACGCGGCCCCCAGAGGATTATGGGTGACGAACGCCCCTCGCATCTTTCTGAAAGACTTGGCCTTTAGAAAAGACTTGTCAGCCATTTCTTGGAAGTGCACCAGGGACTATTTAGTCCTAATTATAAAAACAGCCACCAGACTGACGGAAGAACTTACGGTAAAGATTGAAATTCTGGAAACTAAATTGAACAACACGGTAAATATCACCATTTATAAGACCCGCTTGGATGAAATAAACAAAGAGATGAAAGATACCCAAGAGTACCTCACACAAACCAAGTTACAAAAATTGGCAAAAGAACTCAAACGATTTTCACTAGAACGCATACACCCATATACCAGTAAGGAATATAAACCAAATGATAATTCCTTGAATTTTGATTCGAATAGTGTCTCTTCCAACAAAAGCTCAGATCAAAGCGGAGACGAATTTCCCAATCGAGGTAGAGGTAATTTCCAAAGTAGAAGAGGAAATCATAGAGGCTGCAACTTCTGGCGCCCCCCTTATTTCCAGGCAAATACTCAAGGGATACCATTTCATCCATTCAATCCTCACTTCCAAGGATGGCCCAATCCATACTTCCAGATGCCACCCCACATGAACCAACAGATGCAACAACAAGGCGGTCAGAACTACCAACAAGGGATTCCTTTTTTAGGGAATGGCCAGTCAACCCAACGGACCAGGAAAAGAGGAGTAACATGGTCCGACCAAACCAGACAGGTCCAGACAAGGAGTGTGACGAGAGCAAAAACAGGACCAGGTGCAACAACCTTATAGTAAATCTCACAAATAAGGTTCTTATTGATGTCCAAGAAAATGTACTTAACAAAGGCCTGGGATACGTACCCACTCCAAAAGTAGACATTTTTAAAACCAAATGCGAACTTGCAGATTTCTGTCGAACCCTGAAACTCAAAGCCTTTTTCAAAGATCAGCCATCACCTACACCTGAGGGAGACACAACTCTGAGGAACAATTCAACTTCTTGTCCCCTCAATTCCCAAGTACCTATCGAAATTTGTACATTCGAACAAGCAATAATGAACGAAGTTGATCAACTGAATCAACAACCACATAAGCCATTTCAGAACATCACAAAAGCAGAGCAACAGGCATTGACAGATCTAAAGAATGACGGTGAAATCGTCATCAAGCCGGCTGACAAGGGCGGAGGTATTGTCCTACTGACTGCGGATGGCTATGACAAGCAATGTATGGACCTACTGGCAGACACGAAATTCTATAAGGTACTTACAACAGACCCAACTGCACGACTAAAGAGAACTATCTCAATGATGGTTGAAGAAGCAGAGACCCACAATTGGGTATCCAAAAAAGAGGCTGACTATTTGGAGACAAAATCCCCAAGGACTCCCTATTTCTACTCTCTCCCTAAAACCCATAAAGGGAAGATACCACCACCAGGAAGACCTATAGTCTCTGGGATTGACTCAGTCTTAGAACCCCTCTCGCAATTTGCGGATCAGTACTTGAGACCTTTGGTCCAAAAGACTCCAACATATTTAAAAGATACACGAGACCTCCTAAACAAGCTCAAAGATTTTGAATACTCACAAGACTCAATGCTATTAGTAGGTCTCGACGTAGAGAGTCTTTATACAAGCCTGCCCCAGCAAAAAACTCTAGAGACTCTGGAAACGATACTATTCAATACAGATTGGCCACACAAAACTCCTAGACACTTCGTCTTAGAATGTTGCAGGCTAGCTTTAATGGAGATTTTTTTCCAATATAAAGATGCGCTCTACCTACAAAGCCATGGAACATCTATGGGCAGTGCATTTGCCCCCAGTGTGGCAGGGCTCTATGTCAGCACTTTTGAGAGCACCCATATTCAGAACAAGAACAATCCCTTCCAAAGTCGAATCGTTTTTTGGAAAAGGTATATCAACGATATTCTATTAATATGGAATGGAGACACAGCCAGCCTGAAAGAATTCCACTCCTGGATAAACTCACGAGACGAATGTCTTAAATTTACATACACTGCAAACAATACCAGCCTGGATTTTCTGGACATTACAATCTATGCAGAAAGTAACATTCTACAAACTCGCACTTTTTCCAAACCAACTGCCAAGAACAGTTTACTTTCCTTCAACAGCTTCCATCCCCGCCCCTTAATGGAGAATCTCCCTTACAGTCAGTTCCTTAGATTAAGGAGAAACTGCAGCAAAATCTCGGATTATAAAAAACAGGCCAACGACCTGTGTGAAAAATTGACAATCCGTCAATACCCTAAGGAAGTCATCAATAAGTGTAAGAAGCGAGCTCGGAATCAACCCAGAGAAGCCCTTCTGGAAATAACACCTAAACCAACAGATGACAGGATCACATGTGTCACGACCTACAGCCCAGTGACCAACAACATCAAGAAGATCATAAACAAAAACTGGAGGATCCTTACATCCAACTCCCTTAACTGGCCAAAACCGACATTTGCCAATAAAAGGAGCCGGAATCTGAAGGACTTACTAGTCCACACCAGACCACCCCCCAAAAAAACTGAAAGATCGACCTGGTCTGTGGGACAGCCACCCAGTAACAGGCTATTATCCGTGTGGGGCTTGTTCAGTCTGCAATCTGACAAAGCCAACAAAGGAACTTCAACTTCTACCTGACCTCAAGTGGAGAATGAGACGACATACCAACTGCAACACCAGTCACGTAATTTATATGATTACCTGTCCGTGTCAAATGCGGTATATCGGCATGAAGTGCCGAAAAGCCAAACAAAGACTCTGTGAGCATCGTAGTAACATCAACTGCAAAAAGATGACCACAAAAATGTCAACCCACTACCTCGAATCAGGACATTCCACCACTGATTTACAATGGGTAATTCTAGAGACTCTTGATGAAATAGACAGGAATGCGGCGAATATTCTTTTTGAGAAAGAGCAGCGCTGGATACACCGTCTTAATACTGACACTACAGGCTTGAACGACGGCATTCCTTGGCTGAGTCTAAATAAATAATAGAGACAGAATAGTGTTCATGGTAGCATAGACACTAGCACCCCAGCTGTTCTGATACAAAAGTATTCGTGCCCACCCCTTGCAATCTGACACCCAGTGCAATTTGCTATCATGAATCGAATATCGTCTCCAAAATAAACTTTCCACTCTATGCAGATAGGTGAATCATAGTACTAATATACCGAGGCCTCATTATTACAGATCAATGTGTATTGACCCACTCACTCAAATTAAACAATAGAGGCAGCAGATTGTCCATGGCAAAGCAACAACTAGCACCCAAGCTGTTCTGATAAAAATACATTCGTGCCCACCCCTTGTAATACGATATCCAGTGCTATTTAGTACCACAAACCGAATATCGTCTCTAAAATCAACTTTTCGATCCAATTACTGTATATATGAGAATTACAGTATTAATATATCGAGGCGTCATATCTATCAGCCTCACAAATGCACATTAATGGGAATCTCTCTATTCACTTATTCTTATCAAAATTCACTTTCCTCCTTGAGTATAACACAAGTAGCTCTTCGCTTTCCATCGACAATGAACAAATCTCTCAGGAAACAAACCCGTGTGCATATCCGGGTTGGGAGAGGCAGAGACAGCACAAGCTGCGCTGTAGGAGAAGAGTCCCAGGTAGCGACTCAAGGTTCCAGTTTTCCCCGCGACTGAACCGCAAGTATTTAAAAAACACCCTTGACTGTTGCTATTATTGTTCCCCACAGTAAGGCATTCCCTACATTGCCGCCAACCTGATGAAGTGTCATTTGTCACTTCAATAGGTATGTTGGTCCAATAAAACCGCCGCCTCCGTCGTTCCCACAGAAGTACATTAGCTCCCACTACCGAGCGTATATCATAGGAAACAACCGCATTACCCACCAACTAAAGAATAAAAACGGCATGTTACTCCCACTATTTTAGGAATAAAACGGCACAATACTCTTACTAAGGGGTGCACCTAGCATAAAACAAACACTGCACCTTTGAGGACTATATTAAGATAAGTGATATTAAAGGATATATTTACACGGTATCTACAGAACCCACCGGAACGATAGTGGTATCGATATCATTAAATAACTAGCACTGGTACGCACAAACTTTGAAGATTCTCGCTCACAGCATGTAACAACACCAACGTGCATGAGAATGAGAGAGTTGACACCCCACATGAGTACGAATCTGGATAAAGCATTGCCATTTTTTAGGTGTTTTACAAAATCGGAAGTGATTTTGATAACTGTACCATGAGTACTTATATGTGTGTCTTCCCCTACCCCCTCCCCTATGTTCTGTACGTAATTGTTTTTCCCTTGCAGGTACATTGTGACCTCCTCCAACTGAAGAAACAGGTCAATAACCTATTATTTTTTCACTTTATTCACTACCCCGCACTGGTCCTGAAGAAAGCCCACTGATCTACATAGGCGAATAGGGCTGAAACATGTTGACCGCATTTTACCTTCACTATAATAGTGCGCTTGAATTCCTAATCATTCTTTAGCTGCACACTAAAAACCAATTCATTGAGCCTACTCGAACCCAGACTAATTAAAGTTTCAGTCTAGCTGTTCGTGTATTTTAAAGAACCCTTACTGAGCACTTATCACTCACTATTCACGATCACTACTGTTTTTAACCAAGGGTAAATACCTCCTGGCGGAGGGTGCAAAAAATACTGACCCAAGGATTATGCACACACATGTTAATGAAAGCGGGGAGACAACATATACCGCTACGAGAACCTAAATTACACGTGCATGAGGGTCTTTTATTTGGGAGACACCCCACACCAACCTGCATACCCTGGTTATGCAGGACAAGTGATCCTTCCCCTCTTGATTTAATAATTAATCCTAAGGAGAGTGAATGGATCAGTACTCTTCCTCCCCTCATTGATTGACTTTATGATTAGCAGCGTGCAGCTGTGGGAGAATTTTGAAAGAGATTCCTAAGTGAGCCACCTCACTAGTAAGATACTTCGCTTGGTAATCCACCATGTCGGATAATTTTGGACTTAGCTACACCACCGAAGAAATTGACGCAATACTTTCCAGACCCCCCTTGCTCATGGAAGGTGACCTTTCTCAGACTCTGTCTTCTACCACAGAGTGGGATGAACTCAGTGAAGCAAAAAGAGAACAAGTCAGAACAGCTGTGCACGGAATCATAATGACAGAATATCTCAGAGTAAACGCGGCCCCCAGAGGATTATGGGTGACGAACGCCCCTCGCATCTTTCTGAAAGACTTGGCCTTTAGAAAAGACTTGTCAGCCATTTCTTGGAAGTGCACCAGGGACTATTTAGTCCTAATTATAAAAACAGCCACCAGACTGACGGAAGAACTTACGGTAAAGATTGAAATTCTGGAAACTAAATTGAACAACACGGTAAATATCACCATTTATAAGACCCGCTTGGATGAAATAAACAAAGAGATGAAAGATACCCAAGAGTACCTCACACAAACCAAGTTACAAAAATTGGCAAAAGAACTCAAACGATTTTCACTAGAACGCATACACCCATATACCAGTAAGGAATATAAACCAAATGATAATTCCTTGAATTTTGATTCGAATAGTGTCTCTTCCAACAAAAGCTCAGATCAAAGCGGAGACGAATTTCCCAATCGAGGTAGAGGTAATTTCCAAAGTAGAAGAGGAAATCATAGAGGCTGCAACTTCTGGCGCCCCCCTTATTTCCAGGCAAATACTCAAGGGATACCATTTCATCCATTCAATCCTCACTTCCAAGGATGGCCCAATCCATACTTCCAGATGCCACCCCACATGAACCAACAGATGCAACAACAAGGCGGTCAGAACTACCAACAAGGGATTCCTTTTTTAGGGAATGGCCAGTCAACCCAACGGACCAGGAAAAGAGGAGTAACATGGTCCGACCAAACCAGACAGGTCCAGACAAGGAGTGTGACGAGAGCAAAAACAGGACCAGGTGCAACAACCTTATAGTAAATCTCACAAATAAGGTTCTTATTGATGTCCAAGAAAATGTACTTAACAAAGGCCTGGGATACGTACCCACTCCAAAAGTAGACATTTTTAAAACCAAATGCGAACTTGCAGATTTCTGTCGAACCCTGAAACTCAAAGCCTTTTTCAAAGATCAGCCATCACCTACACCTGAGGGAGACACAACTCTGAGGAACAAGTAAACTTTTTGTCCCCTCAATTCCCAAGTACCTATCGAAATTTGTACATTCGAACAAGCAATAATGAACGAAGTTGATCAACTAAATCAACAACCACATAAGCCATTTCAGAACATCACAAAAGCAGAGCAACAGGCATTGACAGATCTAAAGAATGACGGTGAAATCGTCATCAAGCCGGCTGACATGGGCGGAGGTATTGTCCTACTGACTGCGGATGGCTATGACAAGCAATGTATGGACCTACTGGCAGACACGAAATTCTATAAGGTACTTACAACAGACCCAACTGCACGACTACAGAGAACTATCTCAATGATGGTTGAAGAAGCAGAGACCCACAATTGGGGATCCAAAAAAGAGGCTGACTATTTGGAGACAAAATCCCCAAGGACTCCCTATTTCTACTCTCTCCCTAAAACCCATAAAGGGAAGATACCGCCACCAGGAAGACCTATAGTCTCTGGGATTGACTCAGTCTTAGAACCCCTCTCGCAATTTGCGGATCAGTACTTGAGACCTTTGGTCCAAAAGACTCCAACATATTTAAAAGATACACGAGACCTCCTAAACAAGCTCAAAGATTTTGAATACTCACAAGACTCAATGCTATTAGTAGGTCTCGACGTAGAGAGTCTTTATACAAGCCAGCCACAGCAAAAAACTCTAGAGACTCTGGAAACGATACTATTCAATACAGATTGGCCACACAAAACTCCTAGACACTTCGTCTTAGAATGTTGCAGGCTAGCTTTAATGGAGAATTTTTTCCAATATAAAGATACGCTCTACCTACAAAGCCATGGAACATCTATGGGCAGTACATTTGCCCCCAGTGTGGCAGGGCTCTATGTCAGCACTTTTGAGAGCACCCATATTCAGAACGAGAACAATCCCTTCCAAAGTCGAATCCTTTTTTGGAAAAGGTATATCAACGATATTCTATTAATATGGAATGGAGACACAGCCAGCCTGAAAGAATTCCACTCCTGGATAAACTCACGAGACGAATGTCGTAAATTTACATACACTGCAAACAATACCAGCCTGGATTTTCTGGACATTACAATCTATGCAGAAAGTAACATTCTACAAACTCGCACTTTTTTCAAACCAACTGCCAAGAACAGTTTACTTTCCTTCAACAGCTTCCATCCCGCCCCTTAAAGGAGAATCTCCCTTACAGTCAGTTCCTTAGATTAAGGAGAAACTGCAGCAAAATCTCGGATTATAAAAAACAGGCCAACGACCTGTGTGAAAAATTGACAATTCGTCAATACCCTAAGAAAGTCATCAATAAGTGTAAGAAGCGAGCTCGGAATCAACCCAGAGAAGCCCTTCTGGAAATAACACCTAAACCAACAGATGACAGGATCACATGTGTCACGACCTACAGCCAAGTGACCAACAACATCAAGAAGATCATAAACAAAAACTGGAGGATCCTTACATCCAACTCCCTTAACTGGCCAAAACCGACATTTGCCAATAAAAGAAGCCGGAATCTGAAGGACTTACTAGTCCACACCAGACCACCCCCCAAAAAACTGAAAGATCGACCTGGTCTGTGGGACAGCCAACCAGTAACAGGCCATTATCCGTGTGGGGCTTGTTCAGTCTGCAATCTGACAAAGCCAACAAAGGAACTTCAACTTCTACCTGACCTCAAGTGGAGAATGAGACGACATACCAACTGCAACACCAGTCACGTAATTTATATGATTACCTGTCCGTGTCAAATGCGGTATATCGGCATGAAGTGCCGAAAAGCCAAACAAAGACTCTGTGAGCATCGTAGTAACATCAACTGCAAAAAGATGACCACAAAAATGTCAACCCACTACCTCGAATCAGGACATTCCACCACTGATTTACAATGGGTAATCTAGAGACTCTTGATGTAATAGACAGGAATGCGGCGAATATTCTTTTTGAGAAAGAGCAGCGCTGGATACACCGTCTTAATACTGACACTACAGGCTTGAACGACGGCATTCCTTGGCTGAGTCTAAATAAATAATAGAGACAGAATAGTGTTCATGGTAGCATAGACACTAGAACCCCAGCTTTTCTGATACAAAAGTATTCGTGCCCACCCCTTGCAATATGACACCCAGTGCAATTTGCTATCATGAATCGAATATCGTCTCCAAAATAAACTTTCCACTCTATGCAGATAGGTGAATCATAGTACTAATATACCGAGGCCTCATTATTACAGATCAATGTGTATTGACCCACTCACTCTAATTAAACAATAGAGGCAGCAGATTGTCCATGGCAGCGCAACAACTGGCACCCAAGCTGTTCTGATAAAAATAAATTCGTGCCCACCCCTTGTAATACGATATCCAGTGCTATTTAGTACCACAAACCGAATATCGTCTCTAAAATCAACTTTTCAATCCAAATACTGTATATATGAGAATTACAGTATTACTATACCGAGGCGTCATATCTATCAGTCTCACGAATGCACATTAATGTGTATCTCTCTATTCACTTATTCTTATCAAAATTCACTTTCCTCCTTGAGTTTAACACAAGTAACTCTTTGCTTTCCATTGACAATGTACAAATCTCTCAGGAAACAAACCCGTGTGCATATCCGGGTTGAGAAAGGCAGAGACAGCACAAGCTGCGCTGTAGGAGAAGAGTCCCAGGTAGCGACTCAAGGTTCCCGTTTTCCCCGCGACTGAACCGCAAGTATTTAAAAAAAAACCTTGACTGTTGCTATTATTGTTCCACACAGTGAGGCATTCCCTACATTGCCGCCAACCCGATGAAGTGTCATTTGTCACTTCAATAGGTATGTTGGTCCAATAAAACCGCCGCCTCCGTCGTTCCCACCGAAGTACATTAGCTCCCACTACCGAGCGTATATCATAGGAAACGACCGCATTACCCACCAACTAAAGAATAAAAACAACATGTTACTCCCACTATTTTAGGAATAAAACTGCACACTACTCTTACTAAGGGGTGCACCTAGCATAAAACAAAACACTGCATCTTTGAGGACTATATTAAGATAAGTGATATTAAAGGATATATTTACACAGTATCAACAGAACCCACCGGAACGATAGTGGTATTGATATCATTAAATAACTAGCACTGGCACGCACAAACTTTGAAGATTCTCGCTCACAGCATGTAACAAGACCAACGTGCATGAGAATGAGAGAGATGACACCCCACATGAGTACGAATCTGGATAAAGCATTGCCATTTTTTAGGTGTTTTACAAAATCGGAAGTGATTCTGATAACTGTACCATGAGTACTTATATGTGTGTCTTCCCCTACCCCCTCCCCTATGTTCTTCTGTACGTAATTGTTTTTCCCTTGCAGGTACATTGTGACCTCCTCCAACTGAAAAAACAGGTCAATAACCTATTCTTTTTTCACTTTATTCACTACCCCGCACTGGTCCTGAAGAAAGCCCACTGACCTACATAGGCGAATAGGGCTGAAACATGTCGACCGCATTTTAACTTCACTATATTAGTGTGCTTGAATTCCTAATCATTCTATAGCTGCACACTAAAAACCAATTCATTGAGCCTACTCGAACCCAGACTAATTAAAGTTTCAGTCTAGCTGTTCGTGTATTTTAAAGAACCCTTCCTGAGCACTTATCACTCACTATTCACGATCACTACTGTTTTTAACCAAGGGTAAATACCTCCTGGCGGAAGGTGCAAAAAATACTGACCCAAGGATTATGCACACACGTGTTAATGAAAGCGGGGAGACAACATATATCGCTACGAGAACCTAAATTACACGTGCATGAGGGTCTTTTATTTGGGAGACACCCCACACCAACCTGCATACCCTGGTAATGCAGGACAAGTGATCCTTCCCCTCTTGATTTATTAATTACTCCTAGGAGTGCCACAGGCCCTTAAGAGTTGGTATTTTACCACACAATCCTATTGTGTGGTAAAATACCGAATTCAGGTGTGCATGCACATCTGTGCATGCACACCTGTGCCATGTGACACACAGACATGCCCTTAGGGCATGTATGTGTGCCACATGTCACACAAGCCTGTACTTGGGGTGCTAGAGGGTGTCAAAGTGACACCCCTTGCACCCTTGCAGGATTCGGTATTTACCGATTCGGTAAATACCGAATCGGTATTTCCCATTGCTTCCTATGGGCTTCAAGGCCCATAGGAATCAATGGGCAATACCGATTAGGTATTTACAGAATCGGTAAATACCGAACCTTACAGATTTGGTATTCCTAAATTCGGAATTACCTAAATCTGCCCCCTTCCCATTTACAGACTCTTAAATACCGATTCGATAATATTCGGTATTTAAGAGTCTGTAAATGGGAATTACCTACATCTAGCCCATAGTGTCTAATTTAAACTCTGTACCACCTCCTGGATTAAGCACTGGCTGATTGTGATTTCTGTTGTTGGAGAGTCATGTGTTGAAAGAGAGTGACTTGATTAGCTAAATGGAGTAATTTGTCCATTGACCGCCCCAGGACCCAAGGAAAAGGCCATGCACTTCGACCTTCAGCTTTCACACATAATCAGGTTAAATGTAATAACCAGTGGTTAATTCACTTTACAAAGGATGCTGGGGTCTACTAACCCCCGCAGAGAAGGCTATAACACTTACATATCCAACTCGATTGCCCCTATAATAAAGAAACAATAAATGAGTAAGAATACAAGTACAGTGGAATTCAAACTTGTGACACTCAAGTTGCACAGAGGTATCTGAGTAAGGTACATACAACTTTTGTGTATATAATACATTTCCTTAGTTATGTATTTAATTAGTTTTATAAAGCACTGACATATTGCCATGTGATCATTTCCAAGCACTAGGCGATGATGGAATTAGACAGTTTAGAAACAATGCTAGATTGCAAGTAAAGTAATGGACCATAAATGCGGTCAAGATGAGCATCAAATTGAGTGTTCTGGGTCTTCTTTGGAGATGTCGGATATATCTGGGAAAAACTAGTGGGGATTAAAGACCAGTCCCTGTGTTACGGTAGGGTAGCCTTTTAAAAGCAGTGCTATATTGAAAACATGTCTGAATAGGTAGTTCCTAAGGTCTTTCTTTAACTGGGGATATCTCAATTGAACTCCAAAGCTTGTGTAAAAGTCCCTCCAGAAGCGAGAACCCAGGAACGTAATGGATCCTCCTCTGTGTTTTAGTAATTGAGGCTTGTCTGTGCAAGATGCTTTAGTCGATCCTAAGCCACTCTGTGTTGATATTTTGTTTCCTGATTCCACGTACAGTGGACGTTTTCCATAAAATGCCATGTTCATTCTGCATATATGGAGGAACATGGTGGCATATTATCAAGACAGGTGATAAAATTATCGCCGCTTTATCGGCGGAAAACTGCAGATAAAGCGGCGATAATGGGCTTGATAATATGCTCTATGGAATTCCAATCGAAGCCCATGTTAGATGTGAAGACATCTAACATGGGCTTCGATTGGAATTCCATAGAGCATATTATCAAGCCCATTATCGCCGCTTTATCAGCAGTTTTCTGCCGATAAAGCAGCGATAATTTTATCGCCTGTCTTGATAATATGCCCCTTAATCCCATGCTCTAGAGGAAGCCCATGAAGGCCCTTCAGGGTACTTTCTGAGGATGAGGCACATTCTGGTGGCCTGATTTTGTATTCTTTGTCATTTCTATCCTTGAGATTTTGGTAAATTACTGTAGACTATACTGCAATTATCAAATCTTCAAGGGGGTAAGTCTAATAGCAAGGTAGTTTATTCTAACAATATTTTTCTTCATGGCTTTGTGAAATACTATGGCACTACTGAGTGAGTATTGCACGCTATGCATACGCAACTTCTATGGCTTTCTTAGTGGAGAATGACAGCCAAGAACAAAGAAGTCACAAAAAAAAGAGAGAGAGTTGAGTGCAAGAGTTAAGAGAAAGTTCACATGCCTATAGTCTGGAATGAAAAAAGAAATAAGAGATTTTGAAGGGATTTTAAAAATAAAAAGGCAACGTTGAATTTGAAGAGAGATGCTAAATGCAACATAGTATCATAATCTCAAAGCATGGGTAGGACTGACCCTTGCTATGTTGGCCAACTCTCACTAGACTTTGAAACTGTCTGTACTGCTTGCAGGCATTGCAGAAGGGCTGTGCTTTCCTGCTTCCAAACTCTGGTCTCCTCTGCCTTAAAGAAAACAACGACATTACTGTTCAACTCTGGAGCTACCTCATCTGAATCTTGTACTGATGACAACTACCACTCACAGCCAGCAACAAGCTTCTCCATGATTGGAACTGGATGGCAGAGGCAAAGAACTGTAGACTCTACGTGACTAAGATGAGGTTCTGCAAAAATTCACAACTGAAAAAAAACTTCTCACCTAACTTTTAGATTTGCCAGCCAGTTGGCAGATACTGCTCAAGGGTTCTGTTTTTATTTTGCCTGATCGTAAGGGCTTCTGTACTGATGATAAGACGTAATCCTGCATATATTTGAGGCTATGCTGCCTAGAAACCTGCATGCGGAAGGAACCGCACATGGGGGCACATTGACAATGAAATGTTGGAGCTCTGAGCGGTGCCAAATTTGGCAGCGCAGCGCTGCGACATTTCCAAAAAGCAGGGATGTGCTGCATTTACAACTATACGACGCACCCTTGTGTTTCCTCTAGCTCTGGCTCTACAATTAGCTGCCTAGTGCCAACCTAGGCACTCTTGCACCATAGTGCAAGGGTGCCTGTGTTGCAGGGAAATATTGTTTATGTGGAGGAAGGTGTCCCTTTCTGCACATAAACAATCCATAATGGTTATTTGTTTCTTCTATGTGTGCTGCAGAAGGCAGTACACATAAAAGTAGCAAATCATCATTATTTAAAGATTATGTATGTGCAGGAAGGGACACCTTCCTGCACATAAACAATAAAAAAAGAAAAATGAGATGAAAAAAAAAAATTATCCTTGTTTCACAATCCTAACACCTGCTCTTGCACGGGGTTCATATTTGGTGCCGCCTCAGATTTTAACATCCTTGTAAGTCCGGGCACTCTCAAAACACAATAGGTGGGTTCCCCCCCTTCCAGTTTGATGCTACCTCATGGGTGTACAGGATATTTGCTTGTATGTATGAATGGGTTGGGGCGGCGGGTGTGGTGCGAGGCCGGATTCTAATTGTGCTAAAGAGGTTGTTTGTGCGACTTGGGGGGGGGGGGGCTGGTGTTGTTGATGGGGGGTATTGTTTTAAAAAATAAAAGGCGGGGGGTATTTTTCATCTGGATTGCAGTACTTCATCCTTGCTACATTTCTTTCCCTTTGTTTTAAAAAGAAAGTCAAAGCCATGATGTTGATTATTGGTTGTGCAGAGGCCTCTGGGGTACAGAGCCCTGTGATAGATGTTTCATTTGATGAATAAAATTTGTTAAAAAAAAAAAAGCAATAGGTGTTGCTGTGGAAGGCCTACAGCAACGCCCATTGCACGCCGCTTTCACTAAAGGAGCCATATTTACAAGGGGGTGTGCAGCCACAAAAAGTGGCTTAACCCCACTTTGTCAATATGGAGAAGGGCATAACTCCATCATCATATCACTAAAAGTGACGTTCTGGTGACACTATCCCCTTGTACATATACCCCATGGAATCTTGGCATATGTACCTGCATCATAACATCATCATTCGCACCAGAGATGTCACTTGAAAATTGCAAAAAACACAGTTGATGGACAGAATGCAGAACAATGTCTTACATTCACCCCAGTACAAAGATCTGGGCTTAAATCCATCGTTTTTTTGCACTCCACACCACCCTAGGTCAGACAATGGCTATATGCAAATCAGCCTTGACCCTGTGCCTCATGGGAACAGTTCAGCCCGAACTACCAAGCCATGTCTTTCCCAGACCGGAATCAAGCATCCAAGGACCGTTTTCTGGCTATCAGCCTTCTTCAGCCTGGATAGCTTGACTCCAGTGATGTGGAGAGCCTGGGACTCACGTCTGAGCATACCCAGCCCACTCGGGGTGAAAATTGCAAAAAACACAGTTGATGTTCCGATTGTTGGAAACATGCCACACTCCTGCCTTTAAAAAAGAAACCAAACGGTGCCCCGGATGATCTTAGTAATCTCCGGCCAATCTCCCTGTTGGCAGCCCCCGGCAAAATGCTTGAAAAACTGATACAACGCCAACTAAATAGGTTCATAGAAGAAAGAGACATACTGCATGAAACCCAGTCAGGTTTCAGGGCGGGCTTTAGTACCGAGACCGCTCTGATAGAAGTGGCTGAGGCGATCAGGTGGTCTTTAGATTCAGGAGCATCGGCTATGTTGGTGCTCCTGGATCTATCTGCCGCTTTTGATACTGTGGATCATGGGAGGCTACTGTTAAGGCTAAAAAGCACAGGCCTGGAAGATAAGGCTCTGGGCTGGCTACAGTCTTATCTCACTGATCGTACCCAGAAAGTAGCCTTGGGCCCCCTTTCTTCAAAACCCAAACCCCTCTGGTGTGGTGTCCCTCAGGGCTCGGCCCTCAGTCCATTACTTTTTAATATTTATCTGGCTCCACTCTTTTCTCTTATTGCTAAATGGGGCGTCAAGGCGATTTCATACGCCGACGACACACAACTAATTTTCCCCTTCTCGGATGTTTCAGAGGCAGCCTTCAGCAATATGAAGGGATGCTTGCGAGATGTTGCCAATTGGATGAATACAAACAAACTAAAACTGAATGCGAGTAAGACGGAGGTCATCTTCTTTGGCAAACATACTCGGCCCCCCCCAAGCCTGTGGTGGCCCTCCGAAATGGGTTCCCCTCCTCTACCCAGCACCAATGCGAAAAATCTGGGAGTAAGATGGGATGAGAGTCTCTCCTTCTCTCCACATATACAGCAGGTCTCTGCATGCTGTCTCCATAAACTAAGAAACCTACGCAAATTTCTGTCCCTCCTACCTGAAGACTGTCGCAAGACGGTGGTCCATGCTACAGTCACTTCCAGACTGGACTACGCAAACGGCCTCTACCTTGGCCTTCCCAAATATCTGGTGCAACGATTGCAGATCGTGCAGAACGCGGCTGCGAGACTACTAAAAAACATTCCTTTTAAACAGCATGTCTCTCCGTACTTGCGAGATCTGCATTGGCTCCCTGTAGCCTGCAGAATCAAGTTTAACGCTCTAACTCTGGCGTTTAGAACCCAAAAGGGGACCTGTCCTAACTACTTAAAGCTTAGACTCCCCAGATACTATCAGGAGAGATGCTTGCGTTCTAATTCACGACACCAGCTTTCTATCCCCCGCGCCAGGAGAGCCAGACTCGGAGGCAGATCCTTCTCTGCCTGCACGGCGACACTCTGGAACGCCTTACCGGCCAACATCCAATCGGCTCCAACGGAAGCCAGTTTTAAGAGGCAACTTAAGACTTGGCTCTTTTCCCAGAACAACTAAACACTCCCTCCCCTTTCTCCGCCCATTCTGCCTGGAAAAAATGATCACTCAGCGCCGGGACACCTCCTTGCGAGGTAGCTGTTCGCGCTATATAAATATCGGTATTATTATGGACAGAATGCAGAACAAAGTCTTACATTCACCCCAGTACAAAGATCTGGGCCTAAATCCATCGTTTTTTTGCACTCCACACCACCCTAGGTCAGACAGTGGCTATATGCAAATCAGCCTTGACCCTGTGCCTCATGGGAACAGTCCAGCCCGAACTACCATCCATTTCTTTCCCAGACCGGAATCAAGCATCCAAGGACCGGTTTCTGGCTATCAGCCTTCTTCAGGCTGGATAGCTTGACTCCAGTGATGTGGAGAGCCTGGGAGTCACGTCTGAGCATACCCAGCCCACTCGGGGTGAAAATTGCAAAAAACACAGTTGATGGACAGAATGCAGAACAATGTCTTACATTCACCCCAGTACAAAGATCTGGGCCTAAATCCATCGTTTTTTTGCACTCCACACCACCCTAGGTCAGACAATGGCTATATGCAAATCAGCCTTGACCCTGTGCCTCATGGGAACAGTCCAGCCCGAACTACCAAGCCATGTCTTTCCCAGACCGGAATCAAGCATCCAAGGACCGGTTTCTGGCTATCAGCCTTCTTCAGCCTGGATAGCTTGACTCCAGTGATGTGGAGAGCCTGGGACTCACGTCTGAGCATACCCAGCCCACTCGGGGAGAAAATTGCAAAAAACACAGTTGATGGACAGAATGCAGAACAATGCCTTACATTCACCCCAGTACAAAGATCTGGGCCTGAATCCATCTTTTTTTGCACTCCACACCACCCTAGGTCAGTCAATGGCTATATGCAAATCAGCCTTGACCCTGTGCCTCATGGGAACAGTCCAGCCCGAACTACCAAGCCATGTCTTTCCCAGACCGGAATTAGCATCCAAGGACCGGTTTCTGGCTATCAGCCTTCTTCAGCCTGGATGGTGGCCCAGCTGCCTTGGTCCTTTGCCCTCCCCTTCTCGAGAGGCGAAGAATTTGGGTGTGTGGGTGGATAATAAACTGTCCTTTGATAGCCACATAAGAAAAACTGTAGGCAAATGCTTTGGGGTGATGAAAACTCTGAACCGCACCCTTGACCTGTTACCCATCAATTCCAGGCGTACCATGACGCAAGCGCTGATAACGTCCCGTATTGATTACGGAAACGTGCTGCTCATAGGGTCAACTGAGAAAAACATCAAAAAGCTACAGGTTTTACAAAATTCGGCAGCTCGCCTGGTCTTAAGGCTCCCCCGCAGAGCTCCATCACGCCCCTCTCTGGAAGCCCTCCACTGGCTACCAATCAGGAAGAGGATTGATTTTAAAGCTATGCTATGGTGCCATAAAATAATTCATCACAGAGCACCGGCTTATATGTCGGACTTGGCATCTGTTTATGAACCTAGCAGGTCGCTTAGATCTAAAGGAATGGGTCTGCTCAGAACTACATGCCCCAAAAAAGCTAGAATGGGAGGCAGATCATTCCGTACTTTAGCTGCTAGGAAGTGGAACCTTCTTCCTTTGGATATTAGGATGGAGAATAATGAAACTATGTTTAGGAAGAAGTTGAAAACCTGCCTCTTTACCTTGTGATTGGTTCCTCTACATTATCTCACACTCTCTCCACAGCGCGGGGACACGCCGGGAGGCGTCGCCAGGCGCTCTACAAACTCCTTTAAATAAATAAATAAAATAAATAGCTTGACTCCAGTGATGTGGAGAGCCTGGGACTCACGTCTGAGCATACCCAGCCCACTCGGGGGGAAAATTGAAAAAAACACAGTTGATGGACAAAATGCAGAACAATGTCTTACATTCACCCCAGTACAAAGATCTGGGCCTAAATCCATCGTTTTTTGCACTCCACACCACCCTAGGTCAGACAATGGCTATATGCAAATCAGCCTTGACCCTGTGCGTCATGGGAACAGTCTAGCCCGAACTACCAAGCCATGTCTTTCCCAGACCGGAATCAAGCATCCAAGGACCGTTTTCTGGCTATCAGCCTTCTTCAGCCTGGATAGCTTGACTCCAGTGATGTGGAGAGCTTGGGACTCACGTCTGAGCATACACAGCCCACTCGGGGTGAAAATTGCAAAAAACACAGTTGATGGACAGAATGCAGAACAATGTCTTACATTCACCCCAGTACAAACATCTGGGCCAAAGTCCATTGTTTTTTTGCACTCCACACCACCCTAGGTCAGACAATGGCTATATGCAAATCAGCCTTGACCCTGTGCCTCATGGGAACAGTCCAGCCTGAACTACCAAGCCATGTCTTTCCCAGACCGGAATCAAGCATCCAAGGACCGGTTTCTGGCTATCAGCCTTCTTCAGCCTGTGTAGCTTGACTCCAGTGATGTGGAAAGCCTGGGACTCACGTCTGAGCATACCCAGCCCACTCGGGGTGAAAATTGCAAAAAACACAGTTGATGGACAGAATGCAGAACAATGTCTTACATTCACCCCAGTACAAAGATCTGGGCCTAAATCCATCGTTTTTTTGCACTCCACACCACCCTAGGTCAGACAATGGCTATATACAAATCAGCCTTGACCCTGTGCCTCATGGGAACAGTCCAGCCCGAACTACCATGCCATGTCTTTCCCAGACCGGTGCTTCAAGTGACACGGAGATGTCACTTGAAGCACAGCTAATATTTAGTAAACCCAAATGAGAGTATTCTTTAAATACAACTGGTGAGGCTTGCTGTGAGAAGTTGGCCTGGCATATGCTGTCCACATCACCAGTCCAAACGACCCTAATTGATGGTAGGTTTAAAGACAACCTATATAGAAAGCTATCCTAGTGGTAGCTGTGGAGAGCAGCCTTCAGGCTAAGTCTTGAAGGAATGTAAAGCAGCTTGTTTTACCAGTCTATACTCTCATGAATAACCAAATGAAAGGAGAACCACACCAGGTATATATATATATATATATATATATATATATATATATATATATATATATATATATATATATATATATATATATATATAATATATGTATTTATTGTAAACACATCCCTCTCGTCTCTTTAGGAGGGTAGAGCAAATGTACATTCAGTAAACTTATTTAGCACACAGTAAATTAGCACGATTTACGTTGAGCCCTAGGGGCATACCAAACCATATATTAAGAAAGTGGTATAGGAACCACGACTGGCATAGATACAAGGCCTAAAGCCTTTTGAACTGCTGGGGCCACTAGGAACCACCCAAGGTAGTGCCACAAGGGACCCACAGGGGACGCGTGCAGTGTCTACACACAGCCGCGAATCACCATTAACTTCTATAGGGAAAGTGGCGGTTGGAAAATTACAGATTAAGGACACTTAGAAGAGGACTTGGAGCAAACCCCTTTAAAACTAGGAGGTTCTAGAGTCAACACCCACTGGAGCACCGGAGTACTCGTGTTTCCTCACCCAGGAAAGCCGAGTGCATAGGTGTCTTTTCGTGTCGGGTTTCGTCGTCAATTTCAATGGCTAGCCACCTCAAAGTGCTGCTGGCGACCAAGTGGAAAGTGTCCGGGTGGAACCAAGGGAGGATCAAAGATGTGAAGAACATGAAAGCAGAGGGGACAGAGTCTGGGTCACTTGCCAGTGACCAGGAAGGCGATGAGAAGATGTCAACCGATGTTGGGTGATTTCAGGTGAAGAAGTTGAAGCTTGTCTCTTTAGCCACGAGGACCAGGAGATGTCGACAACAACCAGGAACTGGATTTGAGCTGTCCCATAAAGGACGTCGAGTGCTGCGGTGTCTGTTTCAGGATTGGGCCCATTAAGCCTTGGTAACAGCAACCCACGCAGAAAGCAGAGATTGGCTTCGTGCAGACCAGCAAGGTCTGAGGGACTCAACATTTGGAGGGGAGTCAGGGCACATCTGGAGCAACCAGGGAAGCCCAAGGAAAAGAAGAGTTACATTTGTGGGGACCCACCAGTTGATGAACCAGGGATCGTGAAGCGGCCTCAAGCAGAAATGCTAGAAGCGGGCTCACAGAACACTCGTGGAGCATAGGACCACAATCTTTGGTGCAGATGGTGCTCGGGATGGGACTTCAAGTAGCCCAATGCACAACTTTGGGAAATCTCGAGAAGTGGATGCACTAGCAAATGTGCATGGTGTCCAGGGATTCCGGTCAAACATCACTCGTGAGGGCTGCGGGTCTCAGCTTTGCTGGGATCTTGTGTAGGCCTCTGAGAAGTCTGGAAGTCTATGTCCTGAGTCACAAATGCTTTGGGGTCCGGCAGGAGCCTCGTAAATGCAGACCTGCTAGATGTTTCTTTGGTGCCTGTTTGAACAGGGAAGTCAGTACTTGACCCCAAGGGAGATTCTTCTGTCTTCTAGTTGACAAATAATGTTGAAGTTCCAGGATATATGTTGCAGAGTGTCGTCCGGGTGTAATCTGAAGTCCTAAAGACTGGGGTCCCATACTTATACAAAGTTAGGGAGTTGGACATACTCTGGGGACCCACCTATGGGAGGATACAGGGAGGGGGGTGGCTACACCCGTTTCCCTTTGTCCAGTTTCGCACCAGAGCAGGGGCTGAGTGCCCCTGCAACCGGTTTGAATTGGGATATGCACAGGGACACCAAGTGTGCCCCAGCACTGTCTGAAAAGCATTCTATGAATGCACCCATCCAGCCCCTATACACTAAAGCCTGTCTGGGAGGTGGTTACACCTCCCTGTGACAGGAAACCTATTGTCCAGGTCTACCCTGCTGCAGTTTCATCCAGCAGCAGGAGGTCAGACCCGTGTCTGTGGCTGCAGCATCCATTTTGTGATGCTGGGGTTCTTTTAAACTATTACCGGTTAGGTAAGTGTGTACATGTCTTCTCCCTCTAGAAGGGTGGAATTCCACCCACGCCGCCAGGACTGGTGGGGGGGGGGGGGTAGGATTTCAAAGTGTTTGACACCAAACACGACATGTTTCCATGCAGCCATTCCAAAGTTAGCATTTACCACAAGGTTATAATGCACTTAAGAGTATTTGGTCTGGCTGCATCACAGAACAGCTACAGAGAATAGATTCCAAAAGCTGCAGCGGGGTCCTGCTCATGAATGGGCACCCTCTCACACTAAACCAAACACTCTGCCTTCAGGATTGTTAAGGCCTGCCATAGGAGTGACTTATAGGTTTATATGTGTCAATGAATAAAGGTAGATATAGGTAACCTATATCTTAGTAAGTGGTGCACACACCATCTTACCCGGGCTGCAGTAGAAGACCTGTGGTGCCATTTTGGAAGGCTTCCCAGGGGTGGCATAATACATGCTTCAGCCCCTGGTAGGCCTTTGGAGTACCTATGCCCTTAGTACCTAAGGTACCATATACTAGGGACTCACAAGGGTAACCCAGTAACCAATCTGGAGTGTACCTAATGTTCATGCAATCATTTTAGAGAGGAAGCAGGTAGGCTGGGGTCCTGGTTAGCAGGGCTCCAGCCAGACTAAAGTCGAAAAACAGTGAAACACCAGCAAAAAGTGGTGGTAACCATAGTAAGCAGATCATACTCTCCCACACAACTCCTCCAAACGCAGGGACATTAAACTAACTTTGACCAGTTGAGTCTTCATATTCTAAGTGGAAATACCTGGAGAGTCCATCTGCATTGGCATGGTTACTCCCAGGTCTATGTTCCACTGCATAGTCCATCCCTTGTTGGGAAATGGACCACCTCAAAAGTTCGGGGGTTTCACCCTTCATCTGTTGTAGCCATAAGAGGGGATTATGGTCAGTCTGAACAGTGAAGTGAGTACCAAACAAGTATGGCCTCAGCTTCTTCAGAGCCCAAACCAGAGCAAAGGCCTCCCTCTTAATAGCTGACCAGAATTTCTCTCTAGGGGTCAGCCTTCTGCTAATAAAAGCTACTCGCTGGTCCTGACCTTCATCATTCAATTCTGATAACACAGCCCCTACCCCCAACTCAGATGCATCTGTTTGGAAAATGAAATCTCTTGAGTAGTTAGGACTTTGCAGAATTGGTGCAGTGCACATGGACTGCTTCAGGTCATCAAATGCCTTTTGACAGCTAACTGTCCACTGAACTTTCTTTGGCATTCTTTTAGAAGTGAAGTCATTCAGGGGTGTCACAATTGAACCATACCCCTTGACAAAATGTCTGTAGTACCCAGTCAGGCCCAAGAAAGCTCTGACCTGAATCTGGGTGGTTGGAGTAACCCAGTCCATGGTGGTCTGGATTTTACTCTGCAATGGTTGAACCTGGCCTCCATCTACAAGGTGGCCCAGGTACACAACCTGACTCTGCCCTGATTAGGGTGTTTCGAGGAGGAACATGGCGGCGGGCTGATGCCGGTCGCAGGCGCTCCCGTAGCAGTGAGGCAATGACGGAGACTGGCAAGGAAGAATGGCGTGTTTAGATTCCACACAATGTGAAATGCAGTGCGATAACACATACTAGCAGGTATTTTATGGAGACGTGGTACGGGTTACGTTTTTCTTCTCACTTACTAAATCCATTCTGTTCATTGTCTTTTTGGTAATACTGCTTTAAGGAGTTGCATGGGTGTGGAGGCGGAGGCAGAGGTAGCAGTCACTACGGTAAATGCAGCAGCAGCGGCTGATAACGGCGGGAGTCCGGACACAGAAAACAATTGTGGCGAAGAGTGGTGGCTGCCGTAGCACGAATTGATTTCCGGGTTGGAGGAGGCTTCAGAGGAGGTTTCAGAACGCTGCATCTCCATGGAGGGAGAGCGGAGGAGATTCAGTAGGACTGCAGTGCGCGACTCCAAAACGCTCCCCTAGGCGAAGACGGCATTTGGGTAAGCTGCGCGATTGGTGGGAAGAGGACCGACAGATGGAAAAACTGCCACTTGATCACTGCTCAGAGGATCGAAGAAGAAATTTGGACGGGGTGCTAGGTGCAGCGGGTGAGGACAAGGGGCAAGAAAGTCCGGTGGCGGAAAGCCCAGGTGCAATTCGTCAGGTCTAAACGGAGGTGCAGCTAGAGAAGGAGTCTGGTTTAGGAGATCTGGGAGGAACCAGTAATATCTGCAAAACCCTACCAGTAAAAGGAGGGGCTGAGTACCCCCTGAGGAATAGATATCAACTTCGATCGCAGCTGGAGGCGAGGAGCAAGGGGAGAGGAACTGCAGGGGGGAAGGCTGTGGGAGAAGTTTTGCCACTAACTCCCAAGAAAAAAGTCACTAAATCAGGAGATTGTAGGAAAAGAAGGGAGGTTAAGGCAGCACGTATTCAAGTTAAGACTACCCCCTCACTAAAGTCATATTTTAAGATAATGGAGCGGGTGACTAGTTCTCTGGAAGGGGGGCAAGTATTGCAGGAAGCCTTCTCTCCCCTCCCATTATAGAATCGTTACACCCCTTTGGTAGAATGTGGTGGGGATGGGGTGAGCGAAACAGGCGGGATCGATACAGAAATATCACCGGAGATGGGCTCCTTCATAGAGATGGGTCTCTTCCTAATGTGTCCACGCCTTTGTCATCAGCGCTGGAAGATTGCAGCCCTGCGTCTAGAGCAGAAAAGGATGCCTCTTTGGGTGCTGCTGGTGGAAAGCCGGACTTGCAGTCTATTTTGCTGAGTTTGAGAGAGGATTTATTTTCTAAGTTCGAAATCTCTGAAGCCAATCAGAGAGATATTCACGACAAATGTGAGGTCTTGGAGGGTAAGATGGACAATATAGTCTCCCGTACAGGGGTCCTAGAATCTGAGGTCAAGAGCCTCTTGAAAGCGGTATCGGCTAATACCAGGGATATAGAAAATTTAAAGATTCAGAATAAAACTTTACAGGACGACATTGAGAGATTAGAAATGCAGGCAAGACGGAATAATTTAAAACTCTTAAAAATCCCAGAGGGGGCAGAAGGGGGAGACCTTAAATCCTTAATATGTCAGATCTTTAGAGAAGGAATCCTTGAAGACAGATCGGATATTGATTTGGACAAGGAGATCCAGAGAGTCCATAGGGACCCTTTTAAACTGAAACCAGCGAGAAAGGCTCCAAGGAAAATCCTGATAAATTTTCTCTCGTACTCGGTTAAAGAGTTGATACTGGGGAGGGCCCTGAAAGAATCTGCACAACAATTTGGTTTGATTAATTATCAAATCAGGTCGGGCCTCGGGAAGAGAACTGCTCAGAGTCAGTGGGACCTTGGCACGAGGATGCCAGAGTTGAGAAGTCGGGGGCGCAAGTTCAGATGAGATATCCAGCCATGTTAAAAAAATTGTGGAAAAACAAAATGTATAATTTCAGCTCCTCTGAAGATGTAGACTCTTTTCTGAAAACAATGGACTAGTAGACTAGTAGAGAAGGAGGAGGAGTCGGAACCCTAGACCATGGCTGATATATAGGAAACAGAGATTGATGAGCTTCAGGGTTAACTAAAGGTTGATCAACTGGTGATGACTGTAAAGGGTCAGGGGACAGAAAAAAAATGTCATGGGATAGAGGAAGAAAGGAAAAAAAAGAGAGGAAAAAAAAAGAAAAGGAGAAAAAAAGTAGAAAAAAATGAATTTTTTCTATTTTCATGTTTTTCTTCCTTTGTTATAAGGTGGAATATTATTGCACTAGGTGGCTCTCGGTTTTTTTTCGTTCTTTTTATATATAGGAAGATGATGCCTCGGCTACAGAGGGTAGGTCCTGAAGGCAGTCGTTAAACCGCACAGGGAATAGTAGGAGGGTTCCTCATGGGAGGGGAGGGTGGGGAGTTTACAGGGTGGTGGGTTCATAGGGGGGAAAGGAAAAAAATGTTCTCATACGTGTCCAAAAAGTTTTGATCTAAGTAGTAGAAAGGCCGAAGGGAGGTTGAAAGAAAATGCAACATAAACTTAAGCTAATAACATGGAATTTGAACGGGTTGAGAGGCAAGAAAAAATTGTCCAGGGTCATGGAGTTTTTGAGGAATAGTAATGCTGATCTTCTTTTTCTAGAAGAGACTCACTTAGAAACTCAGGAGTGTAGACAAAGTTTGGCGGAGGAGAGGTGGGTCCAGGAAGTTCTTTATTCTGATCAACGGGGGAGTACCAGAGGGGTGGCATTGATCATTGGGAGTAATGTAGGTATCAGGGTCGTAAAACAAGAGTCTGATAATTCAGGAAGGTGGTTGGTTGCGACTCTGACAGTTTTTGATTCACCCCTAATATGTGCTGTTTACTATGGCCCGAATGAGGATAATCCAGGAGCTCTTCGAAGTCTAGAGGTTAGTCTGATGACTACCATAGGGCCAATAATAATTGGAAGAGATTTCAATTTGGTTTTAAATAAACAGAAGGATCGCATCTCTAGAGTAAAATACAATAATCCGCCAAAAACGTTTGCAACATTGAAAAATGTAATTAAAGATTTTAATTTACTTGCTATATGGAGAAGATCGAATGATGGCATTAGCGACTTCATTTTTTACAGTAAAAAATATAAGCATCATTCGAGAATCGATTTTTTTTGGTAGATCAAGCATTGTGTTCAGAGCTCAAAGATATAAAACACATTCCAGATATATTGTCAGATCATTCTGCAGTTGAGATGACCCTGGGTTTTAATCTAAAGGAGGTACAAAGAAGATGGACCTTAGATAGAGCCATGTTATTAGATAGTGACGTGATAACAGAGATGATTGATAAAACAGATGAGTATTTCAAACTTAATATCGGCACAGCGAAAGTTCAGACGGTATGGGAGGCTTATAAAGCTTATATAAGAGGTGTTCTTAGTTCTATTTCGGTCGGCAGATAGAGAGCTATGAGAAATGAAGAAATTGAAAAAATTAAGAAGATTAAAGATAAAGAAATAGAACAACAGAAGCATCCATGGATGCCAGAGGGCCCCCGGAAGTTGTCCTATTCTTAGAAAAGGAATTAGATAAACTTTGTGCAGAGTTTCAAGCAAAGATCGATAAGAAGCTATTAGATAAGTGGAAAGCCAGCAAGCTTCAGCATTTTGCTTATGGAGAAAAATGTGGTCCTTTGTTAGCTTGGAAGGCAAGAGCGGATAGGGCTAGGAATATGATAAAGAGTCTAATCATGCGGGGCTCAGGTAGATCAATATGTAGTGAGGACCAGATTTTAGAGAAAGCAAGAAGCTTCATGAATGACCTCTATAAAGAGGATATAAGCTTAGGACAGGAGGAAGTAGAAAGATGGTTAGAATTAGTTATGCTTCCCCAGCTGCCTGAAGAATTTCGTGCTCTTTTACAAACTGGTATTACAGAAGAAGAGATCCGAGTTCAATGTAGAAGAACAACCAGGGGAAAGGCAGCGGGTCCAGATGGGCTCCCCAGTGAGTTTTACCTAGGGGTAGGATTGGTCTGAGTACGAGGCAAGAGCGTCTCACAAGGGAGGGTGCATGTTCAGGGGGGGTCAGGGGGTTAAGGGCGGGGGGTGGTAGGGTGAATGGGGGAAGTGGTAGGGGGTGGGGGTTGGGTGGTGGTGGGGGGGTGTAAATGCAATTGTAAAAGTGAAACAAGATCTGCATTTCAAATATGTATCCAGCGTGTTTACTGGTCGGATGAAAAGACAATATTTAAGACAGAAGCATGCCTAAGCTCAGGATTTGCTCTCTGAATATAGGTGGGTTAAATGACTGGAAAAAAGGGGTAGACTGGAGGAATTTGTTAAATCAATAGGGGTCGATATCCTATGTATACAAGAGACCCACTTGCCTTGGAAGAAAAATCATTGGTTAAATCTAAAAGGGTTCGAGACTCTTTCCTGCTCCTCCCAAACGTCTACTATTAGGGGGGTGGCTATCATAAGTAATGTGGGTTTGGGGGGAGCCAAACGCTTTAAGGCGGACACTACGGGCAGGTGGGCATTATGTGAAATTAATATGGGCCTCACCCTCTGTTGCATTTATGGGGCCAATAGCGACGATCCTGAAACATTTGATTACATGGAGAAGGAACTAACGGGCTGGCCAGCCCCCATAGTAGTTTGCAGGGATTTTAATATTTCAGCAAACTTCGAGGGGAAACCACATACACCGGACGTAAACCTCGGGTATATCGGGCAGTATGCTCGATGATGCAATCACACGGGCTGAGGGATGTGTGGGGGAGCGTTGAACCAGGGCACTCTTTGTTCACATATTTCTCACATCCTTTCCAGAAATAATCCAAGCTTGTTTATTTCATGATATCCGCCACTGAATTGAATACGGTTAAAATCTGTAAATTGCCCATGATAATATCAGACCACAATCCTCTGATATTAACAATGGATATTAATAGGCCGGCTAAAAAAGTAAGACCTTGGACCTTTGATAGGAAGCTTCTAATAGATAGTACTTATGTGGCACAAATCAAGAATTGGACTCAGGCTTTCTTTGACGCAAACAGATATAGTGCATCACAAAATGTAGTCTGGGACAGTTATAAAGCTGCTTTAAGGGGGGAGATCACCAGTTATACTACTCGGAAGTGGAAAATTATTAATTTAGAGAGAGAACAACTAATGCGTAAATTGTCTGACGCTGAGGGGCAGCACAGAAAGGATATATCCCATGGGAGGCAGGGTATAGAAAGCCTAGAGAGAGTGAGATCCATCAAAGCCGAGATACAGAAACAACTAGCCAAAAAAGCAGCCGCGGAATATCAGGCACAAAGAACTAGGCTGTATGAAACAGGGGGAAAAAAAAACAATGAGTTTTACCTAGGGTTTTTGGAGAGTATATTACCAACTTTGAAAATGCTTTTCAATAAAATCTATATGGACGGCCAAAATACTCCGGGTTCATGGGCAGAGGCCAGAGTTACATTAATACTAACACCTAACAATGATCCACAATTGATAGGGTCCTATAGACCTATATCTCTATTAAACTCGGACTATAAACTTTTTACTGGTATATTGGCGGCTAGAGTGGCAAAAGTCATTAAGACGGTAGTCCATTCGGATCAGAGGGGTTTTATACCGGGGAGGCAGCTCAATGAACTGACCTTTCAGGTAATGGGGGCTATTGATATGGCTGAAATTAAGAAAGCTCCCCTGACAATAGTAACTATAGACGCGGCTAAAGCGTTCGACCAATTCAATTGGCTATATCTCTGGGGGACCCTAAAGAGATTTGGTTTTCTCCATAACTTTGTTTAAGCAATTAAGAGTGTTTACCTTTGCCCCAAAGCAAAGGTTCTGCCGAATGGTATGTTGACAGACTGGTTTAATATTGGGAGAGGCACAAGACAGGGGTGCCCTCTTTCACCACTTTTATTCAATCTCTACATTGAACCTTTTGTTACCATGCTTAGGCAGGAAACTGTTATTCAGCCTTATAGGATGGGAGGGTTAGAACTTGAAACTGCTCGTTACGCACTGGGACAGGGACAGACTAATTTGCATGTAGCCAGGTTCTGAGCTGGGATGGTGCAGTGAGCTAAAAAACGGTGATGGATCAAGCCCTGATCTGTTGACTGGGTAGGAGTATTCTGCTTAATTCAGAAACTCTGTCCATCACCACCCCCTTTTCTGAATCATTTTGTCCACCATAAGCGTGGAAGGGTATACTCAGATGTGAGTCCCTTGCTCATTGCACAATCAGGATTCAAGCAAGCCGGGCCGAAGACGGCTGTAATGCCAGAAACCGGTCCCCGGAAGCTTGTTTCCTTCCCAGTATAAGAATTGGCTTGGTAGTTTGGTTTGCCCTGTTCCCATGATGCACTGGGACAGGGACAGACTAATTTGCATGTAGCCAGGTTCTGAGCTGGGATGGTGCAGTGAGCTAAAAAACGGTGATGGATCAAGCCCTGATCTGTTGACTGGGTAGGAGTATTCTGCTTAATTCAGAAACTCTGTCCATCACCACCCCCTTTTCTGAATCATGTTGTCCACCATAAGCGTGGAAGGGTATACTCAGATGTGAGTCCCTTGCTCATTGCACCATCAGGATTCAAGCAAGCCGGGCCGAAGACGGCTGTAATGCCAGAAACCGGTCCCCGGAAGCTTGTTTCCTTCCCAGTATAAGAATTGGCTTGGTAGTTTGGTTTGCCCTGTTCCCATGATGCACTGGGACAGGGACAGACTAATTTGCATGTAGCCAGGTTCTGAGCTGGGATGGTGCAGTGAGCTAAAAAATGGTGATGGATCAAGCCCTGATCTGTTGACTGGTTAGGAGTATTCTGCTTAATTCAGAAACTCTGTCCATCACCACCCCCTTTTCTGAATAATATTGGGAGAGGCACAAGACAGGGGTGCCCTCTTTCACCACTTCTATTCAATCTCTACATTGAACCTTTTGTTACCATGCTTAGGCAGGAAACTGGTATTCAGCCTTATAGGATGGGAGGGTTAGAACTTGAAACTGCTCTCTACGCAGACGACCTGCTCCTATATACTACTAACCCAACAGAGCCATACCACGGTTATTTGAGACAGCGGAAACATTTGGGCAGGTCTCCAGCTATAAAATTAACAAAGAAAAGACGGAAACAGTGGAGTGGAATCAACCTAACAGTTATCAAGGGGTGAAGGGCCAAATGAGGTATTTAGGGGTCCAGCTAGTGCTGAACTTAGAGGATATCCCAAAAGTTAATTGGAGGAGGACCTCGAAAGAGGTTGCTAGTTTACTTACAAGATGGGCTAACCTTCCCTTAAATATCTTTAGGAGAGTTAATCTTGTAAAAATGATCATTTTGCCGAAAATCACCTTCTTATACAACTCAATTCCATTAACATTTAAGACAGAAGATATAGCCAAATTGCAAGGTAAAATAGGTACTTTTATATGGGAAACAAAAAGTTGCAGGATAGCCTGGAAAAAAATAAGAAAAGGCCTTAAGGTGGGTGGGCTAGCCTTACCAGATTTATTAATTTACTGTTATGCCTTCCGCTTTAAAATTTTTAGGATCCTGGCGAATAAACCCGACTCTTCACTATTAGGTGTTTTGTTTAAAGCAATGCTTAAGGATGTGGTTCAAGGGCAGGTTTCCTTCCTATACAAATATGGTGACCCGAAATTCTACAAAAAAGTTAGGTTAAAAATATTGATTACAGCAATAAAAACTTGGATGTTTATGAGGAAAAAAATGGATATCCCGTATAATACCATGCAGGCGCCAGTTTGGGACTCCCCTGGCACTCCTGAGTGCCTACAAGATCAATTGAGTTTGCCACTTAAAGTAGGGGGAATAAAGTGTTGGGGTGACCTACAAGATGGTTGTAATCTTATGAGTTGGGAGGCATTAATAAGGTTAACCCAAGGATCCCTAACAAGGTTCAAATATTATCAGATCTCGTCTTGGTGGTCAATGCAGAGTTGACAGGAGGAGGAGATTAATTCAAATGTGCTAGAACAAGTGGCAAGAAGAGGTACCTGGAAAAAGGAAGTTTCTTATTGGTATGCAGTAATTTTGAACACTGAAGATCAGGGAGAATCGGAAGTACGTAGACTATGGGGGGAAGAATATGAAGGAAACGGAATGGATGTATATAAGGTGTGGTCTGACTCCTTTGTTCTATTACAGGATATAGTAAAACCAGCAGCATTAAGGAGAAATCATCTATACACCGTTTATAGAGTATACTGGTCCCCGAAAAATTATCCAAGGTGACTGGGAAGGCTTACAGCTGTCCAAGGTGTAAACATCCAGATGCAGATGATGTTCATACTTAAGGAATGTTATATGAAACAACAAGAGAGTAAGGGTACATCTAAGACCACTCTTTTACCCCTCCTGAAATGTATAATAATCAACAAAAGAGTGTCAAAGTAAGTTATATATAACAAAGAACAAGACTCAAAAACCAATGATATCAAATAGACAGGAAGGAAATTACCACCGTCTAGAAGAACAGAAATTAACACTAATCAGGTTGTATTAGTTTTTTTATATATTTTGTCTCTACACCCTAGCTTTGGACACCCCAGTGTGTGCCAATCAAGGTATATGATAGAGTTCTTTGGTCCTGACGAATGCTGAGCCGATCCTTGGCTCTTAAGCAGAAACATGTTGACCATCTTTGTTTTTCCGTCACTTTAGTAAGGACTTGTTGGTTCAAACTAACCCAACCAATCACCAGTCCTTTAATTTGCTCTGTTTTTATTAGAGTTAGAGCTACCCTCTTAATAAAGTTTATTGTGTGATGAGTAGCCCATGCTCTTTTTAAAGCACTTCCTTATCACTATTTCGTTTTTCCTACTTTTTTGGACCCAATGAAGACAATTGGCTACTGACCTTTACAGGCGGTGCCTGAGGGTTCTTTTTCTTCACTGAGCACATGCACCTTTTTTCTTTACTTAATTTCTGTTCTTCTAGACGGTGGTAATTTCCTTCCTGTCTATTTGATATCATTGGTTTTTGAGTCTTGTTCTTTGTTATATATAACTTACTTTGACACTCTTTTGTTGAATATTATACATACTTAAGGAATGTCCAGAAATTAAACTTTATTGGACGGAGGTATGTGAATTTTTGGAATCTGTATTGGAAAGACCAATTAATATAAGTACCAGTTTGATTTTTTTTGGTTTACCAAATGATTACCATTTGAATACACCTATGTTTAATTTTATATTTTATGTGATCATTTTGGCAAGGAGAGAAATTTGCAGGGTTTGGAAATCAGAACATCCCCCGATTTTTTCTGATTTTTAAAGAAATGTTATTTGTACCAGTGAGACCGATATGGCTTGTGATCTAAAAAGTAAGGTGAAAACCTGGGCAGATCTGTTAAACTGGAGAGAAAAGGGCACAGGGTCCAATGATTAAGCCATCACACCATCGGACCTAGCCTCCTCAGTAACTTGGACGGAAGTAACCGGATAAAGTGAACAGGAGTGGGAGAAGGTAACAGTGTTATCTTGGGGGAATGCTCTATCTCTTTCCATTGCCTCTCCGAAGGGCAGGTAAAGAATGGCATGGAGTAGTTGGAGGTATCCCATCTTGAGTTTTGGCAGTATGAGGACAAAAAAAATCTGACTCTGCCCTATCTGGCACTTAGTAGCCTTGATAGTTAGGCCTGCCTTCTGCAGGGCTTCTAAAACATCTCAGGTGGACCAGGTGATCCTCCCAGGTGGAGCTAAAGACAGCAATATCATCTAGATATGCTGCACAGTAGTCTTACAGGCCTGTTAGGACTGTGTTCACCAACCTTTGAAAAGTGGCAGGTGCATTCTTCAGACCAAAGGGCATTACCACAAATTGATAGAGCCCACTAGGGGTTGAAAATTCTGTCTTTGGCTTTGCATCATCAGCTAATCTGACCTGCCAGTAGCTGGTTGTATGACCAAATGTGCTCAGAAACTTGGCTGAGGCCAAAGTATTTATAAGTTCATCTGCTCTTGGGATTGGATGGGCATCAGTCCTAGTGACTGCATTGAGACCTCTGTAGTCAACACAAAACCTCATCTCTCTCTTACCACCCTGTGTGTGAGGCATTGGTAGCAAGACCACTGGACTAACCCAAGGGCTATCTGAGGGTTCAATACCTACCAAATCCAACATTTTCTGGACTTCTGTCCTGATGCAGTCCCTGGCATGATCAGGTTGCCTGTAAATCTTATTTTTAACAGGCAGACTGTAGCCAGTGTCTACTTCTTGAGTGCACCAGGCGGGCAGACTTGGAGTCAGAGAGAACATATGTCTGAACTGACTGAGCACTTGTCTTCAATCAGTCTGCTGCTGATCAGTGAGGCTGCCTGCCAAGGCTACACCATCTACAGACCCATCATCAGGGTTCTGTGAGAGCAGGCCAGGGAGAGGGTCACTCTCCTCCTCCTGTCCCTCATCAGTAGCCATGAGCAAGCCCATATCTGCCCTGTCATCATATGGTTTCAGTCTTTTGACATGAAGCACCCTATGGGGGCTCCTGGGAGTTCCTAGGTCCACCAAATAGGTAACCTCTCCCTTCTGTTCAACAATAGTGTGAGGCCTCTCCACTTGTCTTGGAGAGCTGCTTTTGGACACAGACTCCAGCACCCACTCTTTCTGTTGTGGCTGGTAAACTGTCAGTACAGCCTTTTGGTCATGCCAGGCTTTCTGTAATTCCTGGCTAGCCTCAAGGTTTTTAGTTGCCTTTTTCATATACTCAGCCATTCGTGAGCAGAGACCAAGTACATAGTGCACTATGTCCTGTTTAGGGGGTTTGAGAGGTAACTCCCGTCCCTGCTTCACCAGACCCAATTGGCCTCTTACAGGATCCCCAAACAGAAGTTCAAAAGGGCTGTAGCCAACCCCCTGCTGAGGAACCCCACTGTATGCAAATAAAAGGCTGGGTAGTAGGATGTCCCATCTTCGCCTAAGCTTCTCTGGGAGACCCTTGATCATACCCTTTAAGGTTTTGTTGAATCTTTCAATTAAACCATTGCATTGTGGGTGATAGAGTGTGGTGAATTTGTTATTCACTCCACACTCCTTCCACATTGCAGTCAAGTAGCTAGACATAAAGTTTGCACCTCTGTCAGATACTTCCTTCTTAGGGAATCCCGCTCTTGAGAACACTCCCAAGAAGACTCTTGCCACCACAGGTGCTGTAGTGGTCCTAAGGGGAATTGCCTCTGGGTACCTAGTGGCATGGTCCACCACCACTAGGATAAACCTGTGCCCAGATGCTTTCTGAGAATCCATTGGTCCAACAATGTTAATCCCTTCTCTCTCAAAGGGAACCCCCACCACAGGTAGTGGTATCAGGGGGGCCCTTGTGGTGCCACCTGCCTTACCACGGGGTTGACAGGTGACATAGGAGCGACAAAACTCGTTTGTGTCTTCAGACATGTGGGGCCAATGAAAGTGAGTGAAAACTCTGTCCCAAGTCTTGTTTTCGCCCAGGTGTTCTGTAAAAAGGAATATCATGGGCTAGTGTCAATAGGAAGCCCCTGAACTTTACAGGTATAACCAACCTCCTGTACCAGGCTTAGGGTCTCTACTCTCTGAATACAGGAGTCCATCATCCCAATAAATCTTATGGGTGCCATTAGCATTCCCAGCAGGCTCAGCAGCAGCTTGCTGTCTGAGGGCTTCTAGAGAAAGGCAGCTCAGCTCTGCCCTTGAAGCCCCCCTGTCCCCAAGAACTCAACCTGATCAGGCTCAAGCTCCTCTGGGACAGTTCCTTCTTCAGGAGAAAATCATCTCCCTCAAGAGACTAATCATCACTGTGAGTCAGGGGAGAAGGCAGTGCCTTAACCCTACTGCTCCTTTTCGTGGAAGGCACCTGGTCCATTATTCCAGAATCCAGGGCCTGTTAAGTTTTAGACATTTTGGCCTGTGACCTAGTCACAGCAAACACATGTGCAGAGATTCCTAACATTTCTGCATGGGTCCTTAACTCTACTTCAGACCAGGCTGAAGTCTCTAGATCATTGCTAAGCAAGCATTCTACAGGGAGGTCTGCACTTACCACAATCTACTTAAGGCCAGTTACCCCTCCCCAGGAGAAATTAACAACTGCCAGGGCATGGTTGATCCTGACATTGCTAGCATTGGTCACTTGGTAAAGTTTACCAAGTATGATCTGTCCAGGGTCCACAAGGGCTTGTGTCACCATAGTGACACTTGCCCCTGTATCCCTATAGACCAACGCCTCTTTTCCATTGATCAAAGGCTGCTGTCTGTATTTTCCCAAGTTACTGGGACTCACACAGGAGGACATGTCCATGCCTCCATCACAGATCAGAACAGACTGAGTTTGTACTCTGACTAGGCCAGAATCCATCTCAGTACCCAGTGTTAACCCTACTACACCCTTCTGCTGAGTATTACCACTTGGAGCTGAACTAGGGGGAACAGTTGCCTTAGGGGCAATGGTGGCTGGAGTTGAGTCTTTATTTCTAGTGCAATCACTAGCCCAATGGCTGTTCTGCTTACAGATTTTATACCATGGTTTCCTTTGACCTTTCCTATTGGAAGATTGGGAATCCCCACCATTAGAAGCTTTTTGGGGGCCTTGTGAAGACTTCTGGTCTTTACCCTAGTCCCCACCCTTACTAGGATCTTGCTATTTCTGGTCACCACCTTGGTTCTGTACCTTCTGCTTCACCCTGGATCTGCCCCATTTGTGTGTGTGTGTGTGTGTGTGTGCTCTTATATAGCGCTCGACTTACCCTTGGGCATCTCGGCGCTCGCATTGGGAACCCGTCCTGGCTTTTTCCCTGTGAGATAACCCGTACTGGGCATCCCCAAGGTGAAAGCCAGGCATCCCACCGCGGGGGCCGTAGTGGAGATTAAGCAAGCTATTGCTCAGAGTTGCAGAGTGTGAACCCGTGATTTGAGTAGGCACCGAAGTGAGAATTATCGAGTCCGTGGACACTTGGGCTCAGACCCTGCCGCGTCGGGAATTGAACCCTGGTCCCGGGTCTGACCTCAGCTTCCGGGTATGCCTCCTCTAACTATTGAGCCACACTTCTCCACATTTGTCTGCCTTTTTCCCAATTCTTGGGGAGAGGTCAGATCAGAGTCTACTAGGTACTGATGCAACAGCTGATTCCGACAGTTATTAAGGATCTGCTCCCTAATGACCAATTTATACAATCCTGTATAATCAGACACTTTACTGCCCAGTAACCAGCCCTCTAGAGCTTTAGTAGCACAATCTACAAAGTCAACCCAGTCCTGAGTCTGTGTCTTTTGGGTATCTCTGAAACTGTATTCTATACTGCTCAGTGGTTAGGCCAAACCCATCTATTAGAGCACTGATCAGGACTTTGTAATTATCAGCATCCTCTTCTCTGACAGTGAGGAGCTTGTCTCTACCTTTGTCTGCAAAGGAGAGCCACAAGATTGCTGCCCACTGCTTCTGGGGTACCTTCTGTACTTTGCCGGCCCTCTCCAGTGCAGTTATCCATTTGTGGATGTCACCCCCACTCTTGTATGGAAAATCTTGCTCTAGTTTTTATGGTCAAAAGTCCTATCCCTACCACTAGGGACATTGCTGCCACCATGGGGCTCTAGTCCCATATTTTTTCTTGCTCTTTCAAGCTCTAGGGACTCCCTTTCTAAGGCTACCCTTTGTTTCCTTATCTCCAGTTGGGCTTCTTCATACCTCAGCTGGTTCTCTCTCTTCTCCTGGGAGGTGTCCATCCTATGAAAAGAGACAGAGGTCCCTATAGATGCGTCGGAATGGTTAGATTCCACTGAAGGAGATCTTGGCCTTTTAGGCACACCCCCAACTCTACCTGGGGGGACAAAGACAGGACTATTTTGGCCTTCTTCATCTCCAGTTGGTGCTGGTCCTTCCCGGTCTAGGTCATTGTCACCTGCCTGGTCAACATCAGAGTCTGAGCCCTGTGGATTGGTACCACTAGCCTCTTCCCCTTCTGTTGCTTCCACCCACTGCCTACCCTTTCAGGCACTGCAGCCTTCCTCTGGTCATCAAGCATTAACACCTCTCTGAGATGTTGGGTGGTGGCATTCTTGCCTATCTTCAGTTTCCTCATGGTACACAGAGCCCTTAATTCTAAAAAAGGGAATGTGTCAAAATTGGATGTCTGTAACATACTGACATCTGGCAGGGACACACTGGTTCCTGGTCCTGAAGACATAACTAGTGAGGTGTGGTGTATGCACTACCTACTCTAGTTGTTTACCTACTAAACTCTCTTGAGTTGTAGAAAGGGTGTGCTTACTCCCTTGACACACACCTCTAAGTTCAGTAGAACTTACTGTATTTATCTAGTATTATATGTACCTCTGGTACCTTTAGTGGTTTTCAGATGATCAATCACTTGAGATTATCTGTTAAAACAATGGCAAGCTGGAATCCTACACGCTGCACACCAAAGTGAGAAGTTAGTGTGGCATCTGCTGTCCACTATTCTAGTGGGCACCTTGCACCAGTTTAAACTACCCTTATTGATGGTAAGTTTCAGGACAACCTATATAGAAAGCTATCCTAGTGGTAGCTGTGGAGAGCAGCCTTCAGGCTAAGTCTTGAAAGAATGTAAAGCAGCTTGTTTTACCAGTATATAATCTCATGAATGACCAAATGAAAGAAGAACCACACCAGGTATATATATAAAATATATGTTTTTTATTCTAAGCACATCTCTCTAGTCTCTTTATGAGTCTGAAGGTAAAAGTACATTCAGTAAACTTATTTAGCACACAGTAAATTAGCACGATATACTTTGAGCCCTAGGGGCGTACCAAACCATATATTAAGAAAGTGGTATAAAAACCACGACTGATATAGATACAAGGCCTAGAGCCTTTAGAACTGCTGGGGCCACCAGGAACCACCCAAGGTAGTGAAACAGGGGACCCATGGTGGACGCGTGCAGTGCGTAAACACAGCCGCGAATCACCATTAACGTCTATGGGGAAAGTTGCGGTTAGAAAATTACAGATTAAAGACACTTAGCCGAGGACTTGGAGCAGACTACTTTAGAACTAGGAGGTTCTAGAGTCGACACCCACTGGAGCACTGGACTAGTCATGTTACCTCACCCTGGGAAGCCGGGTGCATAGGTGTCTTTTCGTGTCAGGTTTCGTCGTCGATTTCAATGGCGAACTGCTGCAAAGTGCTGTTGGTGACCAAGTGGAAAGTGTCTGGGTGGATCCAAGGGTGGATCGGAGACATGAAGAACCTGAAAGCAGAGGGGACAGAGTATGGGTCACTTACCACCGATGACGGGTGATTTCAGGGTGAAGAAGGTGAAGCTTGACTCTTCCGCCACTAGGACCAGGAGGCGTCAACGCCAATCAGGAGCTGGACTTGAGCTGTCCCACAAAGGATGTCGAGTGCTGCGGTGTCGGTTTCTGGATTGGACCCTACAAGCCTTGGCAACAGCAACCCACGCAGAAAGCAGAGTTTGGCTTCGGTGTTGACCAGCAACATCAGAGGGACTCACCCTTTGGAGGGGATTCAGGGTACATCTGGAGCAACCAGGGAAGTCCAAGGAAAAGAAGAGCTACCTTTGTGGGGACCCAACAGTCGACGGAACAGGGATCGCGAAGGGGCCTCGAGCAAAAATGCTAGAAGCGGGCTCACGGAACACTCGTGGAGTGTAGGCCCACAATCTTTGGTGCAGATGGTACTCAGGGCTTGGACTACAAGTAGCTTGGGTAGTGGATGCTCTAGGAAATGTGCACTGTGTCCAGGAGTTCTGGTCCCACGTCACTTGTGAGGGCTGCGGGTCTCAGCTTTGCTGGGATCTCGTGTAGGCCTCTGAGAAGTCTGGAAGTCCGTGTCCTGAGTCACAAAGGCTTTGGGTTCCGGCAGGAACCTCGGAAATGCAGACCAGCAAGATGCTTCTTTGGTGCCTGTTTGAACAGGGGAGTCACTCCTTGACCCGAAAGGAGATTCTTCCGTCTTCTAGTCGATATAGAATGTCGACCTTCCAGGATATATGTTGCAGAGTTTCATCCAGGTATAATCTGAATTCCTAGTGACTGGGGTCCCATACTTATACTAAGTTAGGGGGTGGGACATACTCTGGGGACGCAGCTAAGGGAGGGGGGTGGCTACACCCCTTTGCCTTTGTCCAGTTTTGCGCCAGAGAAGGGGCTGAGTGCCCCTGCAACCAGTTTGAAATGGGATATGCAAAGGGACACCAAGTGTGCCCCCAGCTCTGTCTGAAAAGCATGCTATGAATGCACCCACCCAGCCCCAATACACTAAAACCTGTCTGGAAGTTGGTTACACCTCCCTGTGACAGGAAACCTATTTTCCAGGCATCCCCTGCTGGAGTTTTGTCCAGCAGCAGGAGGTCAGACCTGTGTCTGTGGCTGCAGCATCTATTTTGTGATGCTGGGGCTCTTTTAAACGATTACCGGTTAGGTAAGTGTGTACATGTCTTCTCCCTCTGGAAGGGTGGAATTCTACCCCCACCGCTAGGACTGCCGGGTGGGGGTAGAATTCCAAAGTGTTTGACACCAAACACGACATGTTTCCATGCAGCCATTCCAAAGTTAGCATTTACCACAAGGTTATAATGCACTTAAGAGTATATGGTCTGGCTGCATCACAGAACAGCTACAGAGAATAGATTCTGAAAGCTGCAGAGGGGTCCTGCTCATGCATGGGCACCCTCTCACACAAAACCAAGCACTCTGCCTTCAGGATTGATAAGGCCTGCCATAGGAGTGACTTATAGGTTTATATGTGTCAGTGATTAAAGGTAGATATAGGTAACCTATATCTTAGTAAGTGGTGCACACACCATCTTACCCAGGCTGCAGTAGCAGACCTGTGGTGCCATTTTGGAAGGCTTCCCAGGGGTGCCATAATACATGCTTCAGCCCCTGGCAGGCCTCTGGGGTACCTATGCCCTTAGTACCTAAGATACCATATACTAGGAACTCACAAGGGTAACCCAGTAACCAATCTGGAGTGTACCTAATGTACATGCAATCATTTTAGAGAGGAAGCAGGTAGGCTGGGGTTCTGGTTAGCAGGGCCCCAGCCAGACTAAAGTCAAAAAACAGTGAAACACCAGCAAAAAGTGGGGGTAACCATAGTAAGCAGATCCTACTCTCCTACACTTTCCTCTTACCCTCTCAGCTTCCATGTACTTTAAGCTTTGTGTATAACTTGGATAACACCACATACCTATGCATCTCTGGGAATATTTCTCTGGGGATGTTGACTAACCCTAGACATCTGCATATGCTCCAGCACACTGACAACATTTGGGCGCTTTAGGATAACACTGATGCACAGTGACTGAAATCATTATTGTTAGGCACAACAGCATTAAATGTTGGATTCAAATAATTAACATATGAAAGATTATGAAGTATAATGTGCCTACAATGATTTTACAGCTAATTAAAATTTTGATTCTTTCATTGACTTTGAGACTAATGTATGACGGTTAATGATTTCTTTTAATGACTGTTTTAATAATGAATGTTCTATTTTTTATTGTTGTCAACCATCAAGAAACAATAAAGAATAAAAAAAAAGAAAGAAGGGCCTGATTTAAGGCTTGGAGGTATTTTCTCTGTCTGTTATAGTGGTGGAGGACATCACATCCGCCACAGTGTAGGATGGACAACGGACATATTTACTGTTCACTGCTGCCCCAAAGGTGCTCTCCCTAACTACAGAGGAACCACCATCAAGGCAGTTCCCCTGATGGTACCAAAGGTTTGGTGGATGACTGCCATCACTTTGATGGCAGTCCACCAAACATTATGTTTTTCAAAAACAAATAACCAACAAACCCAACACCCAGGGAGATTTTTCTCCTGGATGTGGGGGTAATTTAAAAATTTTTCTGTCATGGACAGAAATAAAAGACATCAAACGACAGCCCTAAATAGGGCTCTGGTTGTGATGCCCCTAATCAGACAGCCTACAATCTGTTAGGCCATCAAAGTATTTTTTCCATCGACAGAGCCAACAGATACACCGTACGGGGAAAGCTGAGTTTGCATGACTTACAATAGGGCTGGCAAGCTGAAAGTTGGTGGACAGGATACGCTTGTGATGGAGAAACCCAATTGCCAAAATCTAAATCAGGCCCTAAGAGCCTGCAACAGGCACATCTGTGGGGGCATGCTGGGGCAGGGCTGCGACACAGCCACCTGCCACCTTATTTTCATTTTTTTAAAGCGAGGGATTGCCTTACTTCTGTCGAAGCTTAGAAGAAGTGGGGGTAGGGATAGCCTTTGTCCATAAAGATTGCATCAAAGTATCTATACTTGAGCAATGCTGCAACAAAAAGATTGAAATTTTAGTTTTCCAAATTGACCCGCTACCACTACTAGCGAAGTAGTGTGGCTCACTGGTTAGAGGCGGCAGACCCGAGAGCAGAGGACGGCCCGGGACCAGGGTTCGATTCCCGGCGCGGCAGGTTTCTGGACCAGGGTCAGCGGACTCGATAATTCTCTCGCCTCGGTGCCCACTCTGATCAGCGATCACACTCGGCAACTCTGGGCATTAGCTTGCCTCATCTTCACTAACGGCCCCACCAGACCGCCGGGGATGCCTGGTCTCACCCTGGAGATACCCATTAAGGGACCATCTCTCAGGGAAGCCAGGAAGGGTTTCGCAGCGGTCGAAGCGCCTTGGGACCCTACGGGTAAGTAGTGCGCTATATAAATGCCTATACATTTACATACATTTACATTTACACAACATAGTTGGAAAGGTGCCCTAGTTTACCGGCTCCCTGGCCCCCTCTCTGACTTTCCACTCCAATTTATGGAATTGGTAGCTCCCCATGTCATTTCCACCCAATATGTTCTACTTCTGGGAGATTTTAATGTACATAGTGAGTATACCACTAATCTAGATGCTTGGGTGCTCCTGGCAGATCTAGCCTCTCTAGAATTAGTTAAGGTCAACAACGGCCCCAACCATGCAGCAGGACATACACTTGAACTTATCCTCACCTACTCGCCCAATATTCTCTGTGAACCCCCCCGTCCACTGACCTGGACGGTTCATGCATTAATTGACTTTCACATTAAGGGCCCTAGGGCTTATGATTCCCCCCCGACCGGCCTCCCATTAGTTCCATAGACAATGGCATAAAATCGCCCTGGACCTTTTCCAGGATGCTTTTTCCCCTCGTGGAATATGGAGTCCGATAACATAGAGGAATGTCTGGCCCTTTGCAACTCCTCTGTATAAATGGCTATAGATCACTTTGCCCCTCTGAAGCAGCACTCTAGCACAGCCAGGCACCCCCAGACAGCCTGGTTCCCCCCTTACTTATGACGGCATGGAATCAATGTTACTTACAGTAAAATCAGACTCCCCTCTGGACATCATCCCAGCTAAAATCTCTACTTTACTCTCCAAACAACTTTCCATGCCCATTTGCTCGCTCCTCAATCTCTCAATGAGAGAGGGACATCTCCCCACTGAATGGATGGTGGCACAAGTCCTTCCTATCCGCAAAAATATAAAGGCCCCTATGGATGACTTATCCAACTTCCGGCCTATTTCTCTACTACCCCTCCTGAGCATGTTACTGGAAAAATATTCAATAAACATCTGTCTGACCATGTTGAGTCTACGGGATGCCTTGATCCTTCTCAATCTGGATTTTGGCTCAGGCACAGCACTGAGTCAGCCTGATTGCTTACGCTGACAACATCAGGCTATCCCTGAACAGCAGACAATCATTGTTACTCATGCTGCTTGACCTCTCGACCGCATTCAACATGGTCTCCCATCAGATCTTGCTCAGGAGACTGAAGAAAATTGGACTCTGAGAATCGTCTTTCCAGTGAATGGTGAGCTTTCTCTCCCTCTGCTCCCAGACTATCAACCTAGGTCCGTTTTGTTCAAAGATCATGGATCTGACCAAGGGAATACCCCAGGGCTCTTGCCTTAGCCTCACTTTGTTCAACATTTATGTTGCTCCCCTGGCAGACCTACTTAGGACATTAGGTTTTACACCTATGCCATACACTGATGAAACTCAGCTTTTATTCTCTTAACGCCCAGTCCACCTTCTCGGAAGGAATGATAGCCATATCAAACTAGATGAGGAGCAATTTCCTTCAGCTTAACACAGGGAAGACCAAGATTATGCTGTTCAGAGATGCACCACTGCTGTGGTCACCAGATTGGTGGCCGGTGGATCTAGGTGACCCCCCCTGAACCCAAGAATGTAGTCAAGAACCTTGGCATACACCTAGACGAGGCACTGACCATGAAAGAACATGTTGCCAACACTGCTGGCTCCTGTTTTCATGTCCTTGGACTATTACGGTGAGTCTTCCCTTTTCTCCCATTGTCTACATGGAAAACTCTCATCCAGGCATTGGTACTAAGCCGCTTAGACTACTGCAACCCCCTCCTGGTCTCAGCTAATGAGTCCTCGTTGAGCAGATTGCAGGTGGTCTGAAACACCGCGGTGCGCCTCATCTCGAACGCTCCACATAGAACCGCCTCTCTTCCCCTCCTACAACAGCTCCACTGACTCCTGCTACACAAACGAATCAAGTTTAAAATGTGTTGCATTGAATGCATGAATGGCAAGGGCCCCAGCTATCTTGCAAGGAAATTCAACCACTATACACCCACTAGGTCACTTCGCTCAGGAACTAAATCTCTTCTCCTTGTTCCTCGGTTCATAAAATCGCGGATGGGTGGGAAAGCTTTCTCTCACCTAGCCCCTCTCTATTGGAACCAGCTTCCTACTTACCTGCAGCAATGCCCTGACCACCTTCAATTCAGAAGGCTCCTCAAAATTGTATTATTTTAATATGTCCCCCTTCTTGGCCTACTGTAGCACGTCCATAGCGCAGAGATACCCCTTCGGGGGTAATTCAGGCGCTCTACAAATAATTAAATACTTCCATATTCATATGCATCTCTATAATTCAGTTGCTTAGAAGCCTGTACTAGTAGCAACAACCTGTATTGGCTCTATGCATATGTCTTCAAGCTGACGATATCTGGCAATGCCAGGGCTGCTTCCTACAATTAATAAGATTAATTTATGAGGTACATGCAGTTACATTGACGTAGCAAGTACATCCACTAAAGTTATTGTGCCATTGGCTGTCATTTGATGCAGGTTGCTGCAAGCCAAGTGTTTTTACAACATAAGGAATGTGCACCATACTTTTCTGTTTGATTATTTTCTACGAGCCAATGCATAATATCCAGTCGTCTTCCTCAATTACATTTAGCACCCACTGGTAATTTTCATGATAACTAAAACTACGTGTCTATACCAGGCCCAAAGCTTTGGAAGTCCACATGACCCCAATCCCTTTACTGATATATTCTGTTGCTACTAAATGGAAGAACCTATTGCATTCAACTCTCAACAGAGTTTTATAGTCCCCCTCTAAGGAGGATGATTCCAGTGTACAACAGTTGTACTATACCTGTATTGTTTGCATTGTAAAGATGCAAACATAAGGAGATGATGGACGGAGGGCTGAAACTTTTCAGACACTCACTCCCATCACAGATCCGGGTTGAATCCATCATACTTTTTTAGCTCACTATGCCACCTCAGTTCAGACCCAGCTATATGCAAATCAGTCTTGAGCCTGTGCCTCATGGGAACAGTCCGGCTCGAACTACCAAGCCAGGTGTTCCCTGAACCAGAAACAAGCATTATAAAGATGTCCATGGAAAACTTGAATCTTTTTTTTATTTGCAGTTTTATATAGGGCAAACTCGACCTGGAGGTATCAGAGCGCTTTATATGAGCACCAGTTGCATTACAGGTGGACACATTCATTTTTAGGCTAATCTGAGCTACAATCCTAAGCTTACTACTTTTGGTATTCACAGAAGGTATTTAGTAGTAGTAAAGTTACAACTCCTAACTTTACTACTACTAAATTGAGACAACATCCTGACTTTATGACTTTCGGTATTCACAAAAGGCATTTAGTAGCAGTAAAGTTAGGAGTCCTACCTTTACTACAACTAAATGCCTTCTGTGAATACCACACACACACACCACGGCTGGGAGACATCTTGCTATCAAAACTCCTTTACGCTGATAACTTGGTCTTAGTAAGTCGCTCCCCAATTGGACTGCAAAATCTCTTGGACACTACTAATCAATTTTCAATAAATAACGCTTTGAAGATTAACTTAAACAAAACTAAAGTTATGTCAGTGAATTACAATAAATCAAAGAAACCGGTATGGTCCCTGGATGGACAGAGGTTGGACCGAGTCACCAACTATAAATACCTTGGCGTATTATTAGACAGCAGAGGCTCGTTCAAACCCCAGCTAGAGGCTATAGCACGAAAGGGTACTACTTTCCATTTCTCAATAAAGCCGAACAAAAAATGCTGGCGCAAAATCAAAGGCGCGGAACAAGGAACCCTAAACGCTCATCTATGGACAGAACTGTCAATATGATCAAACTCACCCGCTAAGAAATACCTTTTAAACTCATTGGAACATCTGGACTTAACTAGCCTTTGGGAGTCCTCAACTGACAATAATAGTTTAAAGTCACTAAACTGATATCATCTATTGAAGATAAAGAAACCCTGGCCAAGAGGGCACATGGATGGGCCATGCTGAAAGATTACAATGCCCTTAAACCGCACGAATATCTGAAAATGGGTCTCACGTGGAAGACAAAAGATACATTTCTAAACCTGCGTTTCGGAATTCTACCAATTCTACCTCACTTGGCACCATGGAAAAGGAGGCTAGACAATCCTCTTTGCCGTCTTTGCAAATCAGGGAATGAGGATTTAATCCATATAATCTGCATCTGCCCAAACCTGATAGACATAAGGCGCGCACTATTTCGATCACTTTGGAATCAAACAGGTGTAACAAGCTGCAGGCAAGCTGTGATGATATGCTTCAAACTTGAAGAAGTCCAGCTAAACTGCAGACTGACAACATTTTTTGACATGGTGTCCAGAAGACTTACGAACCAACCACATGGCGCAGTGACTAACAGCATGTAACAACTTGCTAACCAAGAAATAGTCTGCCAAGGTCCCGCCAAGTCAAAGCACGCACAGCACACTGAGTCACACTTTTAACTTTATATGTGGATTACAGACATTGCAACCGAGAATGATAATTTAATATGGTTTTAAATACCTTTTTCCTTAACAATATATGTGTATTTAAGTTTATAACGATTTAACGACGTATGTTTTATATTGTGAGTTTTAATTAACTGTACAATAAAGTAATTCCTCCTGTATGGGTGCCTGAGTGTCTGGGTTGGTGGGTGGGGGTATGTGACTCCCTGCATGGATGTGTGAGTGGGTGATTAACTGGGTGTATGGGCCCATGAGTGCATCTGCAAGGGGCTGTATGTATGAGAGAGTGTGAATATGGCTATGTTGGTGAGTAAATGATGTCTCAGTGGTATATGTGTGAGTAACTACATATGTAAATGGCAGTATATGGCAGGTTGGCCCAGTGGAAATCTTGGCTTGACTCCCTCTTACAGCTGCTTTTGCCTATGGTGCCATCGACGCAGGCAAAAATATCTGATGGAGACAGCGGAATTCGGACGGACCATCTTCCATAGACTCACCACCATCTAAATTGAGTGGGCAGACTGCCTAGTAGGTGAAAGGAGAAACTGACGGAAAAGCAACAGCTGGATCAGATCCGCCAAGATCTATATCAGGCCCTATGTCTTCTTTTTAGGTCTCGCACCTGCGATACAGGGCGAAGCCCTGTCGCAGTGAGACCTATTGCTGCCGGCTCTGCTTACAAGGAGACAGGAGATGGGCAGGCGCAGCCTCAGGAATCGGATCAGGTCGCGCGCGCGTTCACCATCTCCTGTCTCCTTTGAAAGCCTCCAACACACACAGCCACACCTCCCACTGCTTTCGCACGCACACACACACACTCAAGCGCACACACAGAGAGACACACGCACGCACACACACACACAAGCGTACATACACGCACACATACACACGAGCGCACACATACAGAGACACCCCCCTGCCGCCGCACACACGCACTCGAGCGCACAGAGACACTCCCCCTCCCCCACCGCCACCCCCAGAACAACTGAGCCCCACTCACCGCATCGGCGCCACTCCGGACTTCTGCAGCCACCGCAGGGCTCTCCCTCGGGCATGGGAACCCCGCATCACCACTGCTCCTCTGGGCCAGCCTCTCCGTGGGCACGGGCTTCTCGCAGAAGACGGAAGTCCCGCCCCACCACAGGTTTCGTTTTCGGCAGTGCACGCGCACGTCTTGTTGTAAAGAGTTAACGAGCAGGTAATCACTGGTTAATGCATTGTGATGTGCCTCTGTGTTCAATCCAAGCTCCCACACTTGTTTTTTTTTGGGTGTGGGACTGTTACTTTTCTTTGGGGCGGGGGGCTGCATCGTTTTACTCATTGACGGAGTGCGGGGAGAGTGCGCTGGCACTCATGTGAGCCGCTCCATTGGAGTCTTTAATACAAAAAATGATGTTCTATTAATATGAGGTGTCGCCACGCTGCTGTAGCACACTGCCGGTTACAAATGCGGCTAATTGCCTTAGGATAGTTGGCCGTAGTCCAGTAATGTGTACATGAGTGTGCCCTGAAGCCTATATATCCTCTTTCATCAGTCGGACTAGAGCAAGCTGCTCGGCCACTGCTCCGGTGCCTCCCTCTATGCATACCCAAAGCGCCTCTTCACAGCTCCGGAATCCCGGGGAAGTCTAAACTTATGCACACGTTTCCAGCTCTGCGGTAGTAAATTCCCAGACTCCGCAGCCCACCTTGAGTGGGGGAGGGGGCTTGGTGACCCTGCCAGTGGAATGCTCCTGTCTAGTGGGAAGGGAACCAGAGACCCCCCGCGCTAGGGTTAAGCACCGAGCAGCTGTTTGAGGAATGTCCGTTCACAATTAGGATAACTGCTGTTCTTCTGCTTGTGTGTAATTGGACTGTTCTTAACCAATAGGAGCGGCTGGGTGGGAACACGATCCTGGTACAGGGTCTCTAAAGATCAGAGGGTAAGTGTTCTTACTCAAAGGCTTGTTATCACCATCTCATGAAGAGGTCAGAGGTCGGGAATGGTCATGGCACCTGACATCAGGCCAGTTACAATGGGCCGTTTATGGGGATCATTCGTGACATGTGTAAAGAGTGTTCCACCAAGTGTTCCAGTGCAGTGTTCATTCACCATAATATGCTCAGACTGTGGGTTTAGTGATAAGATGCAGTGGCCCGGGAAGTATACAAGCCTCATACTGTGACTATGCAATGTAAGATGCATTGACCACTCGTACTGTGTATGTCTTATACAGTGAGCATGCAGTGCTCTATGTTTTTTTGCATACACGATATGAATGTCTCATGATGTGAGCAAGCTGAGCTCGTATGACTCTCTAAAGCAGTGCAGAATTGCAGTCTATATGTATTGTGATGTAAGCATGCAGAGTAGGTTGGATTGTCCCACTGCAGCTGACATGTATATGATGTTCTCGGTGCCACTGCTTTCACTACCGTGGTGTGCCCTCCCCGCCCCCCCACCAGCTGTTTTGAAAAAACACTCTTGAGAAGGACTTTTTGGAATGTATGCTGTTTCTGTGTATACTGACCCAAGTTCTGTCAAGTTACCTTATCTGGTAGTAAGTGGATTTATTTTAAAAGCTGTTGTAATTGATTTTATTTTTCAGAATGTTTATTGTTTTGGCATGTGCTTTTTTTTTCCGTCTGGCCTGTGTCACTTACACCCTTTCAAATAACAAACACGTCCTGCTTCCTTCTTTTCTAAGCATACTGCAGGCTCATCTTGTTAGCGCTATATATAAATGCAATTACAATTACAGTTCACTACATCCAGCCACAACACTCAAAACAAATGCACATGGGTAAAAGACGTTGCCATTTACAACGCTAATAGCTCTAACTCTTGCAAATGCGAGACCTATTGCATTGCAAATGCTTGTTTTAGAAAGTCCTGTACAATCAGGTTGATGCAATGCACCAAACAAAGGACCCTCAAATATCCACCATCTGCCATGGTCTTGACTATATTACTGCCATTGTCTGTGGTAACAATTAAAATTCTGAGACTGTTGCTTGCTGCCAAATACCCTTTAAACGTTCTTCAGTACTGAGACCTGCAGATGGTTGTTGTCTAACCCCCTCAAAAGAGATTGTGTGCAGTTATACACATACAAACAGTTACTTGACAACTGGTCTACATGTCTGTCATCAGGTAAATAGTGTGTACAGCACTCTGCTGCATAGCTTGGCCAACCAATTGCAGCACATCATGATAGAGCACTTGAACAGCAACTTTGGCAAAGTAGGTCCTGTTGGGAACCTTCCATTTCAGGCAGATGGCCACCACAAATTCTAAAAATCCCACTCTTTCCACAAAAGAAAAAGGGAGGAGGTCCAGCATTAACATTTTAGCCAGCTTCCAGTTGTGCAAACATCCCAATGGGTGGTTGCGTTCATAGTGCCCCTCCAGCGTAAACAGCCACATAATAGTAGCTTTTACTTTTCTGGTGCCACTGACATAGACAACTTCCGGAGAGAATCAGGAGGTGGGAGACTCAATGTATGACTTGGGGGAATCGTTGTATGCGGTGGTGTCTGCAACTGAATTTTGTGCCATTTCGAAGTGGCTGGTGTGGGTGATACTGGCACAATGTAGGGGACAGAGCTGCTTTGTGTAAAGCTGTCATCCTCTTCTTCCTCTTCACCTCCTTCTAGCATATTGATCAAAGCTGCTTTCCCTCTCTCATCACCACCAACAAACAGCTATCTTTTTAAGGTACCTCACCAGATTGCATGATGCTTCTCCAAATGGGACGTTTAGAGTCCAGTACCATAGTGCACACTTGGTTTACTTTAACGAACACTCACATGGCAAATGGAGCATATTGCAATGCTATCTCCCTGCTTGCTACTCATAAAGAAGTTCCAAACTGGGAAGTAGAACTTTTTTAGTGAGCCACTGTCAATGTCTGAAGAACTGGAGGTAGGTTGGTGTGTCATTTGCTTATCTACAGTGCATAATTCTACTGAGGTAGGTGTGGATGCAGATCTAAGTATGGGCCTTACAAATATGGAAGCTGGTCGTGGAACCAGTGCCATATTCTTCTGAGCAGAATGAACAGTAGGGGTAATCTCAGCGTTCTCTGAGCTTTCCTTCATACTAACAATCTCTGGCTCATCCTCATCACTGCCACTTTCTAAATTCCAAGGCTTTCAGGAACTTTCCTTTTCGCTGGTCACTCCTGTCGGGATCCAATCCATGTCTAAATCATCAATAGGGGGGCTTGGAAAAGATGGTGGAACAACCTTTCTTTTTCTTGCTGGAGGTAGTAAAGCCAATGGTTCAAGAGCTACACCTTGTTCAGCAGGATATTCAACCTCATGTTGCAAAGCACGAAGCTTAACCTCCTGTTCTGCTCCTATTTCAAGAAGAATTGTTGCTGTCTGCAGCTGCTGTTATCCACTTTGGTCGTTTTTTTTGTGACAGTTGAGTACTTTGCGGACAAATCAAATTTAGGATCACTGCTCATCACCATGACTGCAGTGGCTGCCTCACTTAAAGACATGGGATTGGACTTAGGTTGGTATGTTGCAATTACTGCTCCCCACTTTTTGCTGCCTAGTGGAGGGTTCGGCAGGCACACCATGTTTCCTAAAAAAGGTGGATTGAGGCACTCCAGTGGTGGTAATCTCTTCTTTTCCTCCTCACTGGCCACTTTCCTTGCAGGAAGACATTTCTTTGGGACCATCTTAAATTCTTAGCTCTGGTAGTCGGCACTTAGCTGCACAAGTGGAAGCAGAACAGATGAGCATTTAGGTGATGTCTATTAGTGCCGGTTTACAGTCTGGCAGTACTGTGGGTTATGCCTCTTGTGTACCTAAAAGCAAACAAACAATAAAAACATTCAGTGAAATGTGGCATTTGATGTTTGAAGATACATCCTGACAATATAATTTATTGAGGTTATCCCAAATAATTCAATAGTATATCCATTCCAATTCAAACCATAACATAATACTTCAATAACATACAGATTTAAAATGTTAATTTATGAGCCTCTAAGGCATATAAGACACCGGTGGCATGCAGGAGATGCATGTGAGAATGCAATATATAATCCTTAAAAAAGAAAATGCTGGTGTATGCCTATGCCAGGCAGGGGGTGCAGGCAAAATGAAATAATCTTTAAACAATGAATGCTGGCAGGAGGTTCAAGGGGAAATGGAATAATGCTTAAAACATTAATGCTGGTCTGCACCTATGGAAGGCAGGGGTGTAATAAACGGGCTCTATATATACTACAACAAAATGAGGTATAGTGTGTATAGAGTCCAAGTGTACCCAGAGGTAGGCAGAGATTAAAGTTAGATAGGACCTTACTCTCTAAAGTGGTAGCTTGGTCGAGCAGTAAGGCAGTATCAGAGGGCAGTGTTAAGCATTTGATGTACACACTCAGTCAGCAAATGAATTCACACAATCAAGAACTGAACTCTAGGCCAATTGTTTTGTATAAAAGATATACTGTTGTTTATTTTTAGAACCAAGCAAGCCTGGAACAGGTAAGCATCAAATAATTTCCAGTAATAAGCTACTGGATATAGAACTGTTTGAAAATGCAATAGGATTGGCACTTTGTTTGATTTACAGGGGAGCAGTTGTATGCAACACTTAGCAAATACAGTACATCGGGATGAATAGGCTTTTTCAATAAATTGCAGGTAAGTTACTGTTGGACTTGGCCCTTTTGGCAGGTTCACCCCTAAACTTTTTGCTTTTAATTGTGACCTGATACTAGTTGTCTTTGGCTTCTGCACACTTTAACACTGTGTCCAAGTGTAAAGTGCATGCACAGTTTGAGTGCATGTGGTGAGATTGGCCTGCCCTCCCATAGGAATGCATGAGGAATGTGTGTGTCCATGGTAGTTCCTGATGTGTGGGGAGTGCAGGGGCAAGTTTGGTATGTGCGAACTCGTGAGATTAAATGCTGCGCGACGGTGTGTGCAGATTTAATGTGTCAAGTGTAGAAGTGCCACTTCTAGAAGTTGGCATGTCTGTGTAGTAAAAGTGAATTGACTGTCTGGCTTGTGATTGGCTGGCGTTGGCTGGTGTGCCTGGCTCCATGAGTCAGGATGGGTCTGCCCCGGTGGTGAATGGAAAGATCTGCATGTTGATGGGAGGGAGGAGTGCACCTGGGACCTGAATATGGCTGGTATTTCCTACACAATGCTGGCTCCGCCCCCTGTGGTGTGACTGATGTCCCTAGCCTGTCCTGTGAATGGGGAGAGGGGCTGAGCACAACAAAGTGCTCCAGAACCAGCTGCGTCTGGTTTTCCCCCTACCCTGCACCCTCCAGACAAAGGAAATATGTGTATAAAAAGGGGCTGTGACCCCTGGTAAAGTTGTTCTCTCTTTGGATCCTATCTTGAGGGGAGCCTGCTGCTGCTGCTGGACGCCAGGAGGAACCGCCACTGGGGACTGCCTTCCTGCTCGAGGCCCTGTGAGCTGGCCCCTGGGCCCAGCCTTTTCCCCCCTGTCTTCCTTAAAGACTTTCCCTGGATCTGGTGACTGCAGTTCCTGAAAGTGCTTTATGCCCTTGAGGAGCGCTTTTATTTTCCAGTTCTTAAGGATTGATTTGGCTCCCAGAAAAAGCGGAGCCTGTGGGGCCTTCGCAGCCCTGAGCTGCATTTCATCAAGAGTAAATCCCTGGCGTAGGTGCTTAATTGCCTGGGGGTTGCCCCGTGTCCTGCGTGATAGCGGGTGCCCACCCCGCGTCTTTGCCTTGGTGGAGTGTTATTGACTTAGCGGGTGCTCACCCCGCGTTATGGCCGCAATCGCTTTCATTTAATTTGCGCGGGTGCCCACCCCGTGACTTTGCCCATATTTCTATTTTGTAATTACGCGGGTGCCCACCCCGCTTTCTATTTTCAATTCAGAGGGAGCCTACGCCACATCTGCCCCGTTTTCACCGCCGCAGTCCCGGGAGAAAAGCGGAAGTCAGGTCTGTCCGCCTGACTCGGGCGGAGCTAACCCCGGAGGAGGAGCGCCGGTCAGATCACCGGCGGAGCCAAGCCGGTGTCCCATGAGGCTAAAAAGCTGTCCCGCGCCTTGCTGTACTCCCGTGTGGAGGGGGAGACCAGAGAGGCCTCCGCCCGCCGAGAGAAGCTGTGCAGCGCGTTGGGGGAGAAGCCCGCAGGCGCCAGCAGCCCGGTGAGAAGCCCCACGCAGTCCGCAACCCAGGAGCGAGACGCCGCCCAGGAGACCGGCAGCACAGGAGAGCCCGGTGAGTGGGGCTCATTTACGAAGGGGTGGGGAGTGTAAAGGGGCACATTGCTGGTGCCCGCCCCCACCTCCTGCCAGTACTGACTTCGGTTGGGGGCAACATTGTTTTTAGAAGTCCCAGGGGGACTTGGTGGCCATTTTACGTTTTGCCCTGTGAGAGCGCAGGCAACTCCAACGTTGGGGGCAAGTGTCTTCAGGAGATTCCCGAGTGGGCCTCCCACAGTGGTGCCCGCATTGATTTGTTTTGGGCACATGGTGTTAGAAGTCCCAGAGGGGCTCCGTGGCACAGTGGTGCCGGCGCTACTTTATTGTTGGGGCATAGCGAATTTTAGTCCCAGAGTGGGGCTCCTGCCTACCTGTACCCATTCCTCCTGTTCTAGGGGGCATAGTTGTTTCATAACCTCAGAGGTTCCACCAGGTGCCCATTTATTTACAGCACCAGCCCCCTCCACAGTGTGTTCCACACTTTGGGGGCCCGTTCTTTCCCTAGTTGACGCACAGTTAGCTCAGGAGCCAGCGTGCTCCCAGGCACATGTTGTTTTCAGAGCCTAGAGGGCTTTAACGGTTGGCGCAATTTGTTTAGAGGGCTACTGAGAGCCCATGCCACATTCCTTCTTTTCCAGCTGCCCAGCAAGTAGTGGGCAGCTGCCACGTTTAGGCCCTAAAACTCTTGTGCACTCTTCTTTGGCTGCGTGTGCAGCCAGCCCTGACACTGTTGGACAAAGGGCGTTTGAGCCCCACGGAAGGCCAGTTGGCCTGGGGTTAGTATCTCATGTGATTCTTTCACAAGGTGATGGTATATGGTGTTTATGTTGATAATTACCTGGTTCCTAATGTAATTTATACGTAATGTGCAATGCCTTTATGCCTATTCCTCTAAATGTATTTTTATGCTTGAGAGGTTGTTTTGCCCAGTCTAGTTTATGCTAGTCATTTTATGTGTCCCTGTGTGATCTATGCCTAAGGAGATTAGTATTGCGTAGTGTGTACCTACCTTTTACCAATGGTTACTGGTAGTGTCCTACAATTGTTATTTTGTGCTACAATTATTCCATGTTCTAGAAGTGCTATTTGTACTGAGTGCTATTTCTACTAAGTGCTATTTCTACTAAGTGTTATTTCCACTAAGTGCTGATTCTGACAGTGGCCCATGTGGCCCTGTCATGTGTATATAATCCCCTGTAAATACTGCCCAGTGCCAGTTGGCACAGTGTATCTTTGTGATTATGATCTAATGTGTTTATGGTAATACAAAGGCTATTTTTATGTATAACCTTGTGTGGAGTTCCTTTTTGTGGTGTGCCTAGTGTATTGCTGCTGTGTGTGTGTGTGTTGCGCAAACGCTTTACACATTACCTCCGGGATAAGCCTGACTACTCGTGCCAAGCTACCAAGGGGGTGAACAGGGGTTTTCTTGACGTGTAACTCCCTTGCCCTGACTAGTGTGGTGGTTTCTGCCTGGCTTTGGCGCAAGCCTTAGCCAACCAGAAATCCCATTTCTAACAGTTACTTTTAAGTTACTTTTTCTAACTCAGTGCTGAATGCATAGATTCAGCACTGGGACATTTCCTGTAAACAGGTGAGTAAATGTGTTTTTGTTATTCGTGCGGTTTTTAAAGAATATTTTCAGATTTCAAAACTTCACACTTAGAAACTTTTTGGAGCTGTCCATTGAAATGAATAGGCTTTGTCAACAAATTGCAGGTAAGTCACTTTTATGTTACCTTTTCTAACTCAGTGCTGGATGCCTAGATTCAGCAATGGGACATGTCCTGCAAACAGGTGAGAAAACACGTTTTGATTATTTGTACGATTTTTAAAGAAAAAGAAGGGAACATTTTCAATGTTATCCTTTAGAGGAAATAAAGCAGGTTATCGGTTTGCAGGTAAGTAAACGACTGTGAAAGTTAAGGTTCTGGGGGTTTCCCAGGGTCAGTGATGCACTGGAATAGCACCCTCAGCGGCACTAGGGCGGCCGGGTGCAGAGTGTTGAGGCCCAATGTTAGCCAATGGGGGATAGGGGACCTCCGCTTGGTGGCTGCTGGCAAGCAGGCCACTGGGTTGTGGGAGCACAGCTCCTAGGGTTTAGCTCAGGGCAAGTTGGAGACCAGAGTAGTACCAAAGATGCACCCTCAGTGGCGGCACTAGGGCCGCAGGGTGCAGGGTGCTGTTATGAGGTTGGGTGCCCTGTTGTTTCCAATGGAGATTCTCTGGGACAAAGAAACACTGCAGGCTCGGGCCGAGGATCTTCCTGGTGTGACCACCACTTCGAGGGGTAAGTTGGGATGTTGAGGGTTGCTTAGGCACCACTGGGTTGAGCACACAAGGTTGTTGGGCGTCAGATGCAGGGCTGCCTTGGGACGTCAGATTTTCTTATCCGCTCCGGTCGCGGTAGGGAGGGTCCTCTTGATTGAGGCTGCAGGCGTTGCCAGGAGGCTTGAGGCAGGTCAGGGGTTGCCAGATATCAGGTCAGGATTGCCTGAGGTACATCCTCGTAGTATTTTTCCACTCGAGCTCTGGCCGTGTTCGGCGGGTGCAGAGTGGGCTGGATTTGTGGTTTCTGGGTGGCACCAGAAGCTGCAGTTTAAACACGTCCGGTGTTCTTGGGAGATAGAGTCCTTGAAGTGAAGGCAGGCCGGTCCTTCAAGGTTTGTGAGGTTGCTGGCTGCAGGACACGCCGAGATTTCGCAGAAGGCAGGTTTGAGGGGAGACAAGCCTGTAAGGCTTGGGCCAATTCAGTGGGCGTTGTCCTAATGTTAGCTCTGCACGGCTCTTAGATCCTTCTTCCTATCTTCTTTTCTTGTGGTTTCTAATCTGAGGAAGGTTCAGGGTGCCCCTAAATACTAACGTTTGGGGCATTACAGGTAGGTAAATAGCAGGGACCAATGGGTCCCTTCCCTGGGATGGGTACACCCCTATTCTGTCACTCTCCAGTGGGAAGGGGGCAGGAGCCTGTCCCTGGTTGGCTGAGTCCCCCCATCCTCAAGATGGCGGGGACTCGAGGTTGTGCTTCACCTCGCCTCCCCCACCTCAGGGGTGGAGTTGGCAGAGGTGGGCACACCTCTCTTCCTCACTTGTTTTTCTCACTGGTTCTCCCACCCAAAGTGGGGCAGAACCAGTGGAGACCAGTTGCTGACAGCAGCAAATGGTCTGGAGAGGCTCACAGAGGCAGTATGCCTTTGAAGCTTCTCCTTCGTGAGCCCTGGGGGAGGAGGTTTGGCACCTCGTCCCAGGACGTGCATTGTTTCAAGCCCCCGAGAGCAGCAAGCTCTCGACCCAGGGGTCCAGAAACATGTCTGGTGGTGGTAGCTTAAGCAGCCACTCAGTCAGTTCACTAGGAGTTGGTCGAGTTTCAAGAGGCATCTCTAAGATGCCCTCTGTTGTGCATTTTACATTAAATCCCACACTGGCATCAGTGTGGGTTTAATGTGCTGAGAAGTTTGATACCAAACTTACCAGTCTTCAGTGTAGCCATTATGGTGCTGTGGAGTTTGTAATGGCAAACTTCAGCGCCATATTCTCTTAATGGCAGCACTGCACTTACAGTGCCCATGAATGCACTTGGGCACTGTAGGGGTACAAGGCTCATGCACCTGTACCCTCACCACTGGCATAGGGCACCCAGCTAAAGGGGTGACTGATGTATGCCAGGGCAGTGGTTTGTGGGCATGGCACACAGGGATGTCTGCCATGTCGACTCTTCACTTTGTTCTGCACCAAGACACGCAGCCTGCAAAGGCAGTGTGTGAGTGTCAGGGTACATGGCCTCCAAGGGTGGCACAATAAGTGCTGCAGCCTTTAGAGGTCTTCCCTGGTCACAGTGCCCTGGGTACCTGTGGTGCCATTTACCAGGGGCTGACCTGTGGCCAGAGATGCAAATTGGGTTAGTTGTGGGGAAAGAACACAGGCCCTGGGAACCTGATTGCCAGGGACCCAGGGCGCACCAAAAAAAAGTGCATCAGTAGTCTGGCAAAAAGTGGGGGTGTTTACTACAACAAAAATCCACTTTCCTACAAGGGAGAGCAGGGGGTAATGGAATACTCTTTAAAAATGAATACTGGTGTGTTGTGCACCTATGGAAGACAGGAGGTTCAGGGGATGATGGAATTAAAGAATGCTGGTGTCTACCTATGGCAGGCAAGTGGTGCAGGAGAAAATTGAATACTCCTTAAAAAACAAATGCTATGCCTATGCAGGGGATGCATGGGAAAATAGAATACTCCTTAGAAATTGAATGATGGCTTGCACCTATGGCAGGCAAATGGTGCAGGGGGAAATTTAATAATCCTTAAAAACATTATGCTGGTGTGCGCCTTTGGCCTAAGAGACTTATGACCTAAGAGACCTATGGCAGGCAGGGGTGCAGGGAAAAATCAAATAATATAAATAAAAATGCTGGTGTCCCACCAGGATCAGAGACTATGAGAACTCATTTGGGAGGCAATGAGGTGAGGGGAAAATGGAAAATAATAAAACAAAAATGCATATAAACACTGCTCATACATACTACAATCATGCTTAAACACAATAATCTGATACTAGTGAATAAAGAAAAAATTAACAGAAAACAAAAAGGCATAGGCCTCTTCTATTAATGTCCCTAGAAAAAGGCTTTGATAATTGGAGAAAATGGATTTAGCACACTGGCTGGCTACACAAAATTGCCACTGACCACATGTTCACACAGCAACAAGCAAGGAGTCATGGACGCCAAAGAACACATGCAAGCCTATGGAAAAAAACACTGGCTGGCAACACAAAATAGCCTCTGGCCATATCGCCCAGCAACCAAGCCTGTAAATGGCAAATCAAGCTAAGGTAAAAGAGGCATATTATTAAGGTTTAGCTGCAGAAATTGCTGCTAAAGCGTAGATAATGGGCTTGATAATATGCCCTGGAGAATTCCTATAGAAGCCCATGTTCACACCAGAACATGGACTTCTATTGGAATTCTCAAAGGCATATTATCAAGCCCATTATCGCCGCTTTAGCAGCAGTTTTCTGCTGCTAAACCAGCAATAATTTTTAACGCCATTCTTGATAATATGCCCACAAGTGAGTAAGACTTTCTCTTGCTTGCAAAACATTATAACTGCAAAACACCTGAGGTAAGGAGAGACATAAAAACCTCATTGATTATTAGCCAAAAGAATCAAAGACTATATTTGATGAAAGATGCACTTGGTCAACAGTCTGCAAAACCACAGATGATATTTGAAGACAATGCTTATTCACCCAAAGGCATAGGGCCTGATTATGACTACGGTGGTCTGATGGAATGCCATAGCCAGGGCAGCGGTGTGGGCACAGCTGTACCGGTGCTCCGACCGCCCTCTTATGAGTTGGGCGGTTGGACCACCATAGAACCCCTGCTACTGTCAGGGATCCATAATCCCTGGCGGTCTTTCAGCTTTCTGAGGCCTGCAATATTCTGGTGATGCCATTGTGGCACTGCCAAGCATATTATGAGTTTTCTCACTGTCGCGGTGAGCCCGCCTTGAAAACTGTGGAAGTGAGGAAACTAAGGAGGCTCTACAGGACCCCCTGGTGCCTCAGGGGTATGGGGTGCATGCAGGGGGGCACATGGTGTATGGTAAAGTAATGCAAAGTAGTGCAAAACACTGCTTTGCAATACTCTGTGTTAAGGGGATGTCACATGGGTGGTACATGGAACCACCCATGCTTTTTGACACTAAACCCTATTTACTAGCATCAGTGGAAAGGGTTTAGGCCAAACATTACAGCGTCTGAAAGGAAAGCTTTAAATGGAATTTTCTTCGTACTTTTCTGAATTTGCATGTGTGCTGCACTGTGCAGCAAATATACAAAGTATGAAATGCTTTTCGACATGTTTAGGCATAGGGCCCGATTCACAAAGATAAACTCAGACGAAAGTCTAACTTTATGAGTTCTGGTATTCACAAAGGTCATTTATGAGTAGTAAAGTTAGACTTTTGTCTCAGTTAAACTTATGTTTTGGTCTTAAGTTTAACTAAGATCAAAACGGAGACAAAAGTCTAACTTTACGACTCGTAAATACTTGTGGTGAATAAAGAAAGATGTAAAATTAGACTTTCATCTCAGTTTATGTTTGTGAATCGGGCTCATAGTATTTTATACAGGAAAGGTACCCTTCCTATACAAAACCTATGCTAGACTCAGGCATGCACCCTAGGACTATGGCGCTAAGGTAAGTGCCTAGTGCACGGCTGCTGAAATCAGCTGCAGGGCTATGGAAAGGGGAGGAGAGTGCTGTTTCTCTGTGAATATGGTTCTCTTCTGCTCTCTCCCTCTCGCGCTATGTAGCAAAGCCTTAGAGACGTGACAGTGTTCAGAATCTGGGCCTCCATGTTTAATTGCTCTTATTTTGAGATTCACAGAATACTCGACAGGTGTTCAGAGCCTTGGAGAATGAAGTAAACTGCCTGAAAGTATCCCCTTCAGTCCCAATATTGCGCCCAGACAGAAGTACAAATGTATGAAATAGCAACACCACACATTTAGAGGTAAGGCACATTACAGGACCCAGTACACAAATATACACACACATTAGGAGTGAGAATAGATCAAAGCCCGGGGAAGTGCTTGGTGCTCTGACCTGTTTTTCGGCTTTTCCCAGCAGATTTCTTATTGTGTATATCCACGTAAACTCAATATACAGATTACATTGGAAAAACACTGCCCACCCAACCATCTGTGAGATAACAATCGAGATGTGATGAACTTGACACAGTGTCTTCTCTTTTTCTTGTCATCCCAACCCCCTTTTTCCCTATGCGTCTTTTGCCAGTGCTTTGTGTATTTACTCCAGCAACAAGCTGTAGCTCCTGGGGGTGAGGGAGTTGCAGTCACCTCTTCCTATTTGGAAACTCGCAGGATCACAAGTTACTGGGACAGTTTTCTAACAGTCTGCAAGAATTTACGTGGATTACATGAAGGTGATGATGTGACTACACAGGGCACATTTTCATATCACACCCAAAAGAGCAGAGGCAGTGCAGCTGACCTAAAATCACTTTCATTGAGATTAAATGAGGATGAGTCTGAAGTACATAATGATAGAAGCAATTTTTTTAAACAAACATAATTAACATTTTCCATTTGCAAAGGCAATCACATTAATAGTCAATAATACAGTGCAACCATCAAGTCAGGTGCAGCAAATGAAGAATACCATACTACACCATTTTGACCATTATCAAAAAAATGCACCAGTTGTTAAAGCGTTAATATACTGGTAACCATGAGGCCAGGAATGAATAATTCACACAAAAAGGCGATAATGAAAAAGCACCCACAATAAAATAGGGGCTGGTAGCTCATGAAAAGGTAACAAATGCAAGCCCAATACGGTACAGACAAAACCATCAATGCACTGGGCATGATCCATTAACTTTGGTGGAATGCAATACAGCGGGGGTAGCAAAGGAGCAGGCACCCAAGGCCCTCAGTAGGTTCAACCCAGTCCAGCACTTGTTTTTGGTTAGCACCGGACCCCGGGAGGAGAGGTGTCGGCGGCCCCCTCATTCAAGCAGTCCTCTCCCGAAATGGGAAGCAGTTAGTCATCAGAGGTTATCAGCAGACAATCATGCATGATCTTCTCCCATGCTTGTATATGTTCCCTCTCTGCACCTCTAATGAGATGATAGCACCCAATCATTCCACCCATCAAACCAGTTCACGCCTCTAACCTAACAGTGCAGGACCTGCAGGAGCTTTCAAAAACTCATCATTATTACGAAAGTAAAAAATGTAAGCTTGGTCTGCTAATAAGGAAGTGATGTTCTTGGTAAGGTGTCTAGGAAACAGCCCCAGTCAACCAAACCGACTATAGGGGTCTTGTTGCGGTTGCGGTCAGTGGTCACATTTATAAGACAAGTGTTATAAGCACTGTGTTCCAATATGAGGTGAGAGATGGGCAATTCCATACCATGAAATAATAAAGTGGATAGCACTCCTTTTTTTAAAATTTTTTTTTAAGGAAAATATTATTTTGGTACTCCTTCTTTTAACACATGCGTGCTGCAGAGGTGGCACGTTTGTCCACACACCGTGCCTACAATACTGTCAACCTAACTTGAGTGAATGAACCACTCAACCCCTGCGCACTGTTGCTAATGGTGGAAAAATCACACCAGATGCATCATCATTCTAAATTTTAATCCTGATTATAACAATCTAAATTTTCACATATACCAATTTCACCATTCTTATTCGAGAATATGATTTTTAATCATCAGTTCATTTTTAAGTAAATTTCAACATATATTGCAAAATCAAAACATTTCACTGCATCAACAAAATCTTTCTTGACTGTGTATAGTTGATGTAGCCCGATGCATTTCGAGTCCTTTACGGACTCTTCCTCAGGGGCCTGTGGATATGAACATTTTATATCAACAACTTTGTAATATTATCTTTTAGTATCAGATTCAAATTTGAAAAACATACGGATGCACAAAACAACAAACAATCACTTTACATTTCATCTGAAAATATAATGACCAAATCATGCACTGATAAAACTCAAAGCACCACCACCACACCTCGAAAGTGAAAATATAAACCAATGCGCTATACTCACAACAGAACCAAGAAATTAGTGTTCCTGTAAACACAAAATACCTGACTTTAAACAACTGCTGAGCTCGTGTACCAATATCCTGAGACCAACAAAACGCCAAACGAAGCATTCTCTTACCTCGATTCTTTTAAATGGAAACCACCGCGTTTCCGTGTCTATAAGAGTATACCACCTACAAAAATAATACAAAACCATCCTTAGTTTCGTCTTACTAGTTTATAAATCCATAACGCTATCTCCTGAAAACGCCACTCCTTACCATGAGGCTGATCACCAGCACCTTCATCTACTTCCTGCTGATTGCGGAGTAAACACCGGACTTTCCGGGTTAAGAAGCGGCATACTCAGTGTTAAGCTCACGACAGTAAAAACGGACTAGGCAAAATCAATAGGTGACGCCATGTTAGAGCGGTCACTGAACGAAACGAAAAAAGACCTCCGGACCAGTACACCACATCGCTAACAAAATAACGGAAGGGAAATAAAGGGTGAAGAAAAGACAAAATAACCAAATGATAGTCAAGTGCTCATGATTGAAAATACATAGGATGGGTTGAAATGATTCTGTGTACAGATTAAACAAATAATTACAGTGCATTATTGCATATCACACAACTCTCAGAAACACATGTATGGTGTGTTTTTTGATATACTCATGCTAAAGAGAGGCTTGCCAAAACCTCTACATGCCTCTAGCCTGGCTTACAGTATACTGATTACAGAAAACATGTATAATCTATTTTTTCATTTAAACCTTTTGGTTCCTGTGTCCCTAGGAACCTGATCCAAAATATCTCTCTTTGTAGGAGGGATCTAGTGAGATCCACTCCTTCTTGAAATTCGGTTTTCTCCAAAACCGAAAACTGCAGCTGGGAGATGTTGTGCCTATTTTCTGACCAGTGTCTAGCTAAATTGCTTTTGATATTGACATTCCTGATAGTGCTCTTATGTTCAGATATTCTTGTTTTTAGTTTTCTTTCCGTCTTCCCCACGTACAGTTTGCCACATGGGCATTTGATGTAATAAATCACGTTTTTAGAGTTACAATCGCTGTCATGATGCAGATCAATGGTCTTTCCGGTCTGAGGGTGATGTAAATTGGTCCCAACTATCACATTATGACAGTGCACACAGTTCATGCATCTTTTCATCCCTTTATGTGTTTGTCTCTTTTTAATTGTGGGTGTCTTCAGCAACTCCTTCAAATTTTTTGATCTTTTATACGCAAACATTGGTTTTTGCGAAAAAATACCCCCAAAGTCTGGTTCATGTTGAAGAAGTTCCCAATGTCTTGTTATTATATTTTTGATTTTAGATGAACTTGTGGAGTATTTTGAAACAAATACCTGTCTATCCAAAATTTTCTTGGGTTTCTTTTCCAGAAGATTCTCTCTGCTAAACGTGACAATCTTATCTTTTGTTTTCTTAAGCACACTCTCTGGGTAACCTCTGGATACATATTTTTCCTCTTGTATATCCAAATGTTTTTCCAAGGTTTCAGACTCTGAACAAATTCGTTTTATCCTCATATATTGTGACAAAGGCAAATTCATTTTTAAATTCTGAGGGTGAAAACTCTGAAACAATAGGGAATTATTGACATCTGTCTCCTTTCGAAACACTTCAGTTTGTAATGTTCCTTGTTTTAATGTCAATAATACATCCAAAAATGCAATTTCGTGATCACTGATGGTGTGGGTGAACTTAATTTGATCCACATGGGTATTTAAAGTCAAAATTTTTTGTTCCAACATTTCTCTGTTGCCTGACCACAATACAAAAATGTCATCTATAAATCTTTGATATATCAGGCTATGGTCTCGCCATTCTTTGTCCGAGTAAATGTAGTCCGCTTCGAATTTAGCCATGTACGTATTGGCATATGCGGGAGCCCCCGCAAATCCCATCGATGTACCATTCTGTTGCAAGAAAAATTTTGAGTCCCATTGAAAATAGCTGTGGTACAAGCAGAAATGCAGCAATTCTAAGATGAAAGATTTTTCTGCTCTAATGGTTTCAAGCCCCAACAGCGCCCATTCCACAGCTTCCAGTCCTGCTTGGTGAGGTATCGAAGTATAAAGAGATTTGACATCTATAGTACAAAGTAATAGATCTTGTGTTATAGTAGTGTTCTTCAGTTTTTGTAAAAAATGATTGGTGTCTTTTGTATAGGATGGCCACTCTTGGACAAATTGCTGTAAAAAAGTATCTATGTACTGCCCCAATGGTTCAAAAATCGTGCCACAACCTGTGACGATAGGTCTCATGGGAGGGTTCAATTTGTCTTTATGAACTTTGGGCAACATGTAGAGGCGGGGTCGCCTAGGATGCTGTACCGAGAGGAATTGTTTCGTAGCCATTGAGATGTGACCAAGTTCACAAGCTTTATCCAAAATAATTTTCAAAGTTGCTTCCAATTCATAGATGGGGTCTTTATCTAATTCCAGATATGTTAACTCATCAGACACATGTTCGTTGACTTTTGCCACATAAAATTCCTTATCCATCACAATTATCGCTCCTCCCGTGTCCGCCTTTTGAATATGAATATTCTCATTCATTTGAAGTTTTTTCAAAGTGTTCCTTTCAAAATCAGATAAATTCTTCGTTTTAGATCTGTGGAAACTCAGTTTCTCTAGGTCATTCCTTACTGATTTTTCAAATGCATCCAAGATTTTATGCGAAACCGGTGATTGGTATTTGGATTTGACTTTAAATTCCATTAGTTCAGTGGGTTCTTTAACCTCTTGTGTGGGGACCACATTGGTGAAGAAATGCCTGAGTCTTAACACCCTCATAAACTTGAACAGTGCTATTTCACATTCCAAAATATTTGTGTCATAAGTCGGGACAAAACCTAGTCCTCTGTTTAGCACTTGAAGTTCATCAGATGTTAGCTCTGTTTTGGAAATATTCATCACCAAGTTTACTTGGTGCTTCTTGTTCTTGCTCCTTCTCTTACTTCTCCTTGTTTTGGTTTTGGTTTTCCTGGCGGTTGGGTTAAATCCCCTGCCTGGGGAAAAGAAGACGGCTTAGATGTAGTTGCTGTTTGATCAGGTTCTGTTTGTTCATTGGAACCTGCTGCCTCTCCAATTTGTGTATCTGCTGATGGTCTGGAAGCACTTAAATCCGTATCTGAGACTAAACTTTCCTCTGAAGTTGTGGTGGGTTTTTTCCTTGGTTGATAGGCTCTTCTCTGGGCATATACTTCAGCCCAAGAGTAAACTTCATTAAGCTTGTAATCAAGCGTGTCCCTTTTGAATTTTCTTAGTTTACCTTCTTGAATTTCCTTGGTGTATTTTTCCAACGTGATGTTTATGTCATTTAATGCTTTGTCCCAATCTTCCTTTTGCATCCTTCCCTCTAGATTTTGTTTGATCTCATCAATTTCACGGGTCAGTCAGGTCTGCAATAACTCTAGCCAATTCCTCAATCAGTAACAGTATTAAGTCTAAAGAACACTTATTTAAAATTCGGTACCATTTCTCCATAAAATCTTTGTTTAAGTGAAACCTGTAGAGCATCGGTTTGATGGACATTCGCAATCCTCGTGGAATCCTTTTTTCTTTGTGGTACTGTACCAAGGTCGATGCATGGAGTTTTTGGCTTACTTCTCTTTTGGCTAGAAATTGTAATTGTTTCAATTGTTGTACTATCGTGTTGCCTTGGGCATCCGAAGTTTTTACTTCTTGAATCAGTGAATAAATATCCGTTGCTTGCTCAGCTGTATATGCTAATGTTTTTGCTCTCTCGTCTGTAAGACTTGATATTTGATCAAATGACATTTTTATTTCAATGGGTGCTCTATCCGTTGGACAAAGTGACAAAATGAAATAATAAAGTGGATAGCACTCCTTTTTTTTTTTTTTTTTTTTTTAAGGAAAATATTATTTTGGTACTCCTTCTTTTAACACATGCATGCTGCAGAGGTGGCACGTTTGTCCACACACCGTGCCTACAATACTGTCAACCTAACTTGAGTGAATGAACCACTCAACCCCTGCGCACTGTTGCTAATGGTGGAAAAATCACACCAGATGCATCATCATTCTAAATTTTAATCCTGATTATAACAATCTAAATTTTCACATATACCAATTTCACCATTCTTATTCGAGAATATGATTTTTAATCATCAGTTCATTTTTAAGTAAATTTCAACATATATTGCAAAATCAAAACATTTCACTGCATCAACAAAATCTTTCTTGACTGTGTATAGTTGATGTAGCCCGATGCATTTCGAGTCCTTTACGGACTCTTCCTCAGGGGCCTGTGGATATGAACATTTTATATCAACAACTTTGTAATATTATCTTTTAGTATCAGATTCAAATTTGAAAAACATACGGATGCACAAAACAACAAACAATCACTTTACATTTCATCTGAAAATATAATGACCAAATCATGCACTGATAAAACTCAAAGCACCACCACCACACCTCGAAAGTGAAAATATAAACCAATGCGCTATACTCACAACAGAACCAAGAAATTAGTGTTCCTGTAAACACAAAATACCTGACTTTAAACAACTGCTGAGCTCGTGTACCAATATCCTGAGACCAACAAAACGCCAAACGAAGCATTCTCTTACCTCGATTCTTTTAAATGGAAACCACCGCGTTTCCGTGTCTATAAGAGTATACCACCTACAAAAATAATACAAAACCATCCTTAGTTTCGTCTTACTAGTTTATAAATCCATAACGCTATCTCCTGAAAACGCCACTCCTTACCATGAGGCTGATCACCAGCACCTTCATCTACTTCCTGCTGATTGCGGAGTAAACACCGGACTTTCCGGGTTAAGAAGCGTCATACTCAGTGTTAAGCTCACGACAGTAAAAACGGACTAGGCAAAATCAATAGGTGACGCCATGTTAGAGCGGTCACTGAACGAAACGAAAAAAGACATCCGGACCAGTACACCACATCGCTAACAAAATAACGGAAGGGAAATAAAGGGTGAAGAAAAGACAAAATAACCAAATGATAGTCAAGTGCTCATGATTGAAAATACATAGGATGGGTTGAAATGATTCTGTGTACAGATTAAACAAATAATTACAGTGCATTATTGCATATCACACAACTCTCAGAAACACATGTATGGTGTGTTTTTTGATATACTCATGCTAAAGAGAGGCTTGCCAAAACCTCTACATGCCTCTAGCCTGGCTTACAGTATACTGATTACAGAAAACATGTATAATCTATTTTTTCATTTAAACCTTTTGGTTCCTGTGTCCCTAGGAACCTGATCCAAAATATCTCTCTTTGTAGGAGGGATCTAGTGAGATCCACTCCTTCTTGAAATTCGGTTTTCTCCAAAACCGAAAACTGCAGCTGGGAGATGTTGTGCCTATTTTCTGACCAGTGTCTAGCTAAATTGCTTTTGATATTGACATTCCTGATAGTGCTCTTATGTTCAGATATTCTTGTTTTTAGTTTTCTTTCCGTCTTCCCCACGTACAGTTTGCCACATGGGCATTTGATGTAATAAATCACGTTTTTAGAGTTACAATCGCTGTCATGATGCAGATCAATGGTCTTTCCGGTCTGAGGGTGATGTAAATTGGTCCCAACTATCACATTATGACAGTGCACACAGTTCATGCATCTTTTCATCCCTTTATGTGTTTGTCTCTTTTTAATTGTGGGTGTCTTCAGCAACTCCTTCAAATTTTTTGATCTTTTATACGCAAACATTGTTTTTTGCGAAAAAATACCCCCAAAGTCTGGTTCATGTTGAAGAAGTTCCCAATGTCTTGTTATTATATTTTTGATTTTAGATGAACTTGTGGAGTATTTTGAAACAAATACCTGTCTATCCAAAATTTTCTTGGGTTTCTTTTCCAGAAGATTCTCTCTGCTAAACGTGACAATCTTATCTTTTGTTTTCTTAAGCACACTCTCTGGGTAACCTCTGGATACATATTTTTCCTCTTGTATATCCAAATGTTTTTCCAAGGTTTCAGACTCTGAACAAATTCGTTTTATCCTCATATATTGTGACAAAGGCAAATTCATTTTTAAATTCTGAGGGTGAAAACTCTGAAACAATAGGGAATTATTGACATCTGTCTCCTTTCGAAACACTTCAGTTTGTAATGTTCCTTGTTTTAATGTCAATAATACATCCAAAAATGCAATTTCGTGATCACTGATGGTGTGGGTGAACTTAATTTGATCCACATGGGTATTTAAAGTCAAAATTTTTTGTTCCAACATTTCTCTGTTGCCTGACCACAATACAAAAATGTCATCTATAAATCTTTGATATATCAGGCTATGGTCTCGCCATTCTTTGTCCGAGTAAATGTAGTCCGCTTCGAATTTAGCCATGTACGTATTGGCATATGCGGGAGCCCCCGCAAATCCCATCGATGTACCATTCTGTTGCAAGAAAAATGTTGAGTCCCATTGAAAATAGCTGTGGTACAAGCAGAAATGCAGCAATTCTAAGATGAAAGATTTTTCTGCTCTAATGGTTTCAAGCCCCAACAGCGCCCATTCCACAGCTTCCAGTCCTGCTTGGTGAGGTATCGAAGTATAAAGAGATTTGACATCTATAGTACAAAGTAATAGATCTTGTGTTATAGTAGTGTTCTTCAGTTTTTGTAAAAAATGATTGGTGTCTTTTGTATAGGATGGCCACTCTTGGACAAATTGCTGTAAAAAAGTATCTATGTACTGCCCCAATGGTTCAAAAATCGTGCCACAACCTGTGACGATAGGTCTCATGGGAGGGTTCAATTTGTCTTTATGAACTTTGGGCAACATGTAGAGGCGGGGTCGCCTAGGATGCTGTACCGAGAGGAATTGTTTCGTAGCCATTGAGATGTGACCAAGTTCACAAGCTTTATCCAAAATAATTTTCAAAGTTGCTTCCAATTCATAGATGGGGTCTTTATCTAATTCCAGATATGTTAACTCATCAGACACATGTTCGTTGACTTTTGCCACATAAAATTCCTTATCCATCACAATTATCGCTCCTCCCGTGTCCGCCTTTTGAATATGAATATTCTCATTCATTTGAAGTTTTTTCAAAGTGTTCCTTTCAAAATCAGATAAATTCTTCGTTTTAGATCTGTGGAAACTCAGTTTCTCTAGGTCATTCCTTACTGATTTTTCAAATGCATCCAAGATTTTATGCGAAACCGGTGATTGGTATTTGGATTTGACTTTAAATTCCATTAGTTCAGTGGGTTCTTTAACCTCTTGTGTGGGGACCACATTGGTGAAGAAATGCCTGAGTCTTAACACCCTCATAAACTTGAACAGTGCTATTTCACATTCCAAAATATTTGTGTCATAAGTCGGGACAAAACCTAGTCCTCTGTTTAGCACTTGAAGTTCATCAGATGTTAGCTCTGTTTTGGAAATATTCATCACCAAGTTTACTTGGTGCTTCTTGTTCTTGCTCCTTCTCTTACTTCTCCTTGTTTTGGTTTTGGTTTTCCTGGCGGTTGGGTTAAATCCCCTGCCTGGGGAAAAGAAGACGGCTTAGATGTAGTTGCTGTTTGATCAGGTTCTGTTTGTTCATTGGAACCTGCTGCCTCTCCAATTTGTGTATCTGCTGATGGTCTGGAAGCACTTAAATCCGTATCTGAGACTAAACTTTCCTCTGAAGTTGTGGTGGGTTTTTTCCTTGGTTGATAGGCTCTTCTCTGGGCATATACTTCAGCCCAAGAGTAAACTTCATTAAGCTTGTAATCAAGCGTGTCCCTTTTGAATTTTCTTAGTTTACCTTCTTGAATTTCCTTGGTGTATTTTTCCAACGTGATGTTTATGTCATTTAATGCTTTGTCCCAATCTTCCTTTTGCATCCTTCCCTCTAGATTTTGTTTGATCTCATCAATTTCACGGGTCAGTCAGGTCTGCAATAACTCTAGCCAATTCCTCAATCAGTAACAGTATTAAGTCTAAAGAACACTTATTTAAAATTCGGTACCATTTCTCCATAAAATCTTTGTTTAAGTGAAACCTGTAGAGCATCGGTTTGATGGACATTCGCAATCCTCGTGGAATCCTTTTTTCTTTGTGGTACTGTACCAAGGTCGATGCATGGAGTTTTTGGCTTACTTCTCTTTTGGCTAGAAATTGTAATTGTTTCAATTGTTGTACTATCGTGTTGCCTTGGGCATCCGAAGTTTTTACTTCTTGAATCAGTGAATAAATATCCGTTGCTTGCTCAGCTGTATATGCTAATGTTTTTGCTCTCTCGTCTGTAAGACTTGATATTTGATCAAATGACATTTTTATTTCAATGGGTGCTCTATCCGTTGGACAAAGTGACAAAATGAAATAATAAAGTGGATAGCACTCCTTTTTTTTTTTTTTTTTTTTTTAAGGAAAATATTATTTTGGTACTCCTTCTTTTAACACATGCATGCTGCAGAGGTGGCACGTTTGTCCACACACCGTGCCTACAATACTGTCAACCTAACTTGAGTGAATGAACCACTCAACCCCTGCGCACTGTTGCTAATGGTGGAAAAATCACACCAGATGCATCATCATTCTAAATTTTAATCCTGATTATAACAATCTAAATTTTCACATATACCAATTTCACCATTCTTATTCGAGAATATGATTTTTAATCATCAGTTCATTTTTAAGTAAATTTCAACATATATTGCAAAATCAAAACATTTCACTGCATCAACAAAATCTTTCTTGACTGTGTATAGTTGATGTAGCCCGATGCATTTCGAGTCCTTTACGGACTCTTCCTCAGGGGCCTGTGGATATGAACATTTTATATCAACAACTTTGTAATATTATCTTTTAGTATCAGATTCAAATTTGAAAAACATACGGATGCACAAAACAACAAACAATCACTTTACATTTCATCTGAAAATATAATGACCAAATCATGCACTGATAAAACTCAAAGCACCACCACCACACCTCGAAAGTGAAAATATAAACCAATGCGCTATACTCACAACAGAACCAAGAAATTAGTGTTCCTGTAAACACAAAATACCTGACTTTAAACAACTGCTGAGCTCGTGTACCAATATCCTGAGACCAACAAAACGCCAAACGAAGCATTCTCTTACCTCGATTCTTTTAAATGGAAACCACCGCGTTTCCGTGTCTATAAGAGTATACCACCTACAAAAATAATACAAAACCATCCTTAGTTTCGTCTTACTAGTTTATAAATCCATAACGCTATCTCCTGAAAACGCCACTCCTTACCATGAGGCTGATCACCAGCACCTTCATCTACTTCCTGCTGATTGCGGAGTAAACACCGGACTTTCCGGGTTAAGAAGCGTCATACTCAGTGTTAAGCTCACGACAGTAAAAACGGACTAGGCAAAATCAATAGGTGACGCCATGTTAGAGCGGTCACTGAACGAAACGAAAAAAGACATCCGGACCAGTACACCACATCGCTAACAAAATAACGGAAGGGAAATAAAGGGTGAAGAAAAGACAAAATAACCAAATGATAGTCAAGTGCTCATGATTGAAAATACATAGGATGGGTTGAAATGATTCTGTGTACAGATTAAACAAATAATTACAGTGCATTATTGCATATCACACAACTCTCAGAAACACATGTATGGTGTGTTTTTTGATATACTCATGCTAAAGAGAGGCTTGCCAAAACCTCTACATGCCTCTAGCCTGGCTTACAGTATACTGATTACAGAAAACATGTATAATCTATTTTTTCATTTAAACCTTTTGGTTCCTGTGTCCCTAGGAACCTGATCCAAAATATCTCTCTTTGTAGGAGGGATCTAGTGAGATCCACTCCTTCTTGAAATTCGGTTTTCTCCAAAACCGAAAACTGCAGCTGGGAGATGTTGTGCCTATTTTCTGACCAGTGTCTAGCTAAATTGCTTTTGATATTGACATTCCTGATAGTGCTCTTATGTTCAGATATTCTTGTTTTTAGTTTTCTTTCCGTCTTCCCCACGTACAGTTTGCCACATGGGCATTTGATGTAATAAATCACGTTTTTAGAGTTACAATCGCTGTCATGATGCAGATCAATGGTCTTTCCGGTCTGAGGGTGATGTAAATTGGTCCCAACTATCACATTATGACAGTGCACACAGTTCATGCATCTTTTCATCCCTTTATGTGTTTGTCTCTTTTTAATTGTGGGTGTCTTCAGCAACTCCTTCAAATTTTTTGATCTTTTATACGCAAACATTGTTTTTTGCGAAAAAATACCCCCAAAGTCTGGTTCATGTTGAAGAAGTTCCCAATGTCTTGTTATTATATTTTTGATTTTAGATGAACTTGTGGAGTATTTTGAAACAAATACCTGTCTATCCAAAATTTTCTTGGGTTTCTTTTCCAGAAGATTCTCTCTGCTAAACGTGACAATCTTATCTTTTGTTTTCTTAAGCACACTCTCTGGGTAACCTCTGGATACATATTTTTCCTCTTGTATATCCAAATGTTTTTCCAAGGTTTCAGACTCTGAACAAATTCGTTTTATCCTCATATATTGTGACAAAGGCAAATTCATTTTTAAATTCTGAGGGTGAAAACTCTGAAACAATAGGGAATTATTGACATCTGTCTCCTTTCGAAACACTTCAGTTTGTAATGTTCCTTGTTTTAATGTCAATAATACATCCAAAAATGCAATTTCGTGATCACTGATGGTGTGGGTGAACTTAATTTGATCCACATGGGTATTTAAAGTCAAAATTTTTTGTTCCAACATTTCTCTGTTGCCTGACCACAATACAAAAATGTCATCTATAAATCTTTGATATATCAGGCTATGGTCTCGCCATTCTTTGTCCGAGTAAATGTAGTCCGCTTCGAATTTAGCCATGTACGTATTGGCATATGCGGGAGCCCCCGCAAATCCCATCGATGTACCATTCTGTTGCAAGAAAAATGTTGAGTCCCATTGAAAATAGCTGTGGTACAAGCAGAAATGCAGCAATTCTAAGATGAAAGATTTTTCTGCTCTAATGGTTTCAAGCCCCAACAGCGCCCATTCCACAGCTTCCAGTCCTGCTTGGTGAGGTATCGAAGTATAAAGAGATTTGACATCTATAGTACAAAGTAATAGATCTTGTGTTATAGTAGTGTTCTTCAGTTTTTGTAAAAAATGATTGGTGTCTTTTGTATAGGATGGCCACTCTTGGACAAATTGCTGTAAAAAAGTATCTATGTACTGCCCCAATGGTTCAAAAATCGTGCCACAACCTGTGACGATAGGTCTCATGGGAGGGTTCAATTTGTCTTTATGAACTTTGGGCAACATGTAGAGGCGGGGTCGCCTAGGATGCTGTACCGAGAGGAATTGTTTCGTAGCCATTGAGATGTGACCAAGTTCACAAGCTTTATCCAAAATAATTTTCAAAGTTGCTTCCAATTCATAGATGGGGTCTTTATCTAATTCCAGATATGTTAACTCATCAGACACATGTTCGTTGACTTTTGCCACATAAAATTCCTTATCCATCACAATTATCGCTCCTCCCTTGTCCGCCTTTTGAATATGAATATACTCATTCATTTGAAGTTTTTTCGAAGTGTTCCTTTCAAAATCAGATAAATTCTTCGTTTTAGATCTGTGGAAACTCAGTTTCTCTAGGTCATTCCTTACTGATTTTTCAAATGCATCCAAGATTTTATGCGAAACCGGTGATTGGTATTTGGATTTGACTTTAAATTCCATTAGTTCAGTGGGTTCTTTAACCTCTTGTGTGGGGACCACATTGGTGAAGAAATGCCTGAGTCTTAACACCCTCATAAACTTGAACAGTGCTATTTCACATTCCAAAATATTTGTGTCATAAGTCGGGACAAAACCTAGTCCTCTGTTTAGCACTTGAAGTTCATCAGATGTTAGCTCTGTTTTGGAAATATTCATCACCAAGTTTACTTGGTGCTTCTTGTTCTTGCTCCTTCTCTTACTTCTCCTTGTTTTGGTTTTGGTTTTCCTGGCGGTTGGGTTAAATCCCCTGCCTGGGGAAAAGAAGACGGCTTAGATGTAGTTGCTGTTTGATCAGGTTCTGTTTGTTCATTGGAACCTGATGCCTCTCCAATTTGTGTATCTGCTGATGGTCTGGAAGCACTTAAATCCGTATCTGAGACTAAACTTTCCTCTGAAGTTGTGGTGGGTTTTTTCCTTGGTTGATAGGCTCTTCTCTGGGCATATACTTCAGCCCAAGAGTAAACTTCATTAAGCTTGTAATCAAGCGTGTCCCTTTTGAATTTTCTTAGTTTACCTTCTTGAATTTCCTTGGTGTATTTTTCCAACGTGATGTTTATGTCATTTAATGCTTTGTCCCAATCTTCCTTTTGCATCCTTAAAATTTAGAATGATGATGCATCTGGTGTGATTTTTCCACCATTAGCAACAGTGCGCAGGGGTTGAGTGGTTCATTCACTCAAGTTAGGTTGACAGTATTGTAGGCACGGTGTGTGGACAAACGTGCCACCTCTGCAGCACGCATGTGTTAAAAGAAGGAGTACCAAAATAATATTTTCCTTAAAAAAAAATAAAAAAAAAAAAAAAAAGGAGTGCTATCCACTTTATTATTTCATTTTGTCACTTTGTCCAACGGATAGAGCACCCATTGATATAAAAATGTCGTTTGATCAAATATCAAGTCTTACAGACGAGAGAGCAAAAACATTAGCATATACAGCTGAGCAAGCAACGGATATTTATTCACTGATTCAAGAAGTAAAAACTTCGGATGCCCAAGGCAACACGATAGTACAACAATTGAAACAATTACAATTTCTAGCCAAAAGAGAAGTAAGCCAAAAACTCCATGCATCGACCTTGGTACAGTACCACAAAGAAAAAAGGATTCCACGAGGATTGCGAATGTCCATCAAACCGATGCTCTACAGGTTTCACTTAAACAAAGATTTTATGGAGAAATGGTACCGAATTTTAAATAAGTGTTCTTTAGACTTAATACTGTTACTGATTGAGGAATTGGCTAGAGTTATTGCAGACCTGACCCGTGAAATTGATGAGATCAAACAAAATCTAGAGGGAAGGATGCAAAAGGAAGATTGGGACAAAGCATTAAATGACATAAACATCACGTTGGAAAAATACACCAAGGAAATTCAAGAAGGTAAACTAAGAAAATTCAAAAGGGACACGCTTGATTACAAGCTTAATGAAGTTTACTCTTGGGCTGAAGTATATGCCCAGAGAAGAGCCTATCAACCAAGGAAAAAACCCACCACAACTTCAGAGGAAAGTTTAGTCTCAGATACGGATTTAAGTGCTTCCAGACCATCAGCAGATACACAAATTGGAGAGGCAGCAGGTTCCAATGAACAAACAGAACCTGATCAAACAGCAACTACATCTAAGCCGTCTTCTTTTCCCCAGGCAGGGGATTTAACCCAACCGCCAGGAAAACCAAAACCAAAACAAGGAGAAGTAAGAGAAGGAGCAAGAACAAGAAGCACCAAGTAAACTTGGTGATGAATATTTCCAAAACAGAGCTAACATCTGATGAACTTCAAGTGCTAAACAGAGGACTAGGTTTTGTCCCGACTTATGACACAAATATTTTGGAATGTGAAATAGCACTGTTCAAGTTTATGAGGGTGTTAAGACTCAGGCATTTCTTCACCAATGTGGTCCCCACACAAGAGGTTAAAGAACCCACTGAACTAATGGAATTTAAAGTCAAATCCAAATACCAATCACCGGTTTCGCATAAAATCTTGGATGCATTTGAAAAATCAGTAAGGAATGACCTAGAGAAACTGAGTTTCCACAGATCTAAAACGAAGAATTTATCTGATTTTGAAAGGAACACTTTGAAAAAACTTCAAATGAATGAGAATATTCATATTCAAAAGGCGGACAAGGGAGGAGCGATAATTGTGATGGATAAGGAATTTTATGTGGCAAAAGTCAACGAACATGTGTCTGATGAGTTAACATATCTGGAATTAGATAAAGACCCCATCTATGAATTGGAAGCAACTTTGAAAATTATTTTGGATAAAGCTTGTGAACTTGGTCACATCTCAATGGCTACGAAACAATTCCTCTCGGTACAGCATCCTAGGCGACCCCGCCTCTACATGTTGCCCAAAGTTCATAAAGACAAATTGAACCCTCCCATGAGACCTATCGTCACAGGTTGTGGCACGATTTTTGAACCATTGGGGCAGTACATAGATACTTTTTTACAGCAATTTGTCCAAGAGTGGCCATCCTATACAAAAGACACCAATCATTTTTTACAAAAACTGAAGAACACTACTATAACACAAGATCTATTACTTTGTACTATAGATGTCAAATCTCTTTATACTTCGATACCTCACCAAGCAGGACTGGAAGCTGTGGAATGGGCGCTGTTGGGGCTTGAAACCATTAGAGCAGAAAAATCTTTCATCTTAGAATTGCTGCATTTCTGCTTGTACCACAGCTATTTTCAATGGGACTCAAAATTTTTCTTGCAACAGAATGGTACATCGATGGGATTTGCGGGGGCTCCCGCATATGCCAATACGTACATGGCTAAATTCGAAGCGGACTACATTTACTCGGACAAAGAATGGCGAGACCATAGCCTGATATATCAAAGATTTATAGATGACATTTTTGTATTGTGGTCAGGCAACAGAGAAATGTTGGAACAAAAAATTTTGACTTTAAATACCCATGTGGATCAAATTAAGTTCACCCACACCATCAGTGATCACGAAATTGCATTTTTGGATGTATTATTGACATTAAAACAAGGAACATTACAAACTGAAGTGTTTCGAAAGGAGACAGATGTCAATAATTCCCTATTGTTTCAGAGTTTTCACCCTCAGAATTTAAAAATGAATTTGCCTTTGTCACAATATATGAGGATAAAACGAATTTTTTCAGAGTCTGAAACCTTGGAAAAACATTTGGATATACAAGAGGAAAAATATGTATCCAGAGGTTACCCAGAGAGTGTGCTTAAGAAAACAAAAGATAAGATTGTCACGTTTAGCAGAGAGAATCTTCTGGAAAAGAAACCCAAGAAAATTTTGGATAGACAGGTATTTGTTTCAAAATACTCCACAAGTTCATCTAAAATCAAAAATATAATAACAAGACATTGGGAACTTCTTCAACATGAACCAGACTTTGGGGGTATTTTTTCGCAAAAACCAATGTTTGCGTATAAAAGATCAAAAAATTTGAAGGAGTTGCTGAAGACACCCACAATTAAAAAGAGACAAACACATAAAGGGATGAAAAGATGCATGAACTGTGTGCACTGTCATAATGTGATAGTTGGGACCAATTTACATCACCCTCAGACCGGAAAGACCATTGATCTGCATCATGACAGCGATTGTAACTCTAAAAACGTGATTTATTACATCAAATGCCCATGTGGCAAACTGTACGTGGGGAAGACGGAAAGAAAACTAAAAACAAGAATATCTGAACATAAGAGCACTATCAGGAATGTCAATATCAAAAGCAATTTAGCTAGACACTGGTCAGAAAATAGGCACAACATCTCCCAGCTGCAGTTTTCGGTTTTGGAGAAAACCGAATTTCAAGAAGGAGTGGATCTCACTAGATCCCTCCTACAAAGAGAGATATTTTGGATCAGGTTCCTAGGGACACAGGAACCAAAAGGTTTAAATGAAAAAATAGATTATACATGTTTTCTGTAATCAGTATACTGTAAGCCAGGCTAGAGGCATGTAGAGGTTTTGGCAAGCCTCTCTTTAGCATGAGTATATCAAAAAACACACCATACATGTGTTTCTGAGAGTTGTGTGATATGCAATAATGCACTGTAATTATTTGTTTAATCTGTACACAGAATCATTTCAACCCATCCTATGTATTTTCAATCATGAGCACTTGACTATCATTTGGTTATTTTGTCTTTTCTTCACCCTTTATTTCCCTTCCGTTATTTTGTTAGCGATGTGGTGTACTGGTCCGGAGGTCTTTTTTCGTTTCGTTCAGTGACCGCTCTAACATGGCGTCACCTATTGATTTTGCCTAGTCCGTTTTTACTGTCGTGAGCTTAACACTGAGTATGACGCTTCTTAACCCGGAAAGTCCGGTGTTTACTCCGCAATCAGCAGGAAGTAGATGAAGGTGCTGGTGATCAGCCTCATGGTAAGGAGTGGCGTTTTCAGGAGATAGCGTTATGGATTTATAAACTAGTAAGACGAAACTAAGGATGGTTTTGTATTATTTTTGTAGGTGGTATACTCTTATAGACACGGAAACGCGGTGGTTTCCATTTAAAAGAATCGAGGTAAGAGAATGCTTCGTTTGGCGTTTTGTTGGTCTCAGGATATTGGTACACGAGCTCAGCAGTTGTTTAAAGTCAGGTATTTTGTGTTTACAGGAACACTAATTTCTTGGTTCTGTTGTGAGTATAGCGCATTGGTTTATATTTTCACTTTCGAGGTGTGGTGGTGGTGCTTTGAGTTTTATCAGTGCATGATTTGGTCATTATATTTTCAGATGAAATGTAAAGTGATTGTTTGTTGTTTTGTGCATCCGTATGTTTTTCAAATTTGAATCTGATACTAAAAGATAATATTACAAAGTTGTTGATATAAAATGTTCATATCCACAGGCCCCTGAGGAAGAGTCCGTAAAGGACTCGAAATGCATCGGGCTACATCAACTATACACAGTCAAGAAAGATTTTGTTGATGCAGTGAAATGTTTTGATTTTGCAATATATGTTGAAATTTACTTAAAAATGAACTGATGATTAAAAATCATATTCTCGAATAAGAATGGTGAAATTGGTATATGTGAAAATTTAGATTGTTATAATCAGGATAAAAATTTAGAATGATGATGCATCTGGTGTGATTTTTCCACCATTAGCAACAGTGCGCAGGGGTTGAGTGGTTCATTCACTCAAGTTAGGTTGACAGTATTGTAGGCACGGTGTGTGGACAAACGTGCCACCTCTGCAGCACGCATGTGTTAAAAGAAGGAGTACCAAAATAATATTTTCCTTAAAAAAAAAAAAGGAGTGCTATCCACTTTATGATTTCATTTTGTCACTTTGTCCAACGGATAGAGCACCCATTGAAATAAAAATGTCGTTTGATCAAATATCAAGTCTTACAGACGAGAGAGCAAAAACATTAGCATATACAGCTGAGCAAGCAACGGATATTTATTCACTGATTCAAGAAGTAAAAACTTCGGATGCCCAAGGCAACACGATAGTACAACAATTGAAACAATTACAATTTCTAGCCAAAAGAGAAGTAAGCCAAAAACTCCATGCATCGACCTTGGTACAGTACCACAAAGAAAAAAGGATTCCACGAGGATTGCGAATGTCCATCAAACCGATGCTCTACAGGTTTCACTTAAACAAAGATTTTATGGAGAAATGGTACCGAATTTTAAATAAGTGTTCTTTAGACTTAATACTGTTACTGATTGAGGAATTGGCTAGAGTTATTGCAGACCTGACCCGTGAAATTGATGAGATCAAACAAAATCTAGAGGGAAGGATGCAAAAGGAAGATTGGGACAAAGCATTAAATGACATAAACATCACGTTGGAAAAATACACCAAGGAAATTCAAGAAGGTAAACTAAGAAAATTCAAAAGGGGCACGCTTGATTACAAGCTTAATGAAGTTTACTCTTGGGCTGAAGTATATGCCCAGAGAAGAGCCTATCAACCAAGGAAAAAACCCACCACAACTTCAGAGGAAAGTTTAGTCTCAGATACGGATTTAAGTGCTTCCAGACCATCAGCAGATACACAAATTGGAGAGGCAGCAGGTTCCAATGAACAAACAGAACCTGATCAAACAGCAACTACATCTAAGCCGTCTTCTTTTCCCCAGGCAGGGGATTTAACCCAACCGCCAGGAAAACCAAAACCAAAACAAGGAGAAGTAAGAGAAGGAGCAAGAACAAGAAGCACCAAGTAAACTTGGTGATGAATATTTCCAAAACAGAGCTAACATCTGATGAACTTCAAGTGCTAAACAGAGGACTAGGTTTTGTCCCGACTTATGACACAAATATTTTGGAATGTGAAATAGCACTGTTCAAGTTTATGAGGGTGTTAAGACTCAGGCATTTCTTCACCAATGTGGTCCCCACACAAGAGGTTAAAGAACCCACTGAACTAATGGAATTTAAAGTCAAATCCAAATACCAATCACCGGTTTTGCATAAAATCTTGGATGCATTTGAAAAATCAGTAAGGAATGACCTAGAGAAACTGAGTTTCCACAGATCTAAAACGAAGAATTTATCTGATTTTGAAAGGAACACTTTGAAAAAACTTCAAATGAATGAGAATATTCATATTCAAAAGGCGGACAAGGGAGGAGCGATAATTGTGATGGATAAGGAATTTTATGTGGCAAAAGTCAACGAACATGTGTCTGATGAGTTAACATATCTGGAATTAGATAAAGACCCCATCTATGAATTGGAAGCAACTTTGAAAATTATTTTGGATAAAGCTTGTGAACTTGGTCACATCTCAATGGCTACGAAACAATTCCTCTCGGTACAGCATCCTAGGCGACCCCGCCTCTACATGTTGCCCAAAGTTCATAAAGACAAATTGAACCCTCCCATGAGACCTATCGTCACAGGTTGTGGCACGATTTTTGAACCATTGGGGCAGTACATAGATACATTTTTACAGCAATTTGTCCAAGAGTGGCCATCCTATACAAAAGACACCAATCATTTTTTACAAAAACTGAAGAACACTACTATAACACAAGATCTATTACTTTGTACTATAGATGTCAAATCTCTTTATACTTCGATACCTCACCAAGCAGGACTGGAAGCTGTGGAATGGGCGCTGTTGGGGCTTGAAACCATTAGAGCAGAAAAATCTTTCATCTTAGAATTGCTGCATTTCTGCTTGTACCACAGCTATTTTCAATGGGACTCAAAATTTTTCTTGCAACAGAATGGTACATCGATGGGATTTGCGGGGGCTCCCGCATATGCCAATACGTACATGGCTAAATTCGAAGCGGACTACATTTACTTGGACAAAGAATGGCGAGACCATAGCCTGATATATCAAAGATTTATAGATGACATTTTTGTATTGTGGTCAGGCAACAGAGAAATGTTGGAACAAAAAATTTTGACTTTAAATACCCATGTGGATCAAATTAAGTTCACCCACACCATCAGTGATCACGAAATTGCATTTTTGGATGTATTATTGACATTAAAACAAGAAACATTACAAACTGAAGTGTTTCGAAAGGAGACAGATGTCAATAATTCCCTATTGTTTCAGAGTTTTCACCCTCAGAATTTAAAAATGAATTTGAATTTGTCACAATATATGAGGATAAAACGAATTTGTTCAGAGTCTGAAACCTTGGAAAAACATTTGGATATACAAGAGGAAAAATATGTATCCAGAGGTTACCCAGAGAGTGTGCTTAAGAAAACAAAAGATAAGATTGTCACGTTTAGCAGAGAGAATCTTCTGGAAAAGAAACCCAAGAAAATTTTGGATAGACAGGTATTTGTTTCAAAATACTCCACAAGTTCATCTAAAATCAAAAATATAATAACAAGACATTGGGAACTTCTTCAACATGAACCAGACTTTGGGGGTATTTTTTCGCAAAAACCAATGTTTGCGTATAAAAGATCAAAAAATTTGAAGGAGTTGCTGAAGACACCCACAATTAAAAAGAGACAAACACATAAAGGGATGAAAAGATGCATGAACTGTGTGCACTGTCATAATGTGATAGTTGGGACCAATTTACATCACCCTCAGACCGGAAAGACCATTGATCTGCATCATGACAGCGATTGTAACTCTAAAAACGTGATTTATTACATCAAATGCCCATGTGGCAAACTGTACGTGGGGAAGACGGAAAGAAAACTAAAAACAAGAATATCTGAACATAAGAGCACTATCAGGAATGTCAATATCAAAAGCAATTTAGCTAGACACTGGTCAGAAAATAGGCACAACATCTCCCAGCTGCAGTTTTCGGTTTTGGAGAAAACCGAATTTCAAGAAGGAGTGGATCTCACTAGATCCCTCCTACTGACGTAAATAATTAATTTACTCTCTTAATTTCTATGCAGGTAAGTACTTAATCAATGATAACTCAATCAGAAGGAAAGAAAACAGAGTCCGTGGTGTTAGAGTTTCTAGGGGTTTTATTCCTCATAAAGGAATCAGGATATCCTGTTCTGACCACCACAGGGGTGTCAGAAGGGATAGATGAGCGCGCTCTCGTTTATTGACAATACATAGCTTATATACTTGATTTACATCATAAGGTTCAATGTAAGAGGCGTAACAGCTGAGAGAAGACAAGATAACAGTATACACGTGGTACCAATACATCATCAAGAGGCGTAAACTAGGCGTGAACTAGAGGTGTGTGCTAGAAACGTCACTGATAGGTGACGCAAGTGGGTGGCACCAAGGGGTGGTGCTAACAGAATGTTGCAATGTCAGCAGAAATCGGAAGCTTGGATGCGCGCGCAGCTGCATGACGTGTGATTGACGGGGTGCAGGGGACTTGACATTTACACGGACGGAAAGAGACAGAAGTCTGGCATGTCAGATCAACTTGTACTTCTATCATATCTGATATCTGATGTTTAGGAACTATACTATCTGGGCGGAAAGGTCTCTAGGGCAGAGGCTGTTCTATGCTAACTGTGGATGCGTGTATGAGCGCCTGAATGTCTATATGTGAAGCGTGGGGGCACGGGGCCTTCCATGGAAGCATGGCAACGGAGGCTATGAATTACTTGCATTAAGACAGGTCGGCCCTTTTGGCTCTGCAGCTGGAGAGGATGTTTACAGGATCTAGTAGGCAGGAATGTATTCTCGGGGAACGGAACAGATAACTCGAAGGTTATAGTCAGTCTTGGCAGAAAGCAGGCTTGAGCTGAGCGCGAGGGGCCGCGCTGAAAGTAGGACAGAGTTCACGAGTAGAGAGGTAGCCTGGGCAGAGTCAGGAGCCACAAAAGAGGTTCAGATGGCAGGAATTCAGGGCCTACTCTGGCTAGAGCAGGAAAATGTGAAAAGTGTACTACAAAAAGACGGTGGCATAGCATACTTAGGAACGGACTATATAATCCATTCATGGTGGATCTGAAAGAGGACAAGTTGACGGTGGACGCAAATGTATTTGCGTCTTCATAGCTGTCACAGGAGGGAAGTTACATGCACTTTAAGCTGGTACATGGAGTCGGTGGGGTACGCGCTAGGGAACACATCATGACCAAAATTTAATTTTCCTCATTCCCTCCTTGTTCCCTACGGACCCTTCATGAAATATCGATCCTCATGAATCGATCAGTCTGTTCTTGTAACATCATTTGTTCTTCTTTCTTTTGGTTACGTTTTGAGTGAAAACTGGAATGTTCAATACAAGAGGTGGCACACAATCCACAGATCGCTGGCCCACACTGCAGGCATAGGCAGCAACTGAATACTAGGACTAGGCCAATGCCTAGGAAGGATAGGATCTTCCATCCCCAAGCTGTTAACGTTGTCCAGAACCAACCGGACCAAGTCCAGGTGCCTGGAGTCTGATGTATCTGATTTGCAATTTTATGAAGACGGGTGATAGCTTGATATACAGATGGTGCATTTTGTGGAATGAAAACACAGCAGCTTGACCCGATGACCTTACAGGCTCCACCTCTATCTGCCAAGATGACGTCAATTACAAGACGATTCTGAAGGACAACAACCCGCATAGCGGACTGTTCTTCTGTTAAGTTACCTAAGGCGGAGGCAGTTTCATTTACTACTGCTTCAAGTGTTCTAGTTAATCTGCGTATTAATTTACTATTCTGGACAGGGCCTAAAAAGAAAAAGAATCCTTTATTAAAGTCAGTGTACTGTTCCCATGCCGTTTCTGTGTAGTCGACAAGGGGGGCATCTCTTCTGGGTCTATTCTTTACTAGATTGCTATTTCTATGGTAATCAGAAGGGGCTAGAAAAACAGGTGGCAGAAGGAATGCAATGTAACAGGTACCATCCCAATCTGGAGGTAGACGTATGTATGCGGTATGACCACAAACAAAGTAAGAGTGACTGATAGCTTTGAAAGATGATTTTCCATCATCACTGAATTCGACCACAGTAGTGCATTTACTATGACCTAAGTGTACTGAACCTTTCTTCTTGATACATAATTCACCAGTGACTGGCAGTACTGACATAATAGGTAGAACTGGTATGGCTTCGGATTCGACAGTAAGAATCATAAGGCTAATTGTGTAATTACCTAATCCATATACTTCATTTTCTAGATCAGTTCCTATTCTAATGGGGAGTCCCTCCTTATCTGGGTAACAGACGTCTAGTAGGACCAAGTTCAGGTTTCCCCAAACCCAACCCCCATCGAAAACAGCAATGTCAGGATCTAAAGAATTAATTATTTTGAACCATGCTCCGCAGGAGCCATTGTGAGAGAACGGGTAAGGAAAGAGAGGCAGGGCTCCCTTATAATTCTGGTAGGGAGGGAGTCGGCCACATATCCAGCAATTTGTAGCATTGTTAGTTTGATGAGAATGATGTAACATACTAATGAATGTATTGTTGCGCAGCGCAAGTCTGTAGGAAAGCTCATGAGGAGGTAACTCACTAAAAGTGTGTTCAGCAGAGACATTGTAAGCAGATTGTTCACGCTTGAAAATAGGATAGTATACAGGTAACAAGATGCTAGCGACAATTATTAATATACTTAGAATAAACATAATTATTAGTGTCACTATGCAGTGACTACGAAGTGATTTGCAATATGTTCTTTTCTTTTCTTCTCTCTCTCTAACTCGATCTAGGGGATACATGTCAGAAACTATTTAACCGATTCACCTAGGGGAGGACTTAAACAATTAAACTGTCTGACTTGCTAGATCGCAATTTCATACGATATTGTTCTTGAGGAGTCTTTTCTCTTTTAACTTCGGTAAAGTCTTTGTTATCACAGTCTTTGGTGGGGGTGGGTGTGTCTTGTTCCGGTTTCAGTCCTGGGAATGTTTTGATATGGCTTAGGTGGACCCACCCCTTTCTGCCTTCCAATTTGACTGCGGTCCTTGTCGTCAGAAGAACGGTCTTCGGAGACTTCCAGCGGGGCTCCAATGGACTTTTCCTGTCGAAGTTGCGGACGAGGACAACGTCCCCGGGGCGGACGTCATGCGGCTTCACATCGGTGTTGTCAGGGAAGGCTGCGGCAACCTGTGAACGACATGATTGGAGTGCAGACATCAAGGAGGCAAGGTAATCTGTCAACATATTAGAATCAACATCGGTTATCTTTTTAGGAATGGGCGTCCCCCACATATTCGGTGGTCTGCCAAAGACCACTTCGTACGGAGATAGCCCTGATCTCGAATGGGCGACCATTCTCATATAGAATAGTGCCACTGGCAGAGCGACTATCCAGTCGACCCCTTTGTCCTGACATATTTTGGCAAGGCGGATCTTTAATGTCTGATTATGCCTCTCAACAAGGCCTGCTGCTTCTGGATGTCGGACACAATGGAACTTCCACTGGTATCCCAATAACAAGGAAACTTCTTTCATTAGGGCAGACGAGAATGGCTGACCGTTATCTGAGTACACGACACGAGGCATGCCGTATCGTGGGAAAAATTCACGAACCAACTGTTTGGCCGTGGTCGGAGCAGTGTAATCTGGGACTGGGTATGCTTCGGTCCAGCAGGACAGAGCACAGACAACTACGAGAACATATTTAAATCCTCGACAACGGTCCATCTGGATATAATCCATCTGGAGGACTTCAAAAGGGTGATCGGGAGGATGAAATCCACCTTGCTCTACAGGGACGCTTTTACCTGGATTGAACTGACAACAGATCATGCAAGTACGCACTTTCTGTTTTGCTGCTGCTCGTAAGTGTTTATTGTTCCAGAGATTTTGCAAACTGTCTAGCATTGCTTTCTCTCCAAGGTGGGCGGGACTATGTGCTGTATTTATCATGACTTGAACCATAGAGTCAGGGAGAAACCATGTAGATTTTCCCTTCGTCATCCAACCTTGATCTGTCTGGATCCCTCCTAGTTCGATCCATTTCTTTATTTCGTCTGCAGTAGCATGTGTCTGAATGTCAATAACATCTAGTGTGGGATCTCTGACTGTCATACAGATTGTCGGATCTGTTGTTTTTGTGGTGTCAGTTGTCTGAGTGTCGGTCAGTGCTGTATGTTTTGCTGTCTGATCTGCCAGGTCGTTACCCTGGGAAACAGAATCTGTGGCTTTAGTATGTGCTTTACACTTCATGACTGATATGGCTGAAGGCAGATGTATTGCTTCTAACAGTGCTTGAATGAGAGGACCATGCTGTATCTTTGTACCATGAGAGGTCAGAAAACCTCGTTCCTGCCAGAGCATACCAAAGTCGTGTACGACTCCGAACGCATAACGGGAATCTGTGTATATGTTAACATTTCTGTTCTTCGCTAGAATACAGGCTTGGGTCAGAGCGATGAGCTCTGCTGCTTGAGCAGACAATGTATCAATACGATGTGTTTCTTTAACTTCAGTTTCAGTGGTCACGGCATACGCGGCCACTAACTCTCCTGTACTTGTTCTCATGCATGAACCATCCACATAAAGTGTCAGGTCTGGATTTGTCAATGGAACATCTGTTAAATCTCGTCTGGGCTTTGTTACTGCATTAATAATCTCTATACAATCATGTGGAGCTGGATCTGTCATAACTGTAGGTAACAATGTTGCTGGATTCAAGATACTGCAGCGTCTGATTTCTATGTGTGGCTGGAATAATGTCAATTCGTATCCTGTCAGTCGTGCTATAGTCAAGTGTTGAGTCTGGGTTCTGTTTAACAGAACCTCTACAGAATGTGGAACTTGTACTGTTAACTGATGACCTAAAACAATTGAGTCGCTTTGTCTGATTGCTAACGCTGTTGCTGCTACTGACTTTAAGCATGCAGGGAGTGCCTGTGCTACTGAATCCAATGTGCTTGAAAAATAAGCGCAAGGCTTATGTGAACCTGCTTGATCTTGAGTGAGGACAGACAATGCTGTACCGTCACGTTCTGTAACAAAAAGTGTAAACGGTTTGCTGTAACATGGAGTCGCTAAAACTGGTGCTTGGCATAAAGCTTTCTTTAATTCCTCAAAGGCTTGTGTGTGTTCCTGAGTCCAAGGGAGGACAGTCGAAGTTGCTGCCTCCTGTGTCGTTAACTGGATGAGTGGTTTAGCTAGAAATGCATATTGAGGAATCCATTGTCTGCAGTACGAGGTGAGGCCTATGAAGGCCCGCACTTCCTTTTGTGTCTGGGGTCGTGGCATGTTTACAATTAACTGAATGCGATCGGGAGTGAGCTGTCTCCCCACTTTGGACAGCAAGTGACCCAAGTACACAACTTGCTGAACACAGAATTGTAGCTTCGAAGGAGACACCTTGTGTCCCTTGTCGGCCAGAAAATGCAAAACTATCAGAGATGCTTGTTCACATTCGGGCTCACTTCGTGCGGTGATCAGTAGATCATCGACGTACTGTAGTAAAGCGGTATTAACTGGCATTTGAATACAATCTAGTTGTCTTTTCAGTGCTTGACTATAGATGCTGGGGCTTTCTGTAAATCCTTGAGGTGCGCGGGAAAATTTGAAACTTCGTCCATTTAAACTGAATCCGAAGAGATATTGGCTCTCCGGGTCAATGGGTACACTGAAGAAGGCGTTCTTGAGGTCGATTACAGTAAAGAACGTTGCTTCTGAATCAATGGCAGTTAACAGGGAGGAGATATCGGGGACCACAGGATACTGTGGTACAATGCATTTGTTCAGTTCTCGAAGATCAATCACCAGCCGATATACTGGCGGTGCATTGCGGTCTGTACGTTTAAGAATTGGAATGATGGGTGAATTACAGATATTGGAGTCGGTCTCTACGACCACTCCCTGGGCGATAAGCTCTTCAATAATTTTCAGTAAAGCCACTACAGCATCGGATGGTAACTTGTATTGTCTGATTCTGGGTAGAACAACTCCTGTCTTGAGTGTAACACGGTATGGTGTGATATGCATACAACCTACATCAGCTGGGCCTTTTGCCCATAAGTGATCTGGTACATTTTTCAGTCTGACATCAAAGTCACGTAGAACATAATGACCCTTGAAATCCCGTAGAAAGAGTCTGACTCCCTCCGGGGAACAGCAAATTATAGCTCCTAGAGCCTTCAGTGTTTTAATTCCTAACAGATTTTCGGGACATGATTTCGTAAGTAACAAATCTGTAACTCGAGATAATGGACCCACAGCTAGTGGTACTGGTTCCGATACTTCATTTACAATAGGCTGTCCTGAAAAACCAAGGGAAACATTCTGTGAGCCTGAGAGGGGTGCCCCTGGAACTTCATTATGACTTATAGTAGTGCGACTTGCCCCTGTGTCAATTAAAAACTTTCTGTCTTTTCCTAATACGTGACTATGTACATAAGGACCTTCTTGATCTACAGGAATTTCAATAAGAGGCAAATCACTTTCCCTCCCTAGGCTGTTTCATGTATAACGCTGATAATCTGGATATGCTGACTGGGCATACTGGTACATCTGTTGTGATACTTGTCGTGTTGCGGCAGCGGGCTGTGTCTGAGCATGCTGTGGCTGCGGTACTGCTACTGTCTGTACGGTATGGGACTGATCATGCATAGGCTGTGTATTCTGCATTGGCTGTTCGTTCTGTGAGGTCTGTTGTTGACCCTGTTCATGTCTAGGCGGACGCGGTCTTTCTTTAGTTTTACCTGTCTCGATGTTATGTTTCAGGACTGGACATTCATGGACGTAGTGACCTGGCTGCTTGCAATAATTACATGTCCCTTTAACGGGAGCGGCAGAATGATTGGTCTGGGCCCCACCTTTTCTATGACCCTCGGCTGGAATTGTCTGAGCTACTAACATTTTCATTTTCGTGTCTTTCATACGTTTCTGTTCCTGATCTTGTTCTTCCCTTATTCTGTTCTGGTGATATTGTAACATTTGTAACATCTGTGATGGCGTATTTGCCTGCCAAGTACTTTCAACCTTGTACACTCTATTTTTAACTAGTGGTAGGGCGTTCTCTACTAATTTTGTTACAAAAAGATGTGGGTATGACTCGCTACTAGTTTTTAGGCCACTATTGATAATGAAACATTTCTCGAATCTTGAATAAAAGTCACTAGTATCTTCATCTTGTTTCTGTTTACAGGACGAGATTGCGTCCCAATCTTCCTTTCGAGTTGTCAATAATCTTGGCAGAACCTGTACTATTAAACCTGGTAATGCTTTAGTCAGATCCCCAAGGCCTAACCCTGGGACTCGTTTCTTTTCTTCGTCTTCTATCTCCGCCCATGCTATCTTTGACTCTCCCACTTCCCAATCCTTCTCTTTTAATTTCTCGTAAATGCCCGTGGGCAACAGTACCTTTAGCATTTTCATAATATCATCATACGTGTAATCTCCCATCAGTAACATGTCTTTAAGCTCTCTGTGAAAACCCGCAGGGTCTTTATCATGGCACGGAACTAATTTCTTCATTTCTAACAGTTCTAACTTAGTCAGTGGTGTGTGAACATACACACGTTTCAGAGTATGATCCTCACCCATAACTGGATGTACTTCTCGTAAGGGATTCTGACTTTCAATGCCACCACCGCATTGCATGTGGTACATTTTTCTTTCTGGAGGCGGGGCGGGAATATATTCAGAGCTCAGGAAGGTGTTATACTTACGTCGTTGTTCTATAATTATTTGTATTAGTTTGGTACTAAAACCTCTCCATCTATCCATGAGTAGTGCTTCTAATGTCTCGTGTAAGGGACCTGGATCAGAATTATTGTTTCTGAACTTGATGAGGAGGTGCTGAATCATGTATACACCTGCTATTTTCTGTTCTTCCGGGGAAAGGTTCAAGAATGTCTGCACTAACGTGTCATCATTATATATGTCTGGGTTTTCGGCCCACAACACGGCTGACCGGGCTAGTTCCTGTTCATCCATAGAATTGAGTACATGGTACCCTACTCGATCTCGAAGCCTTTTATCGGTTTCCTGGAACTGATGCTCAGAAGAATTCGGATTTGTTAAAGCAGAGAAAAGGACTCTCTTGCTCTCCGGACGGACACCTTTCCTAAGGTAGTTTCCCCTACCTACATACGCTATTATATCTGTAGACTTTTCTGATGTTTCATCTTCATCTTCCTCCTCGGAGGAAGTTTTATCATTTTCTTCCTGATGTGCAGTTAATACTGCCTTTCTAATTTTCTGGGACATAGTGGCTATGCAAGTCCCCTTGTCATGTCTTCCGTCTGCTATATTTTGACCCCACTTGTTTAATGCGTCTAACTCACTTTGATCTGTCCCGGGCCTGTCTCGTTCTCTTATCACACAATTAATGAAGAATCGTAATATCTGTTTTTGAATGTCAACTTTCTGTTTATACATGGCAGCTTTGACACTGTCGGGGTCTTTCCCTGTCTGTATGAATTTGTATAGTCTGTCGAGAGCTTCCTGCATTCCTACACAGCATAGCAAGTTATCGGTGGCAGATCTTAAGCGCAGTGATGCTAATACCATTAGATCGTCTTTTCCGGGTACTGGATCATATCTGCAAAATGACATCCTATCTTTGAATGCCTCAAGCCGCGATGAATAGGGAGACTGGAAAGGATTCTGTGTGTCCTTTAAATGCAATCTGTGTGTCGGTGGCGGGGTCTGTAGACCCGTTGTCGCACCTCCTGAGGCGGATGCTTGGGCATTATCTCTCCGCGGAGTCTGGATTTGGACTTGGATCTGTCTTTTAGTAAGATCGGGTAGTACTGGTTTCGGTAGATCCGTCTTCAGTGGGGGAAGTGGCGGAGGTATCGGAACAGGGGAGGTTTGTCGCGGTACCGGCGGAACTGGATCTGGGGGCGTAGTGCCACCCCCATCCCTGTCAGTAGGCAGGGCACGAACAGGCAGATTGGTGTAAGCTGGTGCTACATCCTCTAGATACGAATTCAGGAATATGTCTTTAGTAGTTTTATGCATTACTTTAGTTGGAACTAATGGTGTCGGTAAGTTTTTCGGTATCTCTGATTCAGTTTCGGATGTCCCATCTGCTATGAGATACATACCGTTTACAAGATTATTTCGGGCACGGTCTATTTGTTCTGTTTTGACTCGGATCCCTTCAGTAACTAATTCGTTTTCTCGTTCTTTATCTGATTCTTTAAGTCTGTCTTCTCTACGAAGTGCTTTGTCAGCACGCTTACGTGATTCCTTACGCCAAAATTCTATGGCGTCCTTCTGGGATTACAATAAACATATAGAGTCAGAAGGTCTGTTAAACAACGTAGCTGAGTCTATGAGGTCCTAATGAAGTGATCCTTTTGGATTGCACTGAACCAGGCCAAGTGGTCACGAGACACAGATATGTGTAAGATGTCCTATCAGCCCACCCATTCGGCGGAGCATCGTCATGTAGGACACCTAACCAGGGTGGTGAGTCCAAGCCCAGTGAATTGGCCAGACATCACACACTACTGGTCCATCATGAAAAAGTGTCCGTGCCACTGAGTGGTGCTGAAAAAGTGCAGTGCAAAACAAGGAATAAAGAATAAGTGATCTAAAATGACGGTCAGTGGCACGGACACTTTTTCATGATGGACCAGTAGTGTGTGATGTCTGGCCAATTCACTGGGCTTGGACTCACCACCCTGGTTAGGTGTCCTACATGACGATGACCACTTGGCCTGGTTCAGTGCAATCCAAAAGGATCACTTCATTAGGACCTCATAGACTCAGCTACGTTGTTTAACAGACCTTCTGACTCTATATGTTTATTGTAGTTTGATTAGGGGTATTGAGTTTGGTAGGTCTATAAAGATAGTCCCCTTGACCCTCCTCAACCTTTGTTTTCTAGTCCTTCTGGGATTGCCTAGCTTTCTTTTTCCATAATACTTCTTCTACCCTCATGATGCACTCAGCATCCCACGTTCCGCTAACAGGCCATCTGTGTCTCTCATTTAGGTGCTTGGTGTAATCGGCCCATAAATCTAGATATAATATGGCATCTATGCCGTGTTTTTGATACATAAAATTGCCTGGAGTGTCCCTAGGGGGGATAGGAATTTCTTCCTCTAGTAACCCTTTCCTAGTTCCGATCTGTTTTAACTTGCTGAGGAACGGCATCCTGCTTACTTGTTACTGAATGCTAGATCTTTATTCCTTGATACGAGTTGCTAGTTGATACAAGAAATACAATAATACACAATAAAACAGTCACATTCATACCACAACATTAATCACATAAAAACATTAAAGACATAGCTAACTACCCCCTACACTGAATGTACCGCTCAACGGTACGGATACACTGGTGTAACAGTGCAAAAATTCGGAATACTTTATATACTGCTAAACAGTACAGATACACTGCCTAAAAACAGTGCAGACCGGACTTGCGTACCCAAACCCGTCTAGATACGACCCAGCAATGGTACTCACCGGGAAGCACGGAAAACAGAAGGCCTCGGAAAACTCGACTGGACTCGACTCGGAAACTTCGGAAAACTTCGGAGAACTTTCGGAAAACTTCGGAAAACTGGTGGGCCTCTTCACACCTCGGACCTTGCTTCTTTCGGCTGGGCTCTGGTCGGGATCCTCCGCACTCCTCACCGCCTCGTCTGGGTACTGATCGCAGTCTTCGTCACCTCCGTGGGTCAGAGGGGGATGCAGGAAATCCTGCCAGTACACGTGTAGTCCGTCTAACTGATGGCAGGGGACACGGATTGCAACGCACCTACCGGCGCGTGAGGTGGGGGAGGGGTCCCTATTCGGGCGCCAAAATGACGTAAATAATTAATTTACTCTCTTAATTTCTATGCAGGTAAGTACTTAATCAATGATAACTCAATCAGAAGGAAAGAAAACAGAGTCCGTGGTGTTAGAGTTTCTAGGGGTTTTATTCCTCATAAAGGAATCAGGATATCCTGTTCTGACCACCACAGGGGTGTCAGAAGGGATAGATGAGCGCGCTCTCGTTTATTGACAATACATAGCTTATATACTTGATTTACATCATAAGGTTCAATGTAAGAGGCGTAACAGCTGAGAGAAGACAAGATAACAGTATACACGTGGTACCAATACATCATCAAGAGGCGTAAACTAGGCGTGAACTAGAGGTGTGTGCTAGAAACGTCACTGATAGGTGAAGCAAATGGGTGGCACCAAGGGGTGGTGCTAACAGAATGTTGCAATGTCAGCAGAAATCGGAAGCTTGGATGCGCGCGCAGCTGCATGACGTGTGATTGACGGGGTGCAGGGGACTTGACATTTACACGGACGGAAAGAGACAGAAGTCTGGCATGTCAGATCAACTTGTACTTCTATCATATCTGATATCTGATGTTTAGGAACTATACTATCTGGGCGGAAAGGTCTCTAGGGCAGAGGCTGTTCTATGCTAACTGTGGATGCGTGTATGAGCGCCTGAATGTCTATATGTGAAGCGTGGGGGCACGGGGCCTTCCATGGAAGCATGGCAACGGAGGCTATGAATTACTTGCATTAAGACAGGTCGGCCCTTTTGGCTCTGCAGCTGGAGAGGATGTTTACAGGATCTAGTAGGCAGGAATGTATTCTCGGGGAACGGAACAGATAACTCGAAGGTTATAGTCAGTCTTGGCAGAAAGCAGGCTTGAGCTGAGCGCGAGGGGCCGCGCTGAAAGTAGGACAGAGTTCACGAGTAGAGAGGTAGCCTGGGCAGAGCGAGGAGCCACAAAAGAGGTTCAGATGGCAGGAATTCAGGGCCTACTCTGGCTAGAGCAGGAAAATGTGAAAAGTGTACTACAAAAAGACGGTGGCATAGCATACTTAGGAACGGACTATATAATCCATTCATGGTGGATCTGAAAGAGGACAAGTTGACGGTGGACGCAAATGTATTTGCGTCTTCATAGCTGTCACAGGAGGGAAGTTACATGCACTTTAAGCTGGTACATGGAGTCGGTGGGGTACGCGCTAGGGAACACATCATGACCAAAATTTATTTTTCCTCACTACAAAGAGAGATATTTTGGATCAGGTTCCTAGGGACACAGGAACCAAAAGGTTTAAATGAAAAAATAGATTATACATGTTTTCTGTAATCAGTATACTGTAAGCCAGGCTAGAGGCATGTAGAGGTTTTGGCAAGCCTCTCTTTAGCATGAGTATATCAAAAAACACACCATACATGTGTTTCTGAGAGTTGTGTGATATGCAATAATGCACTGTAATTATTTGTTTAATCTGTACACAGAATCATTTCAACCCATCCTATGTATTTTCAATCATGAGCACTTGACTATCATTTGGTTATTTTGTCTTTTCTTCACCCTTTATTTCCCTTCCGTTATTTTGTTAGCGATGTGGTGTACTGGTCCGGAGGTCTTTTTTCGTTTCGTTCAGTGACCGCTCTAACATGGCGTCACCTATTGATTTTGCCTAGTCCGTTTTTACTGTCGTGAGCTTAACACTGAGTATGACGCTTCTTAACCCGGAAAGTCCGGTGTTTACTCCGCAATCAGCAGGAAGTAGATGAAGGTGCTGGTGATCAGCCTCATGGTAAGGAGTGGCGTTTTCAGGAGATAGCGTTATGGATTTATAAACTAGTAAGACGAAACTAAGGATGGTTTTGTATTATTTTTGTAGGTGGTATACTCTTATAGACACGGAAACGCGGTGGTTTCCATTTAAAAGAATCGAGGTAAGAGAATGCTTCGTTTGGCGTTTTGTTGGTCTCAGGATATTGGTACACGAGCTCAGCAGTTGTTTAAAGTCAGGTATTTTGTGTTTACAGGAACACTAATTTCTTGGTTCTGTTGTGAGTATAGCGCATTGGTTTATATTTTCACTTTCGAGGTGTGGTGGTGGTGTTTTGAGTTTTATCAGTGCATGATTTGGTCATTATATTTTCAGATGAAATGTAAAGTGATTGTTTGTTGTTTTGTGCATCCGTATGTTTTTCAAATTTGAATCTGATACTAAAAGATAATATTACAAAGTTGTTGATATAAAATGTTCATATCCACAGGCCCCTGAGGAAGAGTCCGTAAAGGACTCGAAATGCATCGGGCTACATCAACTATACACAGTCAAGAAAGATTTTGTTGATGCAGTGAAATGTTTTGATTTTGCAATATATGTTGAAATTTACTTAAAAATGAACTGATGATTAAAAATCATATTCTCGAATAAGAATGGTGAAATTGATATATGTGGAAATTTAGATTGTTATAATCAGGATTAAAATTTAGAATGATGATGCATCTGGTGTGATTTTTCCACCATTAGCAACAGTGCGCAGGGGTTGAGTGGTTCATTCACTCAAGTTAGGTTGACAATTCCATACCATGGCATACAAATCCGCCCCATCCAGTGGCCCTCTGGGGCAGGTGGCAGAGGCCCCAGAGAACGTTTTAGTGATATGCTCAGGAGTCAAGTATACCCAGTGTAGGTAGTAGTACAGTATCAGTTTAAAGTGAGCATAATGAAACCTGCTAGGGTATAGCCTAGAACAGTGAACCAGACTCTGTCTTTCTGTTCTTACCCCAGGGCTGCAGCCCAACGGTCCCACAGGGGAGTGGGATTGTGCTTAGTTTGAGAGTGCAGTGATCTGTAATGAAGTGTATTGGCACGTCTTTGTCCAGACGTGATGCAAATAGTTTAAAGACAATTTCTTCAGTAGGTTCTACCCCTTCTCTCCCCCAGAGTCGCTGCATAGTAGTTGTCACAGCACTATAAAGAATGAAATGGTGTGAGGGGACATCAAACGTAGTCATCAAATCTGGAAAGTCACGCAGTTGGCCATTGAGAAACCAATCGCCCATAGTGATCATACTCCGTTGCTCCCATTTCCACAACTCAGTCCTGTCACTTGCATGGGGACGATATAGGAGCATCAACAGAGGAAGGTCTTTAGTATAGGGAAATTGTGTGCTGGTCTATTGCAGCTCTCTGGTCCTCATACATTTAAGGGAGGACTGTAGCAGGTTCTCAGGTCCCACATAGGTCTGGAAATGGGGTGCGAAGAGCAGGGTGGTCAGGTGGCCCATGACAAGGCAAAACATTGGCCACTTCCATTGCTACCAAAACAAAGAGTATGTCAATGAGCCACCCATTTGAATTGAGCAGCTAAATAATAAAGCTCCAAAACTGGAACCACAAGTCCCACCTCATCGGTTGGCGGGCACAGCTTTCCCAGTGCTATGTGGCAGTGTTCAGAGTCCCAATTTGGTTGAATCAATAAGCTAATAATTTCCTTAAAAAGAGATCTGGGGAGCCAGACCGGTAGTGTGTAGAAGAAATAAAGGAGTTGTGGAAGGAATATCACCTTCAATAAAGCAATTCTACCCATTACAGAGAGAGGGATGGAGAGCCAGATGGGCATAGAGTAGTGGTAGGAGGCAAGGGTTGTTCTAATATTGCCCTCTGTGAGCTCCGATTCAATATGATGCACCTGAACTCCTAGCTAACTGAACACAACGGGTTCCCAATGCAAGGTAGAACCCACTTCAGGAAGGGGTGCCCGTGTGATATATAGTGGGGACGCATTAGATTTGTCCCATTTAGCCATTGAGCCAGAATGGCGGCCAAACTCTGCCAAAGTGGAGACAGCCCCCTCCACAACGAAGCACTCCCCACAAGTGTAAAGAAGGAGGTCATCCACGTAGAGTCATACACATATTGGCAATCACCGAGTCCACAGCCCCTAGTGATCCCTGCCGTACGAAGAGTACAGGCCAGAAGCTCATAGCCAAGGCAAATAAAAGAGAGGAGGGGGGCAACCTTGGAATGCACCCTTCACAATGATGTGTGGTGATGAAATACTAGAGTCAGTCTTCAACTGGAGGCACGTCCAGGTGAGGAAGCCTTCACCCACCTCCATATTAGACATAGTTGCATAAAAATACTTCCAGCATAGGGAGCCAAAGGCTTTTGCATTATCAACAGCATTGACAAGGGCTTTCTGATGGTTCCAAGGGCAGAGTCCATAACCTCTATCAGCAGGCGAACGTTACTCGCAGTACTCCAAGTAGGGGCAAATCCCAACTGATCCTCATGAACTAGACTCCCACTTGTTTGGTGAAAGGAGAGAGAACAAGGGGAGCTAAAGCACACAACAATTCTGTCAGAGCCCTCCTTCCCAGGGGACCCCCTGACACAAACACTGACAGTAAAACTGCCAACTGCCCAGACCTATAAGTATGCCATCAGCAACTCCAATAAAACCTACACTCGAGCAGAGCACCAGTGGCAGATACAGTAGGTTCATATAATGTAATTTGCAGTGCCAGGGGAGATCTGAGGAAGAACAGTACTAGGGTTAGATCTAGGACCATTGTTGGAGTCCGAGCTGGTTGTCTCCCCTGTCGTGTGCCCCAGTAAAGAAGCCGCAGCCTAAACCGGATCCCTGTCATCCCGGGCCTGAAGTGGGGTAGGGCAAGCCCGTTCACTCCTACACCAGCATTTATGCTTGGTCGATCTCAGGGGACCCACCCAGCTCATCAGGACGGGGTGTCCATCATGGACATCAAGTCAGGCACAGGCCTATTCCAAGGTGGCAAAGAATGTGGCCTGGCCATCCAGTTGGATCTGCAGCCTGGGAAGGAACTTCCAAAACACAAGAGGAAGTAGAGAGGTACTGATAGAATCACCCTCCAATTAGATATGCATAAACAAATGGATTCTATCAATGTGAAGTGAAAAAAATATATAATATTAATTTCTGTGAATTGTGGGAAGATTCACTCTCTCTTAAGGTGGTAAAGATGAGAGCACAATGTGCTTGTTAAAATACCCCTCACACACTAAAAAAATCCAATAGTGTCATGCTTCATCATTGGGGTCTTCCCGTCCCTCTACGGGGCGGGGCGTGCTACGACCTGGCGAACTACGCGGGAGCACTGATAATGTGACAAGGCTATGTGATGGTGCAAGGTGAGGTGTGTCAGTGAAGTGTAGGGACCTAATAGTGTGTGGGAAAAACAAAAAGTTAAAAATCCTCTGGCTAGTGGAAAAAAACAATTTATTCACTTCCCTAGCTGGGGACGTTAAGAAGGGGGTTTTGGGGTAGAGCAAATAGCCACTACCTGGTCTACATGTTTCGTAAGCAGTCCCCTACTGCTTACTCATCAGGACCTTCTAGTGGCCCCTACTAAAAAATAGCTCAGTTGCTAAATATAGTAAGCCTGTCGTCCTAAAAACTAACAGTAAAAATAAACTGATAGTTTTATGCTTCAGGGCATGAGCTGGCCCAGGGAAGCTACGATTCTCAAAAAGAACCTAAATAGGTCTCTGTAAGGAAAAGAGGAGGAAACAAAAAGGACAAATCTTTACCAATTGTCATTCAATTCGAGACACGACGTTTATGTAGCGCCACAATGCCCACGGGTCATTCAAGTTATGCCCAACTCATAAAGGTTATAATTAAAGCTTTATGGACAGAGTGATGATGCAATCTGCCATCCCCTGTGAGTCCGTTTGCTTAACGAACATATTGTTGCCCCACATAATTGAGGGCGGATTCATATTATCACACACATTCATTCATAACTCGATGCCCACATAGGCTCACACACAAGGTTAAAAAGAGGAATTCGTTTTTCAATTAGTCACCCGGCAAAATTTTCTACCGTGCTGATATCATGACCCATGTTCGTTTAAAAACCATGACACACACATAAGATGTCATTACGGAAATTCATACATACTGCTGAGGCGGAAATGAATGTGCCTCATGAGCTGGCAGTCGATAGGTGTTTCAATGCGGTAATCTGTAAGGAAAAAGAGCCGCGCCCATAGTGTCAGAGCACGCAACCTTACTGCAATGTTGCCATTGTTTAAGACCAGGGTTTAACGACGTCTGGTAGCGTCTTTTACTTACAGTAGCCGCGCAAGGTTAATACCTTACTTCTATCCGTCCTGCCGCTCTGGAGAGTGCTCGCGTTAGAAGCCCAGTGCTGCTTATGACTTCCCTGAGTGCCGGACACGTGTGGAAAAACTAGAACGCTCACCTAAGATGGCCGCCCCTGGTGGAACGCGGGGTGTGCAAATTAGGTAGTCTCTTCACTATGTCTATTCCGTTTTGTATCTGCAGTGGCTTTATTAAATAATTCACAATTATTTACAATCTTAAACCCGAAGGTCGCGCTTCATGTTAAAAAAAAGTTACACCCAAAATCTTTGATGAAAAGAGGGTGATTGTGAGTGCGATGGTTTATCAGATTCATCAGTCCTTCAGGGTGGATACAAAATGGTAGTTGGTCCCATATTGGCACTGCTGTAGGACGATAAAGTGGTTATGGTAGTCTACAGCTGGGCCCACGGAATATCATCGTTGAGCCCATATTTGTTTGACTGGACACGGAAAACCCATCTTTGTTCCTTCTCCAGTAGATATTTCTCGTGGTCAATCTGCTCAATCACTGTCCACATTATATCTCCAGGTTTATGCCCGCTTTCAAGAAAGTGGTTGGTCAGTTTCGTGCTTGACTTTTTACACTTGATAGTGCTCTTATGTTCGCCTATTCTTATTTTCACCGCCCTGCTCGTCATGCCGATGTACTCGAGATTGCAGGGGCAAGTGATCATATAGACGACATTTGAACTGTTACAGTTACTGAAGCTTCTCTGCTCCCATGTAGTTCCATTCTTGAAAGTTAGTTTCTTACTTTTCTTGGTGAGACAGCATACCTTGCATCCACCGCAGGGGTAGTGTCCTTGTGCCAAACTGGACTTGCCAGAGATCTTGGCCTCTTTCGGTCTAGTATGTACCAGGATATCTCTGACACTTTGAGCCCTTTTGTGAGAGAACATGGGTTTTGGAATATCAAGGTCACCACTGTTCAGAATTTTCCAATTCTTATTGATTATTTTGGTGACTTGATCAGAATTCGTGTTATATGTTGTGATACATATTGGTCTCTGTATGTCCGCCTTCTTTACTTTGTCCTCGAGTAGGCTCTCCCTACAATTGTTCCTGGCTCTTTTGTACGCTTGACTGATGATCCTTTGTGGATAGTTCCTTTTTTGTAACTTTATCCTTAGGTCGTCGGATTGAGATTTGAAGTTGTCAATTTCGGTGCAGTTCCTGCGGAGACGCAGGAACTGCCCATAGGGAAGATTGTCCCTCAGATGTCTTGGGTGGAAACTTTGATACATTAAGAGGCAGTTCTTTGAGGTGCTCTTAAAATGTGTGGTCGTCATGAGTCTGCCATTCTTTGGGAAAATATTCAAGTCCAGGAATACCAAGTTGGTGTTAGAGGTGACACTGGTGAATTTGAGGAACTCGTCCTGATAATTCAACCACGTGAGGAACTGCTGGGCAGTTCTCTCATCTCCATCCCAGATGATGAGGATGTCGTCAATATACCTCTTCCAAGTTAAGATCTTCGGTCGGAAGGGATTGGAGGCATTTAGGATTCTTGTCTCCTCAAGATGGTGGACATAGAGACCAGCTATACTGGGAGCAAATGTGCTTCCCATGCTGGTCCCATGCTTTTGAAGATATAGGGTGCCATTGTGTTCAAAAAAGTTGTCTTTTAGTGCTAAAGAACAACATTCCATCACCACGTTCCGTGGGGTGTGGTACTCCCAGTCATCCGTGAAGAGAACATCTTCTATGATTGCCAGCGTTTCATTGTGGGGCAAGCTGGTATATAGACTTTCTACATCACAGCTGATTAACAGTTGTGAGTTAGGATCAAAAGACACTTCCTCAAGTAGATTCAGCACATCCTTGGTATCTCTCAGGTACGTTGATGTTTTTTGTACCATGGGTCTTAGAAATGCGTCCGCAAATCTAGAGACTGGTTCAAGGACCGACCCGATCCCCGATACGATAGGTCTTCCTGGGGGATTTACCAGATCCTTGTGGATCTTCGGTAGGATATATAGATAGGGGGTTCTTGGATTCTTTTGACATAAAAACTCCCCTTCTTTGTTGGTAATCCAATTATGGGACAGTGCTTCTTCAACCATGGTTTTGATTTTAGTAGCTATTCTCTCCGTGGGATCAGTTTGTAGGATCTCGTAGTTCCTTTCATCTTGGAGTAGCCTGGCGCATTCTCTGTCATATTGTTCTTTTTTCAACAGAACAGTCGCCCCGCCCTTGTCCGCTGGTTTTATGATCACTTCTTTTTTATTACTCAGTTCACGAAGTGCTTGTCGTTCATCTTTTGAAACATTCTGAAAGATTCTTTTCTGCGTGGGGTCAAGGGATTCAAGATCCTTCATGACCGCCTTTTCGAAAGTCAGAAGTTCGATGGGAAGAGTATTGTTCATGGGAGTGAAGGTGGATCGTGGCCTTAACCCTGTGTCACCCTGTTCATAGTTGTCTTGTTTGTCTTTGAAAAAGACCTGTAATTTGATTCTTCTTATGAATTCCTGGACTTCTTTGCACAAGTGGAACTTGTCCATGTTGGCTGTAGGAACATATCCTAGACCTTTTTCTAGAACACTTTGCTGTGAGGCCGATAGTTCTGAGCCTGTCAAGTTTACAACTAAACTCATTTCCGGTTCCTCGATGCCCCTGTCATACTCCTGGTTGACACTCTCGGGGTTTCTTCCTCTTCGGTTTCCCAGTGTACGGAGTTGCCTCTCCGGTTCCTCCCTTTGTTTTGTCCTCGGCGTGACCCTAAAAAAGGAGCCGGATTTTCAAAGTACCCATAGTCTTGTTGGTATCCCCATGGTGGAAAGGGGGCATTAGGGTGTTGGAAAGGAGGTGGCCCATATTGTTGGGGAGGATACATCATTTGTTGGGGGTAGCTGTTCCATCCCCGCATGCCACGTTGATTGGGTCGTCGAAAGTTCCTTCGTGTGCCCTGGTACCTTGGGCTTTTGTTGCCACTTGAATTGGAGCTACTTGATCCTGCTTCTGAGGAATCATCATTAGAAACATTATCACCCGATGGTTTATAGTTATCTTTAATATAGGGGTAGATCTTCTCCTTACTCCACCTGCTGGTGTCTTTTTTAAGTTTCTCATATTTGCTGTCTTTGAGGTTTAATTCAAAGTCATTCAATGTTTTATTCAGCTCTTCCAGATATTTTTTTAGATTTGCTGGGGATTCGTAGCTTTTGAGACGTACTTCGATGGCCTGTATTTCCACTTTCAGATCAGTCGCTAGTCTACTTGCCGTTTTTATAATCAAGACGATCCAGTCTCGTGTGCATCTCCACGAGATCTGGGACCAGTCGATTTTGAAAGTCTTATCTTCCAGAAATATGAATGGTTCATTACGAACCACGAGGCCGGCTGGAGCAGTGTTAACCTTTAGGTACTCGGACATGAGTAACCCATGAATGGCAGTTTTTATTTGGGTTCTCCTCAGTTCTTCCAGTTCATCCCAGTCGCTATTCTTAACGGTGGGGCACCCGGAATTTAACCCTTCAAAAGTTCCTAGGGTGGCCATTAGATTGGAAATCTCATCTTCAGTAAATCCAAGGCCTAGATCGGCCATTGTGATTTCAGTAGAGTGGTAACTCCTCTATTCACCTCGTGTGAAAAACCTCAGGGAGCAGAATCACAAAGTTGGTGTGAATACTTGAATCCTTGTCAACTTCCGCAGCTGCACGCTGCCAGTAATTCCAAAACACAAGAGGAAGTAGAGAGGTACTGATAGAATCACCCTCCAATTAGATATGCATAAACAAATGGATTCTATCAATGTGAAGTGAAAAAAATATATAATATTAATTTCTGTGAATTGTGGGAAGATTCACTCTCTCTTAAGGTGGTAAAGATGAGAGCACAATGTGCTTGTTAAAATACCCCTCACACACTAAAAAAATCCAATAGTGTCATGCTTCATCATTGGGGTCTTCCCGTCCCTCTACGGGGCGGGGCGTGCTACGACCTGGCGAACTACGCGGGAGCACTGATAATGTGACAAGGCTATGTGATGGTGCAAGGTGAGGTGTGTCAGTGAAGTGTAGGGACCTAATAGTGTGTGGGAAAAACAAAAAGTTAAAAATCCTCTGGCTAGTGGAAAAAAACAATTTATTCACTTCCCTAGCTGGGGACGTTAAGAAGGGGGTTTTGGGGTAGAGCAAATAGCCACTACCTGGTCTACATGTTTCGTAAGCAGTCCCCTACTGCTTACTCATCAGGACCTTCTAGTGGCCCCTACTAAAAAATAGCTCAGTTGCTAAATATAGTAAGCCTGTCGTCCTAAAAACTAACAGTAAAAATAAACTGATAGTTTTATGCTTCAGGGCATGAGCTGGCCCAGGGAAGCTACGATTCTCAAAAAGAACCTAAATAGGTCTCTGTAAGGAAAAGAGGAGGAAACAAAAAGGACAAATCTTTACCAATTGTCATTCAATTCGAGACACGACGTTTATGTAGCGCCACAATGCCCACGGGTCATTCAAGTTATGCCCAACTCATAAAGGTTATAATTAAAGCTTTATGGACAGAGTGATGATGCAATCTGCCATCCCCTGTGAGTCCGTTTGCTTAACGAACTCATGAGGCACATTCATTTCCGCCTCAGCAGTATGTATGAATTTCCGTAATGACATCTTATGTGTGTGTCATGGTTTTTAAACGAACATGGGTCATGATATCAGCACGGTAGAAAATTTTGCCGGGTGACTAATTGAAAAACGAATTCCTCTTTTTAACCTTGTGTGTGAGCCTATGTGGGCATCGAGTTATGAATGAATGTGTGTGATAATATGAATCCGCCCTCAATTATGTGGGGCAACAATATGTTCGTTAAGCAAACGGACTCACAGGGGATGGCAGATTGCATCATCACTCTGTCCATAAAGCTTTAATTATAACCTTTATGAGTTGGGCATAACTTGAATGACCCGTGGGCATTGTGGCGCTACATAAACGTCGTGTCTCGAATTGAATGACAATTGGTAAAGATTTGTCCTTTTTGTTTCCTCCTCTTTTCCTTACAGAGACCTATTTAGGTTCTTTTTGAGAATCGTAGCTTCCCTGGGCCAGCTCATGCCCTGAAGCATAAAACTATCAGTTTATTTTTACTGTTAGTTTTTAGGACGACAGGCTTACTATATTTAGCAACTGAGCTATTTTTTAGTAGGGGCCACTAGAAGGTCCTGATGAGTAAGCAGTAGGGGACTGCTTACGAAACATGTAGACCAGGTAGTGGCTATTTGCTCTACCCCAAAACCCCCTTCTTAACGTCCCCAGCTAGGGAAGTGAATAAATTGTTTTTTTCCACTAGCCAGAGGATTTTTAACTTTTTGTTTTTCCCACACACTATTAGGTCCCTACACTTCACTGACACACCTCACCTTGCACCATCACATAGCCTTGTCACATTATCAGTGCTCCCGCGTAGTTCGCCAGGTCGTAGCACGCCCCGCCCCGTAGAGGGACGGGAAGACCCCAATGATGAAGCATGACACTATTGGATTTTTTTAGTGTGTGAGGGGTATTTTAACAAGCACATTGTGCTCTCATCTTTACCACCTTAAGAGAGAGTGAATCTTCCCACAATTCACAGAAATTAATATTATATATTTTTTTCACTTCACATTGATAGAATCCATTTGTTTATGCATATCTAATTGGAGGGTGATTCTATCAGTACCTCTCTACTTCCTCTTGTGTTTTGGAATTACTGGCAGCGTGCAGCTGCGGAAGTTGACAAGGATTCAAGTATTCACACCAACTTTGTGATTCTGCTCCCTGAGGTTTTTCACACGAGGTGAATAGAGGAGTTACCACTCTACTGAAATCACAATGGCCGATCTAGGCCTTGGATTTACTGAAGATGAGATTTCCAATCTAATGGCCACCCTAGGAACTTTTGAAGGGTTAAATTCCGGGTGCCCCACCGTTAAGAATAGCGACTGGGATGAACTGGAAGAACTGAGGAGAACCCAAATAAAAACTGCCATTCATGGGTTACTCATGTCCGAGTACCTAAAGGTTAACACTGCTCCAGCCGGCCTCGTGGTTCGTAATGAACCATTCATATTTCTGGAAGATAAGACTTTCAAAATCGACTGGTCCCAGATCTCGTGGAGATGCACACGAGACTGGATCGTCTTGATTATAAAAACGGCAAGTAGACTAGCGACTGATCTGAAAGTGGAAATACAGGCCATCGAAGTACGTCTCAAAAGCTACGAATCCCCAGCAAATCTAAAAAAATATCTGGAAGAGCTGAATAAAACATTGAATGACTTTGAATTAAACCTCAAAGACAGCAAATATGAGAAACTTAAAAAAGACACCAGCAGGTGGAGTAAGGAGAAGATCTACCCCTATATTAAAGATAACTATAAACCATCGGGTGATAATGTTTCTAATGATGATTCCTCAGAAGCAGGATCAAGTAGCTCCAATTCAAGTGGCAACAAAAGCCCAAGGTACCAGGGCACACGAAGGAACTTTCGACGACCCAATCAACGTGGCATGCGGGGATGGAACAGCTACCCCCAACAAATGATGTATCCTCCCCAACAATATGGGCCACCTCCTTTCCAACACCCTAATGCCCCCTTTCCACCATGGGGATACCAACAAGACTATGGGTACTTTGAAAATCCGGCTCCTTTTTTAGGGTCACGCCGAGGACAAAACAAAGGGAGGAACCGGAGAGGCAACTCCGTACACTGGGAAACCGAAGAGGAAGAAACCCCGAGAGTGTCAACCAGGAGTATGACAGGGGCATCGAGGAACCGGAAATGAGTTTAGTTGTAAACTTGACAGGCTCAGAACTATCGGCCTCACAGCAAAGTGTTCTAGAAAAAGGTCTAGGATATGTTCCTACAGCCAACATGGACAAGTTCCACTTGTGCAAAGAAGTCCAGGAATTCATAAGAAGAATCAAATTACAGGTCTTTTTCAAAGACAAACAAGACAACTATGAACAGGGTGACACAGGGTTAAGGCCACGATCCACCTTCACTCCCATGAACAATACTCTTCCCATCGAACTTCTGACTTTCGAAAAGGCGGTCATGAAGGATCTTGAATCCCTTGACCCCACGCAGAAAAGAATCTTTCAGAATGTTTCAAAAGATGAACGACAAGCACTTCGTGAACTGAGTAATAAAAAAGAAGTGATCATAAAACCAGCGGACAAGGGCGGGGCGACTGTTCTGTTGAAAAAAGAACAATATGACAGAGAATGCGCCAGGCTACTCCAAGATGAAAGGAACTACGAGATCCTACAAACTGATCCCACGGAGAGAATAGCTACTAAAATCAAAACCATGGTTGAAGAAGCACTGTCCCATAATTGGATTACCAACAAAGAAGGGGAGTTTTTATGTCAAAAGAATCCAAGAACCCCCTATCTATATATCCTACCGAAGATCCACAAGGATCTGGTAAATCCCCCAGGAAGACCTATCGTATCGGGGATCGGGTCGGTCCTTGAACCAGTCTCTAGATTTGCGGACGCATTTCTAAGACCCATGGTACAAAAAACATCAACGTACCTGAGAGATACCAAGGATGTGCTGAATCTACTTGAGGAAGTGTCTTTTGATCCTAACTCACAACTGTTAATCAGCTGTGATGTAGAAAGTCTATATACCAGCTTGCCCCACAATGAAACGCTGGCAATCATAGAAGATGTTCTCTTCACGGATGACTGGGAGTACCACACCCCACGGAACGTGGTGATGGAATGTTGTTCTTTAGCACTAAAAGACAACTTTTTTGAACACAATGGCACCCTATATCTTCAAAAGCATGGGACCAGCATGGGAAGCACATTTGCTCCCAGTATAGCTGGTCTCTATGTCCACCATCTTGAGGAGACAAGAATCCTAAATGCCTCCAATCCCTTCCGACCGAAGATCTTAACTTGGAAGAGGTATATTGACGACATCCTCATCATCTGGGATGGAGATGAGAGAACTGCCCAGCAGTTCCTCACGTGGTTGAATTATCAGGACGAGTTCCTCAAATTCACCAGTGTCACCTCTAACACCAACTTGGTATTCCTGGACTTGAATATTTTCCCAAAGAATGGCAGACTCATGACGACCACACATTTTAAGAGCACCTCAAAGAACTGCCTCTTAATGTATCAAAGTTTCCACCCAAGACATCTGAGGGACAATCTTCCCTATGGGCAGTTCCTGCGTCTCCGCAGGAACTGCACCGAAATTGACAACTTCAAATCTCAATCCGACGACCTAAGGATAAAGTTACAAAAAAGGAACTATCCACAAAGGATCATCAGTCAAGCGTACAAAAGAGCCAGGAACAATTGTAGGGAGAGCCTACTCGAGGACAAAGTAAAGAAGGCGGACATACAGAGACCAATATGTATCACAACATATAACACGAATTCTGATCAAGTCACCAAAATAATCAATAAGAATTGGAAAATTCTGAACAGTGGTGACCTTGATATTCCAAAACCCATGTTCTCTCACAAAAGGGCTCAAAGTGTCAGAGATATCCTGGTACATACTAGACCGAAAGAGGCCAAGATCTCTGGCAAGTCCAGTTTGGCACAAGGACACTACCCCTGCGGTGGATGCAAGGTATGCTGTCTCACCAAGAAAAGTAAGAAACTAACTTTCAAGAATGGAACTACATGGGAGCAGAGAAGCTTCAGTAACTGTAACAGTTCAAATGTCGTCTATATGATCACTTGCCCCTGCAATCTCGAGTACATCGGCATGACGAGCAGGGCGGTGAAAATAAGAATAGGCGAACATAAGAGCACTATCAAGTGTAAAAAGTCAAGCACGAAACTGACCAACCACTTTCTTGAAAGCGGGCATAAACCTGGAGATATAATGTGGACAGTGATTGAGCAGATTGACCACGAGAAATATCTACTGGAGAAGGAACAAAGATGGGTTTTCCGTGTCCAGTCAAACAAATATGGGCTCAACGATGATATTCCGTGGGCCCAGCTGTAGACTACCATAACCACTTTATCGTCCTACAGCAGTGCCAATATGGGACCAACTACCATTTTGTATCCACCCTGAAGGACTGATGAATCTGATAAACCATCGCACTCACAATCACCCTCTTTTCATCAAAGATTTTGGGTGTAACTTTTTTTTAACATGAAGCGCGACCTTCGGGTTTAAGATTGTAAATAATTGTGAATTATTTAATAAAGCCACTGCAGATACAAAACGGAATAGACATAGTGAAGAGACTACCTAATTTGCACACCCCGCGTTCCACCAGGGGCGGCCATCTTAGGTGAGCGTTCTAGTTTTTCCACACGTGTCCGGCACTCAGGGAAGTCATAAGCAGCACTGGGCTTCTAACGCGAGCACTCTCCAGAGCGGCAGGACGGATAGAAGTAAGGTATTAACCTTGCGCGGCTACTGTAAGTAAAAGACGCTACCAGACGTCGTTAAACCCTGGTCTTAAACAATGGCAACATTGCAGTAAGGTTGCGTGCTCTGACACTATGGGCGCGGCTCTTTTTCCTTACAGATTACCGCATTGAAACACCTATCGACTGCCAGCTCATGAGGCACATTCATTTCCGCCTCAGCAGTATGTATGAATTTCCGTAATGACATCTTATGTGTGTGTCATGGTTTTTAAACGAACATGGGTCATGATATCAGCACGGTAGAAAATTTTGCCGGGTGACTAATTGAAAAACGAATTCCTCTTTTTAACCTTGTGTGTGAGCCTATGTGGGCATCGAGTTATGAATGAATGTGTGTGATAATATGAATCCGCCCTCAATTATGTGGGGCAACAATATGTTCGTTAAGCAAACGGACTCACAGGGGATGGCAGATTGCATCATCACTCTGTCCATAAAGCTTTAATTATAACCTTTATGAGTTGGGCATAACTTGAATGACCCGTGGGCATTGTGGCGCTACATAAACGTCGTGTCTCGAATTGAATGACAATTGGTAAAGATTTGTCCTTTTTGTTTCCTCCTCTTTTCCTTACAGAGACCTATTTAGGTTCTTTTTGAGAATCGTAGCTTCCCTGGGCCAGCTCATGCCCTGAAGCATAAAACTATCAGTTTATTTTTACTGTTAGTTTTTAGGACGACAGGCTTACTATATTTAGCAACTGAGCTATTTTTTAGTAGGGGCCACTAGAAGGTCCTGATGAGTAAGCAGTAGGGGACTGCTTACGAAACATGTAGACCAGGTAGTGGCTATTTGCTCTACCCCAAAACCCCCTTCTTAACGTCCCCAGCTAGGGAAGTGAATAAATTGTTTTTTTCCACTAGCCAGAGGATTTTTAACTTTTTGTTTTTCCCACACACTATTAGGTCCCTACACTTCACTGACACACCTCACCTTGCACCATCACATAGCCTTGTCACATTATCAGTGCTCCCGCGTAGTTCGCCAGGTCGTAGCACGCCCCGCCCCGTAGAGGGACGGGAAGACCCCAATGATGAAGCATGACACTATTGGATTTTTTTAGTGTGTGAGGCCTGGGAAGGAACAACAGGGCATAAGGGACAGGCAATTCACATAAATGCTTCTTGGTGGCAATTAAAGATGCCCTGTGTTGCTGCACTGCCGCATTATAATCCAGGAATATGGAGATTTTTGCATTATCTATGTGAAAGGGGCCCACTATATGAGCCTTTCGAAGTAGATAGTCTCTGTCCCTGTAATGGAGCAGGCAGGCCACCACTGCCCTTGCAGGCGTGGGTGGAGGTCGAAGCAAAGCAATCTTCGATGTTCCCTCAATGTATTCAGGAAGCCTGGTCACTCTAATGTTATTACTCTGGGCCCTCCCCTCCTGGTTCTCAAGCCTGGTTTTGAGTGACATCACTTGCTGTGACATATGGAGGAGTGGGGAGGCATGTTCCTTTCCAGTAGGTGTTATTTCAGCCACTGAGGTTTTAACAGTACAAATCCGGCCAGCTATTTTGTGATGCCCATCTTACAGAACGTTGTGATAAAACACCAGTGTGTCTATCTTAGTTTCCAGACCTTACTACGTGGAACTAATGGCTGCCACAATAGAATCTAGTTTGTCACCTGTGTCTGGATGAAACACCAGGGGTTCGCCAGAGGGTTGCAGGTGAAGGGAATTCTAGACCCTGGCTCCCCTTGGGGAGCCCCCCCTTCCTTAAAATATGTGCCCCATATCTCTTGGAGGGGCAACAGGGCATCTGGAGTAGTAAGCAAGGTGGTACAGTAATAGGTACTTCTAACAAGCTCCCCTCAGGGTACTCCCGCAAGGGTTGCATTGGCAGCGATGGTAGACTGGTAATAAGAAGGGGTAAATGCAGTAGTAAATGAATGGGTGTGAACTTCACACTGAAGCAAGTCCCTGCCAGGGCTGTCTAGCATGTCTTCCTGCTGGAAGAGGACACCATCTTGCCACTCCTCATGGCCAGGAGGATTGGTTGCAATCTAAATGGTCAGGGACACTCTCACATCAGCAGTCCAACGGGGGGCTTGGATGGCAAACAGGGCAATGGTTCCTGTGGGAAGACGAAGATCAATGCTATGGCTGTTGCCCCATCCCTATGATAGAGGCAATTAAAACATTTGAGATTGGGAAGAAATTAAAGAGAATCTTGAAGATTTTTACATTGAAGCACAGAATGTAGGATTCCAGATGACAAGGTGACAAGTGTATGAAGATTGAGAGTTCGGAGACAAGTTGTTGGCATGAAGGATCAATTCGTTCTCCATCACTGATGAAACAGATTGGCCACATTTTCTATGATGATAGGTAGGCTAGAAAGGAATATTACCACAATTACAATCCATCCAATAATGCAGTAGATCTAATAGTACACCTCACAGAGCAAGAAAATAATAATGGAAAAAATGGATAAAACAAGCTTTTCAATTGGAGAAGATGTTTTCCCATCTGCATGATTAAGCTTGTTTTAGTTGAACTATAAGCTCCTTTAATCAGACTGTTTAATTGTATTTAAAATGGAGGTAGAATCCCACCTTCTTTTCACAAGGATATATTTGTCAGAATTTAAAAATTAGAAAAGATTCTCAAGGTCCAAACACATGCTGTCTGATTACCATACTTAATTCAGACTATAACATTTTTGCTAAGGTTCTTGTCAGTTAGTTAGTTACCACTACTAAGGAATTTATCGATTGAGTGCAAAATGGATTTACTCCCTACAGACAGCTGATGCCACCACAATTTGTTACAGAAGTAGTTGTTTTTTTTATTGCTCATGGGTGAATTAAAGTCGAGGAGCTAGGGTTGAGTAAGTGTTGAATGGGTTTTCCGGAGGTACATCCCTACTCTGATGGACCCTGAAGGTGGAAAAAGTTACTTGCAAGGATTACAGTTCTTAATTTAAGAGAGAAGATATAACTAAAAATGGAAAATGTAGACTTCGATCAAACTCATCTCATACCAGAGGGCATTGGGAGACAGCATCTTATTCAATGTAGTGAATCTAGATTTTTTCGTTTTTAAAATAAAACCTTTAACTCGCAGACAAGAGTGAGCACTGCAGCTAACCAACCATTTTGCATATCACTCTGGTATGTGCAGGTCGTCATATGACTAGGGTTGAAGTACAGCCCAATTAGGTTTCAGCTTTGTTGAGTTTGTACACCTTTCTAGGAATTCAATAGTATGAGTGAATCCCTAGGCATAACTGACCTGTCTCAGCTCAATGGGAGAAGCTAAAATCTGCGCTTTTCAAAGATTGCATATGCTCTTTTTATGTCACCTACTTTTATTCCTGATCTAGGGCCATATGTATGAAGATTCCGATTTGCGATTCGGAATCTGCGATTTTTACCGAATCGCAGATTCGGAATAGCAAATCGGATTGTATCAACATAATCGCAAATATTTAGCGATTCGGATAAAATCGCTAAATATTTGCGAGAAAGACAATTGCGATTCCTTAATTGTGAAAAATCGCATTATTACGATTCCGTAACGGGAAAAATCGCTAAATTGTGATTTTTCGGAAATCAGCCAATCGCAATCTTGATGCAGTTTGATGACATCACCATCCAGGAAGTGACTGACTACCCATGCTGCAACAGTATTGTTTGTGAGAGAGTGGGGGAGTGAGGATTGCTACTGAGGAGCCATGGCTGAGAGTGGGAACAAGGAATTGCCTGCAACCCAGCAGGAGCAGCAGGAAGGAGAAACTTCTAGAAAGAGAAAGATGAAGTTCTCAGAAGCTGAACTGGAAACACTCATTACTGAAATGGTGCCAAACCACGATTTGTTGTTTGGAAAGAACTCACTCAAGGTGCCTGAGGCAAGGAAAAGACGCATCTGGGCAGGCATACAGGCAAAAGTCAATGCCCTGGGAGTTACACACAGGAGTGTGGAGGTACTGCGCAAGCGCTGGTACGACCTGCGCCAGCGCTCAAAAGAAAAGTTGGCAGCCCGGCTGGAGCAGTCACAGCTCACCGGTGGAGGGACCTCCAAAGTACCAGAATCTACACCGCTTGAGGAACTTGTAGAGGGAACACTGGTTCCAGAGAGTGTGGCGGGCGTGTCTGTGCTAGACAGCTCTGACCAACCAACTTACAGACCAGGTAAGATGCATGCCATCACACCCCAGACCCCCCCCCCCCCCCCCCTGCCCCCTGCAGCAACCTAGGAATTAGGGGAACCACATGTCACGCTAGAGCAAGTACACAGGCAGTCACAGCAATGCATTGTGGGAGATGTAGTCACATGAAAAATAAATGTTGTGAGAAGCAGCCACGCTAGGCAATTTCACATGTGCAGGTCAGGAAAGGGGAATAAAAAAAGTAAAGTAAGGCTAAGCTGTGAAATATTTTATTTTCACATTGGAAATTAGTACAGTAAATTATTGTGTGCTGTTCTATCCACAGCACCTGCAACTAATAAGCCCACAGGCAGTGGAAGAGAGACAGAACCTCCAGACTCTGGAGATGCAGGGCAGGAGCATGAAACAGATGGGGAGGACAGCCCTGTCATTCCACCAAAGAGACCCAGGAGGAAGATTGTGAGGCCATTGGCAGTCATGGAGGACGATGATGAGGACACCAATAACAATGTGCAGTCTGATGCCATAGGTTCACAGCAGGAGTCAAGGCCACGACACAGCCAAGGTCCACAGGGCACAGGCAGGCGTAGACCCCGCACGGCCAGCAGCTCCGTTGATCAGCAGGAAGACTCAGTTTTCACAGGGCTGGAATCGAACATGCTCCAGGTGCAGCGCCTACAAGCCAAACACATGAAGGCTTTACAGCGTGAGATGAGGGCAGGGCTCAGGGGCATACGGGAAGAAATGAGGGGTGCTGTGCAACTGCTTCGTGATGAGTTGCGTGCTGAACGCGCTACTAGGCGCAGAGAGCTGGGCCGCATGGAACGGTACACACGCGCAATCAACCGCCTGGCCTCATCAACCAATATTCTGTCTAGACGCACCATTGCAACACAGCGTGAGTTCTCACACGGCATACAGGACATCGCCACTGTCGTTGTGCAGTCTACATCTGCTCTGGATGAACTGCGTGCCCTACGTACCACAGGCCCTGGAGTACTGACTCCAAGTGAGGAGGACTCCCAGTCAGTGTGGAGCTCCACCACCCCACCACCCACCGTAGAGAGGTGCCGTAGTGGCAGGAGCAACAGGCCTGCTACATACCATTAGAATGTGCAGCCAAATATCAATGATTAGCAGGGGCCACATATGGACAACTACAGTGTTGACTTTGCACACCCTCCAGTTACTTAGTTGCACTGTCAATTAAACATGTGCATTAGATTGGGAGTGTATGTACTTGCCTATAAGGATGTGTGGCATTGTTGCTGTAGCTATTAAAACACAGTTGCACAGATTGAAGTTGTCATTGTGTCATTATTTCTCACCTAGAAGTAGTTGCGCGTAATCTCATCACGCCTCTGGCGCCCAGCTGCACCACCAGCTACGCCAGCTGCCATGCGTCCAGGTCCAGGCCCCTCCACGTCAGAGGATTCAGATTCGCTCAATTCCACTGGTGTGCCTTTCCTGGTAGCGATATTGTGCAGCATGGCACATGCTACAACAATTTTGCAGCAAGTTTCAGGGCTGTATTGGAGTGCTCCTCCACTTTTGTGAATGCACCGGAATCTGCTCTTCAATATGCCAAAGGTTCTCTCAATGGTGCCTCTTGTAGAAATGTGTGCCCGGTTGTAGCGCCGCTCCCCAGCATTAGCAGGATTGAGGTAGGGTGTCATGATAAAATCCCAGACTGCATAAGCACTGTCACCTGTGGTTGGAAATGTAAACGGTTAGTCACTGGAATGCACATGCTAGTCAGTTGCAATGTGCCCTATGTATGTGAGGATTTACCTAGTAAGTATCCCTCGCCAAAATCCCCTCTTGAGAGTCTACGGTATAGCCCACTGTGACGGAAGATAAACGCGCCATGTGTGCTTCCCGGATACTTTGCCGCTATGTCAGTGATGATGTTTTTGGCATCACACACCACCTGTATATTTAGTGAGTGGTAGCATTTCCGGTTCCTGAATACGTACTCATTGTTTGGGGGGGGGGGTATATTGCAACATGTGTCCCATCTATGTATCCTATGATGTGGGGGAATTGGGCGATGTTGTAAAAGTCCTGCTTGGTCTGTGCTAGTTCCTGTGGGGTGCTGGGGAAGTGTATGTGGTATTGCATCCTCTGTGTCATGGCATCGAGGAACGCATGGAAAAAGCGCGACAGGGCACTTTGTGACACCCCTCCTGCTGTGGCTATCACCCCCTGAAAACTACCTGAGGCCAGCAGGTGTAGTGAACACAGGACCTGGATGTGTGTCGGTATGGCTTGTGTCCTGCGTGTGGGGTGTTCTAGATAGGGTCTGAGTTCGTCAATTAATTCTAGTATGCTCTCTTCCTCCATTCTGTAGTGGGTGTAGATGTCCTCCTCAGTGCGCTGGTAGATGGTGGTGTGCGAACGGAATATCCTCTCCTGTCGTCTCCTCCTCTGCGCCACAGCTCTCAATCTTCGCCTCCTCGCTATCACGTAGAGCACAGACATTGTGGAAAAGAGTGTGTTGCATTCTGGGCTTCCTTAAATACTTTGCACCTGGTTACCACCTGCTCCCACTTGGTGGTAATTGCGATTTCTAGAAAAGCGAATTTCGTGTATTCGCAATTTGCGATTTTTTGATACATACCATTGCAAATCCTTATTTGCGATTTCTCGATTTGCGATCATCGCAAATTGGGATAATCACAGATTTGGAAATCGCGATGGATTTTGCAAATTTCTGTCTCTCGCAAATTTTGGGAATCGCTATATTAGCGATTCCTTGATTTGCGAACAATTTTGGATTCATACATTGGAAATTCCTAATTTTCAGTCGCAAATGCTATTATTACCGATTCACTGCGTTTGGGACTGAAAATTAGCTTCATACATATGGCCCCATGTCATTAAATTGATAATTTTGCAAGAATTTAAACCATTAGCCAATATTAGAATGACTGATTTGTGTTAGATTCAACTTTTTGATGTAGCTCTTTTATACTTAAACTCTCCAATTCTTCCTACATTTGCATACTACATAACTGTCACTTTACAGTCAAATACTGCCTCAATATATCTCAAACGTGATCACTGCTCATAAACTCAACATCCTGGGCCTGATTCACAGAACTAACGTAAGAGCAAATCCTAAACTTAATACCATTTTGGTATTCACAGAAGGCACTTACTCATTGATGAGTAAGTGCCTTCTGTAAATACCAAAATAGGTAAGTGCCTTCTGTGAATACCAAATTGGTAGTAAGTTTAGGATTTTGTCTTAAGTTAGTTCTGTGAATCGGGCCTCTTGTTCCCCGGCCGAGACCTGCTTCAGTGATGCTGCATTCAGTGTATTGGCTCTTCTCCTGCTTTCCCTCTACTCCGTTTTGAGATGCAACAGGGATGGCAGACAAGGTGGTCGTCCAGCTGTCATGTACAGAAACTCACTTAACTGCAGGCTTCTCCCTTATACCTGCTTTCAATACTTTGAGTGTTTATCACTTGAAATCTCCTCACACAATATCTTTAACCTCAGGATGAATATGACCTACCAACAACTGGGTCAAACCAACATCTTTGTCGAAGAGTGCATTAAATTCCTCACAGCCAACTAATCAGTTCAGACATTAGTGTTGTTCTCTGTGTATTCAACCTTCACTGGGGTTCCCAAGGTAAACATACTTTGGACCACTTTGCTGTTTTTTAACAACAACCTCCACCAACACTGCAAAAACCCACACACTGCGAAGTGTGGCTCAATGGTTAGAGCAGCAGACCCTGATGCAGAGGTCTGGCCCGGGACCAGCGTTCATTTCTCGCCTCGGCGGGTCTTGGGCTCAATTTCCTCACACCTGATAATGCTCGCCTCAGTGCCTATTCTAATTAAGGGTCACAATCTGCAACTCTAGGCAATAGCTTGCTTAATCTCCACAACGGCCCCAACAGCGCTGGGATGCCTGGCTTCACCTTGGAGGTGCCCAGGAGTGGACATTTCACAGGGAAAAGCCAGGAAGGGTTACAGCGCCAAGACACCCCAGTTAGGGTATTAGTGCGCTTTACAAGTACAAATGACATTTACATTACTTTACATTTACTGCGAGGGCTTCATTCTTGACTTGATTATCTCCAGAATACCATTCCTAGTCACCAGCAACCCATCTCAGTAGATTGGACCACAACACTGAGACGGCAATCCTGCAGATTGTGGATGATTTATTCCCTTTTTTGAAGGTGTTGTCCTAAACTGGTTCACCTCACACCTTACAAACTGCTCTCAAATAGTAAACATCAGCAATGTGGTCTCAGTTAGCCAAAAGCAGCAGTCTCCCAACATTTGATTCTATCCCTAATCCTCTTTAACATCTACCTCGAACCCCTATGGGTGATCCTCAGGAACTCTTGAGTCTTCTTCCACCTGTAACACCAATGACACCCAAATCAACCTACAAATCTCTTCTCCGGTGACTTAAAAATCGTATGCAACACCCTGAAAAGAATTCAAGGATGGATAGCAAACAACCACCTCATAAACAACCTAGCAAAAACAGATTTTCGTCTTGTTTCTCCAGATAAAGCTAACCCATCAATCAAAGAAAGTACGAAACGTCTAGCAAACCTAAAGGGACACCCTTCCATCATTCAGAATGCAAAATCACTTGGTTTTACCCCCATCTTAACCTCCGGAACTTATATCATCAATGTCTAAGAGTTCCCGGTTCCAGCTAAGGCTGCCATGAGGAATTGGGCATCTCATCCCAGCTCAGAACATACAATCAGTTGTCCAGAGGCTCTTCATCCCCTGGCTTGACTACAGAATCTCACTCCTATCAGGCATTCCCAGGCTTCCCAAAAGTCCACCTACAGCTCCACATGCAGCATTCTGCTTTGTTTTAGGATACAAGAAATTCAATCACATTACCTTTATTCTAAACTCCCTTCAATTGCTCGCCACAGAGACAAGAGCTCAATTAAAAATCTGTGCACCACCCATAAAGTACTGCACTCCTCTTCATCCTTTCCAAATGGAAAAACTAACAATCTTAGACGCCAAATGACATTCGAGAAATTCTCAATTGCTCCTCCTCGAATCCCCCACCTTCAGGCAAGAGCACTGCATGACTCAATCTTTCTCAGGTAATGCCACCAGAATCAGGAACTTTCCCACTCCAAGACTAGGCCTAACCTCGTGCCACGACTCCTTAAAAAACTCCTTCAAAAAAGACTTCAAAGTTCTTCTCTTTGAACAACACCTGGGGCAACCCCATCTACCTCCCTACTCTGTCTATGGAGGCATCTCTACCTCTCCATACACGAACTATAGTGAAGGTAACATTTTACAACATCACGTTATATGATACCTCCTGTCTTTCACTTCTATGGTATGTAAGCTCATTTGTGTGTACATTATTGACTTGTTACTAATTTGTTTCAGCTTTATTGTAAAGTGCTCTGATGCCTCTGGACCAAGTCTGTGATATGTAAAATTGCAAAATAAATAAGTATTAGGTAGTTCCACAAAGTGCATTGTTAACATTATGCTTAAGTTTGCACCATGTAGATGCATTTAAGCCATTGACACATTTAAACACCTACCATCAAACAGCAATGCATGGAAGTATCCATATTCACAAGTACAAATAATTTACAAAGTTCAGCGAAGGGTTATGAGAGTGTTCAGAAATATGATGGCGCTCTACAGGTAGTGGTCAGGGGGTAGTTTGTGAGGTTTAGGTGGTTGGTGCTTCTTGATCTGAGATAACCCTTGTCTCAGAGAAAGGAAGGGGAGAGGATCTCAACCTTCTGTATACATAAAAGCAATGTCAAGCGCACACAACCTGCATCAGTTTATGAATTGAGTTTTGTGATCATTCAATAAACAGGATAAGATCCAACTCCAATGTTTTTAACCTATTAGGTGTTTATTCATTCAGTGTGAGTTTTTGTTTCACAAGAAAACCAGCCGACACGTGTTTCGTCAAAACTGGGGCAAACCCGTGAATCTTCAGGGCTGTGGAGTTTTAAGATGAGAGCGGTGTCGTCGGACCGGTGATAATTCCAACCCGGTCCTAATCAGGTGTGAACAAAGGAAGACGCGAGAAGGAGGTGCTTCTAATACGTCTAGGCGGCGTGTTAAAGGTGGAAAATTCTGCCGCCGGGTGCGCGGCCGGATCGAGCAGGGAAGCAAATCCGCTTGCCCTCGCTTGTGAGCTTCTGGCCGTCGTGCGGAGGTGAGACGAAGTCCGTTGGTGCTTGGGTATGTGAGACCTTCGCTTTTACAAATAATTTACACAACCACCACACCAACAATGTTGCTCTTGCGTTATAAAGCAACTGTAAGAACAATACTTCTTAGAGGCAACACTCTTTCAAAAATTACCATACGGCCAAAATAACAGACAGACAGTGGTGTGTTACCCTCCAGCAAAAAACATAGTTCAAATTGTAAACACAGGAGCTTAGCCCCATGCAAGATGTGTAGTAGTGGCCTAAAACGTACAGTTCTGATATGAACCCAAAATGACATGCCCTCTTGTTCTACTCATGACACATCCATAAATAAAGTTGTGGAAGCATTGATGCCTCAACAGCACATTGTGAACTCACATAATCTTCTCATGAAGAACAAATTCTTCCGACTAGGACGCTCTCACACAACACAGCAGCAAAACCATTTAATTGGCAAAATATTGCCATTTCAAAATCACATCCTCCTTCCACAGCTGAACTCCAAAATGAGCCTTCGGTAACTAATACATGCAAACCCCCTATATATATATATATATATATATATATCACAGTTGTGTAGCTAGATGTTTAGCAGCACAAACACATCAAGTCACTCAATGTACCACCTTTCAACCCATGATATCATGGTAGCTTGTGTTACTGCCGTAAACTGACTGTAGCAAAAGCTCCCATAGACAAATGGTAGATTCTGTTAATCCCTGCACCGCATGGCAGCCACCACAAGGTGCCTTCATGCAGTACAGGGATAAACAAGGTTCGGCCCCCAACTGGAGGCCGCAGGGAGAAGGGGACCCTGCTAGGAGACTCCAAACTCACTTTCCAGCATGTCCTATTGGAAACAGAGCATTGTGATCGTCCATTGGGATTGCATGCCAGTTTCCTTGAGCCCGTCAGAATCCAGCTAGAATGACCGCAGTTTTCAGTTGCGACCACTTTCATTGTAATGCGGAGGTCGGAACAGAAACTGCGATTAAGCTCGGAAAGCCTCCAACCTCTGGTCAGGGCCTCATCGTAATCGACCCTAATGTACGCAATTCTTATTAAGGCAAGCCTTATATCCATCATGCTGTCAATGCTCTGAATCTGTGCGACTTTATACAAACCTTTATTCTAAGCTGCTTAAGAGAAAATCTAGATTGAAACTAACCAAAGAAGCTTCCAGTACTCTCATTTACCTGATGGGAAAAACACTTTGGACAATGTGTTAATATTACAAATAAACAAATCTGAAGCAAGGTACATAGCTTTTAGAAGAACCAGAATTGCAACATCGATGCACCCCTTAAAATACATTGCAACATGTGGTAAAGGGTCTGCACGTTATCTCCAATGGGGACTTTCAATGAGCATTGATACTACATTGATTTTATTTTTTACTGTTTATAGCAGAAATTATACTTGTTACTAAATTCTAAAAGTTAAGTCCATTCAATTACAAATCTTTTTTATTATGGGTCATAGAAAACACAGACGAAACAGCTGTAACGTGACTGGTATGAGATAAAAAGCAATGCACTCCATGACAACGAACAGTAAATATTGTGTAAACATTTAACCAAACTTTAACCAGTATATTAGGTAAAACTAGGAATTGTAAAATGCTCTTTAATTCACAAAAATATTGCACGTTTTTATAATTAACATTTACAAATCAGTCTACGATATATATTTCCTACTTTTCTTTTACATCCAGTCTGAAGTTACCTTTTCACTGTAATTTTATTATGCATCACATTTTGCATGCTATCACAATGTCTTTTTACACCATTGTCCCATTTAATGTTGCTTTTCTCATCCTTTATTCGCTCGTATTTGCAACCTTCTGTTGTTATGATCTGCATATGAATATTTTCTGACTTTGCCTGCCTCCCCAGGCCTCCACAGTATGGTCTTTAAGTCACAGCTGATGCCAGCACCGTGGGCTCTGACTTCAATTTAAGGGAGTCTGCACTTCGAGAAGCAATGTTAAAGAGCGTGCCAATGGGTGGTGACAGACTGCCTACTGTGCCTTCTGAAAAATCGCAAAGTCCTGCTCTTTAGAAGAAAAATGAGCTCCTAGCCTGGTGCATAATGCATGATTATGTTCCAGTCATCCCCATTTTTCGTGTTCTGATCTTCATCACCACAGCGCTTACTCATACACAATAAATCTGCATTTGAGAAACAGGCAACTATATGACCTCTAAATTAAAAGACACATTTAAAAAACTTCCCTTTAGGTCTGTAATATATATAGAATAGGCCCAAAGTTTACATTCCATGTCACAGTGGGGCTGGACTGGCCATTAGGCAATGGCGGATGTGTGGGAAGCCTATGGTGAGGTATGTAACCCCTATAGTTTCTTGTTTCGAAAGGAATATGGTAAATATGAAAACCGATTAAACTTTTTCGTAAAAGGTCGTGGTACAGCGCAAAACTGCCCACTCTTTACACGTCACTGAAACCTAAATGCAAATGAAACCCGACACACAAAATGAACGTGCACAATGCACGAGGCCTACGTGTCATAATTATTCATGCACACATTGCGTTTGACACTTTTAGTGCAGGTGAATCTTTACTGTAGAATTTGTAGTTCTCATATAGAATGTTTACTAATGACGAGAGAAATACTTTTGAATGTTTCACTTGGGAATCATCTTTACTAAGTAAGAATTGCATTTAATAAAATGATCTAGAAATAATCATTGATGTTGATAAATACAGTGACTGACATGCAATAATAAACATATATGCTCATTGCAAGTAAGTGGATTTACAGTTTAACGTATATTATCATGCAAAGATGAAAACTAGAAATCTATAATTGTTCCAAGAACTATACTCTTTACTTCACTGCTGAAATATTACTCGAGATTCATAAATGTATGTTTTTTTTTGTCTGTGTAACTGTTAGGGACCTTTTTCTTAGACTTCATATGTGACCCTTATACGAGAAAGATCGTTAAAAAGGCCAAATGGGGAAATTTACTCAATGTATGCACATATATTACATGTATGTACTGTCAATGTAGTTCTGGTCAAGACCCACCATTGTGCAGTTTGATAGCTTAATGTGTGACCAATGCAATATGACCTAAAAGTACTAAAGAAATAATATACTTGTGTATTTTTAAATGTGCACACGCATATTAAATGTGCCTCGTTGATTAATGTCTTAAGTTAGCATTGTGCTCAAAGGCCTGAACTTCACTGTATAATTTATTGAGCTACTATTTTTTGCTGACTTGCTTTCTCGCAGGTGTTCTCACACTTCCTAGTTTAGAATAGATACATTTCTTGTAACAGCAATAGATACATGTCTGGGAAAGGAATTTGACTACGAGCACATGAAAAACCTGGGTACAATAAAATACTATTGCACTGTAGTCTGAGTGGGTGACCAAGACAGTGTTCCCATGTCCAGTGTGGGATTTTTCTCTACTGTAGCCGAATGCAATGTATGGCTACTATGGACAGTGGACTTCTATTGATGATGCAACCAAAGGAGTGTTGTCCTGCGAACTTGTGGGCTATGACCTATCAACCACCCCATTGAGCCAGAGAGCTGTTTTATCTTCTTCAGACTTGCCCCTGAATACTGAAGATGGCATTGGACTTTCCTTGCTGAACCCCCTTTTCTGCAAACCCTATGCAGAACCTTCTTTGAACTCCTACTCGAACCATGCCCCAAATCCCTATTGCCTTTCAATGGACTATTTACAACATTTCCTTTCGTCTCATTGGTTCTCCTTAAGTGTGGTTTAGACCAACACTTATTTCACATTAATTGAAAACTCTTAACCCTGCTTCTGCAATGCTACTGCTGGTGTTTCAAATACTCTTTTGCCTTATCCATATTGTTTTCTATAGTGCTATTTGATTCCTGAATTCTGAGTGTTTCTGTTCCTTGGTCTGTGCTTGGAAGAATTAGATCACTAATGCATAGAAAAGACAAATTATTATTATTTTTCGAGCATCAGATTCATATGTTACTGGTTTGTTTTGCACCAACCAAGCTCCTTGTTTGTGTAATTCTAGTTCGCCTTCATTTTTTTAGGGGGCTTGGCCTCCCTGTTGCAATCTTGTACTTATACAGTATGGTCTTGAGAGCGATCTATTTGAATCTGATTATTAATTTGTAATAAATACCCTTGAACTTGGCTACCGATTCCTAGTCCTGATTTTATAGCCAAATTGGTGCCTGTGAAATTAAACTGAACATTGACCGGACAAGTGATGATAACTCTCTTTCCCCTCAGTCTGACATATAGAAGATCCATTGGAGGACCAAGATAGTAAGTAAGTTAGTGATCCAGTAATGGAGGGGGCCTGAAAACCCTGATACCGTGGGCCTAAAAAAGCTGAATAAGTCACAAGTATTTCATTTTTACATAATAGCTATCAGAGGGCCTCACTGTATATCCTCTTTATCAGTATCATTCCTGGAACATGCTATACAAATACCTCATCGGTACATTCCTAAAAAAATTATGTTTTGAGAATTGCTTAGATACACAATTCAATTAATATTATTATGCAGTGCAGCGGCAGCCCTTCATTCGCACTGGAGGGGCCCCGCTAGACTGCCTTTTACAAAGCATGGTGAGTGTCTACCCGGTAAGCAAAGGTCAAGTTGTGGTGGGGTGAGCAACTCCCTCTGACCCCACCCCACTCTGTTAGGAGATAGGGAAGGTCCTTCTTACAGTGGCTGACACATGAAAAGGTCAGCTAATGAGAGGCGGTGACTGGATCTTCCAGTTTTTTGTTTCCTTCCCAAAGCATCCAGTGCCTTCTTGTGCCTTCTGCTTCCCCTCGCACGACTCATACATACACGTATGAATGTATGTGTTTTTGCATGTATGTGCTGAAAATAAGTTTGTGCATGTGTATGTACTTGTAAGTAAGTAAATTGATACTTGTATAGCGCACTACTCACCCGCAAGGGTCTCAAGGTGCTTGTACGAATACCGCTGTGGAACCCATCCTGGCTTTCCCTGTGAGGCGTCCACTCCTGGGCACCCCCAAGGTGGAGGCCAGGCATCCTTAGCGTTGTGGGGGCCGTTGTGGAGATTAAGCAAGCTATTGCCCAGAGTTGCAGAGTGGGACTCCATGATTGGAATAGGCACCGAGGCGAAAATTATCAGGTCCGTGGAATTTTTTTTTTAGCCCAAGACCCGCCGAGGCGGGGAATTGAACCCTGGTCCCATGTTAGACCTCTGCATCAGGGTCTGCCACTCTAACCATTGAGCCACACTTCTTGTGAATAGTGGGTGTATGTGTGTGCTTTTGTGGAAGAGAGAATGTGTGTGTGCTTGCCCCACCACTACTGCACATTATGGGCCACCACTGATGCAGTGTGCTATTTAAGAGAATGTGCCAAAAATATATATCCAGAATTTATCTCAAGGGAAGTTGGTCCCTCACTTTTGCTGGGACTCATCAATGCATCTTTCTATGTCATAGTTAAAGTCATTGCACACAAAAAACTCCGCAATGCCAAAACATTGACGTTTTTTCATACAATATTTTGTCCCAGATGCCCTCTCATATTAAATGAACGTTGCATTGTTATAGATGGAAAATAGAAATACATTCTACTTCAGGCATGTAGTCATGATCATATGCTATTTCCTCTGATCTAAGGAATGAATACCTACATACATTGGCATAGCAAGGATACCCTGGGCCCTATTACAAGCAAGCAAAATGGGGCCCTGAAATGGCGTCATTACTGGTGTGCAAAGGGCCCATAATACCCCTATACCCTGGTGCGACTGCACCTGCTGCCTACTGATAGTAACACTTCTACCATATTACAATCCATACAAAGCTATTAATCTTTTCAAATGAATGTTGTTTCTGTGTCATTGTTCAATATTTATGTTCTAAATATTACAACACTTATGTGTGAGAATGTCCAACATTCTATAAATAAAAACTGTTAAAAAAGCGTGAGCTATGAGGGGCTTACTTTAATAATAAATAAATAGCTACTCACCGCCTAGAATTTCTTTCCTGGTAACTGTGGGGCAGATTTAGAAGCCCCTTGCGCCACTTTTGCGTCACTTTTCCCATGTTAAACGCGACACAAAAGTGGCGCAAGGGGCTTGTAAATCTGCACCTGTATATTTTGGTGTTATTAACTGTAGGCGCTAATTTGTGGGAGTCTTTGGGAAGGACGAGGTTTTCATTATGGGAGAAAAAATAACAAAAAAAGCATGCACAGTTGGCAACGGATCTGTATTTTAGTTTTCTTCCATTGAAAGTGGCCAATGCAGGCTCTCGGAGTGGACAGGTTAGGAAAGGGCCAGGTGAAACTTCAAGAGTCCAGAAGACCAGGAGCAGTCACAGCTTTCATGGCGGTGCTGCCCCCTTCAGGGACAACTTCCACACATCAATCATGCTTTGAGGTAACTGCAGCTTCTGTGAGACTAGAAAGCATGCAAGTACTTCCCTCAGGGTTTCCATTGATACTCATCCTGATAACCTGTATTTTTTTCAAAAGAGAGCAAGTAGTGATATACCAACAGCTGCAGGGAATAAATCATTAATCTGACTTCTCATTCCCCAGTCCACCCTTCACTTTCTGTACAAACACTCAAGAGCTATGGAATTTCTCTTATGCTCTTTTGCTTTTCTTCTATAAAAATACAGCTCAAAATAAGTGACAACAGTTTACTAGTTAATCACTTCCCCTGACACCCCAAGGGGAAAGAGACTGAGAGAGCAGCACAGTCTGCAGTACACATCCTGCTTGTGCCTGCAGAGCAGAGAGCCTTTTGTGCGCCGCATGGTTTCTGGGTCAAAATGAGTAGAAACTATTAAGGAATGTGGAGCAGCGTGCTAGGCCAGGGAAAGATAAAGCTTTCTGCTCTCTCTTTTCGGAAAGTTTAAAATGGCGACTTTGGATTTATTCGGTATTGCTACAGCATTTTAGTGCATTTTTACCACTAACACTGCAACCTTAAGACCCCTCAGAAAGCCTAAAATGACCATTGCCCAAGGGAATGTTGAGAATGCAAAGAGATTATCAATAACAAGCACTGGCAAAGTCAATTGGTCTCGCCTTTCAGACCTATTGGCTTTGACTAATGTTTTGACGATGCTGTACAGCAGAGACAATAAGGGCATCACTTGCAAAATGTTGATGCACAGCAGTGAAGCAAGCCTTCCTGCTGTGCTGCAGTGTGTCAAAATGATATGGCAGGAATGCACCTTATCTACAAGATACGGCGCATTCCTGTCCCCCCATGTGCCAGCGCACAAACTGCAGCAATGCGCCAGCGCAGACACCATTGCGTCATTTTGCAAGGGTGCATGTGCTCAGGAGATGACCTACCTGCACAAAAACAATAATTAAAGGCATTTTCCTCATTCTTCTGCAGCACGCATAGAAAGAGGAAAAAACTAGGAGAAATAAAAGTATTTCTCCTCATTGCGCCTCCTCTGAAGCATTCCCAGGATCACAAAATGTTGTAAATCTGGGAATGAGCTAAGTTCCATGGATGTTGTGAGGGAGCAGGGTTATGCATGAAAGGGCAACATATTTACAAGTCATGAAAAGTCATGCAGGGTGACATTACATGGCCTTGTAAATATGGTGAAGCCCATTGCCCTGCTGGTGCGTCAATAAAAGTGTTGCACCAGTGGCACAATGGGCTTGTAAATAAGCCCCTAAGGGCTTGTAAATAAGCCCCTAAGGGCCTCATTTACAAAAAAGGGACGCATCACTGCATTAAAGCATCAATGCCTCCGTTTTCTTGCCCCTGCAGGAGAAACCCTTCGCCATCATGGGTACGATATAATTACAATACAGTGCACCAAGGCGCAGGATTTTGTGTGCTAAGCCCACTTGTATGCTTGACATAAGACAGTAATGTGACATTTACTGTCTTACCTACCTTATGTATGCACTCACCTGTAGGGAGGACGTCATTTCGTTCGTAGGAACTCACTTCAGCTGGCCAACTTCCACTGCAACAGCCAATGCATCATTCCAAGACCTGGGTTTGGCCGGCATAAGGATTGTGATGCATTGGCGCACAGTGGCAGGCTTTGCGAAAAAATAAGTGGTACATACAGCTGCATCAGTTTCAAGGTAGGCGTTTCCCACGGAATGCCTACCTTGCATAAATTATAATCCCAGGTGGCGCAGGTGAAGACCGACGCAGCCTGTAAAAAAGTGACGCATCTGTATCCATGTAAATAGGGAGCAGATGCTGCACTGCCGTAGCGTTAAAAAAACTGGCGGTTCAAGGTAATGGAAAGGCTTGTACAGAGGCCCCTAAGTAATATTGTAAAATGGAAAAAAGGGCACAATGCCACTACCGGATGCTACTTCATTTAATAGACAGGTGCATGCATTATGACATATGAACATGCAAGCACGCGTGTGTTATCACGCATATGGGTGCCTTTGAAATGACGCAGGCACCATTTTCCTTTTATTTACAAATCCAATTTACCGTTCTGGGATAGATATGTAAATAATAGAAAAAGAATGAAAAAGAAGTAGCGTGAAAGTGCTTTTAAAAAAAAGCAGAAAGGAAGGAAAGATTTGTTACCTGCCCCTCCATAAAAAAACTATAAAAAAATAGGACTGTGGGAGGGCTATGGAGAACCGGGTCGTGAAAGGTTCTGGGGGCTTAGGCCCAGATGCATCAAGGTAAAATCTGCTCGCAAATGGGCAGATTCTCAGAATCTGCCCCTTTGCGACCGGTATTTTTGCATTTGGGATGCATCATCCCAAATGCAAAAATCGCAAATTAAGAATTCGCTAAATTGCGATTACTTGCATTTAAGGAATCTCAAATTGAGATTCCTTAAATGCAATGCATCAAAGTTAAAAAAATTGCGATTTCGTTAATAGGAGTGGCAAATTACCATGAAGTTCAACTTCTTGGTAATTTGCAAAAACTTTGAAAAATGCACTTTTGTGCAATTTTCAAAGTTTCATGTTGCGCACACACATGTCCTACGGGCATGTGGGTGCGCAACACATGTGCACAGATCATTTTCAGGGGTGCAACAGGGTGTTCTTTGGACACCCATGCACCCTTGAAATCGCATTCTCAATTTGCGATTCACTAATTGCGATTCGCGATTCGCAAATTGCGAATGTCTTCCCATTCATTCCTATGGGCCTCTAGGCCCATAGGAATGAATGGGGAGGTATTTCTTAATTGCGACTCGCAATTAAGAAATTTTAAGAATTCGCTATTTTTTGAGCGAGTTCCTCTTGCATAGCATTTTGCTATTCCTTATTAGCGATTTCTTATTTTTCGCTAATAAGGAATCTCAAAATCGATACTTGATGCATCGGGGGGCATGTGCATACACATAAAAATAAAGAGTGGAGGGAGAAGGGTAAGAGCAGCGCACAAGTGAGAAAGATTAACATAGAGGCTGGAGATGTACATGAGGGAGACAGGAACATGGGAACGAGAGGAGAGTGCAGCAGAGAGCGCAGGGAGACAGAAGCACAGGAGTGAGAGAGAATCACATGGAGAGTGGGAGGTTTGGGGAAAACACATGAGGAAGAGAGCTGGGTAACACATGCACTCTCATAGAGTGCTTAACCAAAACAGGGCCTAGAATGCTTGACTCCTGTGTGGCATGCCATCTTGATACGCGCACACTGGCATGATATTGTGATGGTGGAAGGGTTGGAGGGGATACATTATCCTTTCTGAGGGTCAAGGATCATGGTTGAAGTCTTCCAATGATGTATTGTGCACAAGCACACCACCAACGCCCATTGTATAATATGCTGTGGTTGGCACACTCTGCTCAATATGAAAAGAGCCAATGTGGACCATTTAACACTTGAAAATGTATGCCACACACAATAATGCATTGATGGTTGTGGACAAGGTTAATTTACATAAGTGAGCTAACTGACAGGGCGATGTGCCAACACTGCCAATTGCTTTGTAGAGGCAAAGAGCAAGATAGGGTCACCATGACATAGATGGATCGTGTACGCAATGGTGAACCATATGAATGCCATGACTGTAAAAGTCCACCTGAGGCTTGAGAATGGTGAATGGACCAATACTTTGAAATATGCTGTGGAACACCACTCATAAGTACCTAACAGGAGGGATGCCACAGAGGCAGAGAAAGTGTTTTGCAAAATAATTTCCTTAATAACATTTTGAGTGATGTGATTCACCCTTTCAAAGATGTGAGGGGTTAAGGCAGGGACAGCTTAAAGAGCAATCTAGTTCAGACATAGAGGGGTTTATTTACAATCCCCTTGTGGCGCTGGTGCATCACGTTGCGTGTTGCACCGGCGGCACCACCTGCTTTGTGATATTTACAAGCACACGTAAAGCCACCCTGCATGGCTTTACATGTGCTTGTAAATATCGCCCCTTTCCATGCAACACTTTGCGTGTTAGGGGCGTGACATGGGTGTTGCTGTGAGTGTTCCCACGCAGCACCCATGTCCACTGAAGTATTTCCAGATTTACGAGCAATCGTAAATGTGGAAATGTGTCAGAATGCTATGCCACTCCAGGGGTGGCATAGCGAGATGCAACGAGGAGAAATATTTTAATTTCTCCTCCTTTTTTTCCTCTTTCAATGCGTGCTGTATTCTCAGCACACATTGGATAAGGAGATCACTTCAATTGATTGTTTCTGTTCAGGAAGGTGCTCCTTCCAGCACAAAAACAATAAAAGATAATGACGCAGGCATCGGTGCACCATGGTGCAAGGATGCCTGCGCCGGCACATGGCAGTAGTCTGTGCGCCAGTGCAGGGAAAAGCACAGAGATGCAACACATTGTTGTAAATATGTCTTATCCCTGAGCTTGAAAACTAATGCAGCTTAGCGCAACAAAATGACTTGCATCATTCGTTTCTCGTAAATAGGGCCTAGGGAATGTAAAGATCCAAACAAAGGGGCTTACTTACAAGCCCCTTGCACCCATGGTACGTCACTTTTTTCCATATTAAAAGTGACGTAAATAAGCACAAGATGTTTTTGTAAAACTAGTAAATATGTATCACTTAATTACCATAACATGTGAACAAAAAACAAACATTAAAAGAAGCTTGAATATATTAATTATTGGACAGATGAAAATCCTTTTTCCATTTGTAGTCAAATAGGAAATAATAAAATGTTATAAATGAACTGTAAAAGTGCCTCTTTGAGAAGTTAACTTTCTAATCAGTTACAACATGGTTTCTGTTATGTTGGGTCAAGTAGAAGCGTGTTGATCTATGTTGATGTTGTAAGGACACCATACACATGTACTTAGGATCTGGGTGGGGCTTGGGGGATACTGTGAGGTAATCGGACAGTGAAGCTTGTATTCCATTGAAGATGTTTGGATTGGAGAGAGAGGTTGAATGATGTGCTCCTCGTTTGCACCAGCGGTGCAATACAATTTTTCACACTCACAGCTGTCTCTCGCGGGTGAACTTAAGAAATGGAGACGAGGAGCGCCCTGTTTCCGCACCCAAAGGCAGCCTTGCTGTAGTGTGTGCCATGAAAGTTGAATAACATGTTTTTCCAAGCTCACCACAGGTCTTTATTGTGGGCAATTATGCCGAATTTCTTTTTATGGTCAACTAATTTATTTGGAACAATTGCTGAGGTGAGCGTTACAAACCTGTGACTATGGTGCCCCTTCATCAATTTTGAAGATTAAAAGACTCACCAAAGGGTGGGCCACTGCTAAACTTCAACATTCTCACCACACATCCACATTATACAAGCACTGCTTGTGTTCAAAGTCATGTAATCACAACTGGGTCGTGCAACGCGACCCTATGTGACAGCCATCGTAATTTGCTACAAACAGCTGCTGAACATCACCACATGAAGCTGAGGCACGTACTCCTCTCTGGTCCAAAGACATTGATTATATTTTTTTGCCTTAATTAACATCGCTTTGCATAGAGATCTTCTCCAAGGATGCGCCCTACAATGTGAGACAAACAATTACAGAATATTTACACGTAACACTAAATAGCTAGATGTACATTTCAAATTAACAGCACTATTTTTCAGAACTCAAGGCAGATAATGTAAGGCTAAACTAACATTCCTTAATTATAAAGGATAACCACAACTTTTTCATACTGGTTATCCCCCAAAAAATACATGTGGCATCAGTAAATGTTTTAAGATTGTCACCACCACAAACATTTCTTTCCAGCTCCAGAAATCTATCTTTAAAATGAAGAGGATGGAATGAATTATTTTAAACTAAGTATCTACCTTTGAAGGAGATATACTATCTTCAAAAAGTAAAAATACAATTACTTACTCTGCTGAGGTTCTGGTGGTTTCAAGGTGTATAATGGTACATACAAAATAACCAAGGTGACCTCATCAAGGTAATGCATTCACCAATGCCCTGAAAGACTTAGACTCTTAGGGCCAGATATGACAATATTTGACGCAGAGCAACACAACAAGACCACTTATTGCGCTGCTCTGCGTCAAATGGAGAGGGCAGGAAGGAACAATATTTATCAGCTATGGTGCATTCCTGCTTTGTCCCTATGCAGGTGGACTAATGGCTTCCAAGCACCAATGCAGGCAACCTTGTGCCCTGGGGCAAGGATGCCTGCTTTGAGACTGGATTTTTTTCCTGCAAAAAACAATCATTTCAGTCTTTTTCCTCTTTCTATGCATGCTGCAGAATGCAGCACATGCAGAAAGAGGAAATAATTAGGAGAAATGCACATATTCTTCCCTTGTTACAACTCCTTTTGACAGGCATAGCATTTAGTCACATTTCCAGGTTTACTAGTGTTAGATAATTTGGGAATGGGCCAAAAACTATGGGTAGGTGTGTGGAAACACCCAAGCCCCACCTACAGAACATCTTCCCAGGGCAGAGTAATGCAAGGCAGCGACCTGCTCTACCTTGCTCACACCAGATTTACTATGCCTTGAAAGGTGGCTCTTTCTACCCCTCTTTATGTCAGCATTTCAGTAGGTCAAGTGTGGTGTCCTGCAGGGCTCAGCCTTGAGCCCAATTTTATTTCACATCAACATGGCTCACCTTGACTCCATTGTACAAGCCTTGGATTTTAACATTCACTCTTAGGCGGACGACGCTCAGTTGATGTATGCTTTTATTCACCTGGACGATTCAGTCACAGGCAATTTCCAAGGCTTCCTTTTGGCAGCAGCTGAATGGATGCACCAGAGTTGTCTATGCCTTAACTCTGATAAATATGAGATCTTGATATTTGGTACATCTTTCACACTTGACATGGCTAGAATGTGGCCATCAGAATTGGGAAATCCATTTTTCCCCTAAAAATCTGGGAGTTAAGATTGACACCACTCTCTCTTTTAAGCCCAAGTTAACCCCTTCGATGCTCATGACGGAACGGTTCCATCATGAGGCACAGTGGAGCTGTGCTCATGACGGAACCGTTCCGTCATGACCACACCCATTATCATTGACCCTCAGCACAGGAGGGTAATATCTCAAGCAGTGATGGGGTTAAGACCACTGCTTGAGTCTGTTTTGCCTTATTGAAAGCTCTGGGAAAGACTTTCAAGTTTCTACCTGAAAACACAGGGAAAACATAATTCATATTTTGAACACATCAAGGTTGGGTTATACAAATGCCCTGCTCCTTGGGTCCCCCCAAGAGCTGATAAATGGACTGCATCAGGTACAGAATGCGGCAGCACACTTGGTGCTGAACATTCCTCGGATGCATGAAGGGCCTAAAGACCCTACATTGGCCACCTACTAGCCAAAGAATAAGATTCAAAGGCATTCTAGTCACGTTTAGTGCATCACAACACAAGGGCCCGTTGTGTATTAAAAGCAAGATCTAAAAGAACCAACACCTCAGAAACCTATGTTCGACTCACCAACACTTGTTGAGCATCCGTAAGATGCACAGACCAAGAGCTGGAGCTTAGCCTTCTTTTTGCTGGCTCCAAAGGTGTGAATTCTCTTCCTGATCATTGTCAAACTATCAATTCTGACACCAGTTCCAAGGCTTGCTCGAAGACCCAGCTCTTCAAAGAGATATGATTTTGTCCTTGGTCTTCTCCTTTCTCCTTATGAAATCTCTGGGCTCCTGAGGGGGTGTACAAGTCTCTTGCTTCTTTTAGCAATTAGTGCCAGGATGCTTCAGTTGGGGCAGTTGTTTCACTCTCCAAAACCCTGTCCTTCATTCACCCTGCGTGGCATAGTAAATCTTACTTAAGGGCTTGTGTTGCCCTTGCATCACCTAGCGTGACCCAAGGGCCACTCAAGCCCTTCATAAATCTGGCCTTATTTTCCACCCACTGTTTGCCTAGTATTAGATCAATTTAAATTCACCCACAGTAAACAAGGGAAAGGTGAAAATATAGAGGACTATGTTTTAGCTCTTAAAAGATTAGCCTTCACTGGTCGTTCATTTAATATCCAGGATAACTTGTAGGTAAAAGATGAATCTACCTTACAATACATCATAAGCTTTTTGAAAAGAGCAGAACTAACAGGAAGATGAGCCAAAGTCATCCTAGAAGAAGAAAAGGAAAGAAAAGTAGCAGGTGAAATAAAATTATGAATATTTGGGACTCATCATTAAAAAATCACCAAGCACATGATAAAAAATTGTACTTCACTTATGAGGTGTTATTGGTATAAAGTGTGGCATAATAGAATAGATGCTGTAGAAGGGAAAGATGAAGAAGTATGTGTTTTAAGTACAGAAAGTGAAGTATTGAAGGTAGATTCTGAAGGAGCTCACAGATCTATCAGGAAAAATCATGTGTGAGATGACTATGGGTGGGATGGAAACAAGAATGGTAGCAGATTCAGTTTGAGTAAGACGTTAAGTGTAAAACTGCTCAAGGATCTGAAAACTTCACAGGTGAACCAATATCATTTGTGGGGTTTAAAAGATACATTTTTAGGTTCAAGGACAGGAAGGCAGAATGCAAACTATAAGTATCAGAAAAGAGAACATCACCTTTGGGTTAGATGATCTTAGACCATAACAGCACAAAACCAGCGTTGTTGATCCAGCTAAAGGATGAGACATGCCGGGAGACAATAAACTGATATACAGGAGTGTTCTCCGGCAAGATTGGAGTACTGGAAGGGTTGAAACTGAAAGCAATAATAAAACATGATGCTACATCATGTTTGCACAAGGTTAGAATTATATCAGTCACGCTGAGGGTTGAAGTGTCCTTAAAATTGGAGAAACTAAAAGAAGTGGGTATGATAGAACCCACTAAATCATCTGATTGGTTCGCTCCTCTGGTAGTTGCGCAACACACATAAATGACAAACTGAGGTTATGTATTGACCTTTAGGGAGCCAAACAAAACATTTTTGTTGGTCAATTTCCATTATTAAGGAACAACAAATAATTATCATCAAGTGCCTTTACATACTGACAGCTTTCATTACACCATTTGGATGTTTCCCATTCACAAGAGTACCTTTTGCTCTACTATCTGCTCCCACCATGGTCCAGCTGTTAACGTATAAGATGTTTAAGGGATTTGAAAAATTAATATTCCTTAAAGATTATGTCCTCGTAATGAGTAGAATGAAGTAACAACATGACACAACCTTGAAACGTGTTCTAGAGAGCAATGGCCACACTGCTGAGCACAGAAAATGCAAGTTCGCTTACAAGAGCATTTTTTATCTAGGTTACAAAGTAAGTTGTTAGGACATAAAACCAATGAAAGAATTATTCATTGCAATAAGAAATGCAACTGCACCCAAGTATAAGCATGAGATCATAGTGTTTTTAAGCCTCCCCAAACTTTAATCTATTTTTATGTAATTTTGCCATGAAGGCTTTCACCATTACACTACCACACCAATCAAATGTATACCAAATGAGGTTGAATAAAATACTTGTTATCCTCAGTATGGGATAATACTTAATTCTTGAGGATACCTCTGCGTCCCTTCTGACAGGTTAAAGCACCCTGGGAAATTAATAAGAATATACGGGATGACCTCACACAACCACCTGCATGTCATGCTTCATCATTGGTCATCCCGCTCTTGCCAAAGAAGCCTCAATGGAGGGCAGGCCCTCGGATGCAATGAGGGTGCTTGCAGTGAAGAAGAAGTAAAGGATCTAGATAACAGTAAAAAAAACAGCTCACATGCCCTAAGGATATTTCTCTTTATTAGGCAGATGGTGAGTAGAAGATTAAAATGGATTGTGGTATGTGTAAGGAACTATTATGGTTCTTACATCCAACTAGGTCAACATGTTTCAGCCCTCTCTGTGGCCTAAAAAAGGGTCTGTGGCCTTTTTCAGGTCTAGAATCCTACTTTACTTAGGCTGAATCCCTGCTTTAATACATTCATCTTCAGCACACATACATATAACTCCAGTGTGAATTTTCTGCTGGGGAGCAAAGACCTGCTTATTATTTTGTATTCATGAGGTCCCTTACTATAGGATTTTCAAACATTATGGAGGAGTCAACTAGGGGAGCATTGTAGTCATACATTTGTCAAAGGTCTCACCCTGTTTGCCAACCTATTACACTTTTTTACTCCTCCAGATGATTAGCCCTTACTGGTCGTTTTGATCAGAGAAAAGAATAGAAAGACGTTTGAGTGTTAACTTGAATGCCAAAGAGGTTTTTGCACAATCAAAAATCAAGCCTTCCCACTGCATGGTTTTGATCCGATGTTTAGTGAGATTATCACCACTGACCCAAGTGTTAAAGGATTTTGAGTTGTGTTCTCACAGATTGAGAAAAGTGGTTGTGAGTTCACTGTTTCATTTGCTTCCCACTCCCTAACACTAACTTAGAAGACCTATTCTGTAATATAGGACAAGAAACTAGCCTGTGTGTGAGATTCGAAATACTTCCACCAGTAAAAATGGGGTTCAGCAGTGGTATTACATTCTGATCATAAACCTCTCACAAAAATCTTGCCACCAAGGGTTTGTGTTAAGCATCAAAATGCATAGCATGTATGTCTATTATATTGTTTGATTATAATTTTGAGGTGCAGCATTTATCAGATGTGAAGAATAAGATAGCATATTGTCTAAGTCATTTATGTTTATCTGTTAAAGAACTATTAGAATGAATGTACTAAATGCCCATAGAAACTGTATATGAAACTGTATACGTCGATTGATCTCGTATTGGCGAGTCTATTTGTTTAGCGAGTGGATGGCAATCCTACAAAGGGGAAACACTTTCTGAAGCTGTGAAAGATTGGGTGGTTGGTTGAGGGGATATACAACATTATTTAACCCGCATATGGGGGCACCCAGGGGGAGCTGGCGCGAGCCGGTCTCCCTCTGTGTAGGTTCTTACAATGGAATGGCCACTCAGGTGCGAAGTAGGATAATTAGAGAAGTCTGTGGCAAGCGGGGAAATCTATTTATAGAGGTCTGGCGGGGAGGTAAAAACACTTGTGCTCAAGGGCGGCGGGAGGAAAAGGATTTATTTTGTCCTAGTAGCCTTATTTGCCCTCCGTCATTCATCTCTCGAGAGCCTCTCAGTCAGCTAATGCGGAGGTTAGCGAGCCCATACCAGTACTCAGGGCAGCTAGCAGAGACGACCTTCTGAAGCCTGGGATCCCGGGTGAGGCCTGGGTGGGGCTCGCTCACTTGAAGCGGAAGGCGGGGTGTGGGGTTTCAGACGTGGTGGCTGCCTATTTGTTACCGCATTCTGCTGACAACAAGGAGCGCACTGGAGAGAAGTTACTGGTTCCAGGGCTGGTCGTAAAGAACATGCAGGAAGAGCCCCTTGATCTTTTCCGCTTCAATATCAGCTACCAGTCAGGTATGTGGTGACGCTTTGGACTCCTTGCTCGGTCAGCGCTCTGTCGTGGGCAGGAGGAGGGAGCGGTCTGTGGGAGGGGCTGGGAGGCTGAGGGGAGATGCTATGGGCAGGCTTGCTGCTGCTGATAAAAAAAGCCTTACGGGGAGGCGGGCCAAGAATGCTGCTGCTGTGATTGATAAGCGTGGCCAGTTAAAGGAGCCGGTCCCCTCTTCTGATCGGCTGACTACCGAATTTATGTTGCCTGGAGGAGCTAATTTACTTAATATGCAGGGTCAGACTTATTTACTTGGCCCTGCGCCAACCTTTCCATGTTTATACACCCCAAAATTACCTAGTGATGCTATTTCTGCGGGAGCAGTGGGGGGTTTATTTTCAGGAGGCGTCTGCTCATCTCAAAGAGGGCATTTATTAAGGCAGGCCCCCAGTGGTGGAGAAGTATTGCTGCAGCCTTGGATGCAGGACTGTGTTGGGTCATTACATTTGCCCACCTGGTCTAGACAAGAAGTTGGCGCAGGCGCCCCTGTTTCTAGTGATGTGGGCACAAGTCAGGATGCAGGGCATTTAGCCAGCCCTAAAATTATGGTGGGCCAACAGTGCTTGAACCTGGGAGGGAAGATTTAGAAGGTTGTTCATGAGTTAGGGGCAGGTCAGTGGGTATGGGTGGATAGTGGCACCACAGACAGGGTGGAAAATAGCGCTAGGCCTGTGGGCATGGAGGGTGCGACCGGCTATCAGGAACAGTCAGGTCGTTTTTCGTTTTTAGAAAAGAGCATTATTTCCTATTACATATCGTTCCATAGTCTGTCGATAAACATGAATATCTCATCAATTTAATCAGTCTGCATTTGCGGTTGCGTTTTATCTACTATCATGACCAGCAGGAAATAGCATTGAAACTACCCTGCTCTAAGATGTCCAGTTTCTATGTCGATACTCGCGGTTTCATTTGAAGCCGGGGGCGAGTGACTCCCGGATACACCTTGTTGTACGCAGGAAGTAGTGGAGATTAGTGTGAGATACGAACCTTGTGGAACGAAGGTGGGTGAGGCATAGCGTTTTGCCGAGTAACGTTTTAGCGTGTATCTGAGATTCTTGGCGCGAAATTCCAATAGCTTTTTCCTACCTTTTCAGAGCTAACTGAACCGGTCTTAGGCACAGCGCAGCACTGTACACTGGAAAACAGTGGGGTTATCAGTTCGGCGTAAACCGCACCGGTAAGTGTATTTGACCGTACAATTAAATCATGGTTGTTTCACTTTCCTGTTTTGAGATGTGGTCTCAGTAGCAACAACTTGAGATAGTTCATGGAGGATTTTATTTATCTTTTGGCAGCTGTTTAATTTTATCGTTCCTAAAGATTTCATTTTGACCAGGCGGTACACATTTATTACTGTACAGAAAACTAGCTGTCTCTGACCATCAGTTAGGGAACAAAGCTGGCGTTTTTGCAATTATTTTTTTATTAGTCAAGAAATCAGCTTGTGTTTTGATCACTAAGCCCCATGTCTGTTATTGGTTGTAGTTGGTGGCTAGCAGTATTCAGCCAGGTACTTACATTTTGATATTTTTTCTCACTCTTATGTGATCTTTTTATTTTGCTTTGAACTTCTCTGCCATTGTACGGTTTCTTTTTTTGCTTGGTAGTAGTCAGATGAGGTGTATGCTTTGCAATTCACTTGACTGGTATTTCAGAACTTACGTCTTATAGCTCGTGGTGTATCTCTCTGTATCTTTCATTTTTTCCTTCACCTAAATAACTTCACATTTAGAATTGTTTTCTCACACTTCATTAACAACACCTTAATATCTTCACGTGGAGTTCTTTGTATATGCCAACTCATCTCTTGTGACTTTTCAGTATGTCTAGACCCGCACATGGTGTCATCCGAGTTCGCATGAACTGAGCATTTGTTAAAAATAAATAATGTTATTGGTGACCTTGAACAGTCGTTTTTTGCTTTTACAGATTGCCCTTGAGGAAGGGACACATTTTTCCCGAAATGCATCGGGCACTCCCAAAAAAATTTTATGTTATGTATTTTTATGAAGAGAAAATTGTATGATATTATACTACAATGTTAAGTTCCCATCAATGAATGTATACCTTTCAATTTCAATTTCAAAACTCAAAATAAGACTCACAGAACATAAATCCAACATAAGAACCAAACAAATGAAATCGACCATAGCACAACACTTCATCGAAGCTGGACATGGTATTAGCCAATTGCGTTTTTGCGCATTGGAAACTGTTACTAAAGAATCCGGCAAAGACAATCACAACGAACTCTTAAAACTTGAAAATTACTGGATTTTCACATTATCAAGTATGAAACCTCATGGATTTAATGACCGAGTCGAATATACATGTTACTTATAAGCCCCTCCTTGGGTTTTTCCTGACTGCGATTAATGGATAGCTCTGTATATTTAATTCACATATGGTAGCCACCATTTATATTAATTTTCATTCAGTTTTATCTATTTTCATTCACATTAATTTTCATGACACAAATTTCATTTTTCAGGTTTCTTGTTACTCTGTTCATTTATTTCCTATGTTCTGATGTTAATATAGTATTATTTCTTTCCCATTAGGTTCCATTTCCGAAATTAGCATATGAATAATGTATCCTTGTGTTGATTTCAGTTTCATTCCCTAGCGCCGATTAGTCCGTTTTCTATTACACCCCACACATTCTGCAGTCCTTCTTTTGTATTTGCCAATTTCTTACCACGTCACATTAACGTCACGAACACCATGGTAACCTCGTACTGTTCTAATACTTCCGGGGTTTGAATACTCGTTCCGACCGGACAACAGAGCGTGTTACTTTTATGCAACTCTCCAGTGCATGTCACAGTAAGACTTCTACTAACCGGCACCCGTGTATCCCCAGATCACATCGGTGTGTTACCCTGATTTACCTCTCTCCCGCATGTTGGACTTACTTGCACCCGCGTTTCACGCTACTTTTCGGATTCACGTTCCTCTACCACTTATCTTTTCTAAACACCGCCAGTCACGTATCCGGCACCTCGGTTTAGATTCCCGCACCTTGTTTTTCTTAATTAGGCACTTTTAATAGGGCACTCTTTTTTTCACTATTTTCACTATTACTGCTTCGCAGGTATATCCTTCTTTTTAATAGCATAGCATGTTCATTTTATATGAAGGACATTTTCTTAAACTTTCCTCGTTTTCTTTTCTTCATTGATAGAATATTCATCCCCTAGAAGAAGGCATCCTCGTTATGCCGAAATGCATTGGGATTTATAAGAGTGCATTTGTTGATATTGAAAGACTTTCTTTGAAACAATGATTTCCTTGTGAATACAACAAGATGAACTGAAAAAATAAAAACAAGCATTGGTAAAACATCTGATTTCTATCTTGGTGAAACCTTCATACAAGGACTAGCGAGGAGCCCGGGGGACACTTCTCACTGTATGAGTGGTGCTTCTCTTGCATCTTTCACGCCCCCCGTCGGAGGGTGATACTCCGGAGCACCTCATAAACTTTGAATTTACCACAAAAATGCTGTGCGTCCATCTATACCCCATTTACGTTTCAATTGAACCAGAGACACATGGTTACTATGAAGGAGTTTAATCATTTGCTCTAAACATATGAAGATATATAAAAGAGCTACATAAGCACATTTATTATCTTGTGTGATATCATTGGATTGAATCATTGCACTTGTATTGTTTATTGTATGATTTTGAATATTTAAGCACAGAGTCCTCAAGGACTGTACAAGCACAGTGCGCGGCGTGCCCTGCCAACCTTGGTGGTACTTTTGATTTCCTGTTTATCAGCACTTGAGAGGCAGCAAGTGCTACGCTGCTGCACCTGTATAAGAATTGTTTAAAATTTGTTTGATTCATTCAGATTAGCTAAAGTAGGGAGTGCGCTTCCAACCCTCTTTCTTCTTTGTTCATGAGTTAGTGGCAGGTCAGTGGGCATGGGTGGATGGTGGCACCAAAAACAGGGCGGAAAATAGCGCTAGGCCTGTGGGCATGGAGGGTGCGACCGGCTATCAGGAACAGTCAGGTCTGAGCGACTTGCAGAGTAAGATGCCAGTTCCCTTAATGGGGAAAGCAGCTGGCAAGCAAATTTTGCAGACAAAACACGATGCGGCTCCATCAGGTTGGCTAGTGGATAAAGGGAGATCTGGAATGGATTTTCCTTCTAATTCAGACAAAACAAAAAATATGAAACAGTTTCATTGGAGATTTTATGATGGAGGGGTTGGTGATGGGGAGGTGTCAGGGTAGTGGGGCAGGTTTGGGGGTTGTGATGAACATTTGGTCCTTGATGCAGACAGTGATGACCTCGAAGAGGGTGAACTGAGAGAAGGGGATTGTGGGGACAGTGGGGTGAAGTATATGAATACTGTTGGGGAAAAGAGGGGTTTATTGGGGCAAACCCGTGTTCTTAGTCCTTTGCAGAAGTCTAGTAGGGATCGAGCAATTGTACGAGAATCTGCAAATGTCAGTCAGCAACAGGATGACCCTCAGGACTTTCACAAATGAGCATCTCAATTACCAAAAGGTAAAGCGGAGTGGTGGACAGCTTGGCAGCAAAAGGGACAACCACAGAAATCGGCCAGATCAATTGGAGTTGGGGGGAGGCGGTTTTGGGCAAGGATTTTCCTGGGGGGAGGCATCAGGGCCCTTCACAAGAAGTGGTGCTGGTGGGGGAAAACTGTGCCAAAGGTGTTAAGGAGGTCAAGGATGTTACGAAAGATGACCAAGAAGTGGTAGAGGAATATAAAAATATTCATAAGAAACTTCATTACATGGGGATTGGTATGCCTTTAGGTTCTCATTTATCTGACAAGACTGAAAGCAGAATTTGGAGACATGAATTTGTTGAGGTTTTTTAAGCTTTTACATCGGGACATTCGGGCCAAAGAAGGCTGGGAATGGGAATTGGCCAAGAGGCCTAGGGTCCCCAAAACAATTGAGAACTGGACATCTGCTTTTCTTATTTATGCTGGCATCTACTGCAAGAAACATCAGGATAGAGCGGTAGCTCTGTTCAAATACATGGACATAAAAAGGAAAGCTCAAAGTTATGTTTGTGGTTACACTTGGTTGTCATACGATGAGGAGTTTAGAGCCAGAATGAGCGTTTTTAATGACAGGCCATGGGGTGATGTGGACTCAGAGTTGTGGTTTCAATGGATGGCGTCTTCTCAGCCACCAGCTACAACTCATACTGCAAGTGGTTTACCGGTTTCTTACCCGCCCTTTCAGTATTGTCCCGCCCAGCATGGGGCGGGGTTTGCTGGGCGGGGTCAACCGTCTGTTTCCAGAGCCTGATGGAACTTCAACAGAGGTTTTTGCAAACAGCAATTATGCAGGTACAAGCATGAGTGCTCTCAATGTGGGGGCAAACACCCCCTCACACAATGTTTCACAAGGTCAGAGTTTGGTGATCAAGTAAGGGGGCAGAGGGGAAGAGGTCAGGCATTTCAATTTGCCCCAAAGAGCTCATACTCCAATTAGGCTGGAGATTTTGGTAAACTGGCTGGAGGTCTATCCAGACACTGAGGCAGCATCCCATTTATTTTGGGGTTTCAAAGACAGGTTTAAGAGAGGTTACCAGGGTCCTAGACAGAGCCAGTGGGCTGAAAATTCGAACTCAGCAAAGGAGTTTCCACAGGTTGTTCAGCAGAAACTATGCTCAGAAATACAGGTGGGTAGAGTTACTGGTCCTTTCGTTCATTGCCGAATGAAAAATGTGATTGTTTCACCCCTGGATGTGGTGACTAAGAAAAAAGCTGAGGTTGTTCAGGTCAGCTGGGAGAGCTGCCGAATTGGCTAAATGTGATACACAGTCAGATTTTCGTCTCTTGCCCATTCACCCTTCTGATTTTTAACTGTTAGGTATGTACTTCCAGGGTTCATTCTATGTTCATAAAGTTCTTCCAATGGGGTGTATTCTATTTGAAACCTTCACAATTTTTTGCAGTGGCGTTTTACATACATTAGTGGTCATGAGCTTGTTTGTCACTACCTGGACGACTTTATGTTCCTTGGTGCACAGAATACCGGACAATGCCAAAATGCTTTGAACAATTTCCAGATTATGGCCCAGGAGCTTGTTGTGCCATTGGCACCGGACAAACCTGAAGGTCCCAGCACAAAGTTGACTTTTTAGGGATTGAAATTGACACTATGGAGATGGTAGCCAGTTTACCTGCGGAGAAAGTGCAGGAGATAACAGCCTTTTTGTTATCTGTGGTAGTTGAATGAAAATTGGAGCTCATGAACGTGCAGAAATTGTTGGGTTATCTGAAATTTGCGGGTAGAGTGGTCAGGGCAGGTAGAACCTTCTGTAGAAGGCTAGGAATGTCCATGTCAGGGGACTATCTCCCTCACCACAGAGTGCGTATTTTATCAGCTACTAGGGCCGACTTGTACATCTGGTTGACTTTTCTTGCAGACTTTAATGGTGTATCTTTGTTTCTTGCGGATGAAGATATGATTTGGCAAAGACAGATTTTCTCTGATGCGTCTGGTGCAAAAGGTTCTGGCATTTTCTGGGAGGGTCTTTGGTGTGCGGAGAGTTGGCTGCCACATTGGCTGAAGCAAGGTCGCAGCATAGCCTTTCTAGAGTTCTTTGCTCTACTTGTGGCATTGTGTGTATGGGGTGAAGAATTCAAGAATAGACCAGTCCTTTTCAATGTAGACAATTTAGCTGTGGTCGAGTTGATCAATAAGCAAAAGGCCAAGGATTTGAGATTCTTGAGGTTGTTACGTGCATTTATGCTCAAACGTCTGCATCTTAATATTGTTTTTAAAGCAAAACATATTCCGGGAGTCAATAATTGTATAGCAGACGCTCTGTCTCGTTTTCAGTGGACGAAATTTCATAGTCTGGCTCCTGGGGCAGAACCCAACAAGACTCAGATCTCACAGTGCTTCTGGGCCTGGGGGAATGAGAATAGTCGAACTGGTAGAGAAATCAGTTGCGGCCTCCATGAGACGAAGCTATCAGCAAGCGTGGAGTTCATAAGTGATGATAACACGTTAGCTAAAGATGGGAGGATGGTCAATGAAGAACAGTTGTTATTAGGTTTTGTGTTACAATTGATAAATAGAGGTCTATCGCACACAACTATTTCAGGCAAATTGGCAGGAATTTCTTTGTAAGGGCAGTTATGGTGGGGGAGAGATCCGGTGGGAGGAGTCCTTGTGAAAAAGCTTCTTAGAGTTTTAGGTAGGGAACAGGCTGGTAAAAAACGTTCTGTCAGCCAGTGACATTTGATTTGTTACAATAAATGTTGTTGCAGTTGCCTTTTTGCTGTTATGATGAGTTTGGGTGTTGCAAATTTAGATTATGCATTTTATGGTTGTTTTTTGGAGCATTTAGAGCATCTGAGTTGCTCAATTTACGAGACAAGGCAGGCATCGCAGTGATGAAGTTTTAATACAATAACAAAGGTTAAGGATTTGGTTGAGGGCTTCCAAGATGGATCAACTAAGCAGGGGTAAATGAGTTTTCTTGAAGAAGAGCGGGTGGAGGTGTGCTGTCCTGTGGGGGAATGGGAGCTTTCCAAACTTCTAGATTTTTCACGCAAGGGGAAATGTTTTGCTACGCACTGGAAAGGCCGATTTCTATTGCCCAGCTGTTAGCAGTAATGAGGAAGGTGCTCATTAGGTTGGGTGAGAATCCGATGCGATTTGGCACACACTCTTTCCGTATTGGGGCAGCGATGGAGGCTGCAATTTTGGGATGGTCCTGGTCAGACATACGTCATATTGGGAGATGGAAGTCAAAGTGTTTTGAAAAATATGTTAGGAAGTAATTAAAGATCATCAATGTGTTCTCTTATTAATATTTGTTTTTCTACATAGATCATGTTCAAGGGCTTGTATGTGGAAAAAAGACAACTTGGATAGTGGAACACTCCTTCGTAAAGTGGGCAGCAGTTTACGCTGAAAAACAGATTTATGGCAGATCGCTAGGACTTACAAGTGTTAGTCATGAGGTGGTATGGAAAGGAAAAGGGGGAATGCGCTGGGGGCTTTGTTTCCCACATTGTCTCTGATGTGTTCTAGAGGGGGTCTTCCTGATCTGCTTATCATTCATCTAGGTGAAAATTATCTGGTTAACTTATCTGGCCTGATTTTAATAAAGCAAATTAAACTGGATCTCTCCGTTATCAAGAATAACTGTGGGGGTACCACTGTAATTTGCACTGAATTCATAACTCGGCTACATTGGAGAGGAGCAAGATGCCACACAGCAATGGAGAAAGCGAGACGTAAGCTTAATAGAGCTATGAGAGTTTTCTGTGGCAACATGGGGATCGCAGTCGTATCTCACTATAACATAAAAAGCACAGAGGGACATCTTTTTCGAGAGGATGGGGTGCATCTGTCTCATATGGGGCAAGCCTATTACTTATTGGAATTGAGGGATTTGATTGCACAAATATGGAAGGAAAATATATGGTGCTCCAGCAGATTGTCATGACTTCTCTCCTTGGTGGGGGGGACAGGAAAACTCTTTGGTTTTCCTGGGTGGCGGTTTTCTTCTGGGGAGGTTGGCAGTCTTGAGCGGGCTTGTCCATCCTCGAAGGGGGGAGGTGTGGTATACAGATCACTGGGAAAAGAAAAGAAAATGACAGGGATCTCTCCACATGAGTCACTTCTTCTGGGGTTGCTTAGGTCATCAATTTGGGGGTTATGTTTTTGAAGATATGTCAAGCTGAGTTTGGGGATTGCTTTTATCATCTATTTGTAAGATGTGTTTTTGAGAAATATGCTATGCACCTGTCTTACTAAAGTGGCCTTTTTTGCTAATAAAGAAGTTGTGGGTCGTGTGTTATTGTGCGGAATGCTTATATACTGTTAACATTCACTGTTGCTGCAGTTCCTTTCCCATCCAAATCCACTTACTCCCACACATCCTATAATCTAGGGATTCTGTCATACTCGATTTTTTATTTCATGCTTTCACACCAGTACAGAGTTAATGGTAATAAGATATACTATGTTTCACTATTTTGTGTGAAGATGTGGCTTATACTATATGTTCTGCCAAGTCTTAGAAAAAAATAGATAAAGTCATGCATCAGCATGAATATGGCATGCTCCTATGATCTGCACATCACACAACCATTCCAAAGCCAGTCAGAGATAATTCTCAGTGCTGGGACTTCTCCTATGTCTGTGTTTTTAGGAAATGCATATTGCCAGTCTCATAACACTTTTGGCCCCAGAGGACAATCATCCACAATACATGTGTATTGACTCACACTCTGACAGCAGCAAAAAATACTTGACTTTGCAAGATAGGCACTGTTTCATGTCAGCAAAAGTAATAGAAACATATCACCGACGTATGATACATTCTGGAAAAAAATGATTTTGCCAAGGAGCAGTCTTAAATTCCCCTTGGTCACTTCTGGAACTGTGCAATATAGCAATATCCAGTGTTCAGTGGGCCTCTCCAGCCTCTGGGCTGTAGTGCAACTGCACCTGCTGCACAAATGGGTACTTTAAATTGTATGTTGCAGAGGTTTTCAGTGCGTGTGCCCACAAGAGTGTTTGCTGTGCTCGTCTGGAGGGAGGGGCAGCATTTAATTGATCAGGTTTGAGACAAACCCACAAACACTGAGATTAAGGCAAATAAAAAACGACTAATAGAGTATTCACTCGACCTGAAGGGCAGGGTTCCTCATTTGTATGAGTGTGTGGCCTCAGGCAAATGAGAGTGCTTTTTGCTCTACCTTAGAAGTAGTGCACACTTAGAGTGCCACAGAGTATGCAGTTTTGGAATGGTCATGAGGATTTCATGGATACCACAGCCACTATCCCTTTTGCACTCAACGTAGGGGGATTGTAGGTTCCTGCTACCAAAAGGCAGGCTGCTCCTTCATTTGTTTATGAGACAACAGTTGACACTGCTGTTCTCTCCCTGGCTCAAGCAAAAACCTAGAAGTGTAAAGACCTAGCAGTTCCCACAGGGTTATTCAGACAGGCAGGTATTGAGGGTCCTTCGGAATTCTGGAAGTGCGCTTTTGGAACTGAGTTGCATGGGGAGGCTGTTCCGGGTCTTTGCTGTGATGTGGGAGAAGGAGCAGCTTCCACTTCTGCTTCGGTAGATCTTAATCATCTTAAATTAAGGTAACTTGTTAAAATGTGGTCCAAGATTTACTAACGCCTTGCATTGTCCTTGTGTCAGGCAATGTGATGCAAGGCATCACATGCCCTTAAGTCAAATTTACGAAGTCAAACAAAGCCTCCTTGCATGGCTTTGTGTGGCTTAGAAAATCTAAAGTAATACAACACAAGTCACAGCCAAGCTTTACTTTGCATTTGGAAGTTTCTTACTGGGTGGAGTGTGGGCATTTCCACACATCCACCCATGTATTTTGGCTTATTACCAGCTTTAATAAGAATAGTACACCTGGGAAAGGATCATAATATCTTGCCATCCCAACAGAGGCACAACACGGAGAAATATCAATCAATCAATCATCGCATTTATATAGCGCACTACTTACCCAGAGGGTCTCAAGGCGCTGGGGGGGGGGGGGTCTGCTACTGCTCGAACAACCAGGTCTTGAGTTGCTTCCTGAAGGCGAGGTGGTCCTGGGTCAGGCGGAGGTGGGTGGGGAGGGAGTTCCATGTCTTGGCGGCGAGGTAGGAAAAGGACCGTCCCCCTGTGGTGGCTCTACGGATGCGGGGGACGGCGGCGATGGCGAGGCTGGTCGATCGAAGCTGGAATATGTTTATTTCTCCTCGTTATTTCCTCTTTCTGCATGTGCTGCATTCTGCTGCACACATAGAAAGGAGAAAATGACTCTGAGGAGTGTTTTTGTGCATGAAGGTGTCCCTTCCTGCACAATAACAATCCTGCCTGTAACACAGTTATCCTTGCACCATGGCGCCAGGGTTCCTGCATTGGCACTAGGCAGCCCTTGGTGAGTCAGTGAAGGGAGAGAGCAGGAGTGTATCATATCTTAGTAGATATGTCATATTCCTCCTCTCTCACTGTCACGCAGAGCAGCACATTGTCTTGCTGTGTTGCTTTGCATGACTTTTTAGTAAATCTTGGCCTTGGTTTTTCACAAGACTCTCTATGTTTAATGGGCTGATCTCTTCTATACATTTCAGAAGCAGTGAGTCTATGATCTTGTTTAGCTCTAGAATACACCATGGGGTCACAGTCTGTACTCTATACATTTTAAAATAAATAAATAATGTTCCCTCCTTTTTTTCAGCGAAATATATCTCAAAATACCAGATATCGCTGCAACGCCGCCATGTGTGGTCCGCTCTGAAAAATACGAACAAAGATTACAAGAACCGCTCAATCGCTGAAAATACCCGTAGCCATTACCGAAGCAGGTCTTGGACTGCGAAAGACCAACTTGGTGGGCGAGGGCACCTAGTTATATTCGTAGTGGATATACATTGAACACGGCTTGCAAACTAACGAAAATTAGGAATATCCGGAAATACGCGTGATACTATTATTCAACTCGATTAAAGTAATCCTGTGCTGTGATATGAAATAGCCTACTGAATCTAGGTGACCATCCAAACTAATAAACCGAAAATCCCGTCATTCTGAGCGTCGCTCTAGAATCAGACACGGCTTCTACCAATACACATACTGACCTAGACGGCATATTGATATCCACCCTACTCGTATCAACCCGGCTCTCTGTTTTTAATAGTGTGATGGTACAGTCCTGAGGAAGGCACACACATGTGTCGAAACGCGTAGACATAAAACAGGAAACCATCTAATTTTTTATACTAATGAACTACTTATATGATTGAAGATATGCATATGTTAAAATGTTATAAATCTTTTTATCCTTTCTGTATAATTATGTACCAATTTTATTGAATATCATGTCATTAAATTTGTATCTTTATATGTACATGCAATAGTGTATTATCATTTCTTTACTGTGGATTGAGCCACTTTTCATGTGGTAGTTGGTTCAAATAATTTGCCTGGGTATTTTACTCACACTTACAACAGTGACAGATATCCTGTCTGCCGCAATATAAATCCTATAGGATATAATGGGATTTATCAATGTTCAATGAAACTTTACTCGGATATCAAGGTATCCACAAAAGTACAAAAACATAAAAATCACTGAAAGGTTTAAAAAAAAACATCATAAGATCACATGGTGCATACAAATTCATGGGTCAAGCATAGTCTGTCTGGCTCAAAGGGCTATTCAAAGAAAAGTACCAATACGAAAAATAAGTTCAGCATCATCCATGGTTAATATCATTAGATTAGCATTTTCCAAGCTAATAGGTTTACATTTTTTAAAATATGGAGTTAAAAACCATTTGATAAATTTCATATAAAATGTACAGAAAAATAAAAAGTGCAACGCAGATTGACCACTCAGGCCATCACACGGGCAGGGCAAGGAATCAAGTTTATTGTGGTGGCCGAGGGGGAAACAAAGTATAAATTTATTCATGCCTGCCCTTAAACGGAATAATAAGCCCTGCACCCAATGACTCATCGGGAGTGTCAAATAGCAAGGCATGGGTAGAGTTAAAAAGTCATAGGCCAAATATGTAGAGACAGTAGTCTTTGAACATTCCCTGCGTAATCTTTCTTGGGCATACAATGTGTATAGAGCATTTCTTAATTCATTTTTGTGTGGGAGATCATTTGCAGTGTACTTGATAAAAACACTCCCTTGATTAATGCTGCAAAGGCTATTATACACTCCAAAAAGCCAAGGAATATTCAGACATTCAAACAATCAATAATGATATCTCTAGTGAGTGATGCCGCAGGGTTCTTCCAGATAGAGAGCCAAAAGAGGGCAGGGCAGGCGCGAATAAAATCTTCAATAAAATTCAAATTTAGTTCCTTATGACAAACATATTGTGTGGTGGAGATAGGGACATGAGCAACTTCCTGAGAAATCTATTCTCTTCGAATTGGATGGGTCCACTCTTAGCCACACCCCATACCTCCGCGCCATAAGTGGCAACGGGAATACACTGGGCTTTATAAATTTTTAAGATTGCGAATATGGTGCCAGTATTTTTGGGGCGGGGTAAGCTGAGGATTAATGGCCTTTAAGAACCTACCCCTGGAGTGAGCAATATGCTCAGTCCAGGAGTTGTTCGCAGCAAAGGCCACCCCTAATAGGGAAAGCTATTGGTAGACCACAGTTTATCTGTGCCCACCGAGATACTCCCTAATTGGGATTTATGTTTAGGCAGGCAGGATATCCGTCACCGTTGTGACGGAGTAACCCATCGGCCAAGATCTAAATCAGGCCCTAAATCTTCTTGAATAAATTATTACATAGTAAAAGAATTGAAAAAAAACATTTTAACTCAAGCAAATTCTCTGTATTGACTGTACTAAATGTAGCTAATAATTTGCCATATTATTGGATTGATGTAGATGTTTGCCCCTTTTAACTTCTCCTTGTCAACAAATAAAGGCCCATACGACCAGTGATGGAGGTTATTTAATAAATACACCCAAAGATTAAGGTATAGAAAACCCTGCTCTGTCAGTATATTTTAAGAAATGTTATTTTTATGCTGTTATAAGTTTTCCAATAAAGAAGAATTTTAGAGACCACAACATATTGCAACCTCCAGAGCATGCAGAGCAACACTTTTCGAGAAATATGGCAAATCTATAACTTGCTGCGAAAAGTGCTGGGTGTACATCTATGATCACCTCATATCCCAATATTGTTTACAAGTACTTCATAATTAATTAACAGAAATTATTTATGGTAAGACATAAGTTGGCAGGGTATGCTCAGACGTGAGTCCCTTGCTCACTTTGCCACTGGATTCAAGCAAGCCTGGCTGAAGACGGCTGTAATGCCAGAAACCGGTCCTAGGAAGCTTGATTCCGGTCCAGGGAAGGCATGGCTTGGCAGTTCGGGCTGGACTGTTCCCATGAGGCACAGGGTCAGACTGATTTATATATGGCAATGTCTGAACTGGGGTGGCAGAGTGGGCTAAAGAACGGTGATGGATTAAACCCAGATCTGTTGACTGGGTGTGAGTGTTTGATTGGTTCAGATGCTCCGTCCATCACCACCCCCTTTTGTACCACTAGTGATATTTGGCTTACAAGTACGGGTTACACTTTTATACCATATTGTAGGGACTTATGGTAGGATAAATATGCCGATTAGGAGTATAGCCAATTTCAACATGTTTTAGTGGTCAGAGCACATGCATTGGGGCCTGGGTAGCAGAGTCTCAGTGTATATAGTAAAACAAATAGCAGCATCAGTTTACTAAAAATGGGGGTGACCAATCTAAAAGAGGCATTTGTCTTACAGTAATAATTGCTTTTTCATCAAGAGTCACTGGATTTCCGTAGTTTTCTTTGGGCGGTTGTTTTGTGGGGGGGGGGGGAGGATTAAATTATGGTGGATTATTGTGAATTTACTGCAGAATAATCTAAATCTAGACAAGAAGAGTACATTTTGGGGGATGTCTGTGATTATATAGCATTCGTTCCAATAGTTGGGTAATTAAATTGCATGCGCTGAAACACTAAATGTGTTGCAGTGCGCGCACTTTAATTAGTTTTATTTATTTATTTCTTTACCTAACTCCGATCGGCCGTATACCGTAGTTTAATACCCCCCACCCTGCCTCTTCCTTGCCCCGCCCCACCGCCCCACAGCACTCCCTCCAGGAGGCGCTACCTTGTAGATTATTTGTAATTGTTTATGTCTGTCTCATTTTCTGACAACTCTCCTCCTATTCAGCTTTTGCAAGGAATTAAATAGTGTTGGGTGTGTTTCACGTATTTCAGGAACAAAAGAGTTATCCCATTGTACGATTCTGTTGTATAACAAGTTTGAAGACAAATAAAAAAGGTGTTCTTATTTTTAACTGTACTTGGTACTCTGTATTGTGTTCATGTGAATGATAATGTAGTTTTCTCGTGTATACCGCTTTAATTCAATGCTGTTAGTTTTTGTTGAATTTGTTTTTTTATTTCTGAAATATGTTTGTAGTCATCCAAAATGTTTCCTTGTGATGAAAATTAATGTAAATAAATATATATATATATGTTTTAAATAAAAACAACATATTTATTCACCTAGTTGGTGTACATGTTTTTCCCCAGCTTATTAAGAATATTTGTTTCCAGTAAATTTACTGTGTGCCTCTTGTTTTTGAATTTTCTCAGAAGTTGAAAGCAAATATATTTTGGTGAAGCTCATTTTATTCAGGTTCTCAGTGAAAGACAGTTTTGGGTCGTTGTCTACAGCGTGAAAAATAGAAAAATATGAAAAACATGAACATTAAGTTAATTTAATTCAAGCATGTTTCTAAATGCAGTGATGTTTCTACGAATTATTGTTTTTGCTATAGAGTACTAAGATGACATTTGACTGCAGCTGTGTGTTCAGGTGTGCAGGTGTTCAGTCTCCTCAGGTGAATGTTCAAACGTTAAGCAGGCGTTCTTACATGCGTTGCTCTGTCACCATTATGGGGCATATTACCAAGCAATAGCGATAATCATCGCTATTGCTTGGTTAGCGTGAAAAAATTATCGCCGACCTGCGGCGATTTTTATCGCAGATAAACCTTGGTATTACCAAGGTTTATCGCAAATGTGATAAAAATCGGCCGCAATGCATGAATATCGCTGCAAAGTCCGCGATATTCATGCATTAGTGAGCTAATGCTCTTAGCCATGTTATCCACCTCCCATTGGATATTGGATATCAGGGCAGGTGTTAGCTTTTGGAGATATTTGCGCTTAGCGCGAATATCTCCAATAGTTGGTAATAGGAGATAAGATGTTAGCGACTGTTTCCAGTCGCTAACATCTTGGCACGCCCACTTTGCATGTCATTAGTGATAAATATCACTGACATGCAAAGTGGGGCCCAAGATGGTCGCTATCTCCTATTAGCTGTCGCTAACTGGTGTTCGCGACAGCTAGGTAATAGGGAGATAATTTTATCTCCGCTTTCTTGGCTTTTAAAGCCAAAAAAGTGGAGATACACCCCCTTGATAATATGCCCCATGTTTTTTGTGAAAAGTAGATGTTTGTATTGGTTTCAAAGAATTTTTTTTTTTACATGAATCTGTATTTATTTTTACTATTATTTATATATTTCTGAGTGACAGCCATTACATAAAATCACACCGCACTTACAAAAGAAAATATATCAAACTTTTGAAAAGTAATTGAAATGAACAATTTCCATTCAATCCACTTGCAAGATAATGCTGAATTCCATTTAAATTATACGTATGGGCTGTAGTGACTTATGACATTAAGAATGTGTAGTGATGATTCTCCATGTTGGGATATGCAGTTTAGTGTCAACAACTGTTTAGCGTGTTTACATGCTGATTTGTGCAATGTGATTTGCTCACACTTAACCCTTCTGCACAGGTTTTACTTTTAAGAAACATTCAGCAATTATATATATTTGGGGAAAATGTGCAACAATTCTTTTTTAATCTTAGGTCCCTCAACATACAGCAGCATTAAATTATGTGTTCTCAGCACAGCACTGGCAATGAACCTCCCTAGCAACTCTGAATGCTCCATCTGCATACTTCTAAAAAGTTTTCAATCAAACCCTCCAAGCCTTTCCATTAGTTTAGGTCGTTTATTGGTCATATATTAGTGTCACTTAGAAAATAGCAGGCTCGTGTTGGGTGATTCACCACACTCCGTGTAGAATTATTTTTTAATGTTTCACGCATTGTCCAATGTAACTTCCACAGACTGATTTACAATTTAACAATCTTCCAAAAGCATCCTTGAAATGAAAGTGCTTTTCCTGAGTTACTTTAAAATGCTACTCGGTTTTGACCAGTTTTACCGGCCCAATGTGCTTTCGAATGCACTATTTGCTACACGTGTTCTCGAAAGCGTCTTCTGGGGCATAATCCTCAATTTCCCCTGTAAGCGTATTTTGAAGTCATATTCAGTTTTGGTCTAATGCTACAAAAAAATATTTCGGAGAACTGTCCTTTCTGAAATTGTTCTACCTTTAGACAGTTTAGGTCATAGTAATTAGCCAATTTCCCCCAAAAATTCCCTTTCAGAAATATTTGTGTATAATACTTAAAACCCTCTCTTCAAAAGTCAAGATACATTCCTGAGACGTGGTGTAACAAAATAATAAATATTTGCAGTGGATATTAATGAAACATAGTTTAAATAAATAGCATTTTTATTGCAGGAGTTTCGGTAGCACAGTTTCTCGTGCACATCTGTATAAATATATGTTTTAGTAAGCTATAATTGTCAAAAAATGTTACACGATCAAAATATTAGTCAGGAGTGCAAAAGGAAGATATATGACTCTCATTGCTGCTGTTTTGGAAGAGATTGTTCTGTTTGTTTACAATTGTCATACATTAATGTGTCAGAGGAAGGCTTGTAGAATCACATTTGAATATGTTAAAAGCGTTTTGAGCCAAGAGAAATAATTTGCTGATGCAGCTGTCAACAGGCACTTTTTTCAAATGCAAGAGACGCTTAAACTATGGCAACAACCAGTGATTTCACGATATTTGGTGCATAGATTACTTGAACACAGCATTTCAAAAGGATTCAACAACCTTGGAAAACTTCATCCTTTGACAATGCGCACTGCTCGAGGAGAGGCGCCAGTTCCAAACAAAAAATTGTGATTAAAACTGAGATTTTACTTTCTTTTAAAATAAACAAAATACTCTTCAAAATGCCCATTCAGAATAAAAATAATGCTTGATTATGCCTCTTTTTGACAAACCTTACTAAAAACACTTGCAGGCTGTTGCTTTTATAATTTCCATTTAGTGTGCAGAATCGGAAGTAAAACATATATCTATATATATCTATATAATCCTAGTTACATAACTAAACGAGGTAGTGGACATACCATGGCTGTAGGAATAGGAGAAATAAGGGTGACTAAGAGTTACTCACAATTAGTGCCATGTCCCTGAGATGGCACTGAGAGTGGGGAAAAGGTTTATTGGTAGATTATATTTTTTATTGTTTGGATATTCATTAGTCCTCATATCACCGTCAGTGAGCCGCACACTGAGTTATCTTAGAAGATACAGTACTTCTGGTATCAATTCACGTCTATTTTTTTCGATCAAGCTCCAAATACAGTAATCTAATTTGATCCAGATAGCGTAAGAGTGTCTTCCCATGTAATAATGAGTCATAATCATTCCCTTTTGTATTTGGCTGCAATTTTATTTTCAAATCAATTGTTCGATGTCCAATAGGATTAAAGAACAGCCAACACATTTTTCACCCCCCTTGGGCAGTGTAATAAGAGGATCGGTAGCCGAGTTGTGATGATTCAAGTAGATTTATTGAAGGATAATTAGGTTAAATCATAAAGTCATTAAAGTATCGTCTAAGGATCATATAAGTATATACAGGTCTCTTCTAAGCCCCACCAGGAGCAGCTCTCTTGCTGCTCAGCCCTCTCTTCCAACTGTCATACATCCACCAGGCACACCACACATTCCATATTACCTCACACACTCAACATTCCACCATTCACCCAGATAGGCTGAGCAGCAAGACAGGACAATAAGAAAGGCACGTGGCATCTAAACCAGGTTACCACACCACCTTCCCCCTTACAAATGAACAAACAAAAGAATAGCGTAAAACATGAGAATGGTCATTCTAAAATTGGATCTTACATTGTAGAATAGAAATTATGAATAAATGCATAAAAGTATCTATAACGACCACCCCTTCCCCCTTTACATATAAATAAGGAAAGATTTACATATTTTTTGTGCGCATAAAAATTCTAATTTTATTTTTTTTAAATAGAATGTAATGAATGAATTCACCGCCACCAACACGGCATACCAGTTGGCCAGACTGGCAAAGTGAAAGTAACGGAGACTTCAAACCATTTAAAATTGACTGCGAAAAGTACAAAAAGTACATGAATCAATTACAATTCCTATACAGAAACATGTGCACAACGTACTGTAATAGGAAAATGTAGGTGACTACACTCAGAGTCACATGCAAAGAACTATACAAAAAGATGGGAGTGACTAATCTATGGAAACATCCTAAATAAAAGTGGAAGTCACGTTACAGTAATCAGAATAAAATTTGTGTGAAACAAATAGGTGACAGTCACGTGCATAGAACAGTATTAAAAATAATATTTGTATGAACAAATTTGTGACAGTCATGAGCACATATGCTAACGTATAGCCTTTAACTTTAAACAAAACATATGTGTATAGCATTGCACTTTCTATATAAAATAGCAAATTACCTTTAGTATGCTACTTTTAAAACTCATGTAATAACCTTCTAGAATAGCAAATTACCTTTAGTATGCTACTTTGATACCACAGGCTGATATGCCTGGGGCTTTCTCAAGGCTTTAGAGCAACACAGATCATTTTCTTCACGCTCTTTGTCAAAATATAGTCACAATTCTGCAAAAATCTGTATCTACAGGTTAAATATCGGTAATCCCACACCAATTTAGAACAATAGGGTACAATTTAATAAATTATTTGACACAAGAATGATAAAAATCCAATTAGTAGATCAAAGTTATGAATTTGTAAAGGTAAAGACTAGCACCTAAAGATCAAATTGCCAACCACAGACATCTAGTCATGTAAGACTATGTCATAGCTGCTTACCTTGGGTCTTAGATGAAATTCAGAAAAATTTACTCAATACAAAAGTTTTAGTTGTTAAGGAACTCCAACGGAGGTCCACAAAATGCATCAATACAATAAAACAGCCAATTTTAAATACAATACAAAAAATATTTCCCTTTTTTCCCTAAAATACGACAATAGATTAAAAAATGCAGCAGAAGGGTGAATATACTTTTTGTACAGTAATGGCAACTATTTACGAGATTTTAAATAAACCCTAATAAAGAGCCAAAAAAGTTTAAAAAAATTGGAGTATCCTATAACAGACCATTTCATTTGGTGGCGATAAAACACATTTTCTGGCCTCCTGGGCTGAATGACTATTAAATTTAATAAATGATGGTCTTAAAAACAAACGCCTTGCCCTTTGTAATTCCGGACACACAAATAAAACATGATTAAGATCCTAGATTTTAGTATAACATAATTCATAAATTCTCTCCTCTTTAAGGATTTTATCCCATGTGCCAGTAACATTTCTTAAGGGCAACAGATTAATTCTCAAAAGAAGAATCAGTCTTCTAGTCCCATGTGGGTGATTCCAGAATAAATAAGGTTGAGGCCTTTTCCCCAAGGCACTACCACAGACCAACTCATTTTGGGACTTAGATTTACTTTGAGCAATATCTCTTGCCATGCTAATAGAGCTTACAGAGTTTTTTTAAGAATAGCTTCAATGCAGACTTTGGCATAGGAGAATTACCATATAAACTGGGCCTAAATAAATCATTTGCATATGCAAATGATCTAAAAAATGCTGAATAATCCTTTAGCTTGTCAAAGATTTCCACTATTAGGGCAGTCCTGAGGGAGCCCTCATCTCCCCAGAGGAGAGCGTTCCCCCACCTCAGGACCGCTGGCAAAGCTAAGATAAAAGAGGAGACTAAATCAAATTCCAAGCGTAAAACATGTGGGGCGGCCAGAGAATTTAGATTACAAATTTGGTGGAAGAACCGGCCTTCAGCCTTGTCAATGGCGAGCCAGTAATTATTATCCAATACTTCTGCGGCATAGGTTAATGAGGGCAGAATTTTAACCTTAGATACTGACAGGACATGACCAAAATGGCGTCTCCCATAGATTTTATAAAATCTGTTCAGAGCTACAGCCTGAGAGGCGGCCTTACCAACACATAATTTAATATGTTCTGAGTCACACCCATTTTTTGCAAAAACCTTACCCAGATACAAATATGAGTCGACCAATTCCAGTTCCTCATGCCCTAACAACCATTTATACCCTTTCTTTATTCTATGACCTTTTTTGCGGAAGATTAAGATTTTACTTTTGGAAATATTAATTTCCAAAAGGGAGTTCATAAGATGCGACGAGTGCGCTCACTTCCTGGGGGGAGAGGGAGGTTATATTTTTATCTGGGACTGACTGATCGCGACACAGTCAGGGCTTTAGTGAGAGGAGGCAGGGAACCTGGGAGAGGGTAGGCCCAGTTGGTGGGCAGATAGTCATTCCTAGGGAGAGGCGGCGGGATGTGGGGTGGTGCGGAGTGAGGGGAGGGCAGCTGGAGATTTCCCATGGCAGATAAGGTTTACTGCAGGCCAAGGATCGGGGTCGCGAACTGAGCTTCAATAAGGTCGGGTGAGGGGGAGAGGAGGGGAGGGTGGGCGGAGCTGAGCCCTATATGTGAGGGGCTTTGGGGCGAGTACCTACTGGGGGGGTTCATAGGAGGGTGGTAGCTGGATCTGGGTTGGGGTTCGGTTGTGGGAAGGCTAGTAAGGGAAGTGAGTTGCGGTCCCTTCGGGGATGGAAGTTATCTTCAATGAAGGGGGTGGTGAGAACTAGGGGAGACTGGGTTGGCGGGTTGAGGGGTTGAATTTTGGAGTTGTCATGTCTATGTAACAATTTTGGGAGGGCTAGAGAGTGAGGGGGGTTGTTGTCCAATAGGGGGTGAGAGTTTTCTTCAATGGCTGGGACAGTGTGAGCTAGAGGAGTGGGGGTTGGCGAGGGGGAATGAGAAACAGAGTTGTTACAGGGTCTGGGAACTCTACGGGGGAGGCTGAGAGCTAATGTTGCTTCGGGAGCTGGGAATGGTCTGTGATCTCTGAGGGGGAGGCTGAGAGCTAGTGGTGCTTCGGGAGCTAGGAAGAGGGGGGTTGGGAGTCCTTTGGGGAGGTGAAGCGGGCTGAGTACTGGGAGGTTGGGAGAGATGGGTGGAGGATGGGAGTTGGGAAATACGGGGAGCTAGTAGCCATCTTGAGTGAGGGGAAAAGAGAGTCGAAGAACTCTAGGTTCTCGTCTTTCGCCTGAATTAGAATGGTACCATTGGCATAAATGGTGATGGAGATGTCTCCTGTCAGTGACTGTTAGTTCAAGGGGGTGATAGTTTGTGGTTAAGTTCAGTGAAGGTGGTTTTGGAGATGGGGAGGAATGAGTTAAAGATGGTGACCCATACGTTAGGTCTGTTAGTGTGGAAAATGAAGTCCATTTTCCTCTGTCCTCTAGTTGCGCAGTGGTAGGTGTCAACAACTAGCGTTTCAGGGTGTTGCCTGATTAAATTCTGTTTGAAGCGTTTTTTTGGCTTTGAAGGAGAGGGTGGGTGGGAATGTTATGGCGTAGGAGGGGGAAAGATGCATGTCCAATTGCGAGGCCGGGGGCATCCTAGGAGGGATTTATCAACTCTGCGGAGGATTCATGTCTCCAGGTATACATCAAATACATCAATGTTTTTTTCTTTAATAACGCTAAAAAACTACTTTCCAAATTTATACCAAATTACAAAAAGTATTCTTTTTGGACCAAGATCTGGCTTTCTGCCATATCTAGTATAATTCCGGTCAGGGGTTCGGGCTGTAGTTGTGTCTAAAAACCATAAGGGAAATTACATGGGGAAAATGCATTTTAGGACACCCCCTTTTACTTGGCCCCCACTTGGCGAATCACCCAGACAGCAGATGAAGTGACTAGCAAACTAATTTTGAAACGTTTGTGAAGATTCATCAAATGATGCAAAATGTATTAGCAAAACAAATAATGCTTTTTACTATAGAAACTAGGTCCTAACTACTGGTGAGTAATATATATAAGCCAGAGGCAGTTGTCACTGAGTAGTTATAGTTAGAGTGGTGCTTCCATAGCCTATCATCATTACCTTTCCAAAAAAAGCAAATTCCCCGCAGCGCCTTCCTAGAAATGTTCAGGGTGATCCATTAAGAGGGGGGGGAAGGGGCTCAACAAAGCTAATTTCCCCATGTATTTTCAATAGAATTCTTTAAGCAGTGCTACCACAAAAATTTCTAATTGGAACTACACCAAATTTGGCAGGAACCTAGATCTAGGTTCACAGATTGTGCTTTCTGTGATTTGGTCTAAATATGTTTAAGAGTTTTTGAGGAATTAAGGTTTAAAGATATTTGTATACATGGAAGGGTTGGGTCTGAGGGACTCTGTTGAGAGTCTTGGAGGAGCATCAATTTAAAAATTTTGATTGGCCAAGGGAGCTTTTTTCCCTTGGACCATCTTGCTCCCACAGGAATCAGGCTCCAAATGGGAGTGAGTGTTCTGATTGGTTGCCAGCAACATGTGAAAAATGTTGCTAAACCAAGAGGAACTCCCTCCTGGGGCCGAAATGTAAACAAAATTTGAAAAAAATCCCCACAACGGCGGCTGACATTTTTTGTGTTTATAATGGGAGGGGGCATCAGGAGGGCCCCTTACTTTGCTCATTTATGGCCCCAGAAACCCAATCCCCGAGGGCCAGGTATATTCAAAAAGAGGGAGGAGTGGGCCCCCCCATCCTTGAGTCTGAGCACCCCATTTTCAGGGATGATTTTTTTTAAAGAGAAGGGGCAGCTTGACTCTCCTTGCTGACTCTATGTAGGCCTTGGGGTCAAAATATTTTTTTTAAAGGGGAAAGGGCTGCGCTGGCCCCCTCCCAAAGCCTTAAAAAAGGCCCTGGGGCCCCATCTCTCAGGGCCATCACTTAAATGAAAAGGGAGAGGGCCCACAGACTCTCCTCCATGTGCCTTTAATGGACTTAGGGACCCCATTTCCTGAGGCCAGCTCACATACTGTGTCCCTGGAAGTCCACCCAGGACTCAGTATTTTCCCGACCCTTACTACTGCATGCAGGGAAACATGTGTTTCCTCCCATCTGGCTGGAGCATTTTTAAATCTTCTGCAAGATGGGAGCAGACTTTTGTTTGTATCCCTGCCTGCACGGATGAGGGCAAGGAAAGAGAGCCAATATTACTCTCACCTGGAGAGAGCAGCATAAATAGCTTCTCCCTCCAGATGGGAGCAATGCCCACTCCCAACCCATGATAGGAGCCGGCTGGGATCGCCAGGGCCCTGGTTTTCTCCTGTGACCCCCAAGGTGGTGTTTGGTTGGTGCTCTGAATGGTCACCGGGGCATCTAACTATTATTAATGGATGTCCTGGGGAGGGGGTCAATGGGACCATGATAGGCTTGATGAGTGGACCATGTGGCCACCATCCCCTTTTAAATAAGTTAGAGCCATGGGAGATAGGGTCCCCAGGCTTGGGTAAAGGGACCATGTGGTGGGGAGGGGGACCATGTGGCCTCTCCCCTTTATAATGTCATGTAGCCGCAGGGGCTGGGGCCCAAGGGGTCTAATAAAGCTCTAGGAGGGGGGCAACGTGGCCCCTCCTCTTTTTAAAAATGGACAGCCCCAGGCGATGGGGTACTTGGGGCCTAATAAGCCTCCGGTAGTGTCGTGATCTTATCTAGGACCCTAATGAAATATTCCCGATTTATGCCCTTATGTGGTTATAACAAATCATACCCTAATAAAGGCATAAGAATCAAATCCATATTTAGTAATAGCCAATGCAAACCAAATACGGCAAGGCTACTTCCTTAGACTCCTAGAGAGCACAACGAGTTCTTTCAACAAACCATACCTCCAGCAACCTGGGAATTCCCCATGCTTTTGTTTTGATTTGTCCTCGAACTCCTGCGAGCACTAAAAGAATGGCCAGTTCTTAGTGACATCTTTTGTTGACGTCTTATGTCCAACCTTACATCAAACACGGCACCTTCCAGGTATAAATATACCAGCGTTTGCCTTAAGCAACACACGGTGGTGTGGAGCAGAGCGGCTATCTACTTATCCGAAGCCCAGCTGATGCGAGTGCCGAAGGAAGCCATCCCTCCCATTTGACGCACTGAGAAAGATGCTGTATTTTTCTCCTGATGAGAAAATCCAGCTCCAATATTTCCAGTCACCCTCGCGGGTTACTGGGAGATCGAGTCCTGAGAGCAAGATACAAGACCTCCTCCATTCTAAAACTAAGGTACGGAGCTGATTAGACCCTTAGAGAATTCTTGAGTAAGATTTTTGGCAAAAACTTATCTTAGACACCAGCTCATTTACTCCTTCCCACGTACTAGGCTTAGTTTAGGTACACCAGGGTAGGCGTATTTAGAAGCACCAGCTGAGTATGTTTAGTCAAACTTTTATCATTGTATGTAAATGTATATATTTTATACCTTTTAAGTATCATATGGCTCAGAAACCATATCAATGCTTTTACAGTATTATTTCATAATACTCCTTTTACTGTACGCACTTTACTTTATAACAAGTACTGCAATTGTGGCAATTCATTTCTCTTGCATGAGAAAGAAGACTGTTCAATAAATAACACCTTTTATTGAAAACGCCTGTCTCTCTATTTCTCTGCACTCTGGTGAAACTAAGTATGCACAGTTGACTGAGTGAAATAGCAATCTATTGTTTTCACACGACTCTGGAGATATACTCCTTATTCTGGGGGAGCAAAGTTGTCATGTTTATGCGGTTGTCAGAAGCTGAATCCCTTCTTGTCTAAAACAGGGAAGTTCACTGTTCCCTGTTCATTCGAGAAAGTTTCTAGTGACCTCTGAGCTAGCTGGCAAACCTAAATTAAGTCTAACATATTCAATAGAGACCTTGACGACCTCAGTCCTACGTCTAAACTATTGTTTATGGTATTCCAATGCGCTGAGCCTATTGGGAAAATAGGAACTACACTACAGTAGGGGGGGTTGTGCATCACCCCTACTCATTTTCATTATATTTGGCCCCAGGGATAACACCGCCATAGCCTATTAGCGCTCAGGAAGGGGGACATGTGCCCCCCCTTTGATATGGAAAACTGTACATTATAAAAAATGTATATTGTATTTATATTGCATTTGGCCCTGCAGATTGAGTCCCCGTGCCTATTAGGGCTCGGGGGGGCAGGCTGAATGCCCCCTTCCCTTAGATATTGGCCCTCTATAGGGGTTGTATGAATATTAGCATTTCTGATGCATTATGCGGGTGCAGGTTCATCTTAGCTTTGCTAAATATAATTGGTGAAATTCAGTCTTTTTTTGTTCAAAACATTATGTCACTGAGGTATTCACCTAACTATAATTTTATTTTAACCTTAGTTTTTTTCAGTGAATTCATAAAGTTTTTTAAAAACAAAAAAAGATCTTTTTATCACACTTACCTATAACGTTACTTTAACCTTTGTTTTTTCCAGTGAATATATATATTCAGATATGGAGGGGTACTAAGGGCTGCAGATGGGAATAAACCCAATATTTTATATACAATAACCTATTGGGGACTGAAGTAAGTGGATAGTAAGCCCACACAGGCCTGATCTAGTAGATGTGTTTGTATATGTGCCCTTGTCTTTCTAACATATATTGCTTCAATTCAGTAGCTAGTTTAGCAGACTGTTACACCAGGCGAGAGGGGGCATAGGATAGTACAACCATTGCTATACATTTGCACCCCTTTGTTATGTGTTAAAATCTAGCTGACTGCACACAATACAGCATATATACTTATAAATGTACTCAATTTCCATACTTATGGTTTTGTATTATGTATTTGGTTTACAACCTAATCATTTTTTTTTATATTCTCTGCCATTTAATATTTTTGTATGTATATTGATACACTTGCTTGAATGTGCCATTAACATGATTGTAGAGTATTTGATTTTTGTTTCTTTTATGTCCATGTCATCGACATGGTCGACATGGCAACATTATAAAAACACTTTTCTCAATGGCACTGAAATATGTGAACAAGGTGGTCCATCCACCGAAAAGTGTCAGAGCCTTCTGTTTCCAGTAAACTTGTGAATATACTTTCAGCGTGTCAGTGCCTGTTTCATTAGAAGGGAGAAGGGGAGCAGGTTTGCTGTGTATGTATATATATATATATATATATATATATATATATATATATATATATATTATTTGTTCAAGCAGGAAGGATGGTCTGAACTATCTCTGAACTCAGAATCTCGAAATGTTTGTTTTAGTTTTTAGAAGCAAAATGCACGTAGAATTGCTTGAAGGGTACAAAGCAATTATATTGAAGTTTATCCTTTTATTTACAATTTTAGTAAACCTTTCTGCTGCAATTTTATGTCTTTATTGTACTTACAATTCAATTACAATTCATGTTGTGTGCAATAAAATAAAGTTTTGATTTAAAAATACATTTTTCGAGTGTTCTTGTGTGTGTTATTCCTTAATGAAAGAGGATTTGGGGTTCCACTAACTATCCCTGCAATGTCTTGTGTGATTGACTGTTACCTGAAAAAAATCTCACTCAAATATTGCTTAGTGGGGTGGGGTGGTTCCAATGCAACAGAGTTCTTGTCTCAGCTTGGCAAATGGACTGAGTCCTTATTGCCAATTGATCTACAAAAACAAACTCTGGGGCATATTTACAAGCACCCACCATCACCAGAATGTTACTTGTTTGGACACTGTAGTTGCGATACGGCCTTCACCTTATTTACAAGGCAGCGTTAAGCCACTTACCATGGCTTTACGTTGCCTTGTATATAAAACACGCTATACTTAGCGTGAAAGTAGTGGGCAATGGGTGTTGCGATGAGCGTTTCACCGCAGCACCCATTGATGTTGATGCTGCCCCATATTTACAAGAATGGCGCAGTGCCAAAATAAAGACCAGGTAAACCTAGGGGCTTATTTGCAAGCCCCTTGCGCTTCCCATACATCATTTTTCCCATATTAAAAATTACGCAGAAGTGGCACAATGGGCTTGTAAATAATCCCCTTTAGTCATAAAAGGGCACAACAAGGAGAAATGTTTTATTTCTCCTCGTTTTTTGCTGCCATGGGTAGAGGGGCATTGAACACTGTTCAATGTCCCTTCCTGCTGGGTATTTTCTGGAGGTAGTGGGCATAAAAGTTGGCTGCAAGTCTGCCTGTCTAAATTAGGTGAGTGGACATATAGTAAAACCACTGACATCACTGTACTCTGACAGGCTACACAAGGAGTTTGACCAACGCAGAGACAGAGTAATCTCTGCCGATATAAAACTTATGGTCTGCCTGACTCTAAATCTGGTGGATGGCCCCCCTCAATGTTGACAGAGATGAAACTCTGTTGAAATTCTGTTGCCTTTGCGATGGAGTTCCCTTTCCGTCAACAGATAAATCAGGCCCTTAGTCACAGGAGGAAATATAACCTGATTTTGGTAGTATCAGAGAGTGGCTTCCAAAGACATATGTTGTATTTGTTTATTATTGTTAAATTTGGGGGTCTCCAGTTGGCAGAAGTAGGTACCTTTGTCCAAATAGGGACCCTTGCATATAGACAGGGTAAGGGGGTACACTCCTAAAATAACTCCTGCTCCCCCCCTTGGTAGCTTGGCATGACCAGACAGGCTTATCTCAGAGGCAGTGTGTAAAGCATTTGTGAACACATACAGCAACTCAGTGACAACACTACAGATGGACACCACATAAGTTGTAGTATAAAAATAAGTATTTTTATATAGACTTAACTCAAAACCACAAACGACAAAAATCCACAATACTGTTCTTTAAAAATGGTAGAAATAGCTCAGTTCTCTTTAGATGTTAAAATGCGACACTTTGAGTCACTGTACCTTAGGATGCGTAACGTTATCCAACGAAAGTGTTGCAGGGAAGGTGATGCATCGGATCCTTACACGCAAGAACCGTGATGCGTCAGTCCCTACTGCTGTGTAGGTGATGTGTCGGTTCTTCTCTGCTAGGGGAGGTGATGCGTTGGTTTCTTACTGCGGCAACGCTGTGATGCGATGAAGATCCGGTGCAATGAAACAAAGATGGCGTCTTCTCTTTGATGCAACACGATGCGTGCATGACCGATGGTCGTGCAGCGACTCAACCATTCTTCTGAGCTGCGACAGGCCTTGCAACACACTTCCCGTTGATGCGGTGGCGTCTGATGCGACGTTGATCCTCTCCTCCAGCGATGCGATGACAGCGGCTGAGACAGTGACAAGCTTCTTGTTCGTGAGTCGCACTTCCAACTCCTTGCAAAACGCAGTTTCTCAGAAAGCCCAACAGAACTGCAGGCACTTCTAAAGAACTCTTGGGGAGCAGGTGGGTGAAATCTGTTGTCCCTGAGACTTCAGCAGGAGGCAAGCTCTTTCTCAAGCCCTGGGAGATCTTTCACAAGTTGATGAAAGTACACACAAACTTCCTCTCTCCCTTCTTTGGCAGTTAGGCAACCACAGCAGGCCAATCCCCCAAGCAGCACTTCAGCTTAGGGATAGTCTCTCCTCAGTCTCTCTGGCACCTCTCCTCAACAAAGGTTTCTTCTTGTTTCGCAAAAGTGATCTAATCTCTGGGGTCTTGGTCCCCCTTTGTATACACAGTTTCTCTTTGTTCTCTGAAGGCAGAGAGGCCTTTGCCTAGTCCAAACCAGTTCTGGTCAGTCCTGGAGTACTCTGTTTACTTGACTCCTACTTTCCTTTCACAGTGCAGGGAAGGGACATCAGATGCACCACAGGAGGTGGAGCCAGAATTGTGGAGGGAAGGCACACCCCTTATCAGGTCCCAGGTGCAACTCCTCCCACCCATCTGCATGTAGATCTCTCTATTCAGCCCTGTGCTGACTCACCCTGTTTCCTGGAATCCCCCAGCCCCTGTCACTCAAAACTACAGACAGGGAATACACAAACTAGCAGAGGCAGGCTTGGATGGTTGGACAAGAAAATACCTACTTTCTAAAAGTGGTATTTTCAAACACAGAATGTTAAAACCAACTTCACTAAAAGATGCATTTGATCATTTCTGAGTTCAGGCATACTAAACACGAATGTCTACCTAGGTCCCTGAGTCCGTTAGGATTATAAAATGTAATAATCAAACTGCCCATTACGGTGTTTGTGTGGTCCTCTTTTTATTTATATGATTGTAAGCATCTTGAACAAGCTCACGTTCATTCCAAACTGAAGTTTTTCACGTGTCAGAGGCACGCCGGGCTCAATGCAGTACAGGATGAGTATTTTGAGGCACAGAGGCCTCTTACAGTTCTTGTCCTTTACCTGCTGGTTTCCTGCAATATGGAGTATTAATCTGGCAACAATGGTGCCCTTTGCTCTGTGCAACCCGAGGCTCAGGTATTTCTGGCATGGTGCAGGATGTCGTTGTTTTGTAGACTGCTGGACCCATGCCCTTCTAAGTCCCCACACCAGCCCGGACACAGTTTGCCAAGAGATTCTTGACAAAAAAAGTAAACTTACAGTTCCTGCCCCCCGTTATGTGTGCTTCAGTGAACCAGAGGCACAGTATTGTCTTGTCACTTGATACTGAGCTTTGAAAGTTAGCAGAGTGCCCAGGTGTTCAAGCACAGTTGTAACCAGTGCTGATAACATCTCCTGTCCCAAGGCGTCAGACAGGCTCCCTCCCAGAAAAAGCAACCTGGCTGCACAACAGAACCTGGAAGGCACCCAGCCTAGTGTGGCGATACAGTCAGCCAGCCTGTAACAATTCAAAAGCGAGTGGTGATGATAATTGTGCAACACGCAGGCTGGTGGCAGCTGGATTGGCAGTAACTGCAGCATTTCAAAGGCACTGGTAGTGTTACTCAGTCGGACACAGCTTTCTATGGTGGTGAAGAGGTCTATGTTAGTCATGATCACCCATAAGTGTAGAGGGGGTATCTCACTTTGTTACACACTCAAAGCAGAAGCCTCTTGTTAAATGAAGCTCAAGAGTATAATTCTCAAAAAAACTAAAGCTGCCTTCCATCCTTTAGAGAACGTAAAATTGTGGGTCATTAACTTGGGGTAATATCAACAGGTATCAATTGAAGTACTTTGGATTCCCAAACTAGCATTACATTTTTTTATCCACAATGTATATCTAATTTACAGATGAAAAGCTATTTGAGATAAGACAGCTGCTATTTGTGAAAGAGTGCCATCTTTATTTACTTAATGCAACTTAAAATATTAGGGGCATGGTATAAGACACAGGACACCTTCAGAAATCACAAGATATCAAATTTCAGGTAAGGATGGTTTATTTAATTCAGGTACTATGCTACATTTCATGAAACAAGATTTTAATTTTGACAAGTTTCTTAATCCAGTGCTCATGATAGTGTTAAGCAAGGTGTCACACATGAAAAATGTGAATGTCACTTGTGGGTGCCCAAAAAACATGGAAATGTCACTTGTGCACCCTGAAAACTTGGCTGTTAAGCCAACTACATCCCATTCTGCTGAGGTGAGCTGGATAATCCCATTGCACTAAACAGCTTGCCTAAGGAGCGTGCTCTCTGATTATCATTTCTGGTTTCTAAACCTCCCATTTCACTTCATGTACTAATCCCCATATTGTCCCTTGTATATTTGGGGGAGGTAGTAGTGCCTTTTCTACCACATTAGCGTTATGGCACATTCAGAAGGCTCTCGCTTGGAGGAAGATGAACCATAGTGTTTACCCTCTCCATTCTCTTCTAGGATGTCTAAAATGCTAGACTGCATCGTACAAACACTGACCATGTTGGGTGTGGGCAAGGGGACCAGTATCCTCTGTGCCAGGGAAATTATTTGACTCATACTCACGGTTACAGCTAAATTAAATTGTGAAGGTCTAGTCATATGATTATAATACCTTCATTGGCATCATTCCACTTATTTTCAGGGAGAAAAATGGATGTACTCCTGAGGCCGGGCTTACATCCCCAACCCTAAAAAAAATGTAACATGGTGGTGAACCACGGCCGACGGCTAATATGTCAAGGGATCCGTGGGTTGACAAAATTTGGGAACAACTGGTTTAGGGACTGGCAAGTGAGTGCACTTGCTCAGTCAACATGGCAGCACCAGACTGCACACAGGCTCTACAATGGCAGACCTGAGACACACTTCTACAGGCTGCTTCTGTGGGTGGCGCAACCAGTGTTGCAAGCCCACCAGCAGCATTTGATTTACAAGCACCGGGCACACTCAGTGCACTGTACTAGGGTCTGACAAGTAAACCAAACCAGCCAATCATGGAGTCACTAATCCATACATCAATTTACCATAGGGAGCACTTGCACTGTGGCACTGGACAGCAGTGGTACAGTGCCTAAAGCATCTAACACCAGCAAAAACACATGAGGCAAAAGCAATATATGGAAGGGAGACCCACGCCAAGGTAACAGGTCTAACAATTATCTAACGCTGGTAGATTCTTTTCATGTGGTATGTTTAGTTTCCCCTGGCATATTGCTTCTGCCGATATGCAGTACAATATTTAAAACCCATATTCCAGAAATAGATCAAGTAAAACTTATGTGATAATTGGTCAACTAACATTTCCACCAAGCATAGAGTCGACTATGACTAAATCAAATAGTTTTTAATCTTGCTACAGGGAGCTTAGCAGTCGAGTCAACAATTTCTCAACTTGTAGTATTGTATTCAAACATTCCAAAATATACTATTGTCTGACTAGCAGGTCACTTTAAAATATTTGTCAGATAGGGGCTGAGGCTTTCAAGCAACCACAAATTAGTCTAAGAGCAAAAGCCAAATGTTCATTCTTTTGAAATTGTACCCTACTAAATAGAGATGTGTTTTTATCTCATACAGGCTGTTTGTAATGGTAACTCATTGCACAGTAAGACTTTGTAATAACCATTCTTGAGTTGATGATTCTCATGTTTAAATTTGAGCTAGTTTTCCGGAATACTGAAGCACCTTTGTTCTAACTGAAATCAACTGGCATACCAGTAAACAAAACATGTTTAATTTCAATCAGAACTTTAAGCTAAGATGTGAATTAATTATTAATTTTAAAATGTGTGTTGATTTTCACATGCTTTGGATCATTACTTAGGTTAGTAAAGTGGTACAAAGTCAGAATTAACAAAGCAAAATAATTCTTTGCCTGAATTATGATAAACACTTTTAATTAGACACATCCCTTCGTAAGCTTTGCAGGATTCCATGACGAAGAGTAAATAAAAGAGTACATGATTTAGGGTGTTTTCTATTATCAGCATTGAAGATCAATCTACTTGTAATTCGAAATATTAAATGAATGTCATAGCACCTGGCCTCTCGATAAAAAGTATGCGTCTTTTCCTAAAAATCAAAAAAAAAACTTTCTTGTGGAATTTTTTTACTTGTGTGCAAGTCTGCCGTTTAACACAGGCTGTTGATTGCGATAGTTAACTCTCCAAGGGACAGTCAAGGCAGTTCCGTGCAAGGTTTCATTGCTAACTGAAAAATTAATAAGGAGTTTCAGCCTCTAGAGAATGCAAAAAAAGGTGCGATCCAAACAAAACGGTTAAATCTTCAAGAGAGATTGGAAAATTAATCAGAAAAACAAAATTCCCTGAAGGAAAATAAGAGGCCTTTTGAGTACTTGTATAGTTTGTGACGTGGAGTAGTAGTGCACACCCGTGGGTGAAATCTGGAGAGCGGAAGATTTTAAAATTGTACTTCTGATATTAAAGGACTAGGGGCCTCATTTATGAGAAATGACGTATCACTGCATGAAAGCAGCGATGCGTCACTTCTCAGTGCGCACTCCTAACGACATTCCTGATGCGTCATATTTAATGTATGACGCATCATGTCACAAGGAGTTACAGATACGTCAGTATTTCTGACGTATCTGTAAGCGCAAAAGTGACGCATTGCTGGAGTGTGTCACAAAAGTGACGCAAATGCGTCCTTTCACACGGGGCAAGCCCCATGTGAAAGGGCCTGCGTCAGTCTTACGCCTGCCTAAAAGTGACGCAGTGAAATCTCATAGGCCCTTATTTATGAGGCCTTGCGTCAGTTTTGCGCCGCCGGTGCGTCACTTTTTGTGACGCACCAGCGGCGTACAAAATGCGCCTTGTTGCGCCATATTTAAAAAGTGACGCATCTAGGTAGATGCGTCACTTTTTAAACCCCTGTGCCACATTATACCTGCGTCAGGTATAATGTATGCAGAGGGGGCGTTCCCCCGTAAAAAGCCTCGTAATAGTGACGCAGTGAAATCTATGAGATTTCACTACGTCACTTTTAGGATGCTGTTGCGTCAAAATCTTGTGCCTGCCTCACAGCAGGCATAAGACTGACGCAAGCCCTTTCACATGGGGCTTACCCCATGTGAAAGGATGCATTGCTGGAGTTGCGTCACTTTTGTGACACACTCTAGCAATGCGTCACTTTTGCGCTTATAGATGCGTCAGAAATACTGACGTATCTGTAAGTCCTTGCGACATGATGCGTCATACATTAAATATGACGCATCATTGGTGTCGCAAGGAGTGCCCAGTGAAAAGTGACGCATCACTGTTTTCACGCAGCGATGCGTCACTTTTCATAAATGAGGCCCATAGATTTCACTGCGTCACTTCTACGACCCTTCCTTGTGTCAATATGCCCCCCTTGCATACATTATACCTGGCGCAGATATAATGTGGCGCAGGGGTTTACAAAGGGACGCATCTACCAAGATGCGTCACTTTGTAAATATGGCGCAACAAGGCGCATTTTTACGCCACTGGTGCGTCACAAAAAGTGACGCACCGGCGGCGTAAAAGTGACGCACAGCCTCATAAATGAGGCCCTAGTATTGGTAAGTGCCCTCTCTTGTCTTCAAAACTGTTTAACTAATTGGTGTAGTATACCGCATTCTATCGGGTACAGACAAGCAGCCACCCTTTCTCGTTACACATGAATTACATTACTCGGGAAACAGCGCAGCTCATTTCCGTTTCTGGAGTACAACGTTGCACATTCCTTTACTTCGCTCAAAACAAGAGGACCCATTGCTTCCTTTTAAAGGCCAAGGCAGCTCTCATTCGTTTCTGTTATTGGACACAATACTTCACATTATTTTCCATTGCTGAATAAGCGGGACACATAGATTCACTTTCTGAAGTAAATCACCTTGAGTCCCTCTCCATTACCAAAGAGTGCCATGCATTTTCCTTTCCATTACCGAATAAAACAGAACACTTCTCTTACAATAAAATAAACAATGAACACTCACTCTGTTTCTGAAGCTAAACTGTTCATGTTCTTTTCAATTACTGAATAAAACAATACAGACTTCCCCTCTTCATACACCTCTTTAAAGCTGAAAATGAGGTTTCTTTGCAATCAGGCTCACTGCATACTTCAAGACCGGTGGGTCAGGACAGATGCAATAGTAAGAGAGGCAAGAGTGTTGTGGAGTTGTAAATCATTCATTGAGGTTTGTGACGAAGTGGTTTGGTCACTCATGAGTCATGGCCCCTGCTCACACTCAAAAATAGTTTAAAAAAAACAGCATAATAAATAGTGTGCACCTGCAAATATATTGGATAGACTGAATTTGAAAAGTGAAATAATTTTCAGGCAGCATCTTTTATATCATCAGTGTTACATAAAGTTTTTGTTCTGTGTGAAGTAATTACCAAAGCATGTTCACAAGGACTTACCTCCGATGTATCTCCACCTTAACACATCAAAAGTGGAGATAGAACTAACACCCAATTTACAAGCTGGTGTAAACAGCAGACATCATCAGTATTCCCGCGATAACTGCCCAAAAACCTAACACCACGGCGGACACCACCAACTAACCTGAATAAGATGCAGAGTAGGCGTTCCGGTGCAAAAACACACAAAAAAACAACAACACCACTTTCACAACGAACTGACAGATCCACAAAATGAACCAAAAACAGATGATAAGCTGCTTTAGCCGTAGTATTTAACACCTGCCTCAAGTAGGTGTAAAGACGGACGACTACCTGCAGTAGGCAACGGAGCCCCGCACACAGCCATACCCAAAGAACAAATTACGCCATGGAGCTACTCATCATGCAGCTCAGAGCTCCAACAGGGCCACAACACCCACTGCCTCCACCACCTGGATCGCCACCATCCCCAGGACCTGGACTCACCCCCCCTGACCACCACAGAGGCAGTGCAGAGTAAGACAGCAGGCCTACCGAAAACGCACCACTCTCACAGACCTAACTCCCGAGGAAGTCATTGCCCACTACAGGCTCAAAAGGACAACCATTCTCCGCATCATGACCCACATCGCCCACAGGCTGACGGTCCCAACACAGCGGAGAACCAACATCCCCCTGCAGACAAAGCTGCTTGCTGTGCTGCACCTGTTGGCCTCTGGTTCCTTCCAACCAACAACTGCCAAAGTCAGAGGGGTCTCACAGCCAGCCATATCAAAGTTTATCACACCTGTCCTGGATGCCATCCTCAGCTTCATACCCCAGTACCTTCACTTCCACAACACTGCGCATGAAAAGCTGGAGACATAGCAAGGCTTCTATGCCATAGCTGGATTCCCGGCCATGTTGGGTGCAATCAACTGCACACATGTCCCACTTGTGTCCCTTGCGGATACTGCACACCACTATCGCAACAGAAAGCACACACACTCCATCAATGTGCAGGCGATAGTGGACCACCGGGGACTCTTCACCAATGTTGTTGCCATCTATGCAGGAAGTGTGCATGATTCCTTCATCTTCCAACAGTTCATCATCAACCAGTGCTTCCAAGATGGCACATATCGAACGGGACTACTTGTTGGTAAGTGCCAAATCAACACATCACACACTTAAAAGCCACCATCACACAATGCACAACTGTGGGAATGCACATGTGACCAACCACACCCAACATGTCAAACTACAGGACCACCTACCAGTCACGACCACGCCACTCCATGGTCATCCTGGGCTACCCCTGCCCCAATACAGACATTTCATGGCACCACAGCCACACAACAGCTGAACGTGTGGAGATGCGAAATGCAGCCATAACACATTTGAGGCACTGCTCTGCCCTCATGACGCTACCCCAGTTTCCTGCAGGTCAGCGTCCTGTGACGGTGGGCCAGTGTCAGCTGCTGTGCATCCAGCGCCACTAACCCTGTGCGACTCGAGTTAACCCCCTTGTAGTACTGACATTGCATTTCTGAGTGCCTAATGACTGTTGATGTAGTTGCCAGCACCAGCTACTCCCTGAGGGCTGGCTTACACTCACCCCACACACAGCCAGCACCAGCGTCACTGGAATGGTGTACCTGCCATCACATCCTTCCGAACCAAGTATTGACTCTTCTCCCTATACTGTAACAGATGATCAAGGATGTTAACTCTGCCTTTGGATATAAAGACACCCCACCAAGACCCGGCCACACCCACCCAGAGGCAGTACAATGCGGGCCACATGCGCACCAGGGGCATCGCTGAACGAACATTTGCCGTGTTGAAGTCACTTTTCAGGTGCCTGGACAGCACAGGTTGAAGGCTCCTGTATAGCCCGGACATCGTGTACAAGATGATTGTTGCATGTTGTGTGTTGCACAACATCTGTGTTTGCACCAGTTTCAAAGGTACCGGACGATGATGGTGGTGATGGGACAGGTGGCCCACATCCCACTGCAGCTGCGGCAGGAATGGCCCGTGGGAATACCATCATTGACACTTACTTCTCATGAGCACGTCCCATTTTGACAGTCCATGGCAGTCATGCGGCAGTGAAGATGTCCAACTGCACTGCATGTGTGATTAAAACATATTTGCAGGTTACAGGTTGTACGTGTACATTGTCATATTATATTTCCCTGCGGTTTCAGATGTGTTTTGCCAGCTTGTGCACATTTGCAGAACCAGTTGGGGACTGTATTCAATGGTGGAGAGGTTGCTGTTTGTACCAGGATGTTGTCAATGTTGAGGTGCACTGCTGCTTATGTGCATATGCTGCATGGTGGGTGTGTTGCTCCTGCAGCTCTGATTTGTCTGCCACTGGTCTCTTTCAGGTGGTGTGCCAGTCGGTTCTGTTTTTCCGCGGTCCTTGGATGTTGTGGCGTACATGTTTTCGTCTGCAGTTGGCCAGGGTTCATCCATGGTACTCCACTGCAGATTAATGTTGTTCTGCGGCATATCCTGTATGTTCTTCTTGTGCTTTTTCCTGCGTGTGCATGAGTATTTCTGCCCTCGCACTGGTTGTCACTGTTTTCTTATCGTGATGTAGCCCATCGCAGCTTTTTTCACGTTGGGGTTTGTGTTTTTACTTCCATCGAGGTGGTTATCCTGCAAACATTGTCCGCGGTTTCGGCAGACCAACGCATGCTACCTCCGTGTTGTGAATTCCACATTGTCACAGGGTTATTTTCCTGCGATGGGCTGCAATGTTGAAAGTTGCTTTACGCTACTCTTGTGGTAGTTATCACACGCTCTTGTGAATATACCCTTGGGTGTTTATAAATGTGTGTAAAGTTACTTGTGTTAATAAAACCTAACTGCTCAAATCTAACTAGAAAGCAATAGAGTACAGCACAATGGCCGACGACCAGGTACATGATCATTTATAAGAAATCAGTTAACAGGAGGGTTTCTGCTGTGGAGTTATAGTGTTCTTTGAAGAGATGAATCTTGAGCATTCTTTCTGAATTGCAAGAGTGGAAAGAAGTTCTGATGTTGGTGAAGAAACGCTTGTATATCCCAGGAGTGAAGAAAGAGAAAGTAGATATTGTTTTCCTTCCTGAATCGTTTTCAATGTATTCCACTCATTTTGATTATCTTATAGTTGACTCTGATGTATGTGATTAATGGGAAAACAAAAACTAAGAAAACACATTAGAGGATACCAAATCATGGAAAACCATTTTCAGCAAAAGACAATTTTAAGGAAATACATATAACATGAAAATCAAGGAAACATTAAAAAAATAGATTATTTTAAGATAATATCCAAAATTGCACACCTGGGTGAAGATTAGAGGTACTGTGGCATTTTTGGGTTATAATGTTCAGCGATAATGAGAAGTTCCTAGGGTTCAGGATGGGTGGAGTTTAGGGTTGGTGAGGGTTTTTTAGCGGTCGTTGATGACTGGAGTTTAGGTTTGTGAGGGATTTTTAGGGTTCAGGGATGGATGGGGCGTTCGAGTGTTGAGATTTTTTAGGTTTTATGGATGAGTGGAGTTTAGGGCCAATGAGTGTTTTTAAGTTTCAGTCATGGATAGAGGTTTGAGGTCGTAAACGGTTTATAGTGTTTGGGAATGGTTGGAGTTTAGGGTGGTGCAGATTTTAAGGGTTCAGGGATAGGTGGAGTTCATATGTAGAAAGGGTTTTTAGGGTACTGGAATGGGGGAATTTAGGGGTGGTTGGACGTTTTAGGGGCCATGAATAGTTGGTTTTCAGGGGTGATGAAGATTTTTTAGAGGTCAGGGTTGAGTGGAATTTAGGGGTGGTGCAGGATTTTAAGGGATGAGGGATTGGTAGGGTTTAGGCATCGAAACGTTTTTCTAGGGTTCAGGAATGGGAAGAATTTAGGGGTAGTGAGGGGATTTTCGGTTCAGAGATGGGTAGACTTTAGGAGTAGAAAGGGTTTTAAGGGTTCATGGATGGGTGGAGCTTAAGGGGCAGAGATGGTTACAGTTTAGGTGTGGTGAGGGTTTTTTTTAGGGTTCAGGGATGTGTGGAGTTTAGGGTTTGAAAGGGATTTTAGAGATTAAGGATCTTTGGATTTTTGGGGTCAGGGATGAATGTAGTTTATTTGTGAGGATCCTTTTTAGATGGCAGCAATTGATTGTGCTTAGGGGTGGTGAGGGTCAAGCAAATTAAAAGCGTCTAAAGCAATTGCTTGACAATATGAAAGATATGAATCCCAAAAAATGTCCTCTGACATAAGGATTGACAAACAAAATTCTGAAACGAAGACCCGCAGCCATTTCATTTACACCTTAAAAAATAAGTATGCAGAAGCCAATTTGGAAAAAAGGCATTTTATGAATTCCCTTCAATGAAATGGTAACTGGCATTCATCCTGAAACTTTCCATTACATCATTTAGGTGAATTGGTTTCTCAGGAATGTTATCCAATTAAATTGTTTTCTACGAAATCACATACAACCAGATGACTCAGTTATTTTTAATATAATTGTGATTATATTGGGGTTGCTAATAAAATTCCATCTGTGTTGAGGTTATTTGGTTGAATTTGTTTAAGCATTTGATGCAACATGAAGTGGCTTGTAGATAATCTGGCGAGGTGCCAGAATGGTGTCGAGTAAGAAGCTGAGTAAAGTATTTCCTCCATCCAATAGTGATCGGACGAAAGCATTGTTCTGAAATCAGCATCTGAAATAAAAGATTTTATGAGTGTGGTGTTTTACACATGATGTGTTCTAAAAAGGAAAGGTTTGTGTCTAGGGTGAATCCAAGTGATTTTTCATTCTGAGGTGTATGTCCTGGTTCATGTTGATAGTCAGGTTTGTTTCTTTTGTGTTTGGAGCTGTTTGCAAATCACGGGAACTGCATCTAGAGAGGCTGCAGCATTGAACACCTATATTGCATGCACAAGGCAGGAATGGATTAGCTTACCTTCACAAGTCTTCCTGGTCCTGTTCTCTCACCAACCAAACAGCACCTAAGTCATTTAAGCTACTCACCTGCCACTTCTCACTCTAAGCATACGGAACAGTCTCAGTCCTTTTGACATTCTGACCTCCCAGGGAAAACATCAAAGAAGAAATTCCAGGCCTCATTGCCTTATCACCTAAAATGCACATCTATCCTACATTATTTTGAGATTACAACCTATCCAACCACTTGATCAAGGCAGCAGGAACTGCCAAAAATGCATTACAGCTAAATTAAAACCGAGTGTACGGGTGTATTAGTACCTGTGTAAATGACTCTATATGTTTTCGAGTTTATGTATGAGTAATACCTATATGGGTGTGCTTGTGACTTAAAACTAAAATTACCAATATTAATTTTTATAACTTTACAAATACATGATATTAATACATTACAAAATTGAAATCAAATAATTAACAAATAAACATAACATAACTTATTTAACTATTTACAAATACACTTGTGTACAAGTACTTCAGGAAGTACAAAACAACGTGATGTTTTAAAGCATCTTAGGGGGATATTCTCAAGAACGTGCGATAATCATCGCCAAAATCGGTTAACGCAACGTTCCATATTGCCGTCTATTGTGGGAAAATAACTCTGTGCTAACGTCCTATTCACAACACGACTGTAAAAGCCTATAGTCTCCCAATAAAACAGCAAATGTCCGTAAAAAAGTCACCAGGACGGCGATAAAAATCTAAACCCCAACATGAAAAAAGTTGCGATGGGCCCAACCGCGATAACAAAATCAGTGCTAAGCTGTGCCAGGCCTGCAATTCACACACGTCAGGCAGGAAAAATCACTATAAAAGTAGAAGAAAAAAAAAAAGAAAAACAACTGCGAAAGACAAGGGACGTAGCCGGAGCAAGTACAGAGGACAACTAGAACCCCACAAGCCCCCTGCAGGACCAGCCTGGGACCATGGGGTCAGGGAAGGACAAGGACAAGAAGAAGAGGAAGACGCGGTTCAGTCCGCAGGAAAACAGGATCCTGGTGATAGAACACCATCAACTGCTGTTCATCACCTCCACTGTGTCATTGGCAACAAAAATGGAATATGACAGTCCATTGTGGACAAGGTGAATGTAGTCGGAGTGTTAAAGCGGCCAATGGAAGAGGTCAAAAGGCGCTGGTGTGATGTGAAGCGTAAAACCAAGCAGAAACTTGGCAACAACCAGAAGGCAGCAACGCAGACTGGAGGTGGGAGTCCAGCGCCACAGGAGGAGCTGGATGAGATGGAGAAAATGGTGTCCACAGTCATCAGTGTGGAGACGGTGGCAGGAGTCGGGGAACAATACTCTACTCAACATGACCTGACACAACAGCAAAAGAGTGAGTAACGAACAGGGACTGGTGGGACGGGGGAGATAGGCACAATGGCACACATGCACAATTAAGTATAGCACATCTGCTGAGAAACCATGCCTCAAACCCCCAACTCCCACCAAGAGACCAATGTACCCAAGTATGCAACATCTCAACACTGTATAAGCACAGAAGTCAAAAGCACACGGCATGAAAGGGATAAGGGGCAGCAAAATCAGAGCTGCAGGGCCGACTCTCCCAACATGCAGCACACACACATAACATGCAGAGCACATCAACATTGACAACAATGTGGTACAAACCGCAACACGTCCACAACAGGACAGAGGCCACAACTGGTGCCACATGTGTGTAGAAAATGGCCAATCAAATTTGGCATTCCAGAGAAATGTGAGTTGACATTGTACAAGTACAAACACACATCCATGATGTTGTCGAAATGTCCACTGTCCCCCATCAAATAGGCAGGTCCTCCCAAACAGTAACAATGTACCATGTCATGCAGTCTGTATGTAAACATGTACAATGCATCAACATACATGTGAACACAATGTTAAACTGCATCTCACCTTCACATTGCAGAGGGAATATCAACACCTCCTGCAGAGCAGACCAAACCTCTCTTCTCTGATGACAAAGAGGACCACCACACCTCCAACACCGATGCCCTCCAAGAGTTACTTGACAGCTATGTCAACCCACCTACAGGAGGTGGCCAGTCCAGCTGCATCGAGAGGACCCCACCCCCTGCACAGACCACACAGCAGGCAGCACCCACCACCACGGCTGCCTCCCAGGACCCCCACGAAGAACACATGGCCTTCCAACGCCATGTGTTGGGGTACCAGGAGAAGCAGGCTGAACAGGTGCAGGTAGGGTTCGACTGCGTGGCAGCTAAACTAGTTGCCATATGTGGGTGTCTAAGTCCCATTAGGAACCACTCACAGTCCCTAACTAACACCCACAGTCCTCTCCATGCACTCCAGTGATCCTTGGCTGACATCGCTGGAGTCCTGACTCAGAGACAAGAAAAACTGTCTAGTCAGAGTGGCACTAGTGATGTCACCCGGGAGTTGGGACACATGCGGAGGATAAGGGAGACCATGGAGCAGATGCAGGCGTAAAGAGTGGCTGCCACAGCTGCACACCAGTGAGAGGTAGCCTGGTTCCTCAATGCCCTAAAGACCCTCTTCATGGCATTGCTGCCACAAGGCCTGGCACAGATAAATGCTGCTGCTACAACTCCATCCACATCTCTTCCCCCTGAAGTGTCAGTGCCACACAATACGGCAGACATTCCACCTGCGGGCCCTGAGGTGTCACTGCCACACAGTGCTGGAGACAGAAAACCACCACCCACATGTGAGGTACATGAAACAGCAGAGGACGAAGATATGAATGATTCTGCCTTCGTGGTGAGGAGGACGCAGTAGCATTCATCTCTGCCATAAAGCCATTTTCTGCTTGGTTATGCCCTCTGCATCATCATCTTCCTTGGACCTCAACTTGGACTGCCATATTCTGTTTGGTTACCAAGGAAACAGCAATCAGACTACGAACTGAAATTTTCCTCTTCCGATAAACTTGTTATTCCCTACAGGACTCTGGCTGACCCTCCACAGGCCAAAAATGTAAAGTAGGGGTTGCATGGCCCTGTACTGCTCCAGCTACAACACTCCAATGAATGTGCATTAAACATTCATTTTCACGCAGATGTGTCATACCTATGATCATTCAAGTGTGGAAGTATGGATAAATGTAGGGTCAGTTATTCCACCTTAGGTCCCTGTTGCCCATGTTGTGGGACTTGAGTCACAGGGTGCAACATTACCAATTACGGTCCGGGTGGCGTCAACAGAGATACACGCATCAGTTACTTCCTTGTCCAGCCCAGAACGGAAACACGCCCAGAGCCCCGGGGTCATTGTTCACACCCCTACGTTGGACTGGCATACACCAGGCCAGCTTACGCTTACAGGGAGGACGACAACGCTACATGTCCCAGGTCTTCCCTGTAGTGATCTTCTGATCACAGGTCTAGTTGTCAGCATGCCACAGTCACCCCCTCATGGCTGGTTCACACCCACGAGAGACTGTGGGGTACCCACAGTCGAGGCAGTGCACAGCTATTTAGACAAAAAATGTCTCATGTAATGGTTGCAAACACATTCATACAAAAATTAATCGAATGCGCCAAGGCAAAAGAAATTTTTATCAAATGAGAATCATCATTCTGACAGTGAAACATAGATAAATAGCTACCGGTATTCTATACATACTGGTAGTAAAGTATCACTTTTGCAAATATTTCACCGTAATATTCATCAATGCCATAACATTATACATAAATATACAAATGTACTAGAAATTCTTGACTTAACAATCCCAATGTATTTCGGGTTCGAAGCAGAACCCTTCTTCAGGGGTAAATTCAATTCTGTCTGATGTAGCGTTGTTCAAATGTAGGTTTTGTCCGCAGTAATCTACAACACAACAAATGCAGTAAGCCTACTGCATAATATAGAATTTGCACTCTAAAGACTATAGCGTGAGTCGTTATAAGAGATAGTGCCCTGAAAGTTAAAAGTGTAGAGATTGACGTGCTCATAGTGCTCAACTCACTGAGTGATGTGAACTAGAAAGTTTTCAACCAGTATGTATAGAATACCAGTAGCTATTGATCTATGTTTTACTGTCAGAATGATGATTCTCATTTGAAAACAATTTCTTTTGCCTTGGAGCATTCGATTAATTTTTGTATGAATGTGTTTGCAACCTTTACATGAGACATTTTTTGTCTAAATAGCTGTGCACTGCCTCGACTTTGGGTACCCCACAGTTTCTCGTGGTATTTTCACTTACTGAGAAATAGTTGGGTCTTTTCTCACAATTAGGCAGTAGCACGCAATCTTACTAAGACATTTTAAATTTATGGTACACGTACAAGCAAAAATCGTTACTTAGGAGTGCAGGCGCACAATCTATTTTGCATTATTACTGGTTCACACCCACACCACACCCATCCAGCAGAGGCGTCACATGACATGTGACCCTGCCACTAAAAAGGGCTGGGTGCACGTGCTCGATGCAATTTCCACTCTCTATCTGAGTGTATCCTTGTAGCTATTATTTATGCATGAGGGCTGCGGCCCTGCCACATTACATTCCCCACTGCCGGAGGTGACATGATGGCGTCCGCACCACAGGACTCAATCAGCAAGGGTCCATGACTTGCGTTGCACAGAGGTGGTGGCACTGGATACACTGCGGCTGGCACGGGCCTACCACCACGGGACGGTGACTTTCGGTGCACTGATGTAGGGGTTCCTTAATTACTGAGTGGGTGTGCAGCCTGCGATGATGCCCTGGGCACTGATGTGATATCTGCCATTAATAAAACAAGGCCCAGAATAACGTATCTGACCTGCTGGATTGCAGGGTAGGCCTGAGCCAGCGTGCAGTGAGGGCCTACTGAATTTGAATTTGAATTTAAAAATACTTTTAGAGCGCACGTATACCAGCGGTTTCTTGGCGCTATGGCTAACGGGATCCGAGATTAAAAGCTGGGGGAGCAGGAGGAGTGTTATTCGAAAGACTTCGTGAATAGGTGGGTCTTGAGATGTTTACGGAACTGTGGGTAGAGGGAGATGGTACGAAGTTCAAGGGGAAGAGAGTTCCAGAGGGTAGGGGCAAGGGTGGCAAATTTAGAGCCTCCCCACTTCTTTCTCCGGTAGCGTGGGATGGTGAGGAGGGACTGGGAAGACGAGCGAAGTTCCCTGATGGGAACATATGAAACGATCTCAGAGGAGATGAACGCTGGAGCCAGGTCAAGTCGGGCCAGGAAAGTGATGGATGCGAGCTTGAATTGAATTCTGGCTCGCACGGGGAGCCAGTGTAGGGATTTCAGAAGTGGGGTAGAGTGGTGAAATTTTGGAAGATTGAAGGCCAGGCGGGCCGCCTGGTTTTGTATCTGTTGCAGGCGACGCAGACTGTATGCCGGGATGCCAGCATACAGGGCGTTCCCACAGTCTAGGCGGGACACCACCATGGCCAGAATGATAAGTTTGAGGGCAGAGAAAGTGAAGAAACGGGACACCCTGCGTATAGTGCGCAGTGAGAGGAAAGAAGAAGATACCACAGAGCTAACCTGGGAGTGAAGGGTGAGTTGAGAGTTAAGTTTTATGCCTAGTGTTTTGACTGAGGAAGAGGGAGCAGGAGAAGGGCCAAGAGAGGGGGGCCAGAAGAGAGGGGACCAGGGGCTGGATGAACCACCTGTCAGCACCAGCTCGGTTTTATCAGGGTTGAGTTTGAGGTGATTGTGGTTCATCCAGTCCCTGATATGGAGCATAACAGATTGAAAGTTTAGAACAGCAGAGGAAGAAGATAGATTGAAGACAAGCTGAAGACTGCCATGTGGCATTGCGTCGCGGGTCACAGAGTTAGTGGCACCGAAAGAGCTGAGCGGGTGTGCAGCCTGCAATGATGCTGTGGGCACTGATATGATCTCTGCTATAGCGAAATCAAGACCCAGAATCAACTTATGGTTCCATACTTCACCTGGGGACTGCACAAAGTATACAGCTTTTTGAATTTAAGAAAGTGATTTATACTTGTATACCTATACCTTTATTGTGTATATATAAATAATTATCAAGTCTAACTGTGTAGAGAAATAATTTTGACACTTGCATTATCCTTGTCCCTTACGAATGTATCACCACTGTGCATGTATCTACAATTGAAATATTATTTATTACTTCTGCTAGAACCGAATATAGAAATATTACCCTGGTTCTTTGTAAGTAGGGTTCCCCTGTAATCTTAAGTGAGTGGCACAATGTGAGCATTGAAGCCTGGCTGCGCAGGGGCGGGAAATCCCTGTTGGGTGGCATGGTGGGCTGTGGTGCAGCAGCCTGTGTGCACAGGGGCCGGCAAGCGATGATGGCGGGTGCATTGATATGAACTCTGCCATTCATAAATATGGACTCTGTTTCAGATAAGGGACCTGGTAGACTGCTGTGTATGCCTGCAAGTAGTTGGAGACTCACCAGTGGCAGCAGGTGAGGAGTGAGGCCTGGCTCCGCAGTGTCGGCACTCTCTCTCTCTCCCTCTCCCTCTCCCTCACCTCCTTTCACTCTCTTTCTCCCTCTCTCTCTTTCTTTCTCTTTCTATTTCTCTCTCTCGTTCTCTTTCTGAATCTCTCTCTCTCACTCTGTTTCTTTCTCCTTCTCTTTCTCTCTCTCTTTCACTCTCTCTTCCTCTCTTTCGCTCTCTCTTTCTTTTTTCCTCTCTTTCTCTCTTTCTATCTCTCTCTTTCTTTCTTTCACTCTTTCTCTCTCTCTTTTACTGTCTTTTTCTCTCTCGCTCTCTCTTTCTCTCTGTTTCTCTCTCTGTCCTTTGACGAGCGCATGGCACACCTTCTCATCTTGGATTCTGTCTTGCAGGCTGTGACCTACATATTGTCCAGAGAAGACCTGCCATGACTCTTCAAAATAGTTGTTTTATGTTTGATTTTAATAAAATGATTTGTATAGAAATTCAAAGATGATTGGATGATTCTCCATTTTCGGACCCCACATGAATGTTGATTGTTGTCATTGTCAAATTGTTTTGTTAATGATTTTGTAGAGTTGATGTAACATATCTTTGTCCACGGGTGGTGCCAGGGGGGTGGTGGTGGGCCTGGTGGTGGTGGCGGTGTGTGTTGTGGCCCTCTTGTGTGTCCATGCTGCAGGACCAGTAGCTCCATGGCATCTGTTGTTCTTCAGGTGTGGCACTGGGCTGGGCTCCCTTTTATGGGGCAGGTTGTCGTCCGACTTTACACCAGGTAAGAGTAGGTGTTAAATCCCTGCTGCTAACGCACCTTATCGCCTGTTTTGGGATCTTATCGCCGATCTGGCTAGGGGACGAGAATGTTGTGGAGTGGTGTTGTCGCAGCTTTTTGCAAGGGGAACGCCTACTCTGCATATCATTAGCCTTAGTTGCCGGGGTCATCTGTGGCGATGTTTTTTGCAGCTGCTATGGGAAGGAAACTAGTGTTATTGGCTGTTAGCACCAGCTTGTGAATGGGATGATAAATTTATCGCCACTTTGGCTGTGATAAAGTGCCGATAACTCAGCGATCAGTCCTTGAAAATATACCCCTTAAAGTACTGTCAAGGGGAACAAAGGTTACAGATAAATATCTCTTCTGCAATACTTGCAGCAAAAAATTATCGAGGAACACTACAACATATTATTTACATGGGACAACCTCTATGTAGAAGCACTTAAAAACAATGCCAGAAAGGGGCCATAACTAAATTATGCAGGACAAAGTAGGTGTAGCAGGACAATCCACCTGTACAGTACTCTTGGGAGAAAGACCACCAGCCGCAGTTTTTATAAGAGTGCCTGCCTTCAAACTTTTAGGTGAGATGCTTACTCAATGTGCAAAATGCCACACACTTCTCACCGTACAAGTGTCTTCTGTGGGTGCATTTTCCCTTTTTCACTGCTCTTATTTTTTACGACTCATTCACCAAACATGAAGTACTGTTGAAAGAATCATCAATGAATAATGGGAAAATAACAATTATAAAGACAGTATTAAAAAACTGCATACTATGTGTATATATCTAATTACAGGATGGAGAAATTTAGGAGAACCGACTTGGTTTCTAACTCTGTGATATGCAGAATAATCATACGATGACTTGCATGATATTTTGACAGTAACAAACTAACAATAAAGGCATCAAAATCAAGACACAAGGAGAACTTTGCTCTTTGGATCTGGCAAATGTTTGCAGGTACCTTAAGCACAGATGTGAAATGATGCAGTCCATCTGCAACAAAAAAAATCCACCCTTTGGAAAACTTACTGATTTCTTTCACAAAAAGAGTACCAATCAAGACATGCTTCTCATAGTGATATGCTGTTAAGGATAAAAGATGCACCTAAATTTGGAAAAGACACAGATGCGTCTTGCATAAAGCAGCAATGTTAGAAATGGGGTAACCGATTCTACTGGGGTAGCATGGTGCAGAGCGGGCAGGCCAAAGTCCTGAGGACATGTGTGAAGCATCCACGCTGTACAAATAGATGACGCACAAGTCACACCACAAAAGAGACACAACACCAGTTTTGGTGAAAAAGAATAACTTTTATATTGTCTCAAATCTGCAACAGAAATCAAAGTATATACAAGGGGGATTATGTACAGGGCAAAGGAAAAGGAAGAAAAAGGTAAGTCCATTAGTTCCAGGGCTGTAATAAAAACATAAGGCATTATCATGTGGTATCGACCCTCACCATTGCATTTCATTTAACATGGCGTCTCACACCACACATGGCCAATACAGTGTTCTATATAACAAAATGAAGGAGTATCACCAAAGATAAGGCTGGACAGCCAATATTGGTGGAATGAGTACACTAGTGTAAAAGAAGAAGTCCTCCTTTGTTTTTAAGGAACCCCTCACTCACCGACCTGGTCGGTGACATGCTTCATCATCGGGGCCACCTTGACAGCCGAGTGCCGCCAAGGTGTGCTGCGACACCTGGAATACAGTGGAGCGGGTATGTGGGTGATGAATGTGAAAAAAGAAAAAAAGTCAGTGAGTTAAAAATTGTCCTGGTATGACTTATCCAAACATTATTTATTCTAAGACTACTGGACAATATTAAAAACAGTGTATGATACAATAAAGGCTTTAATAGGACCTAGTGTATCAGTGATATGTGGGAGTATCCTTCCATCCACCCTAGTGGATAAAATCCCTTAACTCTCCTACCTTGTTAAATATTTACAATACAGTGTTCTACCATGAGGGAGTCATCCTAAAATAGGGGGGTGAAAAGCGAAAAATTTTGGGAAAAGGGGCCAAGTCTAATAAGCAAGTACTGCGGTTCTATTCACATACATGTCCAAAGTACTGTCAGCAGAAATATTTATTTTCTTAGCTCCCCATTGAACCATCTGTTTTTCACAGTTTGAATTCAGTTCCTTCTTCTCAGTTCGCTTTGAGAAACAAAAATATAAAAATTTTAGAAAAAGCTTCTTAAAAAACAACAGTACGTTTTACAAACATTTCAAAAGTACCCCACAGAATCCTCAAAAAACTAGTAACACCCTTTCTGACTGCCCCTGTTTTTCAACCTGCCCTCCTCTGGCATGAATTCATACTTACTGACAAGGGCCTTCTTCATGATAGGATATCCCAACCTCTTCTTCTTCTCTAGGGCCACTAGGGTGCCCCTTCCATCACCAGGAATATGACTCTAAAGGCCAGCTCCACAATCCTCCTCTGAGATACTCTGTACCTCTAGAGCTACTTCATATGCTTGAGACAACCTGTATAAACCACCCCCTCCTTACAGTCAGACACCAAGCCTCTGGGTATATGGATTCTCCATTCTGCACTTGACACAGTTGTTGTGATCCCATCATTTTACTAGACTCTGACAACTATATGGCCTTCAAGTACACAACCTTGACAGTCACTTCTTCAGCCAACAAGACCCTTCTCCTCCAGTGATCTCTCAGCCTCAGCTTTTCTCTCCTCTTCAGGCACCTGGGTCAGCTGCAGCCTCAGGTCTCTCTCAACCTGTCTGTCCTTGAGCTCCACAGTGGACTGGGTTTGGCAGAAAACACTACTTACTGCATCAAATCCAGTAGGGAACTCTCTCTCTCTCTGGGGGATCCCCTCTCTCCTCTGGAACCTTTGCTCAGTCATTTCTCTACTCCTCACCCTCCTTCTCAGAGCCAGCACCCTTAGGGGCCCTGATTCTAAAGTCAACTACATTCAGGGTTCCCCCTTCTCAAGAGTGCTGAAGTAGTCCTCCTAAAGCTCTTCCTTTGGTGCAGATTGTATTCTGCGGATGTCCTCCCAGACTGTAAGGACAAATTATTACTCAAACTTGGACATACAGGTGATTAAATGGGTGTGTGAATGGTATTATGGTTGTGTGAGTGAGTGTGGAAGTCACTACCTGGCTATATGTTTGATGGGTACATAGGTGCTTTTGTAGTAGTGTACCTAGGTCCGAAAGTATGTGTGAATCAATTATTTAGCAAATGGATAACCGAGTGGACCTAAACATAAATTGACATACTAAAAGACCAGTAATAAAAGAGAAAAATGTATTTCAAAAGTATTTATTTCTTTTATAGATTTAGTTACAAAAAAGTTTTTTTTAGTAAATATATTTTCACAGTGATATAGACACAAAATATAGACGACGTACAATATTTAACCTTGTTATGAAGACATCTGTTTGTTTATGAATGGCCTATACATATTGAACCAATTGTTCTTATGGATTGTTTGAAAGGCTAATCATGCACACATATCCATTCATACAATACCTAAATTCCTTTTACATATATCAAAACATGATATTGTTGATATAAAGCTTGGGTAGGTGTGCCAGCAATAGATGACCTATAACAATGAAATAAATTAAATTAGGCAAAAAATAGGAAATAAACAGACTTGGTCATGGCTATCATAATTCATGTCTACCCGCGTTTTGGCTCAATGCCTTTATCTGGTAGCCATGATGGTCAAAGAAAATGATCTGTAAAAGACAATAAGTACAATAATTGATACTGGGATAATCAGGCAGTACTGATGCCTCGGCACGTACCACCCTATCAGCTAATGAAGATATCCACAAATTGACTGCGTTAAAGAAAAAGGTAAATAGAATAGAGTTGCATGGCCAGTTCATGCTTGAATACCTTAAAGCGGGTGTGATACCACAGGGGCTAAGAATTAAAAACATACCTGGCTTATTTGTACAAATCAGAAAATTCCTAGAGCATTGGTCCCTTATAGCCAACAGATGCTCTCGTGATCTGATGATTCTGATTATAGAGACAGCCAAAGAGATAGTCCAGACATTATTAGAGGAAGTTCTAACGCTGGAGGCAAAAATCAAAAATAGTCAGGCATTAGAAGAAGCCACGAAATTATTTGAAGAGGTAGAAAAAGATGTGACCTCATATAATGATTATCTGCTTAAAAGAAAAACAGACAAACTTAAAAAAAGATATTAGGTTTGCGAATCAGGAAAAGACCTATCCCTATTTGGTGGAAAACTTTTACCAACAAGAGCCCAGTGGTGATAATCAGCAACAGTCTACATATAATAGACCACCCAGAAAAACTACGACCTTTTCTAATACTTCAGACTCGGATGGGGAAGGTTATGGCTATTTTCAAGAACAAGGCCCTGAAAGAAACATAACCAGAGGCACAAGAGGTGATCACTCGGCTTTTTTAGCCAGGCGAGGAAACCAACGAGCACGTTGGCGAACGAGATATCAGCCCAGATTCAGAGGCAACCAAGCACATGGTCAGAACCAACAATATATACCTCCTCAGAATCTGCAATACCCACTACCTGAAATGCATTTTCAGCCGGCACAGAATCAATATCCTTTACAGAACGAGAACCAGTATTTGGTGACAAGAAATCGCCAATATTGGCGAGATTGAATGACATTTCAATCTTCAATCTCAGTAGCCATACATTGGATCCATCCACTGAATCTCTCTTGACAAAGGGACTATCCTTCGTTCCACATAGTAAAGTGAATGAATTTGAGATTCTTCACGATCTAATGAGCTTTTTTTGTAAGATTAGGTTACATGTTTTCTTCGCAGAGCAAGACAATGCAGCACCCAATGTACAAAATATTTCAGGACTTGCACCTAAGTCCACTTTCCTACCCACTTTGGAACAAGTGTCTCCAGAAGTGGCTATTTTGGAACATGTGGTATATAAAAAACTAACCACAGCGATGAAATACATCCCATTCCCAGATTTTAACATTGGCCGCGAAGAAAACACTGCACTTCAAGAACTTGCCGTAAATAAGAATCTTACTGTAATAAGCTGTGATAAGGGAGGGGGTATAGTCCTTCTTGAAACAGAGAATTATATTCAGAAAATGGAAGAAATGCTAAATGACAGAAAATATTACATTCCGATCAATGTTGATCCTACCAAAAGTGTCCAAAAAATGATACTGGATATTACCACACAGGCACTTACACAATAATTTATCTGTGATAAGAAATGGGAATACCTTAATGTTGATAAACCAAAAATGGCGGCAATATATGGTATCCCCAAAATACATAAGCACAGCACTGACCCACCGTACAGACCCATAGTAACAACCATTGGATCCGTAACGGAGCCGCTCTCAAAATATATAGATACCCTATTGAGACCACATGTCCCCAAAATACCATCGTATATTCAAGATACACGGGAGATCATCAACCAAGTTGAGGGGTACCATTTTAACGCCTCGTTGCACACCATGGTGGCTTTGTATAGCAACATACCACAGAAAGGAGTGATACAGGCTGTAACATGGTTCATGGACACGTATGACATCGATTGTCCCAAACCATTTATAATAGACTGCCTCAAAATGGTTTTGCAGGAAAATACTTTCGAGGTCTATGGGTCTCTATACAAACAAACACAAGGAGTCAGTATGGGGGCATCATGTGCCCCTACAGTGGCTAATATCTATATGCCTCTTTTTGAAAGTAAATATATTGACAATGAAATCACACCATTTAGCGAATCAGTAAATATGTGGTCTAGATATATAGACAATATATTTTTTGTCTGGAATATTTGGACATTACAATACAAATACAAAACAATGTGGATCACCTAGAGGTAGATCTATACACGAAACCAACTGCACACAACACTTTCTTGCATTTTCAAAGCTATCACCCCCAGTCCCAAAAAGACTAGCATCCCATTTGGACAGTTCCTATGCCTCTGCAGGAACTGTACCAATTGAGAGGATTTTGACCTTAGGGCTATTGAGATGAAAACTAAATTTATAGCCAGAGGTTACTCCAAGCGTCTAGTCCGGGAGTCTGTCAACTAAACATACAAAAGCTACAGATTGCCGATTGGTGTTTGTGACACGTCATTCTACCTTGAGTGAGAAAATGCGCCACATTATCTACAGCAATTGGCATATTTTAAATGCCACTAGAGAACGGGATGACTCCATACCTAAACCGTTATTCGCGCACAGGAAGAACAAAAACATGAGGGATCTTATAGTGCGCTCCAGGATGCAAAAAGTTCATAAAACAACTACTCAAATGACACTAACATGTACAACTTTACCCTGTGGCAATTTAAATGTATGTCCTGTGTTGCGTGTCAGTTTGCCATCGAAACGACTATGTATACCATCAATGGCAATAACATCAAATTGAGATATTTTACCAACTGCAAAACCACGAACATCGTATATTTGATTATATGTCCACCCCAGTTTGGCTATGTTGGGGAAACCTCCCAATCCATGACAACTCGGCTAACGGAACATCGATCAGCCATCAGGCCAAGAAAGCATCTGCTCCTATGGTGAAATATTATATGAAGGCACAGCACAAGACCTACAATGGCTAATTTAAGAAAACATAAACATCCGTTCAGGAAGCCAAAGTGTTGAAGTACGTAAACGATGGGAGGTGTTCAGGATTTACACCACCGACACATACAAACGAGGAATGAATGGTGAGATACCCTGGGATCAGTTCATCCGATACAATAATGCCTTATAGGAGTACTACTTGCCAGACAGGGATAGATCAAATCTTGATAGGAGTGTTATGATTTTGAGTTCTGCCCTCACCTTCATGACAATATGCCATTATTTTCATTATGACTAGTAGTCATTAAAAGGAAAAATTATGAAACATATCGGTACCCATTCAAGTTAGTTAGGTGTGTTATTCTTCTATTTATTCTTAGATCCCTGTAGGTGAACTGTTTACACCCGACCTTTGGGTCATTTACCAATAGGAATTATATTCTTTGTACATCATTATCACTATTTTGGGCTTATTCATCTACGCGCAGATTGATACTTAGCTCTGTCTAGTTTTATTGCATAAAGTTCCTCTCTCGACAATCAGTTCTGTTACGTATTGTTAAATGCCGTTTTGAAAGACTCTCTGTTAATTAAGTCTGTAGATTGTTTTGATGAGTTCTGAATGTGAGGAATTGTCTTCCTTATTTTTATGAGCAATTGGATTGATTACATCCATAAAACCCACTTAAAGACTTTAAGAATATTTGATGTTTACCACTCATAATTATTCCAATATGGCGGCCACGATGTTGAAACAGTCACGGTCTACTCTCTGATTCACGAGTAGACGTGCCCTGATATTCCGTTATCCAACTATGGCCTCTGGCGTAAACTTCCGGGCATGAGGCATAGCTTGAACCTGCCCTATCCGTGTGTATAAATCAGTGAAGGTAACGGCAATCCTGTGACTCACTGTTAGATCTGGCATCATTGGTGTGGGTCTCCCTTCCATTTTTGCTGTTGCCTCATGCATTTTTGCTGGTGTTAGATGCTTTGGGCACTATGTCACTTCTGTCCAGTACCACAGTGCAAGTGCTTCCTATTGTAAATTGATGTATTAATCAGTGGTTCCATGTTTGGCTATTTGGTTTACTTGGCAGACCCTAGTCTAGTGCACTGAGTGTGCCCAGGGCATGTAAATCCAAATGCTGCTGGTGAGCCTGCAGCACTGGTTGTGCCACTCACAGAAGCAGCCTTGTAAACTGTGTCTAAGGTCTGCCATTGCAGAGCCTGCGTGCAGTCTGGTACTGTCATGCTGACTAGTCAAGTGCACCCACTTGCCAGTGCCTAAACCTTCCCTTTTCTTCATATCAGTCAGCCCTATGGTAGGCCCAAGGGCAGGGTGCATTGTAAGTATAAGGTAGGACAAGCCCTGATGTGTGTGGCATGTCATAATAGTGAATGACAGCCATTTTCGTTTTTCACTATTGCAAGGCTACCTGTTCTCCATAGGCCAGAATGGGCTGTTAGAGTTATTACATTTTATAATCCTAACTGTCTCAGAGAACATGGTAGAAATTAGAGTTTAGTACCCCTGAACTCAGAATAATAAAATACATCTTTTAGTAAAGTTTATTTTAATATTCTGTGTTTGAAAATACCACTCTTAGAAAGTAGGCATTTGCTTGTCTAACCATTCAAACTTGCCTCTGCTAGGTTGTGTATTCCTATGTCTGGTTTTGTGAGTGACGGGGCTGGGGAATTCCAGGAGACAGGCTGAGTCACCCAGTGGTGAATAGAGAGATCTGCATCTAGATAGGAGGGAGGAGTTGCACCTGAACCTTGAATAGGGCTGTGCCTGCCTTCCACACTGCTGGCCCCACCCCCTGGGGAGGGGCTGATGTCGCTGCTCTGCACACTGAAAGAAGAGAAGGAGTCCTGTAAACGAAGTGCTCCAGGACTGTACTTGCCTTCCACAATGCTGGCTCCACCTCCTGTGGCGTCTGATGTTTCTGCCCTGCACTGTGAAAGGAAAGGAGAAGTCTGGTAAACAGAGTGCTTCAGAACTGGTTTGGACTAGGCAAAGGCCCCTCTCCCCTCAGAGAACAAAGGATTTTGGGGTATAAACATTTGGACTACAAGAAGAAACCTTTACTGAGGAGAGGAACCTGAAGAAACTGGGGTGAGACTATTCCCAAGCTGAAGTGCTGCTTGGGGGATTGGCCCGCAGTAGTTGCCTTACTGCCAAAGGAAGGAGAAATGAACTTTGTGTACTTTGCTTTCAACTTGTGAAGGATCTCCGAGGGCTTGGAAAAGAGCTTGCCTCCTGCTGAAGTCTCAGGGACAACAGACTTGACCCCCCAGCTCCCCAGAGTTCTTGTGGAAGTGCCTGCTGCTGTATTGGGTCTTCTGAGGAACTGTGTGTCGCAAGGAGCTGGAAGTTCGACTCAATGAGAAGAAGTGTGTCGCCGTCGTTGTGCCAGCCGCCGCCCCTCCGAAGGAGGGTGTCGCCGCTGGAACTGTCGCACTGCACCGCATCAGAGAGAAGCGTGCCGCAATGAAGAGGAAGCGTGTTGCCGTCGCTGCTGCTGCCGTCGCAACTCCGAAGGAGGGTGTTGCTGCTGTAGTTGTCGCACTGCACCGTATCAAGAGAAGAATCTCGCAATGAGGTCAGAGCGTGTCGCCGTCGCTATGTTTGCCGTCGCAACTCCGAAGGAGGGTGTCGCTGCTGGAACTGTCGCACTGCACCGCATCGATCAAGAGCACCTTGCATTTCCGAGAAGCATGCCGGTGTCGGCGCTGCTGCCGTCGCATCTTGGATGTCGCCGATGTAGTTGCCGCATCGAGCAGAAGCTTCACGCATCGTGGGAAGAGCTTCGCCGCTGGAGCTGCTGCCGTCGCATCTTGGATGTCGTCGCTGTAGTCCACGCATCGAACCGAGACCTTCTTGCATCTCTGAGAAGCGTGCCGCTGCTGGAAGATCTTCACGTCTTTATTTCTTTGTATATGAACTTTGCCACATTCCCGTCGCTGCAACATTGCTTGTCGTGGAAGCGCAATGCAACCTAAGGTACATTGACGCAAAGTGTTGCATCTAAGAACTGAACTGAACTAAGCTTAAATCTACCATCTTAAAGTTGTCATAGTTGTATTTTTGTTGTTTATGGTCTTGTGGTAACTCTATATAAAGTCTACTTATTTTTGATATAAAACCTGTGTGGTGCCTGTTAGACCTGACATCATTGGCTTGAGTCTCTCCTCCATTTTTTCTGTTTGCCTTCACTGTTTTACGATGTTTTGCTGGTATATGCTTTGGGCGCTGTGCCACTGCTGATCAGTGCCACAGCGCAAGTGCTCCCTATGTTAAATTGATGTATCGATTGTATCCATGTTTGGCTTATTTGGTTTACTGTCAGTCCCTAGTCTAGTGCACCAGGAGTGCCGGGGCTTGTAAATACAAATGCCGCTCGTGGGCTTGCAGCACGTGTTGTGCCACCCACAAGAGCGGCCTTGTAAAAGAATGTCTACGGGTCGGTCATTGCGAGACCTACGTGCAGTCTGGTACTGTCACGCGGTCTGCGCGAGTATACCTACTTGCCAGTCCCTCCAACCTTCCCTTAACTTCATGTTAGTCACCCCTATGGTAGGCCCACGGGCAGGATGCGTTGTAAGTATAAGGTAGGACACGCCTGACCAAGTTGGCATGTCCTAATAGTGAACAACAGCCATCTTCGTTCTTCACTATTGCGAGGTAACCTGCCCTCCGTTAGTTAGAATGGGCCGCCGGGATTATTAATGCTATGATCCTAGCTGGCTCGGGGAGCATGGTGCAATGTCGAGTTTGGTATCCCTGAACTCCGGGTTTAATTACGCATCGGTTGGTGTGGATGGTCTTTGGACTCTGAGTTTGAAAATAGCACTTTTAGACAGTGTCTATTTTCTTGTCTAACCATTTCTGGTTTCTGCTGGTCTTGCGTGTGTGTGACAGGAGCTGGGTGGCTCCACAGGTCTGTATCAGTCAGTGTGGAATGAGTGGGACATTTGCGCTGAGAGTAGGGGGTGAGTAGTTGCTGATAGCCGGCCCTGCCTGATACAATGTTGGCTCCACCTCCTGCCAAGCGGCTGATGGCTCTGTGCCTGCCATGGACGATCCTAGCCCCACCTCCTGCCAGGAGGCAGATAGCTCTACTCCTGGCCGTGACAATAATGGCTCCACCTCCTGCTGGGCGTCTGAGGACCCAGCCCTGCTCAGTGAATAAGCCAGGTGCTTCTGCCTGGCTCCACCCACAACAGACCCAGGATGTTGGGAAATTCCCATGCATGGACAAAGGGATCAAAGCCGAAAAGGGGTATAAGAGAAGGACCCCTGAACCAAGACTTTAGATCACTTCTGACAAGGAACCCTGTAACCAAGGACAAGAGGCCTGCTGATCTGAGGACTTGCCTACCCCTTCTGCCAGTGTGCTGTTTGCGGGGGGGAATCCTGCAGTGCTTCTTTATTTTTGCCAAGGAACCAGGAGAGAGGAACTGTGTGTGTACTCTCACGCTTGCTAAGAAAATCTCCAAGGACTGGAAGAGTGCCAATCTCCTGCTGAAGTCACAGGAATAAAGGGCTTCATCTGCTTAAAGTGCTATTTGCTGGAACCTGTGAATCCAGCACCTCTGAAAGAGCCAGCAACCTCGACGCCGACGGACGTCGCCGAATCCAGCTCGACATAGTGAGTAACGGCTCCAGTGTCCCGCTTCCTCGACGCCGGCCGCCGGGCCCGATCAATGCCAGCAGCAACGCCAGGGAGTAGTGAGTTCGGCTCCAGCTCCAAGGGACCTCGTGTCTGCACCGCTGCTGATCGCATCGCCCTCGTGCCCTCTTGACGCCGTGAGCGCTGCTCACTCTTTGCAACCGCATCATCGACAACGACGCCTGCTGGGGCCTGATCGACACCGAAGACGCGACGCCGGATTGCTCGACGCCGCTGATCATCGTGTGCTTCATCTTCCAAGGTACTGTGTTGTTGGGGGTCCGTGTGACTCCGGGCTCGACGTAGCGCTCCTCGCGGTCGACGCCGAACCTTTGGATTAACTTTGCCTCGACGTCGTGTAGCTCCCGTGTGGGTTACCTTGTTGCCAAGAACTGTGTTTCCAGGAAGAAGATTTGCTTTGTTACGAAAGACTTTGTGCTAAAGAAGAAACTATCTTTGAACTATTTTTCCCTTCCAAGAGTATTTATTAAGATTGTGTACATTTTTGTCGTTATTTGGTCTTGTGCTAAGCCTTATATAAAAATCCTTATTTTTATAATACTACTGTGTCGTGTCCATTTGTAGTGTATTCACTTTATTACTGTATGTGGTCATAAATGCTTAACACACAGCCTCTGAGATAAGCCTGTCTGCTCTGCCAAGCTACCAAGGGGGTGAGCAGGGGTTATCGAAGGGTGTGATCCCCTTGCCCTGACTAGAAAAGGTGTGTCCCTATTTGTCAGAAGTGTATACCTCTGCCAACTAGAGACAGCCGGTTCTAACATTGGATGCAGCGGTGAGGATTTGAATCTTGCATTTATGACCCATGTGCAGTGATTAGTGTACGCTACGTAGTGAAAGCTGACCATAGCGCAGCCACAATCTAATCTGGAAGGATTCTATTTTTGTTCTCCGCTTTTCTGAAACTTGATTTTTTGAACACTGCCAGTTTTGACCATGAGTGACAACGGAGTCACTACCCCTGTTGTTGTTGTGGAGGAATTTGATAGAGCGAAGATAAACGTCTACAAACTAGAGGAGCTGAAATCCTATTGCAAGAAATTTAAAGTTCCTACCAAAGGCCTCAAGATTAAAGAGGAATATCTCAAAGCATTGCAGGCCTGGTTGGAGGCCAGAGATCCCACTGATCCAGTGGTGGTACCGCCAGTGGAAGGGGATGAGGAGGTGCCAGTGAATGGGCCTGTGTCCTCTCCCGGTAGCAGTGTTTCCTCCAAAGGTCTTTCCCCTGAAGAACGAGAAGAAAGGGCGAAGGAGCGTGCATACAACATGGAAATGGCAAGGCTAAAGATAAATGGGCAGTTGGAGTTAGAAAATGCAAGAGGTAGAAGAGAAGCTGATTTGGAGACCAAAAGGTTAGATTTTGAAAGAGAGAAGTTAGCTTTGGAGCGTGATACCAAGTTGAGGGAGTTGGACATCCAAGCTAAGAAGTTAGAATTGAATCCCTCTGGTGGCAGCATCCCATCTGGGCCTGCAGAAAGTAAGTTTTACTTTCCCAAAGATGTGATAAAAGATTATCATAGGAACGAAGATATTGGTCAGTGGTTTAAAGCATATGAGTTAGCATTGTTGGCCCACCAGGTCCCTGAGAAGAATTGGGGAGCGGGGTTGTGGGGTCGCTTTGTGAATGAGGGGAGAGATACCCTGTTAGACATGCCTGTTGAGGATAGGATGTCGTATACTCATATGAAAGATGCTTTGATGTTGCGGTATGGCCTAACCCCCGAGAATTACAGACAAGCTTTTAGAGAATGTAAGAAGTTGTCTGGTACGACGTGGGTTGAGTATGTGTCTTATTTTTGCAGAGCCATGGATGGTTGGGTGAAGGGCAGCAAAGTGGAAAGTTACGAAGCTCTTTGTAGAAATCAATTAAGTCTGGTAGAAAGCTCTTGTACTTGTAGTTTATTCCTTAAGTTACAGCTTAGTAAGTTCCAATGTAGTCTTGATGTAAGTTCCTAATATATGCCCCACCAGGAGCGGCCTCCTGGCTGCTCAGCCCATCTTCTCTAACTGCTCTCACTTCAAGCACAAACCTCCTTAACATTCTAAATGACATCACATAGCAAGAGCATCAGAGCCAGGGACATTCATTACATAAGAAGGAGATTACTACACATCTTCCCCTTTATAATATTTAACAGAACGAAATAGTATAACATAGGAAGAGAAAATAAACATTCCAGAAGTACATATAAAAGAACACCATAATAATATAACCAACTCTTCTTATGTAATAATAATAATAATGTAAAAGTAAAGCAATAATGAGAAATGTAAGTAATAAAATATCCTTGCCTATGTACTAATAACAAATACAATGAAATAGTAATAATAATGTAAGTAATAAACAGTAAAACATCTTTCTCCATGTGATAATAATGACAATAATGGCATAGTAAATATAATAATAACAATGTAGATAACAAAATATTAATATAGAAGTCGTAAACTTAAAGAAATGGCAGGACCAGGGAATACCATATGTCCTCTACTGCACACATTGTAATAAATCGCAGGACCAGGAAATGTTACATCCCCTCTACTGCCTACACTGTAACATTCCGTTCACCTACCAGGGACAAGGAATGCCCTCTCTTGCACACATCTGCAGGAGAAAATAAATTGCAGGACCAGGAAATATCACATCCCCTCTACTGCCTACACTGTAACATTCCGTTCACCTACCAGGGACAAGAAATGCCCTCTCTTGCACACATTTGCAGGAGAAAATAAATTGCAGGACCATCCTCGTCGCCAGTGTTACGGTAATAAAAGAAGGATCCATAGTCCATGAGAGTAGTTCAGGATCATTACTTTATTCTTGAGTTAAGATCCATTTCATTAAGATGTGATCAAGAGTTAATCAAGAGAGATAGACAGAGACCCCACCAGGAGCAGTTCCACTGCTCAGCCCTACATACCAACTGACTTCTTCTTCCACTCAAACACTCCCAACATTCTAATGACATCACACAAGCTGAGCAGCAGGGCAGGAGTAAGAACAGGCAAGATGCATCAAACACATTAGATCATAACACTCTTTATGATTTGTTTGCTTGGGAGCATTTGTCTAATAACTGTTTTCCAGAGCTGCGCCAGCACCTGATTGATAGCAAGATATCTAACCCTAGAAAACTTGCTGAGGAGGTGGACCGCTGGGTCAGTACCAGGGTCCACAAGGGTCCAGTGGGAGACTCAGCCAAAGGTGGGCCGGGTCCCCAGCAGAAGAGTGGGGGGGACAAGGGTAAACAGAAGGAGTCTCAGAAAGGGCCCCAAAGTAATCCCCAAGGGAACCAAGGAAAAGGTTCCCAGCCTCCCCCTGAGAAGAAGCCAGGGGCCCCGACGGGTAAACCTGTTCATAGGGGCCCCCTAACCTGCTACGGTTGCGGGCAGGTGGGACACCGGTATTATGACCCCCAGTGTCCCAAGAAGGATTCGAATGCACCGCCGCGTGCACCCCCCGTCAGTTGGCGAGTGTAGCCCTGGGAGGGGAGGAGATGGTTGTCCCTGGTGGGAGGGGTCCCGCAGAAATGTCCCTGGTCTCGCTAGGAGACATGGAAATGGTCCCTCCACCCCCTCTGCCTAGTAACATTAGTAAATATAGGCAGTGGGTGACCATTAATGGCCATAGAGTGGAAGCTCTCAGAGACACCGGAGCGAGTGTGACAGCTGTCAAGTGTCACTTGGTGTCCAGAGAGCAGGTGGTTCCCCACGCATTCTACCCTGTGATAGCTGCCGACAACTCCCAGAAAGAGTGTGAGGTAGTTCAGGTTTCCTTTGAATGGGGGGGGGAGTTTCAGGTACTCTTCAAGTTGCTGTGAGGCCCGCCATGCCTGTCGATTATCTCCTGGGCAATGATTTAGAAGACTCCCCTTGGGCTAAGGTGGAGAGGGAGACACATTTGAGAATGTTGGGCGTGCCAGAGTGGGTGTGTGCAACCACTCGATCGATGACAGCGAGTAAGGGTGTTGATGGGGTCCCGGAGCCTAAAAGTACGGCCCAGGACCCAGCTGTGAAGAGAAGAGGCAGGAGGCGCGGGAAACCGGCCCCCGTAGTTCCCGTGGTCCAGGAGGAGGTAGACCCTGAGGGGGATGCCCTGGAGCCCACAGGGGAACAAATTGCCGAACTGGGAGACCTGCCCGAGCTGACCCATTGCAGCAGGATGGTGGTCCCTCCAGGGAGGAATTCTGTGCCGAACAGAAGGTGTGCCCTTCTCTTGTGGGTATGAGGCAGCAGGCCTCAGCCCAATCCTCAGGTGATCAGTCAGGGTCACATTTTGTGTACTGGGAGAACGACCTCCTGTATAGCGAGCCTAAGGCTGCTGAGCCTGGGTCAGCCCGTGTGCTGGTGGTACCCCAGCGCTTTAGAGCCTTCCTACTGGGTTTGGCTCATGACGTTCCGTTAGCTGGACATCTGGGGCAGGACAAGACCTATGACAGGCTTGTAACCCATTTTTATTGGCCTCAGATGCGAAGGGATGTAGACATCCATTGTAAGACTTGTCACACTTGCCAGGCAAGTGGGAAAAGCGGAAGGAAGCAGAAGGCTCCCCTCCAACCTTTTCCGGTGGTCAGTACCCCCTTTGACCGGGTGGGGATTGACATTTTTGGGCCCCTGGACCCCAAGACAGCCCTGGGCAACAGGTTCATCCTGGTCTTGGTGGACCATGCCACACGGTACCCGGAAGCCATCCCTCTCCGAACAGTGACGGCCCCCGTGGTGGGACGGGCACTGATGGGTGTTTTCTCCCGGATGGGGTTCCCCAGAGAGGTGGTGTCCGACCGGGGCACCAACTTCATTTCGAACTATATGAAGTCTCTGTGGAAGGAGTGTGGGGTAACCTACAAGTTCACCACTCCTTACCACCCTCAAGGTAATGGGTTGGTTGGGAGATTCAACCGTACCCTTAAAGGCATGATCATGGGTCTTGAAGAACCAATGAGGCGGAAATGGGACGTCCTCTTGCCATGCCTGTTGTTTGCTTACCGAGAGGTGCCGCAAAAGTCTCTAGGGTTCAGCCCCTTTGAGCTTTTGTACGGTCACCCGGTAAGAGGGCCTTTGAGTCTGGTCAAGGAAGGCTGGGAGCAATCTCCCAGGAAACCTCCCCAGGATGTATACAGCTACATGCTGGCCTTTCGGAACCAGACTCGGCGCTTCAGAGAACTTGCTCAGGCAAATCTGGAGGCCAGCCAGGAGGAGATGAAGCGTTGGTACGACCGGAATGCCACTCTGGAAGAGCTTCAGCCTGGTCAAGAAGTGTGGGTCATGTCCCCTGTGGAACCTTGTGCGCTCAAGGACAGGTGGACTGGACCGTTTAAGGTTGTGGAGAAGAAGAGCGATGTCACCTACTTAGTGGACTTGAAATCTCCCAGGAACCCCTTGCGGGTCCTGCATGTCAACCGTTTAAAGCCCCACTTAGAAAGGTCCGAAGTGGGCATGCTCCTAGCTACAGATGCTGGAATGGAGGAGGAGAGTGAGCCTCTTCCTGACCTCCTGTGTGCTAAAGAGCAAGACGGGTCAGTGGATGGTGTGGTCCTCTCTGACACACTGACCCTTGAGCAGAAACAGGATTGTCGCCACCTGTTGGGACAATTCCCGGATCTGTTTTCCTTGGTTCCGGGTGTCACTCATTGGTGTGTCCATGATGTTGACACCGGAGACAGCCCTCCTGTGAAGCACAAGGCTTACAGGGTGACTGACAAGGTTCGAGCATACATTAAGGAGGAGGTCTCCAAAATGTTTGCGTTAGGGGTGGTTGAGTCCTCTAGCAGTTCTTGGGCCAGCCCAGTGGTCTTGGTCCCGAAGGCTGCAGCGCCTGGTGCTTCACCGGAACTCCGGTTCTGTGTGGATTACCGAGGACTCAATTCGGTCACGAAGACTGACGCGCACCCCATCCCCAGAGCTGATGAGCTCATAGATCGGTTGGGGGCTGCCCGGTACCTTAGTACGTTTGATCTAACGTCTGGCTACTGGCAGATCGCCTTAACTGATGGGGCAAAAGAGAGGTCAGCATTCTCCACACCAGATGGGCTCTACCAGTTCCGGGTTATGCCCTTTGGGATGAAGAATGCCCCTGCCACCTTCCAGAGGTTGGTCAACCAGGTCTTGGCTGGACTGGAGGATTTCAGTGCCGCCTACCTGGACGACATCGCAGTGTTCAGCGCCAGCTGGGAGGAACACTTGCGCCACCTCCAGGAAGTGTTGTTGGCCCTGCGCGGAGCAGGCCTCACAATCAAAGCCAGTAAGTGCCAGATTGGGCAGGGTTCGGTGGTGTACTTGGGGCACCAAGTAGGGAGCGGCAAGGTTGTCCCCCTGCAACCCAAGATCGATACCATCCTGGCTTGGGCGCCGCCCAAAACCCAAACTCAGGTGAGAGCCTTCTTAGGATTTACGGGTTATTACAGGAGGTTCGTCAAGGACTACGGTAACATTGTGCACCCCTTGACTTCGCTGACTTCCAGGAAGCAGCCACGAAACGTGATCTGGACTGATGCCTGTCAAACGGCCTTCGACACCCTGAAAACTGCAATGTACACAGCACCTATACTCCAGGCACCCGACTTCTCGAAAGAATTTGTTGTCCAGACGGACGCTTCAGAGCATGGTGTGGGGGCTGTTCTAGCTCAGGTGAATGAAGAGGGCCGAGACTTGCCTGTAGCCTTCATCAGTCGGAGGTTACTTCCCAGGGAAAAGAGGTGGAGTGCGATAGAGAGAGAAGCATTTGCTGTGGTCTGGGCGCTGAAGAAGCTAAGACCCTACCTGTTTGGGACTCACTTCCGGGTTCAGACAGACCACAGGCCCCTCAGATGGTTGATGCAAATGAGGGGTGAGAATCCGAAACTGTTAAGGTGGTCCATTTCCCTACAGGGGATGGACTTTACGGTGGAACACCGCCCTGGTACAGATCACGCCAATGCTGATGGTCTGTCCAGATTTTTCCACCTTAGTGATGAGGACTCCCTAGGTCAAGGGTAGTTCTCCCCACATTTCAGCTGGAGGGGACACGTGTTAGACCTGACATCATTGGCTTGAGTCTCTCCTCCATTTTTTCTGTTTGCCTTCACTGTTTTACGATGTTTTGCTGTTATATGCTTTGGGCGCTGTGCCACTGCTGATCAGTGCCACAGCGCAAGTGCTCCCTATGTTAAATTGATGTATCGATTGTTTCCATGTTTGGCTTATTTGGTTTACTGTCAGTCCCTAGTCTAGTGCACCAGGAGTGCCGGGGCTTGTAAATAAAAATGCCGCTCGTGGGCTTGCAGCACGTGTTGTGCCACCCACAAGAGCGGCCTCGTAAAAGAATGTCTACGGGTCGGTCATTGCGAGACCTACGTGCAGTCTGGTACTGTCACGCGGGCTGCGCGAGTATACCTACTTGCCAGTCCCTCCAACCTTCCCTTAACTTCATGTTAGTCACCCCTATGGTAGGCCCACGGGCAGGGTGCATTGTAAGTATAAGGTAGGACACGCCTGACCAAGTTGGCATGTCCTAATAGTGAACAACAGCCATCTTCGTTCTTCACTATTGCGAGGTAACCTGCCCTCCGTTAGTTAGAATGGGCCGCCGGGATTATTAATGCTATGATCCTAGCTGGCTCGGGGAGCATGGTGCAATGTCGAGTTTGGTATCCCTGAACTCGGGGTTTAATTACACATCCGTTGGTGTGGATGGTCTTTGGACTCTGAGTTTGAAAATAGCACTTTTAGAAAGTGTCTATTTTCTTGTCTAACCATTTCTGGTTTCTGCTGGTCTTGCGTGTGTGTGACAGGAGCTGGGTGGCTCCACAGGTCTGTATGAGTCAGTGTGGGATGAGTGGGACATTTGCGCTGAGAGTAGGGGGAGAGTAGTTGCTGATAGCCGGCCCTGCCTGATACAATGTTGGCTCCACCTCCTGCCAAGTGGCTGATGGCTCTGTGCTTGCCATGGACGATCCTAGCCCCACCTCCTGCCAGGAGGCAGATAGCTCTGCTCCTGGCCGTGACAATGCTGGCTCCACCTCCTGCTGGGCGTCTGAGGACCCAGCCCTGCTCAGTGAATAAGCCAGGTGCTTCTGCCTGGCTCCACCCACAACAGACCCAGGATGTTGGGAAATTCCCCTGCATGGACAAAGGGATCAAAGCCGAAAAGGGGTATAAGAGAAGGACCCCTGAACCAAGACTTTAGATCACTTCTGACAAGGAACCCTGTAACCAAGGACAAGAGGCCTGCTGATCTGAGGACTTGCCTACCCCTTCTGCCAGTGTGCTGTTTGCTGGGGGGAATCCTGCAGTGCTTCTTTATTTTTGCCAAGGAACCAGGAGAGAGGAACTGTGTGTTTACTCTCACGCTTGCTAAGAAAATCTCCAAGGACTGGAAGAGTGCCAGTCTCCTGCTGAAGTCACAGGGCTAAAGGACTTCATCTGCTTAAAGTGCTATTTGCTGGAACCTGTGAATCCAGCACCTCTGAAAGAGCCAGCAACCTCGACGCCGACGGACGTAGCCGAATCCAGCTCGACATAGTGAGTAACGGCTCCAGTGTCCCGCTTCCTCGACGCCGGCCGCCAGCCCGATTGACGCCAGCAGCAACGCCAGGGAGTAGTGAGTTTGGCTCCAGCTCCAAGGGACCTCGTGTCTGCACCGCTGCTGATCGCATCGCCCTCGTGCCCTCTCGACGCTGTGAGCACTGCTCACTCTTTGCAACTGCATCATCGACAACGACACCTGCTGGGGCCTGATCGACACCGAAGACGCGACGCCGGATTGCTCGACGCCGCTGATCATTGTGTGCTTCATCTTCCAAGGTACTGTGTTGTTGGGGGTCCGTGTGACTCCGGGCTCGACGTAGCGCTCCTCGCGGTCGACGCCGAACCTTTGGATTAACTTTGCCTCGACGTCGTGTAGCTCCCGTGTGGGTTACCTTGTTGCCAAGAACTGTGTTTCCAGGAAGAAGATTTGCTTTGTTACGAAAGACTTTGTGCTAAAGAAGAAACTACCTTTGAACTATTTTTCCCTTCCAAGAGTATTTATTAAGATTGTGTGCATTTTTGTCGTTATTTGGTCTTGTGCTAAGCCTTATATAAAAATCCTTATTTTTATAATACTACTGTGTCGTGTCCATTTGTAGTGTATTCACTTTATTACTGTATGTGGTCATAAATGCTTAACACACAGCCTCTGAGATAAGCCTGTCTGCTCTGCCAAGCTACCAAGGGGGTGAGCAGGGGTTATCGAAGGGTGTGATCCCCTTGCCCTGACTAGAAAAGGTGTGTCCCTATTTGTCAGAAGTGTATACCTCTGCCAACTAGAGACAGCCGGTTCTAACAGTGCCCATTTGTAATGGTGTTACTGGGTTACTGTATGTGATCACAACTGCTTAACTTACAACGCCTCTGAAATAAGCCTTGACTGCTCGCGCCACGAGACCTAGAGGGTGAGCAGGGGTTATTTTAGGAGTGTAATCCCCTTATCCTGACTAGAGGAGAGGGTCCCAATTTGTCACAAGTACCTACCTGTGCCAACTAGAGACCCCCAAATCTAACATTGGCAGTCAGCGGTGAGGATTCTGTATTTGCATTTGTGACTCATGTACAGTGACTGGTGAACACTACTTATTGAGTGCAGACCATAACAATACCACATACTTTTTGATAGATTCCTTTTCGGATTTTTTGTTTTATTTTTGAAAGATGCCTGATTCTGTTGTAGTCGAGAGAGCAGAATCGGTGACCTCTGTTGATCTTGAATGGGAAGAAGAGAAATTGGAAAGCTACAAAGTTGCACACCTGAAGTATTTTTGCAAAAAGTTCAATGTTTCCACCTCTGGGTTCAGAGTGAAGGAAGAATTCTACAAGGCGCTGAGAGCCTGGGTAGAAGCAAGGAAAACCCCTGAAATTAAGGAGGGGATGACTTGGCAATTGTGCAACAGGAAGGGCCATTGGGCCCAGGAGGAAGGAAGGCACTTTCCCCCGCAGGTAGCATTGGTTCTAACAAAAGTCTGTCTCCAGAGGAGTTGGAGGACAGAGAGAGATCATGAAGGCATAAAATGGAGATGACCAAGTTCAGGGTGAATAGGCAACTGGAATTAGAAAATAGAAGATTAGATCTTGAGGAAAAGAAAATGCAGTTTGAGCATGAAAACGTTTTAAGGGAGTTGGAGTTTAAAACCAAAAGTTTAGAAGTTACTCCCTCTGGAAGCAACATACCATCAGTACATACAGAAAGTGGAGTGCCTATTCCCAAGCATGTGGTGAAGGAGTTTTACAAAAATGATGATATTTTTCAGTGGTTCAGAGCCTATGAGGTAGGCATGTCTTCCCATCGGGTCCCTGAGAGAGATTGGGGAGCAGGGTTGTGGGGAAGGTTTCTTAGTGAGGGGCGGGATACATTGTTAGACTTGCCTTTTGATGTCCACAATTCATACAGCCACATGAAAGATGCATTGATGTCTAGATATGGTTTGACACCTGAGCTCTATAGGCAGAGGTTCAGGAAATGCAAAAAGTTAGAAAACCGAACTTGGGTTGAATATGTCACTTTCTTTTGCAGAGCATTGGATGGTTGGGTAAAGGGCAGCAAGGGCATTGATTTTCAAGGTCTCTTTGATTTGATTACATGGGAGCACTTGTCTGATAATTGTTTTCCAGTGCTGCACCAGCATCAGATAGATAGCAAGCTAACTAACCCTAGGAAGCTTGCTGAGGAGGCGGACCGCTGGGTGAGCATCCTGGTTCACAAGGGTCACATGGGAGACTCAGCCAAAGGTGGGCAGGGTCCGCAGCAGAAGAGTGGGGGGGACAAGGGTAAACAGAAAGAGTTCCGCATAGGGCCCCAAAGTAGTCCCCAAGGGAACCCCATGAAAGGTTCCCAGCCTCCCCCTGAGAGAAAGCAAGGGGTCCGACAGGTAGTCCTGTGCCCCAGGGGCCCCTGAAATGTTACAAGTGTGGCGACCTGGGCCATAAGGCGAATGATACCAGTTCAGTTCAGTTCAGTTCAAAAGTCTTTATTTCGAATGTCAATTCATAAAAGACAATGCATAAAAAAACACCAATATTTTATAAAACCATAGTAATATTCATCATCTAAAAGTTTTATCTCATTTAAAAAAAAAAATTATTAAACAATTTGATAGACAGTTTAATAAAGACTTCTATTTATGGTAACAATCAATTTTATAAAATATATAAAAACATAGACATTAAGAGACATTGGGGTTTCTAGTTCGAATAATCCAGGCCCAGCCTAGATACTTGGCCACACCAATCACCACCATCTCTGATGTGTTAGAGCGAAATATCCTCATGGCTTCTACAAACCCTTTGATTTCAAGATTATTGCATATTGGTTTAAGCCATTTCAGCCGCGTAATGTGATAGGCTGGGCATGCAAAGAAGAAATGACCCAAGCTTTCCGGGTGATTAGGGCACCAAGGACAGATATAATTTGTATTCCCAGACCATTTCGCAGTAAAGGAATTAACTGGGAGTGATCCGACAGGGAATTGATGGTATAGTTTCCGGTCAAGGATTTTAGTGATCACATCCCAGTAAGATTCTAAAGAGGGTGTCAATTTGTGTAACAAAAAATGCCCAGTTAGATTAGAAGCGTCCGACTCAGCCACGGCTAGATGTTTTATTGTGGCCCGTATAAATCCTTAAAGTCCTGTTTAGAGGGGAAAAGGGAATCCCCCGGGTTGGACCAAAGGTAGTTGAGCCCCATCTCATCCAGTACGGATTTTACTTCCCTTAGCCAAGGGATTTGGGAAGCCCCCCACAATGACCTAACTTCATCCAGTTCCTTGGCGAAAAGGCTAAGCTCTGGGGTAGTCCAGAGCCGTCGCCATAGGGCCACCAGACGGAAGCGTGCCATGTTATTGAGGGGTTTGCAGCCCAAATCCAACAACAGTGGTTTAGTGGGTGTAGATTGTGGGAGACCCACCAAATTGCGCAAAAATGTATTTTGTGCCTTAACAAGCAGAGACAGATCTTTATACCCCCACACATCAGCGCCATATAATATGGCTGTGTTAATTTTCGCTTCATATATTTTTATCACCGGGGCAATACGTTTGGTCAGGGACTTTTTTTGTTCCTGTAGTAAGCAGCCCGAGAGACGGGCAAACTTAAGATATAGAGCCTCAATCTGAGGTTTCCAGCTAAAACGGTAGTCCAGGGTCACACCCAAATACATCATTGTATCCACTTGTTCAATCAGGGAACCATTCAAAGTAATAGAGGTTTTGATGGGACTTTTATTACTGAAAACCATAAATTTAGTTTTATCAGTGTTGATCAGCAGATCGTTGACCCTGCAAAACTCTGCAAACCTGCCGAGGGCTATTTGCAACCCCCTACGAGTTTTTGAGAGAAGCAGGGTGTCATCTGCGAAGATCAACATTGGGTATTTAAACCCGCCCAAAGATGGTGCGTCGGTCGGGGTATCAGAAAATAATTTTACAACCTGATTGATAAACAGAAGGAATAAGGTGGGCGCCAACACGCATCCCTGTCGCACACCGCGTGTGACTGGAAAACTATCGGTCACCTGACCTTGTTTACCCCATCTCACTTTGGCAAAATTTTCATCATGGAGTCTAATCACTAAATCAAGAAGTTCAGGAGGCATACCCATGAGTCTAAGGGATTTCCACATTTTCTCTCTTGGTACTAAATCGAAGGCCGATTTAAGGTCTACAAATGCGGCATAGATGGCGCCACCACCCAGCTTGACAACTTTCCAAAACAACATGTTAAGTCTGAAGACCTGATCTAGGGTGCTGGTACCCACTCTAAACCCGGCTTGCATAGGAGATAAGATATTTTCTTGCTCCATCCACCCTTGGATTCTCACTAGTACCATCCTGGCAACTATTTTTTGGATGGAATCTATCAGGCTTATGGGGCGATAATTCCCCGGAACTGAGCGGTCTCCTTTTTTAAATATTGGTAGGATCTCCGCTCCTTTCCAGGAATCCGGAATCCTTGCCCCTGCAGCAATTGCGTTCACAAGCATGGTTATATAAGGAACCCAAATGTCGAGATTCATTTAAAAAAGATCAGAGGGTATTGCGTCCATCCCCGGCGCTCTACCTGAGTGGACTGTACCCAGAGCATGCTTCGTATCAGAGATGTTAAAAACGAGTGAGCAATCAGGGATAGAAGGCAGGACTACTTCCAACTCTCGATGAGAATCCTGTTCTACATCCGGAGCTCTGAACTGCAATGAATAGAAAGCCACCCAGTCTTCCACTGAGACATGGTTCACGGGGGTTTTGGAGTCCTGATTTGTACCCCACCTAACTATTTCCCAAAACTTAATTTGGTTAGATGTTAGGCATGCTGAAAGGAGCTCTGACCAATGATGGTCCTCCCACTCCTTCTTTGCGGCCCATAGCGTTTTTTTTATAGGTGATCCGGGCCATTCTAATGACTACAATGTCTCGAGATTTAATCGCTGAGATCAATCCACTATGTGCTACCTGACAACTTTTATTATACCATTTGGACCGGACTTTATCCTTCCTTGGTAATAATGGGGTTGTTAACAGGGTTTTTAATTCCGTAAAACACTGGACGTGAAGATCACTAATCTGGAAAATAGTCCCCTGTGTGGATGATGCAACCTCCATAGCAGCCAGTGTCTTTGCCACTTCTTCCTCTATACCTTTTAATATGGAGGGGTCAGCAACTACTCTAGACCATTTAACTCTTTTCCTGTCATTGCACAGTATGACCTCAGAAGTTGAGCAGGTGGTAATAGAAGGCCCATCTCGAACGCCTTGAAGCTTGAGACTCAACGAAAGGGGGTTATGGTCGCTCTCTGGGCGTACCACAACCTCCATATCAATAACCTGGGACCAGAGCTCAAGTTTAACAAGAAAATAGTCAATACGACTCTTACAAACCCCATTGTTAAAGGTCGGTTGGCCTGATTTGTCGGAGGGTATGCGTCCGTTGGTAGCACGCAGCCCCCACTCTAGACATAAACCCTGCCAGTGAAGTGCTGCCTCAGTACCCTTAGCGCACCTTGTTATTGACAAGGGTGGGATATCCCATGCCATATCTTCATCAACGCCTAGATCCTCCCCCACACTGTTCAGAGGCTCGAATGAAGAGTTCAAGTCACCAGCGACCAGAACAAAACTGTCACTGCCTATACTCCTCAGCAGTGAATCCAGATCGTCAATAACTGCCTGTTTACGACCTCCAGGCCGTCCTCTAGCGTATATATTTATGAGTGCTAGGTCCTTATTGTTACCTCTACTACACTTAATACATAGGAGATCCGGATTATCTACCGAAATCTCCAATAGGCTGAACCCCATGGACTGTCTAATCCATACCACTAACCCTCCTGAGGGTCTACCCTTTGGGCCCTGTATAGCCGGCTTGTAAAAGTTTAAGTATCCAACCCTATAAATCGGGGAGACTGCCCAACTTTCCGGTAAAATGACAATATCAAAGGAGTCAATAAAATCAACCCAATCTTCACTATCCATACGACCCCTAAGACCTGCCATATTCCAGGAAACTATTTTAGCTGTCCCCACTTGAATACTAGATGGGGCAGCATGTAGGGTACACTTATCCTCATCTGGCTCAGCATTCGCCCTCCAAGGGGGGCTAGATCTCGGGGGAGATGTGTTAGGGTGTAATTCTACATAATCCTTGCTATTACCCTCCTTTGTGACATTATTTCCTGGGGAGGTGGATGGTTGGCTACAACCTATAGTATCCCTACTACTGGAACTATCTGGACTATAAACATACCCCAGTCAATCCACACATTCCAACCCAGACAGTGGATCGAACCTGTTCGAGAGGCATGGGTAGAAGGGCGAGCCGGGAAACCTCTCTACCACGTTTCTCCCCACCTGTCTATGAGATGGAAGATTTCTGGAAGGGGGCGGGCCATGCCTTTTGGGGTAAAAGTAAGACAGGCTTAACGATTGTACATCCCCTATTCTTCCGAATCTTGCCTCTCTACGAATATAGTCAACCACCCATGGATCCCGGAAGTTTATTAGGATGCAGTCACCTTCCAAATCCTTTGGGCAGTAACCCACCCAGTCAACTCTGCGGACTGTCAAAATCTTTGTGGAAGAGGAGGGTGGGAGGGGGCGATTGTTGCTAAGCCAAAAGGCTACCTTATTCATTAGGTCTCCATGGGATTCCGGTTGTCTATCCCTTAGGGTTGCAACACCTGTTAGGAAGATAGTGTAAGGTGTGGCATCAAATGGTAAGTCAGCTGGGGGAGGCCCTCTTCTAGTAACTCTCTTCGGTGGTTGGGCATACCCTGCTGAAACACCAGAACTAGAATTTTGGTGGGAAGTCGGTTTAGAACTACCTGCCCCTGAAGTAGAGGCCTGTGCAAGACTCACAGGCTTGGGGACAGATATCAGTGGTAGCCCATGGGATTTATAATTTACCTTCTTAGATATGACAGTTTGGGTAACCGGAGTGGATGGTTTATTTAGTAGACTAGGGGCCCGATGTAGGTAAATCCCATTTACCGATTTGAAATGCCGAATTTTACCGATTCGGTATTTCAAAATCGGTAAATGGGATGTAGGTCCCAACATCTGGATTCGTTACCGAATCCTTAACAATTCTTTAATTACCGATTCGGTAAATACCGAATCGGTAATGCCCATTCATTCCTATGGGCTTTGAAGCCCATATGAATGATTAGGCATTACCGCTTCGGTATTTACCGAATCGGTAATTAAAGAATTAACAAGGGTGCAGGGGGTGTCACTTTGACACCCTCTAGCACCCCCAAAACGGGCATGTGTGCAATGTGGCACACAGACATGCCCTAAGGGCACGTCTGTCTGTCACATGGCACATGTGTATATGCACAGATGTGCATGTACACAAGAATCGGTATTTTACCATGGATTTGTATTCCATGATAAAATACCGATTCTGTAAGCCATGTGCTGATGGAACATTGGCTACCTACATTGCATTTTCGGTAATTTTACCGAATCGTTATCATTACCGACTCGGTAAATATTACCGATTCGGTAAATTTACCGATTCGGTAATGATAACAATTCGGTAAAATTACCGAAAATGTGCCCCTACGTCTCGATAGCCCTTTACCGATCGGAAACGGCCGAAAATCGGTATTTTCGGCCGATTCCAATCGGTAAAGGGCTACCTACATCGGGCCCTAGGTGGCTTTGAAGTCCTAGCCTTTGGGACCGGTCTGGTGTCACCAACTTTTGGCAATTCCCCAGTTAGAATAGCCTTAGTGATTGTATCAGAATGGCCTGAGGATTTTAGGTTTGAATGACCAGAACCACTAGGAAAGATCGAAAACTTAGCCTGTTGACTAATCAATTTATTAAGTAGACTAGAATTATCTTTGATGTTAGTTTCTAGATTATCAATTTTTAAATTCATAAGTCTCGTTCTCTCTAGAACCGGGAGTAAAAGTGTCTTAATTAAGATTTCCATTTGTGTTAGCAGGTCAGCATTATTCTCATTCATATTGACTATGCTGGCAAGAGGGACCCCTATGGAATTAGTAGCAGAATTAACAGAGCCACCCGATGGGATATTTGGTAATGGATCATCCCTTGTAAGGAGAGTTTCAGACACAAGCAACGATGGGCTAATGGTTTTAGGTGCCTTTGAAACTCCACCTTTCTGCCGGCGTTTGTTACGCTTCCTCTTACCAGGGCGATTCATCTCTGGAGTCTCCTCAACAGAGGAGGTGTCCAGTAGTGAGGGTGTAGCAGATAGAACACTATCCTCTACGCCACTCACAGAAGAATCTGTATTACCAATATTATTGTCAGAAATGCAATGCAGTAGAGGGGAACCTTCAGTGTCATTATGTATCTCAACGGGTACAAGAACCAGGTTAGGGGGAGGTTGTTGATTAGGTGTGGGGCTTGGTATTGTTACAATGTGCCCCAGAGAAGAACGTTTCCCATTTATTAAATCTAAGGACAACCTTTTCTCAACTAAAGCTATTTCTTTTTCTAAAATACCCGTAGCTTTAGTTATAAAGGCATCTAATGGGCCTGATACCACCCCCTTTGAGGTCTGGAGTGCTACAGAACGATCTCTACCCGAACGTAAGGGCATGTTGAAACGTTGACAAGCTATACAACCAAAATACGGAAATTGCAAACACAGAGCTCGCCCAACGACAAATATAACTATATGGGCAACTTAAACCACTTAACCACCCGATAGTAATAGTCACCAGAACTTAGTCCAAAGGCCAAGAGGGCTAGCCCAGCCCGGCCTCCTCCGGCCCCTGACGGCCACAGACGGTCCCGCCCTTGTCCCGGGCTTCGCCTGGGCGTCCCGCTCGAGTCCCGCTAAGCGTTGGGGCGTTACTATATAGGAGGAGTAGGAGGAGTAGGGGGCGGGAAGAGACACCAGGTGCGCTGAGTTGCTTTGCGCAGAACCCTGGGTCTCGCAGTCCCGGCCCCTGTGCTGTAATCGGCAATCAATCCGAGCCGAGGATCTCCCCACACGAAGCTGCTGGCTCCCAAAGCGGCAAAGATGCAGAATCACTGTCCCGTTTCCGTGAGCTGTTGTAGGCGGTGAGGGAGGGAGGAGCAGGGGGCGGGAAGAGATACCAGGTGCGCTGAGTTGCTTTGCGCAGAACCCTGGGTCTCGCAGTCCCGGCCCCTGTGCTGTAATCGGCAATCAATCCGAGCCGAGGATTTCCCCACACGAAGCTGCTGGCTCCCAAAGCGGCAAAGATGCAGAATCACTGTCCCGTTTCCAAGGTATGAGCTGTTGTAGGCGGTGAGGGAGGGAGGAGCAGGGGGCGGGAAGAGACACCAGGTGCGCTGAGTTGCTTTGCGCAGAACCCTGGGTCTCGCAGTCCCGGCCCCTGTGCTGTAATCGGCAATCAATCCGAGCCGAGGATTTCCCCACACGAAGCTGCTGGCTCCCAAAGCGGCAAGGATGCAGAATCACTGTCCCGTTTCCAAGGTATGAGCTGCGAGCGGCTCCCGCGAAGCGGCGGCTGCGAGCTGTTGTAGGCGGTGAGGGAGGGAGGAGCAGGGGGCGGGAAGAGACACCAGGAGCGCTGAGTTGCTTTGCGCAGAACCCTGGGTCTCGCAATCCCGGCCCCTGTGCTGTAATCGGCAATCAATCCGAGGATTTCTCCACACGGAGCTGCTGGCTCCCAAAGCGGCAACGATGCAAAATCACTGTCCCGTTTCCAAGGTATGAGCTGCGAGTGGATACCAGTTGCCGCCTGTTTGGTAAACCAGCACCCACTGGTGCTCCGCCCCGGCAGATGGCTAGTGTAGCCTTGGGGGAGGAGATTGATGTCCAAGGTGGGTGGGGTCCCGCACAGATGACCCTTGTCTCTTTAGGAGACTGTGAGACTGTCTCAGAAGCTCAGCTACCCGGGAATACTAAGAAATATGGGCTGCAAGTGACTGTCAATGGCCAAAAGGTGCAGGCTCTTAGAGACACAGGAGCCAGTGTGACAGCTGTCAGGTGTCACCTGGTGACTCAAGAGCAGATTATCCCTCATGCATTTTGCCGAGTTATTCACGCCGAAAACACAGAGAGTCATTGTCCAATGGGGGGGTCTCTGGTACTCTTCAGGTAGCTGTGAGGCCCGCCTTGCCTGTTGACTGTTTGTTGGGAAATGATTTGGAGAGCTCCCCTTTGGAAAAGGTGGAGAAAAGAAATCACTTGAAGATGGTTGGACTGCCTGACTGGGCGTGCGTGACCACCCGGTCAATGTCAGCTAGTAAGGGTTCTCAAGAGGACCTGGAGCATGAGAGGGAGGCCCAGGAACCTGCCTTAGAGAGAAGAAGTGAGGGGCGCGGGAAAAAGGCCCCCAAAGTTCCCACATTCCAGGAGGAGGTAGACCATGAGGGGGATGCCGTAGAGCCTACCAGGGAGCAAGTAGCTGAACTGGGGGACCTGCCAGAGCTGACCCATTGGCAGCAAAAAGGAGGCCCCTCCAAAGAAGAATTTTGCAAGGAGCAGAGAGAGTGCCCTTCTCTTGTGAGTGTGTGGTGCAGGCTGCAAGCCAGGCAGCAGGTGATCAGTCAGGGTCACACTTGATTTACTGGGAGAATGGTCTCCTGTATAGGGAGCCTAAGGTTGCTGAACCTGGGTCAGCCCATGTGCTGGTGGTACCCCAGAGGTTCAAAGCCTTCCTACTGGGGCTGGCTCATGATGGGCCATTAGCAGGCCATTTGGGGCAAGACAAGATCTTTGAAAGGCTTGTCATCCACTTTCATTGACCCCAAACGCGCAAGAGTTCACACACTCATTGCAGAACTTGTTAGACTTGCCAGGCAAGTGGAAAGAGTGGGAGGAAGCACAAGACTACTCTCCAGCCATTCCTTGTGGACAGTACCCCCTTTGAGCCGGTGGGATTGACATAGTGGGGCCACTGGACCCCAAGACAGCCATGGACAACAGGTTCTTCCTGGTCTTGGTGGACCATGCCACCCGGTACCCGGAAGCCATACCTCTGAGGACAGTAACGGCTCCCGTGGTGGGACAAGCACTGATGGGAATTTTCTTCCGAGTGGGATTCCCTCGCGAGGTAGTGTCTGACCGGGGACCCAACTTAATTTCCAAGTATATGAAGTCCCTGTGGCAGGAGTGTGGTGTAACCTACAAGTTCACCACTCCTTACCACCCCCAAGGAAATGAGCTGGTTGAAAGGTTCAACCGGACCCTGAAAGGCATGATTATGGGTCTTGAGGAACCCATGAGGCGTTAGTGGGACGTCCTCCTACTGTGCCTACTGTTTGCATACCATGAGGTGCCACAGAAATCTGTAGAGTTCAGTCCCTTTGAGATTCTCTATGGACACCCAGTCAGAGGACCTCTGAGTTTGGTTAAAGAAGGCTGGAGCAATCTCCCAGAAAACCTCCCCGGGATGTATATAGCTACATGCTGGCCTTCAGGAATCAGACTAGGTGTTTCAGGCAACTCGCTGAGGCGAATCTGGAAGCCAGCCAGGAGGAGATGAAGCGCTGGTATGACCAGAATGCCACTCTGGTAGAGTTTCAACCCCTTCTAGCCGGCTCCTCTAAGTAATAACGCCACAGAGTGGTTTTAGCCTAGCAACATACCATTGTTTCACTCTTTGACTACATGGTCCCGTTTCCCTTTTGATTACAGCTAACCCTGACCGCCAGCCCGGGATCAATCTTTTATTTCCGGCTCCTCTAAACATTAAACGCCACTGAGCGCTTGCACTTAGCAATCTAACAATCCTTGACTGTCCGTTTTTGTTAACTACGTGTCCGGGTTCCATTCTTTACCTCAGCAAACCCTAATGGTCCCAGTTTGTGTACCGTTTGCTCACTACATCATGGCCACCTCGGATCCCAACCACATCACGTGACACGCACGATAGGGCGGAAACGGTCACGATTCCTGGCTGCCGGTTTCCTTTAATAACAATTGCCGCCATACCTACCCATCTATCCGAGCTCGGCGGAGATGGGTAGGTGCTTCCACGCGGACACGGGAAGATTGAGGTAAGATAGGATACCCAAAATGATCCACGGGGTGTGTTAGTCATCTGTGCCCCGTTTCTAACCTTAATGCTTAAGAAAACATCTCGAGGATAATACTAATGTTCCCCCTGTAGCTACACCTGAAGGCTCAACCCCGATGTTCTGACCCGCCGACCACTCATGTGGCTCTAAGTCCCTGACCATTAGGTGAGTTAGGAGTTTGTTAATCTCTGAACCCTGTTTGACAAACCACAGTGAGGGAAGGACGGTGTCACATATACTATCAACGTTTGAGTTGCCACATTATGACATAGATGGTGTGTTTTATATTTATCTGCTGTTTTTAAATCACTTATTATTTTTTAATTATCACCTTGTTTCACAACCATAGTGCCAGTGTGTGAACCTTACACTGCACGATGTAACCACTCAGGCATGCGCAGGCTATGCACATTGGCCAATACAACCACCAGCATGCCCCACCATGCTCATGTCCTGGCGTCGACCTTCCATGCTATTTAAAAGAAAAATGAAACCACTAATGTTTATCTCTTTTTCCCTCTTTGTACAGGCATAGGATTTTCCACAGAGGTAAAATTTGACCCACACTACACACATGACACTAGCATGTTGTTTAGTTTTTTCACTTTTTTAAGGTCCTGATGAATCGCAGGTGAATATACCCCAGTGCGAGAAACATGTCGACCAGTTGTTCTGCTAGTCTCCTCTAGGGTCACTCTACCTAACGGATTGACACCTAGCGAGCTATCTTCACGTTTTTGATTGCAGTAGGGGGACCTCCAGAATAAAGTAGTTTCCGGCACCCCCTGCTACATTTTAATCACTTCACCAGGCAACTAGCAATCCCGCCCACACACCCGCACTTCACCATAAGGCAGTTGGATACAAAAGATCTCCGCCAAAGAGCCACTCCTTGAGGTGAGCCCGTCGGGGATTGCACCGCCTCCCCGACAAGGAGCAACCGCCAATGATGAAGCATGACACCCTTCTGGGTGTGTGAGGCAAATACATCCAACAAAATGGATGCCCAAAGGTGTAATATCCACACCTTCGGTCACGCCAACTTTACCTAATTTCCCCCTTCCTTTAGGAACAGTTCAGCAACCCCTTTGTTGAATTAGAGTTTCAACCTGGCCAGAAAGTGTGGGTCATGGCCCCAGTGGAGCCCTGTGCGCTCCAAGATAAGTGTACCGGACCTTTTGAGGTTGTGGAGCGCAGGAGTCCAGTTACCTACTTGGTGGACTTGCGGTCTCCTAGGAATCCCTTGAGTGTCCTATATGTCAACCGCCTTAAGCCCCACTTAGGGAGGTCTGAAGTGGGCATGCTCTTGACAACAGATGCTGGGATGGAGGAGGAGACTGAGCCTGTTCCTGACCTCCTGTCAGCCTCAGAGCAAGATGGGTCAGTGGATGGTGTTAACCTCTCTTCCACCCTGACCCTTGAGCAACAAAATGACTCCTGCCAATTGCTGGGACAGTTTTCTGATCTGTTCTCCTTGGTTCCTGGTGTCCCAGATTGGTGCATCCATGAAGTGGAAACAGGAGACAGTTTACCTGTGAAGCACAAATCTTATAGGGTAACTGACAGGTTGAGGGCTTGCATCAAAGAGGAGGTCTCAAAGACGCATCTAAGAACTGAACTGAACTAAGCTTAAATCTACCATCTTAACGTAATCATAGTTTGTATTTTTGTTGTTTATGGTCTTGTGATAACTCTATATAAGGTCTACTTATTTTTTATATAAAACCTGTGTGGTGTCCATTTGTAGTGTTGTCTCTGGGTTACTGTATGTGGTCACAACTGCTTAACTTACAACGCCTCTGAAATAAGCCCTGACTGCTCGCGCCAAGCTACCTAGAGGGTGAGCAGGGGTTATTTTAGGATTGTAATCCCCTTATCCTGACTAGAGGAGAGGGTCCCTATTTGTCATAAGTATCTACCTGTGCCAACTAGAGACCCACAAATCTAACACTCACCAATATACGGCGTGCATGCGGAAAGACGTTCACGGTGCTCGTTCGTCGGCGGTTTTGAAAACAGTATTTTCAGTCTCCAGGTAAGCCACAGCAATACAGAATTTAGGGCCCGATTCACAGAACTAACTTAAGACAAAATCCTAAACTTACTACCATTTTGGTATTCACAGATGGCACTTACTCATTTTGGTATTCACAGAAGGTACTTTCTCATTTACGTATTCACAGAAGTTAGGACTCCTAACTTTAGGGCTCCTAAATGCCTTCTGTGAATACCGAAAGTCTTAAAATTAGGATTTTTCTCAGTTTAGTAGTAGTAAAGTTTCCTGTTTACTGATACAATCTGGCCTGCACAGCATGAAACTTTTCCAGAACAAGGTGTTGGGAGAAGTCTTTCGATCTTCTTTCCTTTTTTTCCACACTTTTAAATCACCTTCGCACTTGCTCATTCCCTTGTACCTGTCTCCGTTATTTATGGAGAATTTTAGTAATTGGGATGTGACACATTTTTACATCTTTGTTGTTTACACCATGTATTTTGAGTATAAGTATGACTACAACTTTTTAAGACCAGTATCAATTATTGTACCCATTGTCTTTTACAGATCATTTTCTTTGACCACCATGGCTACCTGATGAAGGCATTGAGCCGAAACGTGCATAGACATGAATTATGATAGCCATGACCATGTCTGTTTATTTCTTCTTTTCTGTCTAATTTAATATATTTCATTGTTATAAGTCATCTATTGCTGGCACACCTATCCAAGCTTTATATCAACAATATCATGTTTTGATATATGTAAAAGGAATTTAGGTCTTGTATGAATGGATATGTGTGCATGATTAGCATTTCAAACAATCCATAAGAACAATTGGTTCAATACGTATAGGCCATTCATAAACAAACAGATGTCTTCATAACACAGTTAAATATTTTATATCTTCTATTTTTTGTGTCTATGTAACTGTGAAAATTTATTTACTCAAAAAACGTTTTCATAACTCAATCTATAAAAGAAATAAATACTTTTGAAATAAATGTTTCTCTTTCATTACTGCTCTTTTGGTATGTCAATTTATGTTTAGGTCCACTTAGTTATCCATTTCCTAAATAATTGATTAAAACATTGTTATACTCCCCAATTTAGGGAAATTGATTTAGGGGTACCCCTTTATGTTACATTAAAAAAAAACTAGGTCCGTAAGTGGCTGCCTGACTGTATAGGTGTATACAAATTACATACTATTAAATTACATATTATAAGCAAGCACCCACATCTAATTCCAAACACATTAGTTTATACTGGCATAATACAATTATTATTCATTCAGTATGCCAACTCCTCTTTCTTCTTTCCTGCTCACTGTATTTTTAGTTAATGCTCTCTTCTAAGCACCTTTCTATTTTCCCTTGTAGTATAGTGTCTAGAAGCTGTGGATTTTCTTTCAGCTTACATACACTCACTATTTTTTTCTAAATATACTTTTATATTCAACAACCTAATTGAAATACATGTAAAAGCTCTTTGCTGTTCTCCCAGTTTCATTTCTATGTCTGGTAACATTTTATTTCATTTGAAATCTCCAGTCAGATCTCCTGAAAATCACCTCCTCTCTCAGTAGAAAAACAGATAAAATGGCTACCCTTCACCACGTGCTCTTGTGCTGCTCTAGTTAACAGATAAAAGGCTTCCTTTCATCATTGTTTTTTGTTTTACCACTTTTAAATGGTCAGCATTTCTTTAACCAGGTTCAAGTTTCCTATGAAGAACCCCAATTTCGTTGTTTTTTACACAAAGCCTCAAATCCTACACAATGCTCAGCGCAGCCCCTCGTGTAACTTTATGGTGGATTTGCAAATCTATGCGGAGTCCATTAAACCATTTAACATTATACTACTATGAGATTGCATCTACATTTAAGTTTAGAAGATAGTACTGATTTAGAAAATAACTCCTCCATAATAAGGAATGTGTCTAAACCACTCTACTTTTACGTTTGAAAGTACAGTTTCTTCAGCACCCTTCCCCTCACACTGCTTTAGCTCACTTTCCATAGGAACTACCTTTGAAACACTCTCTTGTACCAGTAGGTCAAAAGTTCAGAAAACTTTCTGTGTGCTGCATATTAGCTTCAAATTCAACTACAGCAGGAATGGTTGACTGCTTGGAAATATAAGCATATTCCAAATAGTATAGCATTTTTTTAATTTTCCAAAGTCAATCACAAATCTTGTTACTTTTTTCTCAAAATCAATACCTAATTTTATCTACCTGCATATTTACACCAACCAATCACATTTGTTTTTAAATTAATTTGTTGCTGTCCTCAATTTTAACCGCCTTTCATTTTGAAAATGTTCTCACTTCGCTCCAGCCTTCTCCTGTGTGCTACTAGCCCTTGCCGACAAAATGCTTAGGGGCAGATGTATCATCTTAGCAGTTTGCGAGTCCTTAATAGCGAATTTCAGCGGTTTGCTATTAAGGGCTCGCAAAATGCAATTTATGTAGGATTCTCAATAATAATTGCGATTCCTACATATTCCTCAATTGCGAATCGCAAATTGCGATTCGCAATTAAGGAATACCTTCCCATTCATTCTAATGGGCCAGGAATGAATGAGAAGACATTCGCAATTTGCAAGTACCCAATAGGTACTCGCAAATTGAAATGCAATTTCAAGGGTGCAAGAAGGACACACTGTTGCACCCCTGAATTAGACATGTATGTGCACCAAATGGCACTTAGAAACATGTAAAAAAGGGAATTTTTCAAGGAAACCGCAAATTACTACCAACTTCAAGTTGGTTTCAATTTGCGATCTTGTAAGGCAAAATCGTACAACTTGGGTCCTTCCAGAATGGCATTTAGGGAATCACAATTTGCAAATCCTTAAATGCATTCGCAAAATAGGGAAATGCAAATTTTGCTATTCACTATTTTGCGAGGGCCTTTTGGGATGATACATCCCAAAAGGCTTTTTCCCCTTCGCAAACGGGCCGATTCTGAGAATTGGCCCGTTTGCGAACTGGAAAAAGGCTTCATACATCTGGACCAAAGAGTGTTAATTGTTTGTCATAGCTGTGACTGGGTGTGCAAGTGTTTATATGGGCATCAAAGTGGGAGTGAGAGTGTCTGCCTGTGTGTGTGAGACTGTTTGAGTGTGTCAGTGGGTGTGAGAGTGTCTGGCTGTGTGCTTGAGTGGGTATGAGAATGTCTGTGTGTATGAGTGGGTGTGAGAGTGTCTATATAGGTATCTCAGTATGTGTGAGAATGTCTGTGTGTGTGAATAGGTGTGAGAGTGTCTGTATGGGTTTTACAATGGGTGTGAAAGTATCTGTGTGTCCCTGGGTGTGAGAGTGTTTGTATGGGCATCAGAGTAAGTATAAGGGTGCCTGCCTGGGTGTGTGAGTTGCTGTGAGTGTGTCTGTATGGGTGTAAGAGTGGATGTGGGAGTTTCTGTCTGGCTATCACAGTGGGTGTGAGAGTGTCTGTCTGGGTGTGTGACTGGGTGTGAGAGTGTCTGTATGGGTGTCACAGTGGGTGTGTGTCACACACCTACTATGACACCCATACAGACATTCACTGAGACACCCAAACAGACACTCTCACACCCCCTGATACCAAGAAACTCCCACATCCACTCACCATGGTTGATTCATGGCCAAATTAATAGATCCAGCATAGATTTACACAGAAGACTACGTTGAGACCCGTGAAGGATCTGTGGATCTGGTACATGGCAAAAAAAATGAGATTTCTGGCATTCTGCTGCCAATTGCACACTCTTTTCTCATATCTATAACATACATGGGGTCAGGACCCCTTCATTTAGTTTAGATGTTTCTTTTGATTCCTGGTGAACATTTCCTGATAAATAAAATGGTGGCTACAATTTTTCTGTCAAGTTGCAGGGCCTTGCTTTGGCACACAGGGGGATCTGTGGAGAGCCACTGTCCCTAGATATACAAATTAGTTTTTCTTTTAATATCTCAAAAACGACTGAATGGATTTACATCAACATTCAAAAAGCACACTTTCTGGACCGAAAGCTACATTTCTGTCAAATTTTGTGTCATTCCTTCCCGCGGTTCGGACAATAGCTTTGTTCAAAATCCCTATGGGAAATTGCACGGGGAAATAGCATTTTGGGACCCCCTTTTTCTCAATCAAAAAAACCTCAGAAACTCACTGAAGAAACCAAAGGTTACAGGGACGTCACAGTTAGGGTCAGATTTCACTCTTACAAAACCAGAGAACTTTAGTAGTTATAGGGGCATATTACCAACGATTAGCGATATTTATCGCTAACGAGGCTTAGCAACGAATTTTGTAACTCTAAGCATCGCCGGAAATTATCGCAGAGATAACTTGCTATTAGCAAGGTTTATCTCAGAAGTGATAAAAATCCTCGCGCTAACTGCCAAATGAGAGATTGTCGCTGGAAAACCAACGATAATCTCTCGAAGTTTGGCATTAGCTTGATGATAGGGGCTCACAAACGTAGCCATGATATCCACCTTCCATAGGATATCATGGCTAAGTCAGGAAAATACCAGGTGTAAAAAAAGCAGCGCTAACCGCGGTTAGCGCTGCTTTTTTTTATCACTAACAGGGTTAGCGAAATCCTTGATAATAGGAGAAATGTCGCTTAACAAAATTTCTCCTAATATTTTTCTCTGGAACGCCCCCTTTGCATCTCATTAGAGAAGCAAGGGGAAGCATAGAGAAAAAGGGTGCTAACATCCGAATTTGCGTGTTAGCACCCTGTTGCTGATAGGGAGATCATTTTATCTCCGCTTTCTTGGCTTTGAAAGCCAAAAAAGCGGAGATAAATCCCTTGATAATATGCCCCATAGTTAGCTGAGCTAACTATAACTTAAGCCCCCGCAATGCACTCCTTATGACCTTACATATTTCATGATGAGAGTGCGTTGCCAAAGCCCAATCTTCTGATGAGCAGGGCTTGAGTAATGGATATTCAGGTGTTCAGCGACAACCATCTAAAGACTTTCTTGCTGAGGGTATGGAAGAAGATGGATGTGACCGTGCTGACTTGGTTTAACATCAAAATTTGATTGTCTATCACAATGTCTATGTTCCTAGCCGACTTGGATAGGCTTGTTGTTGTCACCAGCTCTGCCAGTCACCGGGCCGAGGACCAGAGAGTGATGTCTTTTCCAAAAAGGAATGTTTTTCGATGTTGAGTTTTAAGCAGTTGTTTTTTATCCAGTTCGCAACCTCAGACATGCAGTCAATAAAGTTTGCTTGGGTGTGAGAGGAGTCGCCTGAGAGGAAGAGAATGAACAGGGTGTCATTGTCCTAAGAGATGATGCTGAGCCAGTGAACGTCAATGATGTTGGTGTGTTGGTGAAAGGGGTCATGTAGATGTTGAAAATCGTAGGGCTAAGCAAGGAGCCTAGAGGGATGCAGCAGATCAAGTTGGAGGCAGTGGACGGGTTTGGGGCTAAGTTGACTATTTGGGGGCATCCTGAGAGGATTAAAAGGACAATCGGAAGGGCTGGTCTGTAGATCCTGGTCTCATGGACGTGTTGGATGATAATGGGGTAGGAGATGGTTTTAATCTCTTCAATGCTTCCAACGTCACAGTGGGTGGATGCGGAGAACGGCCGGAGGCCATCCAAACCGCGCACGCTTCGTTTTTTCAGCAACACAGCGGAATGTCTGCAGCGGCAAAGAGGTTAAAAGCAGCCGAGAGGTCAAATAGGATGTGCCTGTTTCCCCTTGCCCATGATGACGTGGATGTCATCAATGGCAGTGATGAGGGCAGTCTCAGTGGTGCGATTGAATATGAATCCAGATATATGGGATCCAGGAGGTGATTGCCATTAAGGTGGCTGGCCAGTCTCGAGCTGATGAGGCAGAGGCAATGCTATTCAGGGCCTCTATAATGTGTATGGTGTTCCCACACCCATATTCCTGGGCTCGATTTCATCAGGTGTGTTTTTGTAACTAATAAAACCACCTTCAAATATAGGGCATGAGCAGCAGGCCAATTATTGGACACTCCTGCACAAATTGACCCTTTAATACCCAGTTAACACGAGTATTCACATTTTGGCTCAACAGCTGATGATTCCCGGAGTGCAGGAGAGGGGTGCCGTCTCAGGGCCAGATGTATCACCCTAGCATTTTGTGATTTCCTAATTGACAATCACAAGGATTCGCATTTAGCAAATCGCTAAATGGAATGTATGAAGGTGTATAGTACGCCTTTTGTAATTCCTACCTCATGATTATTAATGAGGTAGGTCACAATTTGCGACGCCATGGGAATCCCAACAATCCCAGGGATGGCAGACCACCATGTCCTTGACTACTTTTAAATAAAGCAATCTTTTTTTGGTAAAGCAGCCGGTTTTCCTTAAATGAAAACAAGATGCTTCACAAAAATAAATATGAAAAGTTTTCTTTTCATTTTTTAAGAACAGGCATTGGTCCATGGGGTCACTGCCTGCTCTTAACAAGCATTTGCAATGCAATCGGTCTCACCTTTGGGACCTTATATATATTTAGCTATGCAGCACATTAGCCTTGGTGCTGAAACATCTAGGGGCATATTATCAAGGATTTATTGCTGAGTTTACAGCACTTCATCACAGCCAAAGTGGCGATAAATATATCTCCCCATTCACAAGCTGGTGCTAACAGCCCATATCACCAGTATACCTGCGATAGCCACAGATGACCCCAGCAACTATCGCTAATGAGATGCAGAGTAGGCTTTCCCGTTCAAAAAGCCGCCACAACACCACTCTGCAACATTCTCAACGTCCAGCCACTTCGACAATAAGATCACAAAACACGCAATAAGGCGCGTTAGCAGCAGGAATTTTACACCTGGTGTAAAGTGGACAACACCCTGTCACACAAAAGGGAGCCCAGCCCAGAGCCAGACCTCAAGACAAACAGAAGCCATGGAGCTACTGATCATGCAGCTCAGAGCCCCAACAGAGCCACAACACCTACCGCCACCACCCCAGGCCCGCCACCCCTCCCACAGACAGCAAACCTTCAGGAAATGCACCAGCCTCACAGACATAACACCAAAGTATGTCATTGCCCACTGCAGGCTCAAAAGGATAACCATCCTCCGCATCCTGAACATCATTGCCCACAGGTTGACGGTACCAACCCAGCAGACAACCAACATCCCATCTCAGACAAAGCGGCTGGCTGTGCTGCTCCTGTTGGACTCTGGTACCTTCCAACCAACAACCGCTGGAGTCGGAGGAATCTCACAGCCAGTCCCATCAAAGTTCCTCAAACCTGTCCTGGATGCCATCATCAGCTTGGTACCCCAGTACCTATACTTCCCCCAAACTGCGCAGAATCAGCTGGAGACGTAGCAAGGCATCTACACCATAGCTGGCTTCCGGCACTTGTTGGGGGCAATTGTCTGCACAAATGTTCCACTTGTGCCCCTGCGAACACTGCACACAATTACCGCAACAGAAAGCACACGCAAAGAGCATGTCCCTTCTCATTGCACTAGTGGCCTCTGTAATACCTCTCTTTAAACATACTACTGAAAGCCTTTCTTGTTATCTCAGCCCCTCCCTAAGACTTCTGTGTATGTTGCTCAATGTATTCACAAGTTTGGACATTGCTGTCTTGTTTGCACATTGGACCTTGCTTTTACCAAGGCTTATTTCGAAAACATTGGACCTTGCTTTACCAAGGCTTATTTAGAACACTCCTCCCTAGACCATGTGTTACTTCAACTCATTAGCATAATAACTGAAGCTCTGCACACCTGCTTGTGAGAACCACACCCAGTTCTTCGAACCACTCCCAGCTCTTCGAACCACACCCAGCCCTGTCTATAAAAGGCAGCCCCCGAGCCTCACCCAGTGCTTGTGCTCGTCTACCTCCCACTTACCTGAAAATAGATCCTTCAGCGCTGGCACTCCTGCTCTCTCCAGACCTTCATTGACTTCAACCGGCGCGGCTTCTGGCTCTTCCTTCTTCTGGTTTCCGGCTACTTCTTGCCTCAGCCCCTCTTATGTCCACTGCAATCGACCTGCAAAAGAGAAAGAGGTCAAGGTTAGACTGATCAGTATCCCTTTTCAGCAACAAGTAAGTGCAAAACCTTTTATTACCTGAAAGAACTTTATCAGCGATTTCTGGATTCATGTAAAGACAATTTGGAACAAGATATCTCCCACGAACTTTGTGGTTCAAACCCTTTGTTACAAGAATACTTTGTGGAACTTTGTGAAATAAACATTGTTTTACATGGAACTTTTTTAAGAATCGAACAGAGGAAACCATTTACAGCAAGGCAAACAGTAAATTAAGGACTTGTACAAATTACCTGCTGTATTTTGATGTAAAAGTACAGTATTTGTTTTATAAAAAGTCTGGAAATGTGTGAAAAGTGAGTTTGCTATTAAGAATTTAGGCTTTAGTTATATTAAGGTGAATGTTAGACGTTGGTAATTCTGATAATGATATTTGTTTGATTTTACAGAAGTTTTTACAGTAATAGAAAGCACATCCCAGAACAGTAACACATTCCAAACCTGGAAGCTTGAGACCAGGATCCAAGAGGTACTTTTAGAAGAGAATTTCTAATAAGATTAAGGTTTAGTCAGGAACACATTTAGGGATAGGTTGCACTTATCTGTTCTTTGTTTATGTTTCATTAGGCACCAGTTTCTACAGAAGTCAGAGAGGGCCGCAGATTTTAGCAGCTCTTCTACAGTGGAAACGCAAGAACGGTTTTGTCTCTCTTTTTTTATTTTATCCACTTCCCCCCTTCCCTTGAGCTTCTGGTTCTTAGTGCACTGTTTTAAAACTAGTGTGCTGGAACAAGCAGTGTCAGGGTGGGGTCGGACCGTCTTCAACCTCCATCAGAACTGAACAGAAACTCAGGTGAGCTGGGCTTTGACATTCCATCACTGTGCAGGCAATAGTGGACCACCGGGGACTCTTCACCAATGTCGTTGCCAACTACCTGGGCAGTGTGCATGATTCCTATATCTTCCGACTGTTCATCTTCAACCAGCGCTTCCAGGTTGCACCTACCAAAATGCACTGCTCGTTGGTAAGTATCAAATGAACACACCACACACCTCAAATCCACAATCATGCAATTCACAACACTGAGAATGCACACGCCACAAACTCATATACAACATGCAAAAAAAATGCCCACCCACCAGACAAGAAAGCACAACTTACTGTGGGAACCTGGGCTAGCTCTGTACACAAGCCATCAATGGCATGGCACCTCAGCCACAGATTAGAAGAATGTGGGAAGAGGTGGGAACCAGGCATGTGCGAAGGAGGCAAGTGAACGATGAATGAGAATGTACACAATGCCAAGTGTGGCGTGGATGTGATGGCCAGACCAGTATGCAGACCACAGACAGATCCATGCTGACATACACCGCTGGTATATGGAGTGTAGTGGACAGTGGACGCAACCATGTCACCCCAGCCAGTGGGGGAGATCACTGAAATGTAGCTTGTTACGTCCCCCCTGTAAACGTGCGCAGAGTGGGCTGTCCTGGCATATGCCAGGCTAACGTAGGGGTGTGAATAAAAAGGATGTAGCCCTGGGCGTGGTTCTCTTCTTGAATGGCCAACGTCCCTGCCAGGGCGGCGCCTCTCACCCCGCCACGAGGCTGATGCCATGAGCGGTGGTGCCTGCGATCTCGTGCGCCTGCTGCAGCCTGGGTCGCTGGTCCCCAAACCCATCTTGCCCGAATCCCCATGCCCAGGCAGCATAGCTCACCTGCCGACACCGGCATGTGTCACGGAGGGTCCACCGCGTGCCGCTGCAAGCTCCAAGCCCGAGGACCCCGACCTTGGCAGCCTCCTCAGACCATCCCAGTCTCCGCGACACAGGCCCACAGTACTCTTTTCTCATTGACGTACTCCACCGACTGACACAGCGGACCAGTAGGTCACACATTTGGAACTGAGTCTTGATTACACTATGGCAGATAACATTATTCATGACAGTGTTTATATCACTATACTCCCTTTGATGTGGTGCCACCTAATCTGTGCATAGCATTCCAACCACACATTCTGTGGGCCCTTGCTGATTTCTGCCTTCGGCCTACACTGCGGTCCAGCAGGCCTCACACCAATCCAATGCAGTCCGTACCAGGCAGGACACAGCACCGTCACAGGCTGCACACCCGCTCAGCTCTGGTGCCACTACCTCCATCAGACACAAATCTTCTCCACAAGCCATTCCAACGTTGTGTGTTAGAGATGCAGGAGGAGATGGCTGGACAGTGGTTGACCCGCACTGACTGCTGCCTCTGGCCTACACTGGGGTCAGCTAGGTCACACATTTGGAACTGAGTCTTGATTTCTCAATGGCAGTGTTGATGTCACAGTATGCAAGGAGAGGGGTAAGAGGAAGACGTGCTTCAGTCCAGAGGAGAAAAGGCACTCCATTATGGAGGCGATGGGACACTGCCAACAACTGCACTGGTGCCACTAACTCTGTGCATCGCAAGCCAATTAAATGTGGCTGTGGGCCACTGCTAACCACTGCCACTGGCACACACTGCGGTAGAGTAGGTCACACAATTGGAACTGAGTAGTGCCATCTTCATGGCAGAGTTGATGTCATTGTATAGGCCTCATCACAGACTGCATCACCTTTCAGCTCTGGTGCCACTAAGTATGAGCCCTGAAATTCATGGGAATTTTCTGGTTGAACTGTGGTGGCGTCTGTGTCCATCGGCAGGGGGTTTTGTACATCATTATGTAGCTGAAACTGACATGGTGGTAAAGAGGAGTCTGTAGCATCCAACTCCGCCATTTGTATGTTTCTGCTTGCTTCTGCCCTCTGCATCATGCCCTGGAAGGACACCTTCCACTGTCCTGCGCAACCCTCTGCGCCATTCACCTTGGACCTCGACAAGGACCTGCTCCGCTCGCGTGGCCTTACCTCAGTGCAGCGCAAGTCACCGTCCCATGGCGGTGTGCCTGTGCCGGCCACAGGGCATCCGGGGTCACAAACTCTGTGCAGCTCAAGTCATGGACCCTTGCTGTTTGAACCTTGTACTGCTGATTGTCTGATCACTGTTGTGGTTGTTGCCAGCACCAACCATCCCCTGAGGGGTGGCTTACACTACCCAACACCAATCCAGCACAGGCGTCACTGGACATGTGACCCTGGCAATAAAAGGGGCCGGGCGCACGTGCCCGTAGCCAGTTAAACAGAGTCACTCAGTGTGTCTGTGTGGTCATTATGTATGCATGAGGGCCCGGGCCCTACCACATTACATTGTGCTGTGTACAGCGGGCGCAACCATGTCTCCGCAGACAGTGGGGTAGACCGGGGACATGTAGCCGTGTGGTACCTCCCTGTCAGTGTAAGCGGAGTGGACAGGCGTACGACTGTACAGTGTAGGGGGGTGGCTCTTCAACACGTTGATCTGGGTGTGGTTAAGTTTAGGCCTTCCCATGGAAGTGACTAATGGGTGTGTCTCTGCTGTAGTGTCTGCGCCACCCGTCCCGCAATGGACAATGTTGCTATGTGGCTTGCCCCTGGAGTGCGTGCTCGGCCGAAGGGGAACATGAGGGAGGGCATGTCCGTTCGGGGTCAGGGATCACACTTGCCAACTGTTGTGTGTGTCGCTAATAGTGCTGCATGTGCCAAATGTCTACCCTCAACTGCATGGCGAGTTCAGCCAGGCAGGTGCTCCACATCTCTGTCAGCCCTGTCCTTACAATGGTCCTAGACACATGTGGCCAGCTACCATCAGCGCAAATCATCACTGTGTCGTAGTCAGGCTTGTGGACATGCGCAGACAGGCATGACAACTGTGTGCCATAGGGGTGCAAGTGATGCAATCGCGCTGCGCACACTAGTGACCATGCTCGGGGGAAGGAAAGTCAAAGTCAAAGTCAAAAGATTTATATAGCGCGCTACATACCCGGAGGGTCTCAAGGCGCTTGAAGGAGGGTGGGGAGTTATTTGTCAAATATCCAAGTTTTAAGTTGCTTTCTGAATGCTAGATGGTTCTGAGTGAGGCGAAGGTGAGTGGGGAGTGAGTTCCAGGTTTTAGCTGCGAGGTAGGAAAAGGATCTACCTCCCATGGTGGTTTTATTGATGCGAGGTACGGTAGCAAGGGCTTGGTTGGAGGATCGTAGCTGACGGGAGGGGGCGTAGAAGGAAAGACGTGTGTTGAGGCATTCGGGTCCAATTTCATAAAGTGCTTTGTGTGCGTGGGTTAGGAGTCGGAAAGTGATCCTCTTATTGACGGGGAGCCAGTGGAGGTTTTTCAGGTGACTAGAGATGTGGTCTTTACGCGGGATGTCTAGTATGAGTCTGGCTGATGCGTTCTGGATGCGTTGGAGTTTATTCTGGAGTTTTGCGGTGATACCGGCGTATAGGGTGTTTCCGTAGTCCAGGCGGCTTGTAACCAGCGCATGGGTGACCGTTTTTCTGGTTTCGGTGGGGATCCAGCGAAATGTTTTTTTGAGCATGCGGAGAATGTTGAAGCAAGATGATGAAACGGCGTTTACTTGTCTGTTCATAGAGAGTGAGGAGTCCAGGATGACGCCCAGGTTCCGTGCGTGGTTTGTCGGGATGGGTGCTTTTCCAAGGGCCTCTGGCCACCAAGAGTCGTCCCAGGCGGAGGGGGAGGTGCCTAAGATAAGGACTTCTGTTTTGTCTGAGTTCAGTTTCAGACGGCTGTGCTTCATCCACTCGGCTACTTCTTTCATTCCTTCATGTAGGTTAGTTTTGGCGGTGTTAGGGTCTTTGGTGAGTGATAGGATCAGTTGAGTGTCATCCGCGTAGGAGATGATGTTGAGGTTGTGTTGGCGTGCGATGGCCGCGAGGGGGCTCATGTATATGTTGAAGAGGGTGGGACTGAGTGAGGACCCTTGGGGTACGCCGCAGATGACTTCAGTGGCCTCTGAGTTGAATGGTGGGAGGCGGACTCTCTGGGTTCTTCCGGTGAGGAACGAGGTGATCCATTCCAGTGCTTTTCCTTGTATTCCGATGTTTCTGAGGCGCTGTAGAAGGGTGCTATGGCAGACTGTGTCGAAGGCTGTGGAGAGGTCGAGGAGGATGAGGGCGACTGTGTCTCCATTGTCCAGGAGAGTTCGAATGTCGTCTGTTGCTGCGATGAGGGCGGTCTCCGTGCTGTGTTTGGCTCGGAAGCCGGACTGTGAGGAGTCGAGGGATTTGTTTGTTTCGAGGAAGGTGGCGAGCTGGTTGTTGACAGCTTTCTCGATGACTTTGGCTGGGAATGGAAGGAGCGAGATGGGGCGGTAGTTTTTGAGTTCGGTGGGGTCCGCTGTGGGTTTTTTCAGAAGGGCGCTGAGTTCTGCGTGTTTCCAGCTTTCCGGGAAGGTGGCGGAGTTGAGGGAGCAGTTGATGACGTCTCGAAGGTGTGGTGCTATGATGGAGTCTGCTTTGTTGAAGATGTGGTGAGGGCAGGGGTCTGTGGGGGATCCTGAATGGATGGAGTTCATCAGGCGGATGGTGTCCTCAGTGGAGATTGGGTTCCAGTCATTAAGGATATTCGAGGGGGGTGAAGGTCCTGCAGAAGGTTGGGTGGGTTGGTCTCCGGGTCGGTTGTCGAAGCTGTTGTTGATGTCTGCGATTTTGTTGTGGAAGAACGAAGCTAGGGAGTCGCAGAGGGCTTGAGAAGGGGTGATGTCGTTGGGGTTGGCTGAGGAGTTGGTAAATTCTTTGACGATGTTGAATAATTCCTTGCTGTTGTGGGCGTTGTTGTCTAGTCGGTCTTTGAATGCAGCTTTCTTGGCAGATCGGATTAGTTGGTGGTGTATGCGGGTGGCGTTCTTGAAGGCGTCCCTGGTGCTGGTGTTTGGGTCTTTTTTCCAGGCCTTCTCGAGGGAGCGACAGAGTTTCTTGGATTTCTTAAGATCATCGTTGAACCAGGATGCGTTTTTGCTGCCTAGTTTGATTTGACGTTTTTTCAGCGGTGCTAGGATGTCGGCGCTGTTGGTTAGCCATTGAGTGAGGTTGATGGCTGCTTGGTCGGGGTTTGAGGAGTGGGCAGGGGGGTTTTGGAGAAGCGATGAGGAGATCTGGTCGATGGTGATTTTGTTCCAGTTTCTTCGCATAGTAGGTTGAGGATGGTTGTGAGTTGTGGTCTTTTTGTAGATAAAGTGAACGCAGCTGTGGTCCGTCCAATGGAGAGTAGTGGTGTGACTGAAGGAGACATGTTTGCTGGAGGTGAAGATAGGGTCGAGTGTGTGCCCAGCGATGTGGGTGGGCATAGTGACAAGTTGTTTGAGTCCGAGGTTGGCGAGATTGTCCAGAAGGGAGGTGGCGTTGCTGTCATTGCTCTTTTCAAGGTGAAAGTTGAGGTCTCCCAGCAGAATGTATTCCTCGGAAGGGAGGGCGTGTGGGGTGATAAAGTCAGTGATAACGTCGTTGAATTGTGCACGGGGACCTGGAGGTCGGTAGAGGAGTGTGCCTCTGAGTGTGGTTTTGGGGTCGGTGTGGATCTGGAAGTGAAGGTGTTCGGCGCTGATAAGGTTGACGTCTGAGCAGGTTGAGATGCGGATGGAGTTCTTATGGACGATAGCGATGCCTCCTCCTGTTTGGTCGGTGCGGTCCTTACGGATGATCTTGTATCCTTCCGGGATGGCAATGGTGATGTCTGGAGCTGATGAGGTGTTCATCCATGTTTCTGTTAGGAAGGCGACGTCGGGAGAAATGGTGTCTAGTAGGTTCCAGAGGTCGATGGCGTGTCTGTGGACTGAGCGGGTGTTGAGCAGGATGCATTTTAGGTGGTTGGAGTCAGATCTCGGATGTGTGATCGTGGATGAGGAGTTTTTCGTGGTGCCGTCGAACTTGCAGGAGTAGCAAGTGAAGGGTCCATGGGTGTGTCCAGGAGCGGCTTGGGCGCAGTTGGAGAGTCAGCCGGGGTTAAGGGCTAGGAGGGTGGAGGCGTCGTAAGTAATGCGGGAGGGCTGGGCATTGCGAGGACCAGGGGCTCTGGCGCTGGGCGCGGTCCAGGCGCGGACGGGCGTAGACGGGCTTACCTTTGGCTCACCTTCGGCGCGGCCGCAGCGCGTGGACGCTGCACGCGGGAGCATCTGTCATATATGGATAGTGGAGGGGGAGGGGCGATGGAGGGTCAGCAGGGAGGCGGGGTGGAGATCAGGGGAAGGAGGCAGGGCAACAATAAACAAAATGGCAGCAGCAAAACAGGCAAACTTGCAACAACACTGGGGCACAATGGAGGCAAGCGCGATGTCAGAGGCAGCGGCGCTAATACACAATGCAATAGCAGGTAATATTATCTATTCAGGCAGCAGAGTGTAGGAGCTGCTGTCACACAAGCGCACTTTGGGGGCTTCAATATGTTAATGGCCTCGGCGGAATTCTACACAAATGCTGGGAGGTCGGGGCAGTCTAGCGCTACACACAAGCTAGGCGCTTCTAAAACTTCAAAAACTGTGCAGGCTTAATCAGGTGAGAACTCTGCAATAACAATACCAAATCCGGAGGCTGGGAGCGTGGAGCGGCCACTTCTGCTGAAAGCAGGACGGTCACAAAGCGATCGTGGAGGGGCAGCGAGGTCAGTATCAGTGGGAGGGAGGGTCAGCAGGGAGGCGGGCTGGAGATCAGGGGAAGGAGGCAGGGCAACAATAAACAAAATGGCAGCAGCAAAACAGGCAAACTTGCAACAACACTGGGGCACAATGGAGGCGAGCGCAATGTCAGAGGCGGCGGCGCTAATACACAATGCAATAGCAGGTACTATTATCTATTCAGGCAGCAGGGTGCAGGAGCTGCTGTCACACAAGCGCACTTTGGGGGCTTCAATATGTTAATGGCCTCGGCGGAATTCTACACAAATGCTGGGAGGTCGGGGCAGTCTAGCGCTACACACAAGCTAGGCGCTTCTAAAACTTCAAAAACTGTGCAGGCTTAATCAGGTGAGAACTCTGCAATAACGATACCAAATCCGGAGGCTGGGAGCGTGGAGCGGCAATGAGGCTACCTAATACACCTTGATGCCGTTCATTTGCAACAAGCTGTTCATGTCATACAGGAATCACTAAGTCACACATATCACACACCAATGAACCACTGTGCCTGCCAACACATCATGCAGTACATAGTCTTGACTCATGTCTCTCTGCACTGTCACAGGTGACCAAGGATGTGCACTATAGGCTTGGATGGTGACACCCCTCCGAGCCCTGAACACACAGGCCCAGAGGCAGTACAATTTGGCCCACAAACGCACCAGGGGCATCGTGAAGCGCACATTTGGCGTGTTGAAGACACTTTTCAGGTGCCTGGACGTCACAGGTGGACGGCTCATGTACAGCCCAGACATTGTGTGCAGGATGATCGTTGCATGTTGTGTGTTGCACAACATATGAGTACGCAGCAATGCTCCATGGATACGAGTGCCAGATGCTCTGGACGATGATGATGATGATGAGGATGGTGGACCACACCCCACTGCAGCTGCAGCAGGAATATCCCATAGGAACACCATGATTGACAATTCCTTCTCATGTTGACGTCACATTGTGACGGCCCTTAGCAATAATGGGATAGTACGATGAATGACTACAGGCACAGCATGTGCAAATAAATGCATTCCAAGACACATTCCCTGCATGCATGTCACTCATCTGTACAGGCACTTCACTCAGACAAGTTTTGGTGCGACATGTGGTGCTGGAAATTTTGGAATTTGTTAATGGATGGTGTGTCACCTCCGTGCAGTGAGGCTGTTTAGGGTGTCACCTATTCGGACTGCCAGTTCTGTGTGTCACTGTTGGTACGATATCCCACTCTTCGGCATTTCATGTGTCCCAATTCATCCCATTTTGGCTGTCATTTGTGGCCTACAAGTGACAACAGGGCTTCTTTTGGGTTTGGATATGTGCCGCTTTGATGCAGGGATGCACCCTGTGACTCAAGTCCCAAAACATGGGCAACATGTACATAAGGGGGAGTCACTGCCCCTACATTAGTCCATGCTTTCATTATTGTTTGATCATGGACATGGCACATCTGTGTGAGGGGGTGTTGATTGTCCCTCTGCAATGTGAAGAGGAGCTGCAGTTTCACAGTGTGTTCCTTTTTTTAAAAAAAATTTATTTGGAGGAGTAAGCACAATAATCACAAAACATTTGGATCATACTAGCATGCAATACATATACAGCAAGGAAAAAACAAAAAAAAGGGAGGGGGTGTCATTATACATTAGGTAAAATAGATAAACGTATGAGGGTAGTAGGAAAAAATTTTGAAGAAATGAAATGTAGAAATACACAAATATTCAAAAGCAGTATTATTGCTCATTTTAGCAAGGGTCCCCAAATTCGATAGAACTTCTTCCCGGATCGAATGCCTCTGCTCTTGGCGATAGCCATCTCTCTCTTTAGGATCTCCCTTAGCATTGCCCACCATTCAAAAGTTCTAGGCGGAGTTTTAGATATCCAAGCGCGGGCAACAGTGTGTTCCATGTATGTTTCCGCATTGGCACAGTTTACATACAGTATGCATGTCAATGTACATTGTGGCTGTTTGTGAGGTTCTGCCTATCTGATGCGGGTCAATGGTCATTTGTTTACGTCACAGCTCATACGTTGTCATCTCACCATTTTCTTTACTCTGTTTTTATGGAGCATTTTCCAGCATGACGTGTGGAAATCACAGGCCTGTCGCTGGTTATCGCTGATGTTTGTATCATGATTGGGCTCATTGCTACGATTTTCGTGTTGGTGTTTCGCATTTTTTCGGCATCGCATTGGTTTTAACACGGACATTTAACAAGTTATTGTGGGCCTATCGTGTGGTACCGCCGTGTTGTGAATACTTAATTAATACAGCATCATTTTCCCGCAATAGACTGCGATGTTGAAAGTTTTATTAAGCTAATTTTGCGATAGTCATCACACATTCTTGAGAATATCCCTCTTTCTGTACTTTAACATGGAGGGAAAGTAAGCTCCAAACTGCGCGACACACCAGGTATGGGAACACATGGAGAGAAATATTGCTTTCCAGCGGTAAAAGGTATAGTCCAAAGCTCTGTTTTTAATATAAAATCAGGGCCTTCAGTGGTCATATCACTTAAAATACAAATTTTGAAAAAAACTATTATTTTCTACAATTTCTATGGACTGGAATCTAGAGAAAGCTAAAGTGATTCTGGTATTTTAGTGACCTCTGATGGTCATTGTCTATCAAGAAAGTTAAATAGAGGCAGTTGAACCGAAAAAAAGTCCCTAAGCGGAAGCAGACAAGTCCAAGGGCTGATCTCCTGAGCCCACAAAGGACACACACTTATAAGTATATAATAAGTATATACTAAAGTATATACAAGTGGTCTCGAATGCTCGACTTAAAAATGGTTTTAGAAACATTCACAAAGGGCCCTAAACACGCCCCTAAACACGCCCTAAACACGCCCCTTCCTAATACCGAATCGCTAACCCATTTTGCCATTCGGTAACAGGTTACTGAATCGCAAAATTGGGTTTGCTACATCGGAAAAGCAATTTTTGTGTTCGCAAACGGTCAGATTCTACAGGCACATGCATCAAAGCCTTTTGCGATCGCAAACGGTGCGAATCGCAAAAATCTGCAGTTTGCGATCGCAAAATTAGCTTTTGCGATGCATCATGGGTCAAGGCCCTCGCAATTTGAGGCAATGCATTAAAGTTAAAAAATCTGCGATTTCGCAAATAGGGGGAGCAAATTACCATGCAGTTGAACTTCATGGTAATTTGCAAAAACTTTGAAAAATGCACTTTTGTGCATTTTTCAAAGTTTCATGTTGCGCACACATGTCCTTAGGGCATGTGTGTGCGCAACATATGTGCACAGATCAATTTCAGGGGTGCAACAGGGTGTCCTTTTGATACCCTGGCACCCTTGAAATTGCATTCTCAATTGCGATTCTCTAATTGAGAATCGCAAATTGAGAATGTGTTCCCATTCATTCCTATGGGCCTCTAGGCCCATAGGAATGAATGGGGAGGTATTCCTTAATTGTGATTCGCAATTTGTGAGTCGCAATTAAGGAATGTTTAGAAATCGCTATTTTTTAAGCGATTTCTACATGCATAGGCTTTTGCGATTCCTTAATTCCGATTCCTTAAAAATCGCATTTAAGGAATCGCAAAAGCCAACATTGATGCATGTGCCTGTTAGAATCTGCACGTTTGTGAACGCAAAAAGGCTTGATACATTTGGCCCGGAAATCAGTAATTCCAGTCTCTTCAGATTGCCGGCATCTCATAATTTGAGCCCTAAACAGCCAAGTAATGTTGGTATTTCGTCCCAGGGGCATTCTGCAGACTCGACTCACATAGGCGCGCTCCTGTATTCAAACGTTGGCACACCTTTATTATAAACTTTAACTTTACCCATGAGACGAGAGAGTCGATGTTCCCGAGACCCTGCCTCTAAAATTTAATTTGCAATGACTTTAAATTTCATGAAAATGAGAACAGTAACAGACTTTGCTGTAAAAGCGGACATCAATCAATCCGCAGTCTCGAGCTTTTAAATCACGAGGAGGCGAGAGAACATTTTCAAATAGAAAACTGTCTCTTCTTATTTACGGCGCCGGGCGCGAGACGGGAAGGCAGTAAAACGCCCCCTCCATATCTTTTTCAGTGTATGAAAACAGCGTTACACATCCATTGATTTACCGTCACGGCCCGTTAGGTAACGGCCGGGCTATCTCTATTGTGACAGCAGAGATGCAGTCCTATAGATATTTCATTAAGGAAGTCATTGAGTCGCCATGGCTCATTGAATCACTAAATGCTTTGCAACCGACTCATTAGGCCTCTAACGAAGCATTTATATTGTTAACCTCGAACCTAATGGATGAACTACTTTAATGTCATTTATCTCATAAAATCACCTCAACACGTGTTCCGGCATGTAAATGGGATCCCCGAACTGTTCTGTGCATTGTAAGATCGGCGCTTTTATCGGCACATACAATATGCGTATTTCAATTACAGGGCGCGCCACGCAATGCGCTCTGTGTTCTTTCTGTTTGGGGCAGACACCAGTGCGTTCAAGACGAATAAAAAAATAGCGTCCTGTCTGTTTAATGCCCTCTAACGTTAGCCCCGCATTGGGATTGGCTCAAAAACTCACAGTTTCGACAGAAATGTGATCAGACGTTGCCCCTTAAGTCCTGGCTTATATACACCTATTAAAAGCAGTTGGAAACGTGCCCAGAAAACTGGGGCAAACATCCAGGAACTGTGAGGTAACAACGGTTTTGGCATGTTGTTTCCATATTTCTGTGTAGTAACTCGTAACGGCCCCCTAAAGGCATGGGAATACTGCTTGGTAGTGGTAATCCTGGGTGCCATATTACTGGGCCTTTAGTAACGGGGCTCTTAGTCTTTCACTCACACTACATTTCCACTACACACGTTGCTTGTCATACTTATTGATCTAACACATGTAGTATTTTGAGGTATTATTTTCTGGAAAGTTATTTACCTCGGTGACCTGTGGCCAGGGCCAACTTTAGAGCTAGTGGCACCCGGTGCAACAATCATGTTAGATGTCCCCACTCCCCATGATCGCCTCCTCGGATTCTCTCACTTCACCTGGGCAAAAGTGCCCCTCATCTCTCCAATCATAAGTTATTGCTTAACACAGCGTCACCCCTGAGGTCAGCGCCCTCTCCACTGGTCAGTGCGCAGTTCGATTACACCAGTCGCACCGCCCTAAAGCCAGCCCTGCCTGTGGCACAGTGGCATAGCAACGGTGTCATGGGCCACAGTGAGTGGAAGGAAAAAAGGCCCCCTGCTTGCTGTTTGGGTAGTAAAATACAGCAATAATTAGGGTCAGAGGACCACTTGGGCCTTGGGCCACAGTGCCAGTACTAGCTCCACCACTGATAGCCATTCCCCTGCCATGATGACATCTACGGTGCTACCTCACAACAGCAGACAAGTAAAGGGACCAGGGATCACACAGATAATAAGAGCAAATAACACATGGGCGAGGGCTTTAAGTGGGCCGGGTCCTGCAGGTGCTTGGCGCCAGCAGTTCTAAAAAGCAGGTGCTGAGACAGGTCCCTATTGGGCTCTACATGTTTGCCCTCATGCTCAGGGTGAACAAAATAAATCTTAACTCTGCAGCAGTGCCACCCTTCACTGCCTTTAATGTAACTTCAAAGAGACTCCTTATAGTTCTTTCACAGTCTTACTTTTTCAGAACTGAAGCATTTTCAATATTCTACAACAAAGCCACAGTTGTTGCTTATTTATTGTATGCAACTATAAACCATTGGCAAAGCCAATACTCCTGGTTTGTTGTAGGTGTAATGTTACTTGTTGTATTGTATATCTGGTTGCAATGCTAGAAGCAGCAAATTACCAGCCAGGTGCCACACTTTGCTAAGCACAGATTTTTAGTTTACATGTTTTTAGCTACGCCCCAATTACATCAGCCACATCCCTTTGAGAGATCCCCTCAGTTTTTTGATCCCACTTAAATCTCTGACATGGGATTTTCAAGAAGATATGAAAAAGGGTTAGAAGGAAACACAAAGATAACAGGGACAAAATACTCTCATGATCTGCAAGCAATAAACTCTCATTACGGAGTGCAAGTTAAATTCAGGCTTAAGCTTAAATTCAGGTTTTATTGATGGGAGGTAATTGTATTATCATTTACTACTCTATATTGTTTCCACTCTCATAAATATGTTGGTAAACATGTGGCGTAACATGTGGTAGTTCTTTTGCATGTTTTCCCTAAAATTACTGCCAGTAAAATGGAGGTATTACTGGATAGCACTCCTTTCACTCTTCCACATTAAACTAGCTGTTTCACCATGACACTGCAAATCTCTGAAAATAGAAATTGGTTTAGCACTTCTTTTCCCTGTAAAATTTCTTTTTTACTGTTCTAGGGGAGGAAACATAAAGATAGGGGGCGCAATTTACAAAGGTTTTGCTATAAGTAGGGTGACTTATTCTGACAGTACTTCAGATTAAAGCTGAATATCAGGAGTAAGCTTGAAGTAGTCGTGGCACACTATTACAATCAAGCAGTAAAGCAGGTGTACTTCTAGAATAACAGCAGCATCTTTGTGAATAGGTTCCATGGATTTTGATACAAGGCTGCTTGATCAACCACACATCAGTATGCATTAGGATAACCTATCACCAGGCTTTCTGTGGTGCTAAAAAGCACCAAAAAGCCTTGAAAACAGCGTATGCTGCCTATACAAAAAACACTACAATATTTTTCCTAAGGACTTTTATACAAATACATAAGCACAAATGTAATGTACAAAATGTACCTCAAGCATTCTCTAATTGCCCCACTAATAAATAGAAAACAAGTGTTGGACCTGTCAGCCTTAGGGTGGTCTTCCCCTACCTTTTTGCCCTTGCGCCTCCCATTTTCACTGTACCTTTTTGTTGGACTTAGGACTCTGGGCGCCTCACCACTGCTAAACAGTGCTGAGGTGCAGGTGCTCTCCCCAAAAACCATATGACGCTGGCATATCTGCCACAAGCCCCTGCTACCGCAGTAAGGCGTAATCCTCCATAGGTTAACACTGGGAACCCCCCTTATGGGATCATTTCTGACAGGGACCTAATAAGTCTGTCATATTTGGTCTTGTTGGACTCGGGCGGGGAACACTTTTCAATGATATATGGGGTTTGGGCACTACTACGCTAGGGATCACACTTTTAGAAAGTGGACCTTTTCCTGCCTACACTTAGATTGGGCACTGTAAACTCCCCCCTCCCCTCTGCATACTGATAGCCTGCCTGGATTGGGAGGTGGGAGTAATGATTCACACCTTCTTCCCTTGAATGGGCTGTGATGGGCTGCCCACTGTAGCCTTAACGGCCCTGTCTCTCGTCAATGTGACAGCCAGGTCAGGGAATATCCCAGAACTCCCTGGACTCTTCCAGAAGCCCCTGCCCCCAGACCCTTCCAGAGACTTCCACCGCTTTCTAGCCCCTAGACTGAAAGATATATTAGGGAGGGTCCTGGCCTCACTTCTTGGTTACACTGCTGGACCTGGAAGAATCCCTGCTGGAGTGAGGACTGCTGCGCAGGAGGATTGCCACTGGGAAGGAGGCTGACTGCTCCAAGGAACTGCTGCCCCACAACCTGCTGAGCTGCCCTACTGTCTGTTGATCCTGCCCTGCAAGGGGGAGCTGGAAATAACATCTCCAGAGTGTCTCCACCACCTTCAGAAAGATTGCCTTTTTGGGACTGCACCTTTTTTGACTTAAAGAAAACTACCTTTCTTTGGACAACACAGTTTAAGGACTTATCCTGAAGCTCCGTGCTTGCACTCAACCCCACAGTTTCATGGAACTTTAGGACTGCCCCTACAACGAAGCCCTGAGACCTGCGATTGTCCCAGGGGTTCCGGGAACACTACAGCTGCTGGCGCGGATGACACACAAGTGAAATTGCCTTCCTCCGTCATCAGCGCCTGTCCGTGGTTAAAAGCGCCGGACTCAGACATCAGACCGCATACCAGGTGAGCCGACGTGTGAGGAAATGGGGCCAGAGTGGACTGTAGGCTGCAGGGACTGCCCGCCTTGTGAGCGCGGGACAGGGATTGCACCAGTGGTATTAGGGGACAACCCGCCAGGTCTAATACCGGCCCTTTACCCATGCGCAGGGCATCGTGTGACCCCCTCACAGCACGTCGGGGTAGCGTCTCACTACCACCACCGGGGACAGCGTTTTTCCTGCAAGCGCAGGGGGGGCATCTCAACATTGGCAACCTTGCGCTAAGTGACTCTGTTCTGGGGCTAGGTGGGATAGTCCTGGCACCCGTTTTTTTAGGATGCATACTTGAGACTGAGCCAGCAATTACCCGATCGCTTGCCTGCAGAACAAGAACTGCCGCAGTTTACTAGATTATTTCCCCTTATAAGGAACACTGTCAGGCAGGCCCTGCAAATAAGAGTTCTTGGCCTGTATGGACTGCCGGAGATTTGATCTGGCCAGTAAACTGGATACATTTTTAATATTGATCTTGCCTGGCAGGTGGATTCATTTATATCAGTGAGCTTGCCTGGGCACTAGATTTGTCTAAATATTGATCTTGCCTGCAACTCGTTTATCTGATACTGATTAGCAACTCCCTGGTAACCAGGTATAGAATGGGCGCTCAACACAGTAAAGGGATAACAGTAATTAAACCAACGAAATATGAGAAGGCGCTACAAAGGGAGAAAAAGGGTGGTTACCAGACAACCCCAGAGACCACACCAGGGCATGGACCTTATATGGACAAAAGAAAGGATCCTCCCTGAGCACCACAATATCGATTCTAAGTTAGAAGTAGTGTCACAAGTATAAGCAATCCAGAATCTGTAGTAGGCACAATCAAATTAATTAGTACAGTTAATGAACCAAAATATCTGTAGTTCATTGGCCACATACATTGATCACATATTATTGTATGTGTGAAGTTTCAACGGGGTCTACCCTGAAACTACCTGACCTGGGTCATTAATTAGGTACATGAGAGAAAGAGTCAGTGTTTGTTTATTCAAATACGGAATGATTCCCAAAAAGACATCAGAGAATTAATGAAAAAAGCAAAAATTCATCATATCGCCATCTCATAGCTTTTGTGCACAATGAATTTAATGAGCATAGAATAAAGCGGAGACACAAAATCAATTATATAGCTCCAAAAAGTATTATTCACTATGTTAAATCAGCAAAATACAAACATAACTCTTATTAATCAAAGTTATCTGTATATTCTTAAAATTGAGCGTGCTCTCAGTGAGGGGAAAGAAAAGGTAATTGGGTAAGATGGGGGTGATTGGGTACGTGGGGGACTGGGTAAAGGTGGTGTGATAATAACACAATCACAGTACAATTAAAGAAAGCCCTTTACAGTCTAACAAGATCGAAAGTTCCCTAAAACTCTTCACACTCGGGATGGATTCCTCATTTCTAGTTAAATCCCACTAGTGTGAGGTGATGCTGTAGTCTACGTTTCGACCCTGCTTGATATAAGGGTTATTCGCGCCTCATTCTGGGGTCTTCATCGGGACAATATAAGGTGAGAGCACCTAAAATCAAAACATGTGTTCAGTCTATTGGCTGGCTATGATGAAAACTAACATAGTAATCGCATGTGAACATGCTTAATACCTACTTCAAGTGCGGACAACAATTGACCGACCGTACTGGACCCTTGGTAAGTTCCTCACTTGTTAGCTTGATCTCTAAAAATGAAGGAGGAAGGTGCCCATTAGTGCATAAAGGGACAGCCCTGAGTTAGAGCGACTTCAGAGTGGTTTCATTAGGGGTTGTTGGGTGAGAAAATGCATTGTTGCTCGTAGTCGTCCATGAACAAAATGGCTAAATCCGGGGCGAAAGCTGCCCCCTAGAGGCAATCTAGCGTGCAATCCCGACACAGGTTGCTGATTTTTTAATAAAAATTAACATTTCATTCACTTACTGGTATTTCTAATGTTGTACCTTCTGTACTTAGTCCTTGTCAATAACGTCTTTACACATAGACGTTGATTCAATTACACCAGAACTTTCCCATTCTGTTAAATCAGCGTGCATATGTGGACCAACTCACAATCTTGCGTTGTTTCACTCATCGCTCCCTCTTGTCTTAACTTTTCCCAGACTCAGCCAGGCGGCCTGATTGATAGGGCACTTCGAGATGGCATATTAATTACGCCAGCCGATTGGAAGCGAATAGAAGCTTGGGAACACGGTGATTCTTCACCGGTTCTAACAAAGTCCACTCCCCAGTAAGTTTTACCCCTAATGAAACCACTCTGAAGTCGCTCTAACTCAGGGCTGTCCCTGTATGCACTAATGGGCACCTTTTGTCTCCACTTTATTCTATGCTCATTAAATTCATTGTGTACAAAAGCTATGAGATGGCGATATGATGAATTTTTGCTTTTTTCATTAATTCTCTGATGTCTTTTTGGGAATCATTCCGTATTTGAATAATCAAACACTGACCCTTTCTCTCGTGTATCACATATTATTGTAGTCCATTTCTCATGTCCAAAAGTGTGAAAATAAGTAGTCCAGTATCGTAATAAGGTCTCCTTTAGTCAAATATACACTCAAACGCAGTCAATATTCCAAAATGGATCTTCTTTTTTTTCTTGAATGGAAATTTCTACAACCGAATGCAGCCAACGCAGCCAACACGTGTTTCGTCAAGCATGAGTATGTGCAAATGACTTCGATAGGGCTGCAATCCAAACATACCAAAAATATATATTTCAATCAATTATGTACACAAATAACACTATTTGCAAGTAAATCTCAAATATGTCCATTAAAGGTGAGTATAATTGTTGAGAATATTAGGAAAATGTTAAGAAAAGGACACCAAAATCTTTGTGATATATAGTAGAAAGAAAGAGAAACAGACCAAATAGTAAAGAACACCACTGAGGTCTTGAAGTCACCATTGTGCACATCCTCTACAAAAAGTAAGAGGGGTTCTGACTAAAACTATATTCACCTGTAACTCTGGACACAGTCTACGGAATTCAATAATCTATTTCAAAACTGGCTCTATCTCTGTCTCTGTAAAAGTAAAAATATTCCAAAATTATGAAACAAAGAGGAACATAAGTTATGTACCTCCAATAGCCACTGATAGGATCTCACACCTGGATATGGCATTAAATTACGTAAGCCGAGAGATCTAGCTCAAATATAGCCATAATCATTAGAAATAAGCGGGGACCCCCAAAGTTAAGTGAGACATCCGAACAAAATACAAGTCTCACATGAAATCATTATAAGGCATCATGTAGTCCTACGTTACTCACCACTTATTCAGTGTAACAAGTGCTCTCCAATCAATGAACGAAAGTTCTTCAGACTGCACACAAGTAAGGAAACTTCTGAATATATATATATAATTGGAAAAAGTGTTTTTCACAGGTAACCATGTTCTATTTATTAGATATCCCACTCTTCACAAGATACTCCTATATAATATCTCACCTCAATTATATATTCAAAAAAATGAAAAGAAATCCCTTGTCCAATCTTCCATATTTAACCAGATGAAACAATGTTGCTCGAGATCACTCCTATCGATACACAAATATGGACAAAAACCGAACCACTGTAAATATTATGGACACCCCCAATTTCTATATGCAATAATATGTGCAGTAACGTATACATCACCTCTTTGTTCAGAATCACTCAGTAATCATAAATCCGATATCTGAAAATCCAGTCAAGATCACACCATAAATAACCGCTCCTAAATCATTATCACAATTTAACCATTTAAAACTCGTGGTTTGCCTCTCGTCAGCAATATAGTTAGCCACTTCATACTGGTACGGATTCTAAAAGGGGGGGCAAGAATGAAACTATAAGTATATGCACAGACATATCAATTGGCCAAGTTTATCCATTCCCGTAAACGCACTCACCTAAGTAGTGAAATCCTTCCGATTCTATCAAGACTCGGGTGCAGCACGGTCGCCATCTTGACCATCCTTTAAATACTATACAACTATCAGCGCCATCTTACAGTGGTTCGTGATAGGTAATACGCCTGTATATGTAATGCAGAACCTGTAATTTAATATACAGATATATATTTTTAAGTATTCCTCAAAAGTAAACTGTAATAGTATAGCGTCTGTATCTAAAAAGCACTAAAGCTGAGTCCGGACGCCGATCACAGACAATCTAGTCTCCTTTTTATGCCAGTCATCATGCGTCTACTACAAACACAGTTCTATAAGAAATCTTAGTCATTTTACAATTCGGGGCCTATATTATTAAGCGTTCCAATGACAACAACATATATTTAAAGGTCAAGAAACTATTGATATCGAAATTTCATATAAAAAATAGCAATTCTACATAATCAACACGAGACCCGTAGTTGGTCTGGAACTCCCAACCTATCGCTTAGTAAACATATACTCACATATGGAGCTTAAGACCGGTTATATCTCAGAAACTACTCCATGTAAACAACACGTGTTGGCTGCGTTGGCTGCATTTGGTTGTAGAAATTTCCATTCAAGAAAATAAAGAAGATCCATTTTGGAATATTGACTGCGTTTGAGTGTATATTTGACTAAAGGAGAACTTATTACGATACTGGACTACTTATCTTCACACTTTTGGACATGAGAAATGGACTACAATAATATGTGATCAATATATGCGACCAATGAACTACAGATATTTTGGTTCATTAACTGTACTACTTGATTTGATTGTGCCTACTACAGATTCTGGATTGCTTATACTTGTGACACTACTTCTAACTTAGAATCGATATTGTGGTGCTCAGGGAGGATCCTTTCTTTTGTCTGCATTTATCTGATGATTGATCTTGCTGGATTGTTAGATAAAGATAACCTTTTTTTATAAGTACTGGTGTAGTGTCTTTTTGTGAGTGCGTTTACAGTGTCGCTGTCGCTGTGTGTTGCACAAATACTTTACACATTGCCTCTAAAGTTAAGCCTTCCTGCTCTGCGCCATGCTACCCTGTCGGAAGCGGTGGTCCCTACTTGGACTAGGGTGCGTACCCCTGCCAACTAGAGACCCCGGTTCTAACATTGGTGATCGAGCGGTGGGATTGGACTTGTGCTTGTGTAACACCACGCAGTGACGCAGTGTACACCACAACCCTACACCTGACTCCACAGAATTTTTTGTCTACCCTCTCCAATTGGCATTTTTTTATTTTTAAATTCTCCCTGACTGGCTGCTCTTTTGCAAAGTCCTATTTGCTAAGTCCCATTGGTTTTCTCTACGAACATCTGAGGTCCTACCTAGCAAGATGGAATTTGAGCTGGCCAACCTGGAAACCTACACGTCGGCGCAGCTCACAGAATTCTGCGAGGAGAAAAGGGTGCCCTTCAAGCAAAGTGCTAAGAAGGCAGAGCTTCAGAAAGCCTTGAGGGCATGGGTAACGGCCCACCCAAAAGGAGAAGGAGGTGGAGAAGGGTGGGTAGGGATCGGAGCACGGTGCTGCAGGAGAACTTGACCTACTGCCCTTGGTGGAAAATGGCAATTTGTTACCAGATACAAGGGTACATTCCAGGGCAGGCAGTAGTGTGTCAGTAAGGACCCAGTTTAAATTGGAACTCGCCAAGTTGGAAAGGGAGCATGAGAAAGAAAGGTGGGCCATGGAGGAGAGGAAACATACTCATGAGCTCAACCTGGAGGAACTGGAAATTCGAGCCCTACAAGTAGGGACCAACAGCAACAAGAATGGTGGCAGCGTACTTACTGAAGCTTCATGTGAGTCCATGTTTTTTATGCCTAAAGATGCGATGGCCAGTTTTAAGGTGGGGGATAATATTGACAAGTGGTTAGCAGCCTATGAGGTGTCCCTAAGAGCCCATGGGGTCCCAGAGAGTTACTGGGCGGTGATTTCTATAAGTACATACCTCCAGAAGTTAGGGTCACACTCCTCTGCCTAGAAAAGGAAGACCAGACTAACTATTCTGTCATGAAGGAAGCATTGCTTAAAAGGTTCAATCTTACCTCTGGGTGGTATAGGCAGAGGTTTAAGAATAGCCACAAACTTCCCACACAGAACTGGGTAGATTTCCTGGACTACACTAGTAAAGCTTTGGAGGGCTGGGTGCGGGGCAGCAATGTGCATGACTATGAAGGGTTGTATGACTTGTTCTTAAGAGAGCACCTTCTAGAGAAATGTTTTCCAGAGCTGCGCCAACACCTGGTTGACCGCAAGTTGACCAATCCTAGGAAGCTTGCGGAGGAGGCGGACACCTGGGTTAGTACCAGGGTGTCCAACAAGGGTTCTGAGGGGACTCCCAAAGAGGTGGTCAGGGTTCCCACCAGAAGAAAGAGGGGGGAGATAAAAAGAAAGAGTTCTCCAAAGGCCCCCAAAACAATTCACAAGGGAAAGGGTCTGGGTCCCAGCCCCAATCTGGCCACCAGAAGCTCACTTATCCTGATAAAGGTCAGCAGCCCAGAATTGTCCGGTGCTATGAGTGTGGTGAAATTGGACACTACAAGGGGTATCCCAAATGTCGCAGGAGAGCACCACAGCCCACTGGAGGTAAAAACCCTGGGGTGGCTAGTGTAGCGCTTGGGGAGGAGCTGTCCCTAGATAATGGGAGTGAGGGGGCAGAGCTTGTCCTAGTGTCTCTGGAAGACAGTGAGATGGTTCCTAAGGTCCACGTGCCCTCTAATACTACCAAGTATAGGCAGTGGGTCACCTCCAATGGTCAGTGGTAGAGGCCCTGAGGGACAAAGGTGCCAGCATGACTATGGTAAGGAGTCAGCTGGTGTGACCAGAGCAAATAATTCCTGATGCATTCCATCCAGTTGTGATGGCTGACAACAGGGAGGGTCACTATCCCGTAGCACAGGTTCCATTTGATTGGGGAGGGGTTTCAGGCCTTCTAAGAGTTGCTGTGAGCCCTGCCATGCCGGTGGACTGTCTGTTAGGAAATGACCTTGAGCACTCGCCTGGAAGGAGGTAGAGCTCAAAGCGCATGTGGAGATGCTGGGGTTACCAGAGTGGATCTGTGCTACCACACGGTCCATGGCTGCCCGGAAAGGGAGTCAACCAAGGCTACAGCCTGGGAAAATGGCCCAGCCAGCTGCTAGAAAGGGAGGACCCTGAGGGCGAGGAAAGCCCGCCCCGGGGCGGTCACCCCGTGAGATGGATGGGGCACTTGAGGAGGTCGCACTGGAGTCCACGGAGGGGGACGTTGCTCCCTTGGGGGACCTACCTACCCCTGCAGAGTGGCAGGTGGAAGGAGGACCCACCAGGGAGGAGTTTTGCCGGGCACAGAAGGAATGCCCCACCCTTGAGGGCATGAGGCGACAGGCTGAAGCCCAAGCAGCAGGCAATGCCTCTGCGAAGCATCATATTTACTGGGCGGATGGGCTCCTTTACAGTGAGTCCAAGGCTCCTGTGCATGGGTCATCAAGGGCCTTAGTGGTACCCAAGTGCAGCAGGGCCTTTCTTTTGGAATTGGCTCATGAGATCCCGTTGGCAGGACACTTGGGCCAAGACAAGGCCTTTGCTAGGCTTGTCCCACATTTTTATTGGCCGCAGATGAGGATCTCCACAGATACATTCTGCAGGACCTGTCTGACCTGTCAAGCTAGTGGGAAAACAGGGGCTCAGCTGAAGGCTCCCCTGGAACCACTGCCTGTCGTTAGCACTCCCTTTGAGAGGGTGGGCATTGACATTGTTGGGCTTATGGATCCACGGACTTCTTCTGGTCACAGGTTTATCCTGGTTCTGGTGGACCACACCACCCGGGACCCACTGGCTGTTCCTCTGAGAACCATCACTTCACCTGCAGTGGCCCAGGCCCTGATGGGGATTTTTACCAGAGTTGGTTTCCCCAAAGAGGTGGTGTCCGACAGGGGCACCAATTTAATGTCTGCCTACATGCAAGCCATGTGGAAGGAGTGTGGGGTTACTTATAAGTTCTCCACCCCTTACCACCCACAGACCAATGGTCTCGTGGAGAGATTTAACAAGACCCTAAAGGGCATGATCAGGAGTCTGCTAGAGGGCCTGAGGAAAAAGTGGGACATCCTCTTGCCCTGTTTGTTGTTTTCCTACAGGGAGTTACCGCAGAAGGAGGTGGGTTTCAGCCCCTTCAAGCTCTTGTACGGTCACCCTGTTAGGGGACCTCTCAGTTTAGTGAAGGATGGGTGGGAGAAGACTCCAAGGATGCTTCCCCAAGATGTAGTGAGCTACATGCTGGCCTTCCGCAGCCAAATGGCTAAGTTGTGGAAGCAAGCGTCTGATAACTTAGAGGCCAGCCAGGCGGTGATGAAGGAATGGTACAACCAGAACTCTCACTAGTTGGAGCTAGAACCTAGACAAAAGGTGTGGGTCATAGAGCCTGGAGAGCTCAATGCCCTCCAGAACCGTTGGACTGGCCCTTATGAGATATTGGAGAAGAAGGGTAAGGCCACTTACCTGGTGGACCTTAACCCCCCCAGACAGCCCCACAGGGTACTACATGCCAACTGCCTCAAACCCCACCATGAGAGTTCTGAGCTCACCATACTGATGATAACTGATGGGGCAGAGGAAGAGGAAAGTAAACCTTTTCTGGACCTCTTCGCTTCCAAACAGAAGGACGGATTGGTGGAGGGAGTGGTCCTCTCTCCATCCTTGACTCCTGAGCAACAGAGGGACTGCTGACAGGTCCTGGGGCAGTTCTCCTCAGTGTTTTCCCTTATCCCTGAGATTACCCACCTGGGTACCCATGATGTGGACACAGGAGACAGCCCCCCTGTCAAGTCCAAGTCTTGCAGGCTGACAGATAAGGTGAAGGCTAGCATCCACAGTGAAGTCACTAAGATGCTGGAGTTGGGGAGTTTGGTACCAGTCCGGTGGTTCTAGTACCAAAAGCTGTCCCACCGGGCACCACACCAGAACTTGGGTTCTGTGTGGATTACAGAGGACTGAACTCTGTGACCAAGACCAATGCTCATCCTATCCCTAGGGCGGATGAGCTCATTGACCGGCTGGGGGCTGCCAGATACCTGAGTACCTTTGATCTCACGTCAGGGTACTGGCAGATCGCCCTAATGGATGGAGCCAAAGAGAGGTCCGCCTTTTCCACCCCAGAGGGCCACTACCAGTTTAGAGTGATGCCCTTTGGACTGAAAAACGCTCTTGCCACCTTCCAGCGGCTGGTGAACCGGGTCCGGTTTAGAGGCCTTCTCTGCTGCCTACCTGGACGACATAGCTGTCTTCAGTAGCAGCTGGGAGGACCATCTGGGTCACCTCCAGGAAGTGCTTCAGGCCCTGCAGCAGGCAGGTCTGACTATCAAAGCCAGCAAATGCCAGATAGGGCAGGGGTCGGTAGTCTACCTAGGACACTTGGTGGGCGGGGCAAGGTACAGCCCCTACAGGCCAAGATAGAAACCATCCTGGCCTGGGAGCCTCACAAAACACAGACTGAGGTCAGGGCGTTCCTGGGCCTCACAGGGTACTACCGCAGATTTGTCAAGGGTTATGGCACTATTGTGGCCCCCTTGAATGAGCTAACCTCTAAGAAACACCCTAGAAAAATGATTTGGACAGAGGCTTGCCAAAAAGCCTTTGACTCTCTAAAGCAGGCCATGTGCACAGCTCCTGTGCTCAGGGCCCCTGACTTCTCCAAAGAGTTCATTGTCCAAACGGACGCATCAGAGCATGGCATAGGGGCAGTACTTTCGCAACTCAATGAGAAGGGACGGGACCAACTAGTGGCTTTCATCTCCAGGAGGCTACTCCCCCGGGAACAGCTGTGGAGTGCTGTAGAAAGAGAAGCCTTTGCAGTGGTCTAGGCTGTGAAGAAGCTGAGGCCATATTTGTTTGGCTCCCACTTCCTGATTCAGACTGACCACCGGCACCCTCAGGTGGCTTATGCAAATGAGGGGCGAGAATCCTAAATTGTTGAGGTGGTCCATTTCCCAACAGGGGATGGACTTTAGGGTGGAACACAGACCCAGAGTACACCACACCGATGCTGACGGTCTCTCTAGGTTTTTCTGTCTTAGTGATGAGAACTCCCTAGAGGTTGGGTAGTTCTCCCCACTTTCAGCTGGGGGGACACGTGTTGGACCTGTCAGCCTTAGGGTGGTCTCCCCCTACCTTTTTGCCCTTGCGCCTCCCATTTTCACTGTACCTTTTTGTTGGACTTAGGACTCTGGGCGCCGCACCAATGCTAAACAGTGCTTAGGTGCTGGTGCTCTCCCCTAAAACCATATGACGCTGGCATATCTACCACAAGCCCCTGCTACCGCAGTAAGGTGTAATCCTCCATAGGCTAACATTGGGAACCCCTCTTATGGGATAATTTCTGGCAGGGACCTAATAGGTCTGTCATGTTTGGTCTTGTTGGACTCGGGCGGGGAACCCTTTCCAATGATATATGGGGTTTGGGCACTACTACGCTAGGGATCCCACTTTTAGGAAGTGGACCTTTTCCTGCCTACACTTAGATTGGGCACTGTAGACTCCCCCTCCCCTCTGCATACTGATAGCCTGCCTGGGTTGGTAGGTGGGAGTAGTGATTCACACCTCCTTCCCTTGGATGGGCTGTGATGGGCTGCCCACTGTAGCCTTAATGGCCCTGTCTCTCGTCAATTTCACAGCCGGGTCAGGGAAGGCAGGGAACATCTCAGAACTCTCTGGACTCTTCCAGAAGCCCCTGCCCCAGACCCTTCCAGAGACTTCCACCACTTTCTAGCCCCTAGACTGCAAGATATATAAGGGAGGGTCCTTGCCTCACTTCTTTGTCACACTGCTGGACCTGGAAGAATCCCTGCTGGTGTGAGGACTGCTGCGCAGGAGGATTGCCACTGGGAAGGAGGCTGACTGCTCCAAGGAACTGCTGCCCCACAACCTGCTGAGCTGCCCTACTGTCCGCTGATCCTGCCCTGTAAGGGAGAGCTGGAAATAACATCTCCAGAGTGTCTCCACCACATCCAGAAGGACTACCTTTTTGGGATTGCACCCTTTTTGACTTAAAGAAATATACCTTTCCTTGGACAACGCAGTTTAAGGACTTATCCTGAAGCTCCGTGCTTACACTCAAACCCACTGGTGGATGGAACTTTAGGACTGCACCTACAACGAAGCCCTGAGACCTGCGATCCTCCCAGGGGTTCCGGGAACACTACTGCTGCTGGCTCGGGTAACACACAAGTGAAATTGCTTTCCCCCGTCATCAGCGCCGGTCTGTGGTTAAAAGCGCCGACCTCAGGCATCAGACCGCATAGCAGGTGAGCTGCTGTGTGGGGAAAGGGGGCCAGAGCAAACTGTAGGCTGCAGGGACTGCCCGCCTTGTGAGCGCGGGACAGGGATTGCACCAGTGATACTTGGGAACAACTCGTCCGGTCTAATACCGGCCCTTGAACCATGCGCAGGACATGGTGTGACCCCCTCACAGCACGTTGGGGAAGCGTCTCACTACCACCACCGGGGACAGCGTTTTTCCTGCCAGCGCGGCTGGGGCATCTTAAAATTGGGAACCTCACGCTAAGTGACTCTGTTCTGTGGCTAGGTGGGATAGTCCTGGCACCCCTTTTTTTAGGATGCATACTTGAGACTAAGCCGGCAATTACCCGACCGCTTGCCTGCAGAACAAGAACTGCGCAGTTTGCTAGAATATTTCCCCTCATAAGGAACACTGTCAGGCAGGCCCTGCAAATAAGAGTTCTTGGCCTGTATGGACTGCCGGGGATTTGATCTGGCCAGGAAACTGGATTCATTTTCAATACTGATCTTGCCTGGCAACTGGATTCATTTATACTAGTGAGCTTGCCTGGGAACTAGATTTGTCTAATTATTGATCTTGCCTGCAACTGCATTTATCTGATGATTGTTCTTGCCTGATTTTTAGATATAGATAACCTTATTTTTATAAGTACTGGTGTAGTGTCTTTTTGTGAGTGCGTTTACTGTGTCCCTGTCGCTGTGTGTTGCACAAATACTTTACACATTGCCTCTAAATTTAAGCCTACCTGCTCTGCGCCAAGCTACGCTGTTGGAAGCGGTGGTCCCTATTTGGACTAGGGTGCATACCCCTGCCAACTAGAGATCCCGGTTCTAACAAAAAGCTAATATCTACTTCTGAAATAAAGGCAACTATTATCCACAGCTTTTTGTTTTTTCATCTAAATAAGTATGTAACAGAATAAATATTCCTGTGTTGTTGACCATGAATGGTGAATTTGCCTAAAATATCTTGCTGCTATATTCAATAAGACTTTAATAAGGGTCAAGAGAAGTGGGTAGACTTGACATCCTTGGTGTGGGTTCCTACAGTCTTTTTGTCTTCCCCCTGTTTTTGCTGTATTCTGTGTTGTGCTTTAGGGTTGTGTGCACTTTATCAGTGCTCTGTATGGGTACAGTGCTTATGCTCTCTCCATAAAAAACACACAGCAAAATTGGCCTTTACCTGATAACAACATTTAATTTTCTTGCAAGCTCCTAGTGAATGGTATAACAAGTACACAGGGCCTGTAAATTAAACACTACTAGTGAGCGGCAGCACTCTTTGTACTACTCACTAAAAGAGCTCTGCAAAACATCTCACGCCTGACAGTAAAATCTTTTGCCAAGCCTAAACCTTCCTTAATATTAATTATAAGTCACCATGAAGGTAGACCCTAATGACTCTTAGGCAGAGGTCTTCAATCTGTGGGGCACGACCCCCAGGGGGGTTGTGGAGTCCTTGGAAGGGGGTCGCAGATTCTGTCAAAGTGCAGTTCCTGGCTTGGGCTGATCGAGGGTGCTCACGGGGGAGGCCTAATTCACACTGAGGTGTGAAAAACATCAAAGCCTCATTAACAAGTAAAAGGTTTTTAAAGACCTGTCAAGTACTCGGTGTGTCTGTAGCCGTTTCGAGCTGGGGGAGGAGGGGAAGTTGGTGGGGGGAGGGGGGTTTGGGGAGCAGGCTGTAGTGTAGCCCTTTGAGGTCAATGGATATTACGCGCCTGGAGCTGTGGGTCCCGTGACACGTCCCCCGCCTCCAGCAGGGAGGCACAGAGATGCCCTCCCATGATCGGGAAAGAAGGAAGAAGACGTAGATAGATACTGCCCCCCCCCCCACCCCCATGAGAGAGGCACAGAAAAGGTGGGTGGATGAATGATGGGTGGATGGATGGATGTAAGGATGAAGGATGGATGGATGTGTGAAAAGGTGGGTGGATGAATGATGAATGGATGGATAAAATGGTGGATGGATGGATGAAAGGGTGGATGGATGAAAGGATGGATGGAAGGATTAAAGGGTAGATGGATGAAGGATGTATGGATGGATAAAAGGTTCCATGAATGAATGATGGATGGATGGATGGATGTGTGAAAAGATGGGTGGATGAATGATGGGTGAATGGATGGATGAAAGGGTGGATGGATGAAGGATGGATGTATGGATGGAAGGATGAAAGGGTGGATGGGTGAAGGATAGATGGATGAAGGATAGATGTACGGATGTAAGGATGAAAGGGTGGACGGATGAAGGATGGATGGATGGATGGAAAGGTGGATGGATGCATGGATGGATAAAAGGTTGCATGGATGAATTATGGATGTGTGAAAAGGTGGGTGGATGAATGATGGGTGGATGGATGGATGAAACGGTGGGTGGATGGATGAAAGGGTGGATGGATGATGGATAGATGTATGGATGGGAGGATGAAAGCTTGGATGGATGTATGGATGAATAAAAGGTTGCATGGATGAATGATGGATGGATGTGTGAAAAGGTGGGTGGATTAATGATGGATGGCTGGAAGGGTGGCTGGGTAAAGGATGGATGTATGAATGGAAAGATGAAAGGGTGGATGGATGAAGGATGGATGGATGGATGGAAGGATGAAAGGATGGATGGATGTGTGAAAGTGTGGGTGGATGAATGATGGATGGACGTGATGAGGTCTAACAGGCGCATTTATGGTTGTCAAAAGATGATGATGAGGAGTACCAGTTTCTAGAAACTTTTGTCGGAAGGGGGTCCTTACCCCTAAAAAGGTTTTACAAGGGGGTCTCGGCATCAAAAAGTGTGAAGACCTCTGCTCTTAGGGCAGGGTGAAGTAGAACGTTATAATTTAAGTTTTACATGTCCTGTAAGTAAAAAACACCTTAATTCTCTTTTCAGTACTATAAGCCCATTAAGTAACATGAAGTGATAGTTGGAAACAGATAGAGAAATGCTTCTTCCACTCAATTGTATCGTAATTTAAAATCCTCTTTAATGGTGAAGTTGTATTTCAAGTTACCATTCTAAAAATGCCACTTTTAACAGTTGGCATTTCTATGCCTAAACTAAATGTGTCTTTCTGCTCGTTTCCAGGGTTACAAGACTTTAAATGGCTCTCTTGTGGTGTTTTGTTTATTCCTGCTAGTATTGGGGACAAAGGAGACTTTGATGTGGGGCAGGGTGTGCCTCTCTTTAGCAGGATCTCCTTGGGAGATGTGATCAGCCTGTCCTGAGCTTCAAAGGGGAGCCTTAGGGCTATGCCCACCACCTTCCTGGCTTTTAAAGGCTGCTTGTACTGCCACTGACAAATGCAGCTCAAACCCCAGACTGCCTGCCTTTTGTTACCCTAGACAGTTTGGAGCTAATCCCATTAAAGGGGGAAGGTTAGAAAAAGGGGACATCCCCCACCCATAGGTTGGCTATCGGTATAAGAATGGGATCTTCAGAAGCTCTCATCCGAACATCCTGGACCTGTGGAGGATTCAAAAGAAGGACTGCACTGCTCTCTGAAGAAGGACGACTAGACCTGCTTGCATAGAACCAGGGAACCTCAGATGTGACTCCACAGGCCAGTTGGCAGACTTGTCTGAGCTTCAGGGACACAACAAGATTCCAGTGGCCTCCCTACACCTTCTCAGCTGAGTAACACCAACTGGACTTGCCGAGACCTGCATGAGTCCTGCTGCTGCTGATCTCTGTTGGAAAGAGACATGATCTCCAAGAGCTGCGCCACTGGTACTGGATGGGCTGGCATAAAAGTTTACTCCTCCTGAGTTAAAGGTGAAAATCGGGGCTCCTCTGACCATTAAGTAGAAGCTTTGCACCAAATGACAACGACAAACGACGCCTGCCAACACAAATCTCCAGCGATGACTGCTCTTTGCATCGCTTTAAACAAATGGGAGGAAACGGGAGCTTTTGACGATGTCCTGCATAATGCTCCTAATAGATACGTAAATCAAAAAGAATGTGCAGTTCCTAAGGGAAGGGAGGGGGAGTAAACAAGTCTCTTATGGATTCACCCCGAAGGATGTCATGCTTCATCATTGGACTGTGCTCCTCGTCGGGCCGGCGCTTCAATGCCCGGTGAGCTCCCGTGAAGGGGCTCATTGCCAGAGATCTTTTAAGAGACAGCCATTAGGTGAGTGAGGGTAAGTGGTCAAGGTAGTGGTGGGAGTGTGAGTGGTGAATTGAAATTGGTTTAGTACTGCCCTATTGAACCAATTTTATTCGTGGGGTGTACTAACCTAACTAAAATGCGTAAGCCCTGTCTGGATTTAATGATGTTGCAGGGTCTAATGTGTGTATGAGTTCAACATGTTTCTTGCCTTCTGCCCCTAACGGGTCAATCGGCAATTCTTCAGGACCAATGTCTACAGGAGTGGGTTCTCCCAGTACTCTACTACTAACGCAACACCGGTGCTGAGTACTGTATTTGTCACCAGCGTAGAATGCCAAGTTTCCGGATTGGTGACCTGGATAGGTGAGACCTGAAAGAGACACAAATTAATAAGTTCCAGACCTGGGCCTAGAAAATGGTGCAGCTAGTCACCACTTATCAATTTCAAAAGTGCTTTATTCGAGTATTACTCATAAAAGCAGACATACAAACATATAATAAAAAGCAATTAAATTTACAAAGTCATTTAGACACAAGCACATGGCACAATTTTAAAAACTATAACTCATCATAGACACAGGTGCAAAGTTCAATACTATTAAAAATACCAAAAAATGATGATCACAAAGGCAATAAAAAATCCTTAAAATTTCATACCACTAAGATTTCATACCGATGATACATTAAATGAGCATTTACAGAGAATAGACACTAGTCTAGCAGTCTCTGATCAGCTAAATAAACATTTACAGAGAATAAACATTAGTCTAGCAGTCTCTGAGCTATTAATAAACTGTTACAGAGAATAGACAAGTGTCTAGCAGTCTCTGAACAACTAGGCAGTGAGTAGTTAACCTACCAGCAATCTCTGCCTTATAACCCACGCCCACCCCAAGTACTTTGCGGTGGCAATTATGATCCAATTTACAGAAGTAGATCTTACAATACGCAGCGCTACCATGCTACTTTTTGTGCCTAAGTTCCTGCACATAGGAGCCAACCAAGCTTGCCTTGGTGCAGAATATACTGGGCAGGAAAACAAGAAGTGACCAAGAGTTTCATTTCCTGCCCCACAGACTGGACAAATTGCTACACCCCCTGTTTTCCACTTAGATGTTAAATTACGGAGGGGGAGGGAACCAACCCTCAATTGAAAGAGCAGTTTTCTGTCCATGGGGTTCGATATGTAGTCCCAGTACATTTCATAAATAGGGTACATCTTAATTTCTAGGAAACTGGTGGTCATAGACCCACTGTTAGTACTGAGCATACTCCTATTGACAACATATTCCCAAAAAATGTTTTTTAAAATAGACTTAGTGGGAAATGAAGCCCCAGCTGGATCGGTCCATAAAGCATTTAGTCCTAATTCGAACAATGCAATCTTTAATGTTTTAAACCATCTGATTTTATTATAACGATCAGCTTTAATAACATCTATGAACCCGTCCACGTAGAGGGAGAGCTCTGGCGTGGTCCAGAGCCTACGCCAGTATAAAATCGGGTGTAGTTTGGCCATTTCCGAAATTTCTCTCCTACCTAGCTCATAACGCAGGGGCAATAGCGGACTGCTCTGTGGGGTACCTGTCAGTGACCGTAAGAATTTATTTTCTGATGTTTGGAGTTCCTGGAGATTTTCATGCCCCCATAACTCCGCACCGTACAAAGCAGACCCAATTGCTTTTGCCTCATATATTATCAAAGGTGGTTTGATAGGTTTAGTCAGCGATTTCCTATGTTCCTTGATAATAGTGCCAGCTAGTTGCTTGTGCCTTAATATAGCAATATTAAGATGTTGCTGCCACTTATTGTCATTTGAGATAAGGATCCCCAGGTAAGTAAAAGATTTTACGACCTCCAGAATGCGACCACTCATGGACATTTTTGATTTAAAATTTCTATGTGGATTAAAAACCATGAGTTTTGTTTTGGACGCGTTTACCTCCAATCCGTGATCTACACAGAACTCGTCAAATATTGCCAATGCTTTTTGCAGACCACTTGGGGTTTTGGATAAAATTAGGGTATCATCGGCGAACATTAAAATGGGAACTTTTTCACCTGCAAGAAAGGGAGCGTCCACTGCCCGAGATTGCATGCGGGAAACAATACCATTAATAAAAAGGGTGAACAAAGTAGGGGCCATTGAGCACCCTTGCCGAACCCCGCGCTCAACGGGGAATTCGGCGGTGTCGTTTCCATACCCACCCCATCGAATTTTGGCATAGTTGCCCTCATGTAATCGTATGATTAAAGTCAACAAGTACCCAGGGACCCCTAGAGTCTCAAGCACTTCCCACAGTTTTGCCCTTGGTACCAGGTCGAAGGCAGCCCGCAGATCAACAAATGCTGCATACAGGCTGCCTCCGCCTAGCACCACGGTCCTCCACTGGATCAGTTGGAAACGAAAGACTTGATCCACAGTGCTGGTTGCCCTGCGAAATCCAGCCTGGAAGGGAGATAGAATATTGTTATCATCGGCCCAATCGAGCAACCTATTAACGATTACTCGCCCCACTATTTTTTTAATAGTATCTATTAAGCTAATAGGGCGGTAATTACAGGGCTGAGCGCGATCTCCTTTTTTATATACCGGGATGATTACAGCACCCCGCCAGGTTACTGGGATATCTGCACCTCTGGTGATAGAGTTTATTAGCAGGTGGATGTATTTGCACCATCTTACAGTATCATTTAAGAAAACATCTGCTGGAACCCCCTCAATGCCAGGGGCGCGACCACTTTGAACAGTTTTAAGGGCAGTCAGTATTTCGCTCTGCGTGAAAATGTCATCTTCTGCCAGTGAAAAAGGCAAGCATCTACTGACTACAGACTGATCTCTGGAAGCGTACTGTTCACTAAAGAATTTAACCCAGGCGTCCTGGGGGACATTGTTAGTACTAGCCTCTTCAAGCCTATCATGACCCCATTTGACTATATGCCAGAATAACCTAGAATGATTTTGGTCGCTAGCACTTTTTAGCTTGTTCCAGTGGGCTTCATCCCAATCTTTTTTTGCTTTAGCTATGCAATGTTTGTATTGATTCCTGGCTGATCTAATAACCTCCAGGTTTTTATTCTTAATTGCATCACCCAAGGAGGTTCTTGCCACCTTACAGTCGTGATTGTACCATTTAGCAGCTCTATAGGCACAGATCCTCTTTTTATTTACCGGTTTTAATAAGTGGCATTTGATTTCGTTAAAGAGATCTTCATGGACCTTGGTAATATTATTTTGACTAGGAGAATGCCCAGCCTCTCCCTCAAGGGCCATTATAGCCTTATCAGTTGCCATACTTATTTTTTCTAAAACCAGCGGATCTGTTCTAACGCTTGTCCACCTCAACCTGCGTAAGTCATTAGTTGGTACAATCAACGGGGGTAAGGATTCAACACAATTACTAGGAGCAATAACATCAGACAGCCACCATTTGTGGAGAACACATGGAGGATTGTGATCACTCTCGAGCCTTTCCAAAACAACCATATCAGTAACAGATGACCATAGTGACATACTACATATGACATAGTCAATGCGGCTCTTATTTCTCCCATTGTTAAAAGTTATGGCTGGTACTCTGTCTGACTTAGTCCGACCATTCAAAGCCCTTAACCCTTGTTCAAGGCACATAGCATTTAAACCTAGAATATCCTCGGTCCAGTGAGTTATTGGGGTTGTATCAAGTGCGGGGATGTCCCAAATCTTATCTTCCTCCGCACCTAAGAAAGCCTCACCAGTGTCTAGTGGTTCAAAAGTGCGGTTTAGGTCGCCTGCTATTATAATGTTATTCCCAGAAGAGTAAATGTCTAGGAAATTATACAGAGACAAAAGAACCTCTGATTTTCCTGCACTACCACCTCTAGCATATATATTATAAATGTCAATGGAGGTGGATAAGTCCCTCGTAAGTCTAATGAGCTGAATGTCTTTTTGGTGGAGCTCCAGATTTTTCACTACGATCTATAGGGACTGGCGGACCCATATGGTGAGTCCCCCCATCGGACGTCCTTTGGGTCCCTTAGTGGCCGGAACATGAAAATTCAAATACCCCAGTGCAAAAGCGGGATCACAGGCCCAAGTCTCTTGAAAAATACGGACGTCATACTGGCTGACAAACCCAAACCATTCTCCGCAATCCATTTTGGAACAAAGCCCAGCAACATTCCAAGACAATAGGTTCCCGGTGGCATTTACCATAATTGGTTTAGAACTGTGAACAGATCCATTCAACATTGCATCGTCATTAACATTATCATTTATATGTGCAGTAAATAGTCCTACTGTGGCATCAAGGTTGCGTGTCTCGTTTTGTGTACCTGTAGAACGACTATGCTCCCCTGTTATACGTGCAGCCAAAGGAATTTGCAACAGAGGCATGGGGTTGAATGGTTGTCAGTCACAAGCATCTAGGTTGGAGAGGGCAGAAAATCTGTTTTCCAGACCTAGACCCCACTCAGTGTGGCCGAAATTCTTACTGCCCCTTTTGGTTGCAACGTTCCATTTTGTTCTTAAGGTGCTTGAGTTGGGGCCTCTACCTTTCCGGGGATAGAAAAAGTCTAAAGTCAATGGAACAATAGAAGTAGATCTTCTCTGTGGAGGGAAGATATTAGGCAAGATATTTGGCAAAACCTCGGGGTCAGAAAAATTGAGCACGACGCAATCTCCCTTGAACTTTTTTACCCTGTTCCCAATCCATTCAACCCTTCTAGCATTTACCAGTTCTTCGGATAATTGCTGCTTGCCCCAAGGAGATATGGCCATATTCTTAGTTAGCCATGATAAGGATTTATTTAGAAGTGATGATGTTGATTCAACTTCGCCAGAAGCTAGTGGGGGTACATTTGAGAGTACAAGAACTAGTGGCGAGGCTTCCACTACAAGTTCGAACGACCCTTTCGAAGTATTAGGTTCACCGTTAAGAGGAGCAGAGGGTACAACACCAGAGGTGCTATCAGGTGGATTTATCAGTGAAGCCGTTGGAAGGTTTGGCACAACAGCAGGAGTCAATCCGTTGGATTTGCAGGATTGAATTTCACTCATAAATGGCTGAACACTAGACGTGATGACTTCTGGGAGTTTTCCCACCTCCCCCAGGGTTTTTCCAAGTAAACCTTCCAGTTTGCTTACCTCGGCAGATAATTTATCTATTTTGCTTATCAGAGGTTTGACTATCCCTTTGATTTTTGTGTCCATCAAGCTACAGAATTTCTGAAATTGGGCGTTAGAAAGGGTCAGATAAGTTTCCCCAGTCAAATCATCCTCCTCTTCATCAAGTGTTTTCCTTGGTGGCGTTGCAACTTTATTTTTAGCTGACCTTAATCCCCCCCGTTTTTGTATGGCTTTTCTTTTGCCCCCTGTAACCCTCGGGGCAGGAATAGGGACAGCAGTGGGGATGGTGGACTCACTATTTGTAGGGGTCACAGTCACTACTTCATTGTCACTATTTTCTTCAGTACTAGCTACTATGCCACTGGGCTGGATGGTAATTGTGTCCTGGAGAGAATCATGTGCCGCACCAGAAAGGCTGCTATTTAATAGAGCAAATGAGTCCTCTGTCTCTTTGTCTGCCAGTGGAGATTGTGTAGATGAATCTAGTCCCAAAGAAGACCTTCTGTCACTATTTATTTTCGCCACAACTTGGACAAGATAGTTCTCCATGGTGTTTGTAACTGGGGTTAACTTTTTTCCAGGCATTTGTACAGATGGATTGTGAACTTGGTGCAAGATGTTGGCTCACAAGAAACTAAAAGATGTTTGTTTACCTTGTGTTCGGTGGTCCAGGAATACTGTGTCCAATAGTGGGCTTGAGAAATGTAGAGCAGAGTCCCTGGCCCAACCCAACCTTGTCCAACCTCGGACGGCCTCAGACGGCCCGCCCTTTGCCCGGGCTTTGCCCGGTGTCCCGCGAGACGGGGGTGACTGCAAATTTAAGCACCTCCTGGCGCGCGACTGACGCGGCTAACGCCGCAAAGGATGCTGGGAACAGTAGTTTTTACCCCCTGCACCGCGTTCCACACAGCGGCCCGACCCCAGGGTGAAAAAAGGAGTCCGGTGGCGGGAGGCGGGTGGTCTGTATCACAGGTAGCAAGATTTCCAGATGGCCTTAGAATCGCCACAGGTTCATCAGCAACAGCGCTCCTCAGCAAGATAGGCTCCCCCCCTCGACCGGGGTGACTGCAAATGTAAGCGCCTCCTGGCGCGTGACTGACGCGGCTAACGCCGCAAAGGATGCTGGGAACAGTATTTTTTACCCCCTGCACCGCGCTCCACACAACGGCCCGACCCCAGGGTGAAAAAAGGAGTCCGGCGGTGGGAGGCGGGTGGTCTGTATCACAGGTAGCAAGATTTCCAGATGGCCTTAGAATCGCCACAGGTTCATCAGCAACAGCGCTCCTCAGCAAGATAGGCTCCCCCCTCAGCAAGATAAACACAGAGCACAGAACATGGCTGTTTGATGCCCGACTCAATACCCCCAAGCAATCTGGGTATTTCTCAACAGAGAAGAAAGAAAGAAAGAGGAACAAGTTCTGGCGAGTTTTTAAGTCTGAGGACTGAGAGCTCCTCACCCCACAGCTGCTGGCCGAATGTTGCTCCTCTCCCTGTCCTCACAGGGAACTCACTCTCCCTGCCTCACCTTCGCTCCGGCAACTTAGGCCGTTTAGAACGCACCAAACAGTCAAAGTGCTCCGAGCGCTGCAGCTTACCTCCCAGCCTGTCCCCACCAGCCTCCACGGACTGCAACCGCAACCAACAAGGTGGTACAGGGGGGCAGAGATGCAGCGGTTATCAGCGTTTGGAGCAGCAGCCGTCAGGGAAAAGGCTGCCGACGCCCCGGCAGGCGGCAGAACGGCAGAACAGCGGCAAGGGGAGAACAGCAATCCGCAGCACCGCCACCCGGATCACACAGCCTGCAGCAACCATTATTATTACACTTATGGTGTAGTGAATTACATGAGGGTGCTGATTTATCAGGGAAAATCGAATCGGTGGATGAGCTTGTCATGAGGAAAATTTTAAAGCAATTCTAACTTGGTAAACATCACGCAATAGTTATTAGGAACACACCATCCGAATAGGTATGTACATGTAGTTGAAATAAACAGGTGTAGACATGTGCTTCTTTGACGGACTGTGTTGCTTTTGAGGCATTGTCATCGGTTGGTATTTTATAAGGCGCTTATGACATTCAAAGTGGTCTGCTAAGGGCCTGCAGCAGAATTAATGTGCGTGGTATATTACTTATGAAAACCACCGTCTGTTAGGCGGCATCATGAACTAATACCAAGGCGTGTTGTTATCTAAGTGGTGATATCCAAAACATGCCCTTAGTTCAACTTAATGACACTAACAACTCACCCCTGGTCTTGAGGTCACAAAAATGACGAGATTGCCATAAGAGCACTTTGTTGCTTGGCTCTGGAAAATAAATAACAGGTACCACCGGGCAGCCGCAGGTGGTTACGCATAAGTAACATCTTACCGTTATGTTTTAGAAGCACTCGATTCTTCGTGAAATATTAAGAAAGTACTCACATAGTGGAGCTCCTACCCCTGCTCTGGCTCCCATGGCTGTGCCCTTCAGTGTTGTGGTTTTAACCAATGTGTCATCACGTTTCAGTTAAAGGACTAGACCGTGTTCACGTTTGGCCATCTTGGGAGTAATTTCTTGCTCGCACTTCAATTTCAATACAGCTTTATTGTCACCTCGTATGTTTAACTGCACATTAGTGTCATAGTTATTCTGGGGGTATCAGTGTTGTAGGGGATTGTGCTGGCTAGTATTTTGTAAAAACACTTACAAGTATGTTCCAAAGAGGATACTTAATACGTCACATCCTATAAGAGGAAGACTAGGTTTGGCCATAACAGAAGTCACTATTGTAGTGGGTATGCATAGCATAAATGTGTATAAGGAATGCATATTGGCTTTGGGATAAGTGTGGTAAAAATGCAGTTTAGAATGAACCTCCACGGTGTGATATCCATCTGAGCAGATGCTCAGTGGTATGAAGTTAGGTACCATTTGAAAACAGAACGTGGTGCTCGGGGAAGTTATTCAAGGAAATTATGAGTACTGGGATGGAAGGTAGACCCTTGTAGACTACATGCCCAGGTAATTAAGGGTTATTCAAAACCACCCTTGGAATGTCGTCATTAAGGCCCCTGGTATTGCTAGAGATTCTGAAACTCCATTTTTGTTCTTTCCAGAACAAGGCTTCCTTGCTAATCAAGGGGTGGGATTCCGGAATGGTCCAACCAAGGTCATTGGCACTGTGGTTAGCCTCCATGTAGTGGGTGCACATCTTTGTGTTATTTCCTCTGCACCTGATGTTGCTGCGATATACTGATTTTTACAGGGAGGGTTGTCATGCCCACACACATGAGGTTGCATGGGCATGTAATTAAATATACACAATTGCGAGTGTTGCAATTAGTGTGTGTTCTTTGGGACCAAGAGAAAGTGTCTGAAAAGGTGACCATTTTGCTAGTTTTTGTGAAAGGGCAGACTATGCACTGACCACATGGATAATGGCCAGTCACCGGTGGCAAGTCCCAAAGCTGGTTTCTCAACGGGGGGGGGGCTCCTTTTTTGGTCGTGTTCTAATTAGAAGGTCTTTTAGGTTGTTAGTTCTCTTGAATGCAAATCTAGGGGGCTCTACTGTGGAGTCGCCCATGTTCAGGATCTTTCAATGCTTGTTTATGATCTTCTTGATCATATTGGACTCAGGGGTATATGTAGTGACACATGTTATTTGTTTGTTGTCAGTTTTTTTTTTTGTCTGTAAAAGTATCTCCCTGTTTGTGTTGTGTGCCCTCTTCCACGCAGCTTTGATGGTTTTACTTGGCTATTCCTGTCTTGCCAGGTGTGTTGTAAGCTCGGAAGACTGTGTTTTGAAGTCTTCCAGTTTACTGCAATTAAGTCGGAGTCTTAAGTATTGCCCAAATGGCAGGTTGTCGCGTAATGCTTTGGGATGGAAACTACTAAAAAGTAGCGGGCTATGACTATCCGTTGGTTTTTTTGTAAGTCCTCGTGTCCAACCCTGATGGAGTACGACATATTAGGTGATCCGGAAAGGGTATTTCCTGTTCTGAGATATTAGCAGTAAAGCATAAGAAGGGGTTCAAGCTTTTGACCCATGTGACGAACAGGAGTATTGAGTCAAGGTCTCCTTTCCAGAAGACCAAGACGTCATCAATCTAGCGTCGCCAAAGGACAACATGGTCCTTGTACATGTTGCTGGCGGGAACGATGTGTTTGGCCTTAAAGTCTGACATATAAAGACACGCCAGACTGGGGGCGAACGTGCTCCCCATGGAAGTCCCTTGGGTTTAATGGTAAATGAGTTCCTCAAATTGAAAATAGTTTTCAGTAAGTGCAACATGTGCGCAATCCATAATAAATGAGATTGGTGTAGGGGCTGTCCATTCAGTGGAGCGTTGTATTTCTTATACTACCTCTAGGGTAGCCAGTTCAGGGATATTGGTCTAGAGGGCCTCCACATCCAGGGTAATTAGAGCATCCAGATAGGGGCCCTCCTTGTTTTGTAGTTCTATGATGTTTAGAACGTCTCTGGTGTCTTGCAGAAACGTTGGAGTCTCCTTAACTAGTGGTCTGAGAAAGTGATCTCAAAATCTCGACAGCGGTTCCAACACCGACCCGATCCCTGACACTATGGGTCTCCCTGGTGGTGGTAGGGTACCCTTGTGAATTTTGGCAATGTGTAGAAGTATAGGATACAGGGACTGTCGTTCCTGAGGAATTCCAATTAATTTTTGGTTAGCCATCCCTGTGTGAGGGCTTTCATACCCAGGGACCTCACTTTGATGGTAAGTCTAGTAGTAGAGTCTTCACTCAGGGGGGTATTGTATCTGCTGTCATTTAGTTGTCTGAGGCATGCAGTTCTCTAGTCCGTCGTGGACATAATGACAATAGCTCCCCCTTTGTCTGCCTCTTTTGATGTTTTGTCGTTGGCAGATATTTGATGGCATCCTGTGGAAAGTTCCCTTAAGCTCTGGTGGCATCATCGCAGCCGTTGGTGTGAAGGTCTTGGGTTTTCGTAGTCCAGTATCTCTTGGTGTAGGATTAGCCTGTTCGGTAAAAAAGCTCCTCAGGCAGACCTTTCTAAAAAAAGTCATGGATCTCACAGTGGGATCTGAAGTCATCTCTGACTGGTGTAGGTACAAACCCCAATCCCTTCTATAGGACCTTTTCTTCTATATGATTGAGTGACCGGTTGGAGAGATTAACAACTAGCTTTTCTTGCCTGTTTGGCTCCTGAGTTCCATCTGCAATGGGTGTGGTTGGTCCTGCCATTGCACCTGTTTGCGTGGGTTGTAGCCTCCTCTTATTTTCTTCTTCCCTTGCCTCAGCCTCTGCCTAAAAAAGGTTGTTGGGGAAAAGGAGCATATGGGGGTTGTGAGTCCTGTTGGTACCCTGGAAATTGCCAAAGTGGGGGTCCTTGGAAAAGCGGCATGCCATAGGCAAACATCTGATTGGGGGTACCTCATTGGTAGTGCTGCTGTTGGCCGTTCCAGCTGTCCGTACTGGAGTTGCTGCTGTAGGAAGACGTCCTTCTGCGTGTAGAGGTGTTGTCATCTGAGGAGTTGTCATCTTGTGGTTGCTGTAAGTCTTCTCTCAGATACAGGTAACTCTTCTCCTTGCTGAACTGGCTAATATCCTTTTGAAGTTTAGAGATCTTTTGCTTCATTAGAAATTCTTTGTTGTCTGATAGTTCTCTATTTACTTCCACAAGTTTCGTTTTGAAGGCAGTTATAGTGATGCTTGCTTTTAACGCTCCCTCTGCTATTGAGATTTTGATGATCAATTCATCAGCCAGGCGTTTAGCTGTTTTGATTATTAGAATCATTCTTCCTTAAATTGTATCTCCGCCAGGAAGATTCTGGGCATGTTGGATACAATAAGACCATATCGTGCTACGTTCGCACGCAAGTATTCAGTCATTATTGCGCCTTGCATTATTATTTTCATTAGTTGGCGTTTCATATTGGTGATCAAGTTCCAATTGCAGCCCTGGCTTGTGGAGGCAGCAGCTCCGTCTGGGTCTAGTGAAGAAGGTGTTCTTAAAATTTCAGATACCAAGTCATCATCGACGGACATGTAAAAGGGGTCGTAGACAACCAGTGATCAAAGACCCTTTTTGTGTTGCCCGGCGGTGTCGCCTCTATGACCCACCAATATTTAATCAATGAAGAAGCAGGCGCTGGAGACTGAAAGGCAGGAAACGAGGGTTTATTCTCTCCGGAGGAGAACACATCAATTCGGACAGCAAGTATCGTCACGAGGTGCTCTAATCGCATCTCTCGAGGCCTGGCCTCTTATACACGGGTTTATGATCTTTATTGCATGTAACACATTCTTGCAATGCTTTGAAACATAAAAGGATATCCTCGGAATCTCCCCTTCAGGCACGTTCCCACACACATTTACAGTTGAAGTCCCCACCCCGGTAACAACAGGTGATGGCTATCGCGCAGCTGGACATTCCGCCGATTCACGGAATGTGTGAAGTTTGATCGGATCTCGTAGGGTGGGGGCTTTGATCGGCTCGAGGGTCTTTTGATGGGGAGGGGAGGCTTCCTACTGTACGGGGTACTAAACAGGATCCGCAGGGCCAGGTGGTGGCTTGGGAACAAGGAAGACAGACGGGCACACAGAAAAGGGAGGTTTGCATCAAAGGGCCTGAGACTATGAAAGGAATGAAGGGAGGTGTCGCGCTGGGAACAGGATGGGATTCTGAGACAGATCTGCGCTGAAGAGGGGTTTATGACCCAAGGCATGTGAGAGTGAGGGGGTCGCCAGCGTGCGGGGGATGCCTGCGAGGATAGGAGAGAGAGAGACGCACCGGCTATCAGCGAGGGACAGGGAGGCCATGGTGCTTAAAATGGCTGCCGCTTATGCGTAGGGTACGTGAGGGTGGGGGGGTTTGACTAGTACATGGGGGGGGCGCTGGCGAGGGTGAAGAACCGGGTTGGGGGTCAGGGACGTGCAGAGAGCGGTTCTGATCAAAAACAACTAAAGTGGTGGGGGCGTATCAAAAAAGTGTGGCATCGGGAAAAAGGCAAGATGGCGCAGATAATGTTCACCAAACCGTAACGATTTTCCACAGTCCTCCCTTTAACATTTCCACGACATCTTGCTAGCCTATTTCCTATCTATCTCTACTGCGGTGGTCATAAGTGAGGGGATGGAGACCTAGGCAAAAGGAACTGTACATAAATATCACATTATAAACATCACTTTTGAAAATCTTGTCATCTAGTAGGCGGGTTCATCGTTAAGCTTGTTGCGGAAAAAGTCATAGTAATGCAATATCAGACTAGAATTATGCAGTGAGAGCGTTGGGTACAGATCATAGATGCTTGTAGTCATTCGGAATAGGAGCCGATAGGTTACCACGTAAGTAGGTTCTTTTTGTACTCGGTTGGAGCATAGTCAATTCAATGGTGGTTGGGAGAGGAATGAGACATAGTAAAAAAAAACCAATAATCAGTGTTCCCAGTGTCTTATGGTCGTGGACCATTTATTAGTCAGTTCTCAGCATTCTTTGTCGTCTTCTGTTGGCACTGTTGAACACCTGCATTACAATTCGTTCGTTAGCAGGAATGTCCATGTGGGTTGAGCCGTTGGAGGTCTGCGGGCAGGAGAGTGCCTTTGTACTGTTTCGCCAGACCTCATGGGAGAAATGCGTTACGGTTTTGGTGCAGATGCATTTTCTTCCATAATCCAGAGAGTGGTCATTAGAAGGAGACAGAAAAGGATTGTGGTGAAGGGTGCAATTGTCTTTGAGTTGTGGAGTTTGTCTGTTCTTGGGTTTCTGTGGTGGGTATTTCCTGTTGCTTCCATCATCTTCGAGGCGCTCAGTAGCGGGTAGAACCACATACTTCGTTCATCTTCTCTTTGGAGCGACCCTTGGTGGAGTTTAGGTCACCGTTATGAGATTAACATAGTTCGTGGTCTATTTAGTCGGGGCTCCCTCCCTTTTGACGCAGGAAATACCCTTCTCTGGATGGCTCAGTAGGATTTAGAGGATTTTGAAAGTTCAGGTGGAAGGGGGTGTGTGAGTAGTCCTTATGGTGGGTCGGAGGAGGAGGGGATGGAGCGGGGCCAAGTCGGGAACAGACCAGGGAGACGGAAACTCTTAGACAGGCGGGTCCATAATCACGTTCAGAGAGCGGGGACCATTCGGCACGCGTCGATCATAGAGCAGGGGCCTCAGGTCAGCCCTTTCCTTTAGTTCTGTCGGGAACAGTGCCTTGTCCTGCGACTCCTTACTGTTGTGGTCTCGCCTTGGTCTCCGTTGCTGAGGTTCCACAATCTGCAGTCAGGCCGCGTGCTCCCACATCCGGTCTCTTTCTCCTCCGACTGTGGTACCCTTAAATGAGTTTGAAAAGACAGTCTTTAGAGATTTTGCAGAGGTAGGCAATTACGTTAATCTATTTCTCTCCCAACACCAAGCAACTGGGGTAAACATCCGCCGCATTGAGGTTTGCAGCCAATGTATAAACAATTGACGATAGGTTTGCGGGATTCCCAACAATTTTCCTTTGTGGCTATTTCTTTGGCGTTTTGTTGGTTATTACATTCATTTGTCGTGGTACGAGGTCTGATACCCATTCATTGCATTCGTTCATTACAGTCTTGTCAGTTCTTCTGTCAGAGACCCATTTCCCTAGTACGAGTCTTGCAGGGCTAGACCGGTCTTCAGGGCTTTGTATTTTACGGAAAAGGGTAACGTGTTATTCACCATAGTCTGATAGGCATTCTTCTGAGGGATGAACATAGGCTAAACTATTCTCCATTACATCAATGCGTCTTATCCTTTGGCTAAACATCTCATTTTCAACAAGGTTTAATACAACAAGTTCTTTCATTTTTCGATCTAATTTTAACTTTGTAAACATTCTAATCTCTACATCGTTTCTTACAACCTGGCTACTTCATCAAAAACTCGGGGGGGGGCTTGCGATAACTATTAAACTCATCTTTGAGGCGAGTGCGGTCTTATGGAAAACAACTAGGAACACAGTGAATTGGAGCAAGGGACATTTTTCAAATTCTCGTCTGGGGCAGCCGATACAAAACTGATGGTGTCCTGGGAAGGCGGGTATACCTCGATCGCCTTTGCTGATTGGGGCGTTTGATACAATTTTGGGACGGGAAGGGTCGCGTTATCAGAAACATTTTATCATGGATGCCACTGACAAGTAGTTCCCTCAAAATGGGTCAGATTAGAGAACCTTAGCCGTCTTACCTGTCCCTTTCTTTTCGGTCAATCTAGGTTTCATCAATATTTAGCAGAAAAGGAGAGGTAGTAACGTGGTACCGATGCAATTTATATTTAAGACAAATTTTGTGTAAATACTTGTGGTATTTGGAGCCAATTGGGTGGTGCACCAGGTTCGCCAATTAGGTGCCAGTCGTTAGGGAGAGAGAGAGAGAGAGAGAGAGAGAGAGAGAGAGAGAGAGAGAGAGAGAGAGAGAGAGAGAGAGAGAGAGAGAGAGAGATGTGCAACGATAGGCTAAATGATACACATGTGTCCTGGAGAGTGACTGTGTACCATCTAGGCTATTCAGTGCATTACCCAATACGAGACGTTTCGGGTCTGTGTTAGGATGTAGAAAGCATGCAGTTTGGGACGGATGAGCATTAGGTCAGGTACAAAAAGGATGTGCATAGAGTTGGGTGTCTTTAGATGTCATCTTGCAGCGTTAGTCCGCTTCATGTATCGGACGTGACGTGGCTCCAGATCTTTTACTATACCCTAATCGTGATTCCAATGTAACCTGCAGAGGGAGAAAAAGAGAAAGGGAGGGGGAACAACATTCGAGCATATCAAATGTATTGGGCACGAAAGTCCTTTACTTACCACGTACTCGTCTTATCCCCTCGGGATATAATCCCTGGGGTCTCGGTTTCTGAAGTCGAAGGGGGTGGGCAGTGTGGTAAGGGTGGCGAGCGATAGGTTGTTCGTGAGGGAGACGGTCCAAGCGTGGTATTTTAGATCGTGCGTAGGGAAACGCTAAGAAGGAACCAGGGGCGCCTAGCGCAAGGTATTTGGTTTTCGGAGGTGTATCTAGATATCGGGGACCCTTAAATCATTCTCAATGCTGTGATGTTCTAAGGTATATCAGTTCTTCGGCCGACCCTGTTCCTTAGTACCTGCGAGTATCATACCTTTATAACATTCTGTCATTCACACTGCTTCACTTTACCCGTTCTCAGAAGTCGAGGTCCTTCTTCCTGCGTTAGTTCCTGAGCCCAGTCGCACATTTGGGGGCAGCGTATCATACCTTAGATTCGATCATCCATCCGGGGCCGACCAACCATTTTCTGATAACCTTAAAAAGAGAGCAAAACGGTTGCGCACAGAAAAGCCCTCCCGCCAAATTCCCACATTTACAAAGGTAGGCGATACCTGTTCATAGTTTGGAAAACCTTTATTTGCATAATCGTTCAGAAAATAAATATGAGAGTGCAATCGTATTTGGCCGGACATGGCGACGGCTGAAGCACATACAGTAGGGGGCTATTTTGCAGTATTTAAAAACATTGAAAAACGTCTACTTAGTTATTTGCAAGAGACTGAAAACGTCCATTAATAGCTGAGGGATCAGGGGCATTTTAGTTCGTAAATGGAAACACAGTCAAGCTCATTGCAATCACATTTCCTAGATGTGTACCGTGGGCGTGCATCATAAGCGACGTTATGTACCGGTTACAATAAATATCAAAATAAATCGTACATCGAAATCAACATTTTAACGGGATCCGTTCAATGTTCGCCAAGTGAACCCTCCTCCCTTTTCGTCAAGTGTACAATGGTTCACATAGTGCATCAAGTCTCATTAGCTAAAGAACACCACGAGGTGTCCGTTAGTTCCTATTGATACCGGCGCCATTTTGGGCGAGGCCGGGTTAGTCCGGGAGTAGCATCAGGGGCAAAAATGTCTCCGACGATTGGCGGTTGGACCAGAGTCCCTTTCGGTAGTTCAAAAACCTGTGCTAACAGAGGGGCTGGTGGTGTGGACCGTCAATCAAAAGGGGGAGGGAAGTAGAATCTTTCTTACCGGGTCACGTTGATGTTCAGCCGGAACTTACTCGAGTTCGTTAGCCCTCAATGTTCCTGGGTGGTTCAGACTAAAGCTGGCGCTGACACGAGAGCACCACCATCTTGTGGCTGTGTCGTGGTTATTTTATTAGTGATCAATGCAGCTGTTCCCCACCGGAAGCCTGAAGGGGCCGAGGGCTCCTGGGACTTTGGTAGAATCTTCAAAGTCGAGGGGATGTTTGTCGAAGGTGGGGGCTTGTGTCCAGGTGGGCAAGTGCCCGAGTTGAAATTTCGGACAAAGTTACTCCAGCGGCCTAGACCCGTCTTCCAGAGGGCCCGGACGCCATTTTGAGACCCTGCAGCCGCCGCCCTTCGTCGTGTCTTTCAGGAGTGGAAGAAAACTTCTTGTGGCGACAAAGACAGAACATCAGGCTGTTGGAGCAGGACATTTTGGTTCGGGGCGCCAGGGTGCAGCTGTGGAGCCTTCATCTGGGGAGGTGAGGGAGGCTCGTTCGCGCCGCCTCCCTCTCCCAGCGCATCCGACGCCGCCCCTTCGAATCAGGGGTGCACATGATGACCACCCTACACCCCTGATTCCGACTCTTGGGGGACCATTGTATGTTCGGTGCTGCGCAAGTATATGCCCGTTGGACACTGCACGTTCTGTGCTGCGGAAATATAGCTCCGTCGGACATTGTCTGTTCTGTGCTGCGCAAATATAGTTCTGCCGGACATTGTCTGTTCTGTGCTGCGCAGGTATATGGCCGTCGCCCGGCTGGAGGACTTCGGCGCCGGGCCAGGGCTGGGAAACCTCCTACCTGTGGAGGTGGGAGAGGCTCGTCTGCGTCGCCTCTCCCTCCCAGCCCACCCTGCATCAGTTCGATGGAGGAATTCGTGATGGCCGGACCAGGAGATACGAGGGAGGGGGTCACCTGCATCCGCCCCCTCCCTACTCGTGGCCCGGGGGACGTCACCCCAGGAAGGAGAGTATGGGGAGACCATTTCACGTCGGCCCATGGAGCCTCCTGTACCTTCTCGTCGGCGATTTCTTTTGGTCTATGGCTGGTGGCAGGCCCCGCCCCACACGTGTTGTGTGTTTCACCTTCCGGATGTGCGGGACCGTTGACCTGTTACATTTTGAGAACTTCCGGAGTGAGCGTAATATGTTTTGTATTGTTCCTATTAGTACAGTTTGCTTTAAAGAATGTTTTACTAGTTTTTCTATTTATCGTTGGTTGTGTGTTATCTTTACCGTAATTAAATCCTAAATTATATAACAGATGCTTGGTTTCCCTGAGTCCTTTTTCTAACGGGGGGTTGTCTACGCAAGCCTGTATTTGCTTTTGTTTCTCAGAGTGGGGGGGGCAACGGGGGGGGGGGCAATCAGTCCCAGAACTCTAACATGTCGTTAAAATTGGTCTGACGAAATTTGTGCCATCGAGCATAATCGAACGTGGTGGTTCTATCCGTCCTGTCCGTGTTAGTCTGATTTGTTTTTGTCTCGCGCCTTTTCCCTTTCTGCCGGCCTGTTATTTCTGTCGACCCTCCGCTCTTACTTATGTTCTGTAGAGTCGGGCATTGGGCTTTCCAGTGTCCGAGACATTTACAGAAAGCACATTGATTTTGCCTTAAATCTGTTCGTCCTGTGCATAGTGTCGGGGGATTACTTTTGGGTCGTTGTGTCTCGGGGTTGTCCCGTCGGCACATCCCTTTACACCGTTCTCTTTTTGTGTCTAATCCTCGGAACTGTGTCGTCTTTGGCCCTTCCTTTTGCCAACCAGACGTTTGGAGGATTTCCTGTCGCGTTTCTTTAACTACTTTGGCTTCGTCTCTTTCTTTTCGTTGCGTAGCCTCTTTTCGCCACATACCGAGACTATCGAGCATAATAGGCGTTGTCTTATTATTACGAAGGGCTATTTCCACCGTTTCTATTTCGTCTAAATCGAAGGATCCTATCAGTGGCCACTGTTTCTCTTGGTTTGTTTTGGTATACTTGTGCCATAGCTTGCTATAGGCTATGGTAATTAATCCATACTTGGTGAACATGTCTTTATTAGGGGTGCCTTCCAGCCGGGCTAGATGGTCCACCTCTAATAAACGGTCCGGGTTGAACCAGCTATCCATCAGTGGGGAGAAGACAGGCATGACGGATCACAATGGGGATAATAGTCAGCACTACCTATCTTATCACTGTGTGCAAAGACTAGACAGAATATTTCTATTCTACGTTGTTTGCAGGCAGTGAATACCTCAAGAACCAATATCGGGCAATCAGTGTTTGGTCAATAAATAAAAAATAAAAAATGTTCAATGGGGAGAATAAGTAGGCCCGCAAAGGTCTGCGTCACCTACCCTTTCACTATCTGCAAAGAGGGGGACCTATTCTTTCCTGTTTGCAGACAGAGAATCTCCAGAAAACAATCCGTAACAGTTAATCAATGGGGAGGGGCAATTGATCAGTGGGGGAGAAAGATAGGCACGACGGGTGCGTTACCTATCCTTCGCTGCTTGCAAAGAGAGAGCCGGTTGTTTCTCCGTTTGCCGACAGCGAAACTCCAAATAAATTAACAAAAAGTAATACTAGTATTTTCTCATCAATCATCAATCATTTCGCAATTCGTCGTGTTTACACGACCTTACCCGGACCGCATGGACAGTTTCTTGTCTTCCGAATCCAGCGCCTGATCGTCCTCTTCTCTTCGTACTCCTCGTGGCACTCCTGATGGTTCCCAGTCAGGACCGTAGATCACTCGAGAGAGGTCTGTTCGGAACCAGTGAAGTTCGGATGATCGGCTGTCAGACGAGGGTCTATCGGACAGGGTACCTTCCGATCGTTGCAGTCGTTCACTCTGTCGTCAGGACCTCTCCCACTGGATCCACGAGTCGCTGATGGGCCCCACGCTTGGGACGCCAATTGTTAAAGGGGTCGTAGACAACCAGTGATCAAAGACCCTTTTTGTGTTGCCCGGCGGTGTCGCCTCTATGACCCACCAATATTTAATCAATGAAGAAGCAGTTGCTGGAGACTGAAAGGCAGGAAACGAGGGTTTATTCTCTCCGGAGGAGAACACATCAATTCGGACAGCAAGTATCGTCACGAGGTGCTCTAATCGCATCTCTCGAGGCCTGGCCTCTTATACACGGGTTTATGATCTTTATTGCATGTAACACATTCTTGCAATGCTTTGAAACATAAAAGGATATCCTCGGAATCTCCCCTTCAGGCACGTTCCCACAAACGTTTACAGTTGAAGTCCCCACCCCGGTAACAACAGGCGATGGCTATCGCGCAGCTGGACATTCCGCCGATTCACGGAATGTGTGAAGTTTGATCGGATCTCGTAGGGTGGGGGCTTTGATCGGCTCGAGGGTCTTTTGATGGGGAGGGGAGGCTTCCTACTGTACGGGGTAATAAACAGGATCCGCAGGGCCAGGTGGTGGCTTGGGAACAAGGAAGACAGACGGGCACACAGAAAAGGGAGGTTTGCATCAAAGGGCCTGAGACTATGAAAGGAATGAAGGGAGGTGTCGCGCTGGGAACAGGATGGGATTCTGAGACAGATCTGCGCTGAAGAGGGGTTTATGACCCAAGGCATGTGAGAGTGAGGGGGTCGCCAGCGTGCGGGGGATGCCTGCGAGGATAGGAGAGAGAGAGACGCACCGGCTATCAGCGAGGGACAGGGAGGCCATGGTGCTTAAAATGGCTGCCGCTTATGCGTAGGGTACGTGAGGGCGGGGGGGTTTGACTAGTACATGGGGGGGGGCGCTGGCGAGGGTGAAGAACCGGGTTGGGGGTCAGGGACGTGCAGAGAGCGGTTCTGATCAAAAACAACTAAAGTGGTGGGGGCGTATGAAAAAAGTGTGGCATCGGGAAAAAGGCAAGATGGCGCAGATAATGTTCACCAAACCGTAACGATTTTCCACAGACAGACCTTGATTGTGATCCCTGCTGATATAGGCATTAGATATCAAACTAAAGGGGAATGATTCGATTAAGGAAATCAGAGGCCAGAATCTGGTCAACAAATGTAAACAAAAGTTTTACCTGTGACACCATTGATCATATACTCTTATTTTTGAGCACAGAAGTCCCTTTTATTGACTCTGTTATTTTTATTGCTTTTTTTGTTTTCTCTATACAATTTTTAGGTTAGGTTAGGCTTGTTAACACTCTATATACATGAGATACCTTGATATTTCATTTCATTAAATTTTGCAGAAAACTGCCGCTAAAACGGCGATAAGGGGCTTGATAATATGCTCTATGGAATTCCAATTGAAGCCCATGTTAGATGTCCTTCACATAGAGACGTCTTGAAACATAATTCATCGTCAAATTTGACAGCAAATGGCCCAATGGATTGAATAATTCTGAGGATACGTACACTTTCCACTAATGTGTGTATATGTAACGTTTTTCATCAGTTGAAGGGACTATATTGATTGAACGAATTAACAGTATTTGAATTCTGTTTATTGGATCTAACTTCCGTTCTACAAAATTATCTCACTAGGATCAATAACGGTATTTTCATATGTGATTTTACAATATTGGATGCATCTGGCACAAACTGCTGATACAATTCGTTAGCCAAATGTACTAGAACTTGCTTTTTATGATCTCTTTTTTATATATATACTAAACAAAAAATATCACTCTTTTTTGCACTATGTCCAAGTATGATCAAAATCGTTTTTGTAAGCATTAGATATATGTATTATATACTGTATTTTAGAATATTTATTGACTTATTTATATGTTGGTTCATACTTTGGTACAATCATCTTCTCGACAGAGATCTTATTAGAAATATTTTGCACATGTTCTTATTGCTGCTATGCATAGTTTTGCACATCCTGGAATACACTGTATCCCAAACAAAACAAGTTATTTTTTATTCAGGCTGAAGAATTTATGGATCACGGTGAACGAATTTATCCGGAAAGATAAAGCAAACTGTTATTTTCATGCAAGTTATGTCACAACAAGTAGAGGTCACTTGTGACTTTACTAAAGTATTTTGCAGGAATGATTACTGCAGACATAATTTGTATGTTCATTAATATTATTATTTTCTTTGTTTAAACATTTGCATCATTTATAGTGCATTTGAATAACATACTGCATTGTGGTTGCAATAATGCACAGACGATTGAACAACAGGAAAATGTAAATAATTACTGAAAAGTCTGTTTTTTAGCTTGATTAATGACAACCAGACCATGTGATTTGGGCGAGATGTGTAGCTGCATTTAACATGGCTAAACTCAATAACAGTAAAAATAACATTGTTTTTAAGGGGATCTATGATGTTACAACGCGTTATTTTACAACGCATGCTGTAACATCGCAACTTTTACAACGCAGGTTCCATTACATCGGATGCCATTACAACGCAGGATATTACATAGCAGATGCTATTACAACGCATACCATTACATCGTAAGTATAGGTAAGTATAACTTTTTAAAAAAAATGTAATTAAGTTAATTTTATTAATTTTATTTTACTAATATAATTAAAATAATTGTAAAAATGTAATTAATATAATTTATTTAAATAAGTTTAATTTAATTTTAAATAGGAATTAATGTAATTTAATTAAATTAATATAATTTTAATAATTTAATTTAATACATTTTATAATGGTAATTATTTAAATTTAATTAATTTAATTTAATTAATATAATTGAATTAATCTTAAAATTGTAATTAATTTGATTTAATTAATTATAATTTATTTAATTAATTTAATTTAATTAAAGTCGTACTTTATAAAAATAAACCCTAAAAATACCCCTGAACCCCAAAACCCAAACCCAGCCCTAATACCTAAAAATACCCCTGTACCCCAAAACCTAAACCCAGCCCTAAAACCTAAAAATACCCCTGTACCCCAAAACCCAAACCCTGCCCTGAAACCTAAAAACACCCCTGTACCCCAAAACTCAAACCCTGCCCTGAAACCTAAAAACACCCTTGTACCCCAAAACCCAAACCCTGCCCTAAAACCTAAAAACACCCCTGTACCCCAAAACCCAAACCCTGCCCTGAAACCTAAAAACACCCCTGTACCCCAAAACCCAAACCCTGCCCTAAAACCTAAAAACACCCCTGTACCCCAAAACCCAAACCCTGCCCTGAAACCTAAAAACACCCCTGTACCCCAAAACCCAAACCCTGCCCTAAAACCTAAAAACACCCCTGTACCCCAAAACCCAAACACTGCCCTAAAACCTAAAAACACCCCTGTACCCCAAAACCCAAACCCTGCCCTGAAACCTAAAAACACCCCTGTACCCCAAAACCCAAACCCTGCCCTGAAACCTAAAAACACCCCTGTACCCCAAAACCCAAACCCTGCCCTAAAACCTAAAAACACCCCTGTACCCCAAAACCCAAACCCTGCCCTAAAACCTAAAAACACCCCTGTACCCCTAAACCCAACCCCTGCCCAAAAACCTAAAAATACCCCTGTACCCCAAAACCCAAACCCAGCCCTAAAACCTAAAAATACCCCTATACCCCAAAACATATACCTCAGTACCCCAAAACATATACTCCTATACTCATACTTATTTTAAAAATTACTTAAATTAATATATTTAATTTATAATATTAAAAAACATAAATAAATATATTTATTTATAATTAATATTAATTAAATTAATTAAATAATATTAAATAAAATAAAAAAATATATATATACTTACCAAAACTTACGATGTAATGGTATGCGTTGTAATAGCATCTGCTATGTACAATACAGCATTGTAATAGCATCCGATGTAATGGAACCAGCGTTGTAAAAGCTGCGTTGTAACAGCATTACGACGTAAAAGTTGCGTTGTAACAGTAAGTTACCTTTTTAAGGAGCTTATATTAGAAAGGAAACCTACCTGGGCCTTTATTACTGAGACATGGGCTAAGGACTCTTCAGGTCCAGATCTTGTTGAAGCGGTACCTGAGGGCTACCGCTTAGCTCGGCAGGACAGACTGGGCCGTGTTGGTGGAGGGCTGGCTATCCTGTACAAAGACAGGTTTCATTGCAACACCATACCTGTCTCTGACCCTAAGGAGGTGTTCCAGGTGTTATATTTCTCCCTGTCCGATTCTCCAAATCCCGCCTTTAATGGGATTCTGATCTATCGTCCCCCGGGTCCTAGAGCTGATTTTGGGACAAAACTGCTTCAGGTTTTGGAACCCTATTTCGGTCGTCCAAATTTTACCATTCTAGGTGATTTTAATTTTCACTTGGAGCTGGTGGAGACTCCTGACACCCTTTCGCTGTTGGAAGCTACGTCAGCCTGCGGACTCATTCAACTGGTGATGGGCCCCACCCACCGAGCGGGGCATACGCTCGATGGGATTTTCTCAAATGATCAGAGGCTGACTGTAACGATCCATTCAACCTGTCTTGGTCGGACCATCTTGCTGTCCCCTTTAATCTGACCCACCCGATCCATGTCATCACTGGAAGGGCTCCGAGCAAAATGGAAGTACGAAGGAACTTCAAAAACATCAAGGAAGATTCTTTCCTTCCATGGACTTCCAGTCTGTCCATTACTCAGGAGATGAATGTCCCTCTGGCGGTCTCTCAATATGAAAAGACCATCACGGAGGCCCTGGATGAGCTGCCTCCTGCAAGGTCTTGTTACTCAGCCAAGAAAAGACCCTCAGCGCCCTGGTTCTCAGAACAGCTTAGGCTCCTTAGACAGGAAGTAAGGAGACAAGAGCGCCTATGGCACTCTAGCTGGGACCAGAAGGATAGGGAAGCCCACAAGCTTTTGTTAAAAAGATACAAGCTGGAAGTGATTAGGACCAAGCAAGAATACTTTACGGCCCTTACTTCTTCACTTTCATCTCCTAAAGAGCTCTTTAGGATTGTGGACTCTCTTACATCTCTCCAGATCCCTGATCCTGTCATTGCCTCTCAGGAGCTCTGTAATAGGATAGCCTCCTTCTTTCAGTCCAAAATATCGGATATCTATACCGTCTTGGAGTCGCAAAGATCCTCTACTGCTGAGCCCCCGGTGCCCGTTGGTTTGTACTCTGTTTCTACAGAGTTACCTCAGTCCTGGGGCTTGGAATCCTTCCCTCCTCTCTCATGTCAAGATCTAGAGATTCTTCTGAATAATACCAAATCCGGTTCTCCGCTAGATGTCTGTCCCCTTAAGATCCTCAAGCAATGTAGAGAATCCCTCCTTCCCCCTCTGGTTGACATCATGAATAGGGCGATAAAGGAGGGAATCTTTCCCCAGCAGTGGAAAAAGGCGGTGGTAAAACCACTGCTTAAGAAATCTTCCCTTGACCCTGGGGTATTAAAAAACTTTCGCCCCATTTCACTGCTCCCGGCTCCCGCGAAAATGCTAGAAGCCCATTTAAATAAACATCTGGCGGCCTTCGTCGAGAGCTCGGGCTGCTTGGATCTTTCCCAGCATGGATTCAGGAGGGAACATAGCACAGAGTCTGCCCTCACCATAGTGCTTGATAACATCCACACGCGTGTGGATGATGGACAGACCTCCCTCCTGATCCTTTTAGACCTCACGGCCGCCTTTGACACCCTCTCCCCCTCGGTACTCATTTCTCGACTGAGGGAGATTGGTGTTCGGGGCGCGGCTCTTGGGCTCCTTTCCTCTTTTTTAGACCATAGAGAGCAAAGGGTGATGCTGGGACAGTTCCTATCTCCATCCCTGTCTGTGCATTGTGGGGTCCCCCAAGGGTCGGCGCTTAGCCCCACCCTTTTTAACATCTACGTGACCCCCCTTGCCAGACTTATTAGATCTTTTGGGATGGAGGTAGTTTCCTATGCGGATGATACCCAGATCCTCGTCTCTCTCTCCCAGTCAGTTATGGCGACTGCCGCCAATTTTAGATCTTGCATGGAGGCAGTCGGCCAATGGATGATACACAATTCATTGAAACTGAATGGGGAGAAGACGGAGGTGATGGTATTTGGAGGAAAGGAAGAGATCTGGTCAGCTGAGCGGTGGCCGCATTCACTCGGTGCCTGCCCTGATCCGACATCCTCGGCTAGAAACCTTGGGGTTATGATCGACCCTATCCTCAGTATGTGCCGACAGGTCAACAGGACTGTATCGACCTGTTGGGGTATCATCCACATACTGAGGAAAATTAGGCACTACCTTTCCCTGCAGTCAAGAAAGCAACTTGCCGTTGCCCTATTGGGCTCCCGTCTGGACTACTGCAATGCGCTGTATGCGGGACTGAATAAAAGTCAGCTACAGCGCCTGCAGGTGGTCCAGAACGCAGCAGCCAGATTTGTTCTGGACCTGCCCCGACGTACTTCTGCCACTGCTGCTCGGAAGCAGCTCCATTGGCTTCCTGTTGAGGATCGGATTCTTTTTAAGACCATGTGTATGGTCTATAAGGCCTTAGCTAAAAACAGTCCTACCGGCATTGGATCTATTCTGTCCCTTTACAATCCTGGCAGGAACCTCCGCTCTTCTAACAGACTCTATCTTTCTGTTCCCCGTATTCGGAAAACTAGATGGGGGGGAAGAGCTTTTTCTAATCTGGCCCCTAAGTAGTGGAATGCTCTCCCGTTTGAATTAAGGTCTCTCCCCACTCTTCAATCTTTCAGATCTGCCCTGAAGACCCACCTCTTCGTACGCGCTTACCTGTAGTGGTGCTTTGCATTTTGATCTTTTTTGATAGGCGCCTTGACACCTTCGGGTTTAGTTTGCGCGATACAAGTTTCATAATAATAATAATAATAATCCAGTCTCTATGTGATCAAGGGCTCTTGAGCCCGAAACGCGTCATCTTGCGTATGCTGATTTGGATGACATGTGATCAAGGGATCTTGAGCCCGAAACGCGTCATCTGGCGTATGCTGATTTGGATGTGAAAGGTTAAATAAAACATCTTGCCTAAGGGAAGAGGTCTGTCTCTCCTTCTTCGCCGCTGCGCTATGATGGAAGTAGCTAGAGTTTTGGTTCGAAATTTATTTAGGTATATAGAATATAGGTAGAAGGTGTAGTAATTTGATGCAAGAATATATTAGAATCAGTTTAATATAAATTAGATGAAGAAATGTGGTAGCTCAGTATGTGTAGAACCATGCAGAGATGCACTATCTTTCCTATAATGGCATATGGTGTAGAAAGACTAAACATGCTGCCTAAAATGAACATGTTGTCATTAATGTCTCCTTTTATGCCGATCACAGCTCATTTAAAAAAAATCAGATGAAGAAAATCCAGGTTTCATTCAGATTGTTTAAACTGAAGGCATAATGATGTTCTGTGTTCTTTCTTTCACCTTCTCTTCTGGCTCTGAGGGATCACTGACATAATATCGAGGGACAGAATATCGACCATCAAGAATATCGTTGACAAAATATCGACAGACAAAATATCAAGTTTCTACTACAAACAGGTAAGTACAAAAATATCGAGTTAAAAATATCGTTTACTAAAATATTGTTATTAAAAATATCGACTTTACTAAAAACAATGTTAAATTAAATTAATATTAAAAATTAATTACTAAAATATACTTAAAAATACTTAAATTAACTTATAATAATTAAATAATTAATGAAAGTAAAAAAAAATGTAATTCATATTTGTTAAAACATATATATATATATATAGTAACAAAATATAATTAAATAATAGCAAATATTATTAACGTACAATAACAAAAGTGCAACAGTAGGGAAAGCGTTGGATAGCGTAGGGGTTAAAATTACTATTCCCACTCCAGTGAGTGCAACAGTAGGGAAAGCGTTGGATAGCGTAGGGGTTAAAATTACTATTCCCACACCAGTGGGTGCAACAGTAGGGAAAACGTTGGATAGCGTAGAGGTAAAATTTACTATTCCCACTCCAGTGGGTGCAACAGTAGGGAAAGCATTGGATAGCGTAGGGGTAAAAATTACTATTCCCACTCCAGTGGGTGCAACAGTAGGGAAAGCGTTGGATAGCGTAAGGGTAAAAATTACTATTCCCACTCCAAAGAGTGCAACAGTAGGGAAAGCGTTGGATAGCGTAAGAGTAAAAATTACTATTCCCTCTCCAAAGAGTGCAACAGTAGGGAAAGCATTGGATAGCGTAGGGGTATCTATTTTTTCTTAAAACAACAGTTTGATTCTAATCATGTGTGTTATAAAATGTTTAATAGTTTTCTAGGGCTGTCTTTCTCTGATCAAACCTTATGGCTGTTTCTAGATTGACATGTGCAACCTGGAATATTTGCGGATTGAATGACCCTAAAAAACGTAGGATTTTCTATAAGATGTTGCAGGTGATGCAGGTGGATATAATCTGCCTGCAAGAAATCCATATTCCTTGGAGCAATTGGGCTTATCTTAGATTCTTGGGTTATGAATTAGTGGCTTGTACCCGACAAACCTCCACAATTAGGGGAGTCGCTATCATTCTAAAAACTGGGAAAGGGCGTGTTAAAAGAGCAATGCAAGACAATTTTGGTAGATGGTTAATAGTAGACTTATTGGTCAACGGTCGCTTGTTTTCTATTTGCTCAATATATGCTTCTAACCTTGACGACCCACAGGTCTTGAGGAATTTAAATTTAGAGTTAGCTACGTGGCCCCATCCAATGTTTTTCTGTGGAGATTTTAATATTAATATCCCTAGTCATTTAGATATAATAAAACAAAGCACATATGTAGGACGAAAACCCCAAGTTTATAAGGCGCTCCGGATTCTTCTAACTGAACACGGTTTGACTGATCTATGGCATTATCATTATCCAAATCAAGAGGGCTATACTTTTTATTCAATACCTCATAATAAAATGGTACGTATTGACTATGTCTTTACTTCTCTTCAAATTGTGGGTTCAGTTAAGATTGAAATTAACCCAAGGACTATATCCGACCATAATCCTATTATCTTTAGCTGTCCTTAGGACCATTCTGTTAATCAAATTAGACCATGGACTTTTGATAGGAAACTCCTATTAGATGAACTATATCAGGAACAACTCACTCTTTGGATCTTAGAGTTTTTTTCAATTAATACCGGCACTGCATCGGTTGGTATTGTCTGGGACACATTCAAAGCCGCTTTACGCGGTGAAACAATAAGATTCGCCTCTTATCGTTGGAAGACAGAACAGCAAATTGTTAAAACTAGACTAGCAGCCCTTGAACAAGCTGAATTGGATTTAAGTCTTAACATTCGCATGGGGGAAGACTTAGCAGCTAGTCTGAAATCAGTTGCTATAGCAAAATCCAACTTATTAGATCCTTTTTATAAAGATATAGCAACCATATATTTTCAATTCCGAACCTCAATATACAAGTTGGGTGAAAATTCCGGTAAGATCTTAGCAAAACGGTTACAACAAAAGGCTGTAGCTAGTCAGATCATCAGGGTCAAAGATCAATCCGGTATAATTCAGGACACAGCCAGTGGTGTTGTAAATACCTTTGTTAATTTCGATTCAACCTTATACACAGAAGACATGAATATAATTTTACAACAACAAACCAGTCTATATCAATTTTTCCAGTCTATGGATACTCAAAAGGTCACAGATGAACAGAATCAAATTCTGGCTCAACCCATCAGTTGGGAGGAAGTTGTTATCGCCATGAAATCTCTTTCTAATGGTAAAGCCGCAGGGCCGGATCTTATTCATCTGGAATTTTACAAAACCTTTGCATACTTATTCAAGCAGCAAATGCTAGAAGTCTTTCGTCTTGCCCAGACTGGGTCAGTTCCTGATTCTTGGCGATAATCTACCATTGTTCTTTTTAGAAAGAAAGGCAAGGATGAATTAAACCCAGCATCATATCGACCAATAGCGCTAATTAATACAGACAGTAACATTTATTCAAGGATATTGGCTTTTCGTCTAACCCAAACAATTGTTCCCTTGGTCTCTATCCGTCAGCACAGGTTTATTCCCGGCCGGGACACGACGGACCATATTAAGCATGTAGTAGCCCTATTAGACTGGGCAAAAGTCACAAACTCCGCCCTCGGGGTGATCCTGTTGGACGCCGAGAAGGCGTTCGACAGGGTCTCCTGGGGGTATCTATGGGGTGCTCTACGCTGGAAGGGCTATGCACCAGAGTTCATTCAGGCTTTACAAGCATTGTATATATCCCCCAACTGCTAAAATCTGCATCTCTGGTAGTGAATCACAGTATTTTTCCATCAGCAGGGGCACCAGACAAGGATGCCCCTGTTCTCCCCATCTTTTTGCTTTGTTTATTGATCCTTTTGTATGGTTAATAGAAAAATCTCAGACTATCACTCCTGTTGCTGTTCATGGAATTGAATATAAGGCATTGGCATATGCTGATGATATTATTGTCCTAACTAATAATGTTGCCCAATCTTTTCCTGCATTGGAGTCTCTTGCAGCTCAATTTGGTTCAATTCCTGGTTACAAACTAAATATCGCAAAGACGGCAAGACGCAAATTCTACAATCTACGGCTATGCCAATCTCTCATGTTTCTACAACCATGGAGGCAACATACCTTGGTATTCAAATCTCCCCTGATGTAGATCAGATTCTGGATCTGAATTATTCCCCCATTATTGATTCACTCCATAATAAATTAGAACGGCTGGATCATTTACATCTTTCATTATTTGGCCGATCTAACATTCTTAAAATGTTTGTCCTCCCTAAATTTCTATATCTTTTCATATCTATTCCACTCTTAATCCCCACTTTAATTTTAACAAAAGCAGAAAGGATTTGTCAACGATTTTTATGGTCATATCGTAAATCAAGGAGGGCAGCTAAGTGGACCTGTCTTCCGCAGGATCGTGGGGGATGGACAGTCCCGAACTTAGGGGCTTATTAGGATTGCGGATTTTCCGCATCCTCTGGGCCGGCGGAAGCCACCGCCGGCCCGGAGGATGCGGAAAATCCGCAGCGGACCCACCAAAGACCCACCGCCACATTAGGATTGCTGGTGGATCCTGGTTTCCGTCCGCAGCTTTTCCGCCGCGGCTGGCTTACAACCGCGGCGGAAAAGCACTAATATGGTGACGGTGTCTTTCAGACACCGTCAGCCAGATTAGGATGGGCTCTGATACATGCTTTTCCGCGGCGGCTTTTCCGCCGTGGAAAAGCATGTGTAACTTCACTGCGGGGGTCTGTAGCGGGCCCCCTAGGTGAAGGGAAGGAGCACATGGGGGGTACCTATGGTACCCCCCCTGCATTTGTATGCAGAAAGCGGCAGGTACCGCGCGGTGCCTGCCACTTTCTACATACAAATGCAATGCGTGCATTTTTAACATTGCTGCGGGTGCAGCTTGAAGCCGCACCCGCCGCAATGTTAAAAATAGAGGATGTGACCGCCAGGGTTGCGGTCACATCCTAATTGCACAGGAGGGAACTCCGCATGCCATGCGGAGGTTCCCTCTTACTCTGGGGTCCGTCCGCGATGTATTATTACTGGGCAGCTATGGTCCAACACTTTGCCGTTCCGCTACTAGGTGATGCTGCTGAGCTTCCGGTAAATCTCTCACCATCAATATACTCAATATCATTGGGAGATTCTGCAAAAGGCATATTAACTTGTATCCTTGAACCGAGTTATTTAAAAAAAACTACATTTAAGGTTTTGTGGGCATTATTCTCGGTTTGGCAAAAAGTTTGTCACCATTTTCATATCTCTAAGCTTAATTATTATACCCCATTAAATGCCTCATTACTTCCAATGATATTTCAAGAGGGGGTGGTAACTACTTGGACAGCCCTTGGTTTGAAGGAGATCGGCGATTTAGCCGATCTCGGGCAAATGGCATCTTTTGTTTTTTTGAAGGAGAAATTTCATCTGCAGTCCAATCATTTTTTCAAATATTTACAATTGAGAAGTTTTCTGGATAAAAAGCTTCCTCTAAATCCAATAATGTTCCAAAAAATTACTATTGTGGAATCTATAAGAAAGAAAGTAAAAATTGGCAGTTTAGATCAGTCTTTTCTATCTCAACTCCCTGATGATTTAGATGACAAGAATAATAAGTGGGCGATCAAATTTGGAGTACCTTCTATCGATTTAAAACTTCCTTTGGTGTTAGCCAGGTCTGTCTTGGTCTCAGGTACTCTTCGCTCGCAAAGTTATATGGCTATGTTCAATCTTTATTATACACCCGCAAAACTTGTTAGATGGGGGGTTGTTAGCAGGGGCAAAGGGTCGTTTTGTGCAAGATGTAAATTTCCGTCTGCAGATTCTGTTCATATGTTTTATAAATGTCCGGAGTTTTTTTTTTTCTTAACCAAATTGAACATTTTCTTACCCAGATTACTCAAACTTCAGTTAAAATCTCAGCGGAAATGGTAATCACTGGCTATGAACATTCTACGGCCCATGAAAAAACAAGACATTTACAAGCATTTCTTTTTATCGCCATGGCCATGGTCAGACTTTGTGTTACATCACTCTGGATAAATCCTGACCCCCTACTTTTTGTCATTGGAAGGCCAGGATGCTGGCCTGGTTTAAATTAGAGACTGCCGTTCAAGCTTTCAGAGGAAAGAAAAGACGATTAACTGCCTCTAAGAATTGGGCACCATTCGAAAATGGTTGGCAAATTAATAATGTTTTTCAATCATTATTGTATAATTTCTTATGTATGAATTATGTATGATTTATGTTGTTTGGTTTAACCTCTCTCCCACCACCATGGAATAAAATGGGGAAAAAAATTCAATAAATAAAAAAAAATAAAAAAAATAAAAAAAGGATAGCGTAGGGGTAAAAATTACTATTCCCACTCCAGTGGGTGCAACAGTAGGGAAAGCGTTGGATAGCGTAGGGGTTAAAATTACTATTCCCACTCCAAAGAGTGCAACAGTAGGGAAAGCGTTGGATAGCATAGGGGTTAAAATTACTATTCCCACTCCAGTGGGTGCAATAGTAGGGAAAGCGTTGGATAGCGTAGGGGTTAAAATTACTATTCCCACTCCAGTGGGTGCAACAGTAGGGAAAGCGTTGGATAGCGTAGGGGTTAAAATTACTATTCCCACTCCAAAGAGTGCAACAGTAGGGAAAGCGTTGGATAGCGTAGGGGTAAAAATAACTATTCCTAATTAACAATAATTATTTCAATTGATCACCTATTAATACAAATTAATTAAAAATGAACAAATAAATATTTAATAATTAAACATTATTTAACAATTATTTCCAATTAAATACATTTTAATAAATTTATTTATTTAATTAATTATTAATACATTAGTTCCCACCCTATTCCCCTATAAACCCACAACCCGCTACAGAAATTAAATTAGTAAAATTTACATAATTACCAATTAATAAAAATGTATTACCAATCAGAATTAAATTAATTAACACTTATAAATTAATTAAAAATTAATTAAAAATTACTATCAATAAATAAATTTACATATTTAATTAATTATAATTAAATTACTTCCCACCCTATTCCCCTATAAACCCACAACCCGCTACAGATTTAAATTACGCAATAATTATAAAAACAAAATTCTTTAATTAAAATTAATTATAACATAAATACACACTTTTCACACATATTATAACATAAAAATACACTATAAAAAATTAGATATTATTAAAAAATCGATATTTTTAACTATCTATATTATATACTATCTATATTTTTAACAGTCGATATTACTTCACTTACCTTAAAAACGATATTTTGGTTATCTATATTCTGTCCTGTCGATATTTTGTCCAGTCTATATTTAAAACTCGATATTATGTCCAATCGATATTTTGGACTCGATATTATGTCTGTGCACCGGCTCTGAGAGTAGGAATTTGACATTACAACTGAACTGTAATGATTCACTACAGTTGAGAAGTTGTATAATTTTCTTATTACATGTGACTAGAAATGTTATAACTTGACTGAAATACAGAAATTAAAGATTAGCTTGTAAGCAGGGATTGCAGGCTCCTTTATATTATAAATTGCATAATCTATGCAATAGGAGTTTATTTGAAGGTGTAATTTGTGATGCCATTTTGGATGTAATTGATGCTGCAATGCATGGGTGCTGCATTTTACTTGCATAACTGCCTTAAAGACCATAGGTCTAAGATATGCACAGTGAGGTCACAAATAGTGGGTGAAACAGAGCACCAGCATTTGGCAACCTGCATCTCATTTTAAAATGCTACCTATTTACTAGCAATTTACATCACAATAATGCAATTTCCTAAATAATAATAATAAGAATAATAATAATAATAATAATAATAATAATAATAATAATAATAATAATAATAATAATAATACTTATTATTATTATTATTATTATAATAATTATAAGATCAATTGTATGGAGCTTGGTTACACCTAATCGGTGTGTCCCCGCGCTGGACCAAAGATCACCTAGAGAAGAAACCGAGGGGCAAAGGACGTCAAGACCTGCTTTGAATTGAATATTGTTACTGAACAACCAGGTTTTCAGTTTCTTCCTAAAGTCAGTTTCAGAGGGGGAATCTCCGAGGGCAAAAGGAAGAGAATTCCATAATTTAGCAGCTACATAGGCAAACAATCTTGCTCCCATTCTTGATTTATTCATCTTGGGGTTAGTTGCTAGCTTCACATCAGAGAAGCTAAGGTTCCAATTAGGTATGTAGGCTTGGATCTGGGAGTGAAGATAGCTGGGGCCTTGTTTATTTAGTATGCAACAACATACGCACAAGGCTTTGAATCCAGTGTAGCTGGTTAAGAGCGCCTGTTGCTGATGATTGTTTGGGGAGATTCAGAATCAGTCTTGCTGCCACATTTTGGACACATTGCCGCCTATTGAGATTACCTTTAGAAGCCCCCAGATAAAGTACATTTCCATAGTCCAGTTGGGAAGTGATAAGTGCATGAACTATGGTTTTCCGAGACTGAGTTGGAATTAGGTCAAGAATGTTCCCCAGCGTCTTGAGGGAGCCAAAACGCAATCCCACTGTTTTCCGGATTTGGTCTTCAAAAGAGAGTTTTGAGTCAAAAACTACTCCCAAATTCTTGACCTTTTGTTTAGGGGCTGTGGGTTCTCCCAGAGACGCTGGCCACCAAGGTGATGTCCATATTGATGGAGTTCTTCCTACCTCCAGAATCTCCATTTTGTTGGCATTTAATTTTAAACAGTTGTCTGTCATCCAAAAGGTGACATCCGATAGACAGGCTTTAAACTGTTCAGCTGAGATGCAGGTGGATTCGGACAGATTCACTATTAGTTGGGTGTCGTCAGCATACAACACCACTTGAACATTGTATCTTTTAATAATGTCTGGTAGAGGTTTTATATACACATTGAATAAAGTGGGGCTCAAAATGGAGCCCTGAGGAACTCCTTTTGTGGAGCAGAACAAGTCCGATAGACATGATTTAAGAGTTACTTGGAATGATCAATCCTGAAGGAAGGATCTGTACCATTTAAGGACTAGAAGGAGGCAAACCAACTTGCCTAATGAATATTAACTACGTAAGTCACTATTTGTGACCCACTGTGATAGGCTGAGAATGAATGGATATCTCAATTCATGTATTTGCATTTCGAATGGGAAGCACTTTTAATGCAGGCTCTGTCTATTAAAGAGTAAAACAGGCTTTGAGTTTTAAAGGGATGGGGGATGCTTCAAAATTAATTATTATTTTATATTTAGGAAGTCATTAAGGACACCAATCACTCTTCTGAGCTTTTACCCACTCCCTCATAAGTCACACAGCACAATTTGTTACTATCCCAAATAGGAATTGGCCAATTTTCAATGATGTATTACTACAATTGAGGTTGCAAATCATTGATACATTTCATTACGAATTGCAAAAAGGTTGAGACTCCCCTTTTACACTTCTTCCTAATTGTGATTTGGACTGGGTCGCAGAACCCTTATTAACCAAAAATGGGTTTGGCAACTCTCAAAATCAGTTATGTGCATTGTAAAACACTAACACTCTTTTATTGTACAAACCCTGCAATTTGGCATATCAAAAGTTTACAACTGTAAACATGTTTCTTACAACCTGCCCCATATTTCCTGACCTTTTGAAATAGCAATATAGTGTTCTAAAATTCACAGTTATGTCCATCTGTCAAATGATTGAAATAACATCACTATATTTTGCAGGTGACACATGACCAGCCATCTTTCAGGTGTACCTGCAAGACTCCAGTGAAGGCTTGAAGGATGAGTGAAAATTAGCCTGTGAAATACGTAGCAGATGGTAGAAACCAACAATGGCTGTTCTGCAGCACACTTATGCTTACCAAGCTGCATTGGCAAGGCTGTATATGGTATACCCACAACGTTTGCTTTGTCTGAGCAGTAACTGTTTTTGGCCAAGGAGGATAAAAACTTGGAATTATTATATCAAGAAAAAATATTCTTGACTCCCAGGGTGGTGTTGAAGGCAGGAAAGAGAGGAGACCTGTGGTGGATGTCTCCAGAAGTGCAATAGAGTGAGGCTGTGGTTAACAGTCTGATTGACTATAGTGAAACACAATGTTAGTCCATAGTTCAGGACATGACTGGGAGCCTCAAGTAAGCTGCAAACAAAGTAGTGGTATAGTAATTGAGGAGTTGGATTTAGATGCAGTAGATAAGGTAGAGCAGACCTTTACAGTGGGGCGAGTGAAAGGCACTTTAAGAAGACTAGTTTAACTAAATTGGGCAAGGACCATAGCCATAAATGCAGTGTATTTTAGGACCATTAAAGCTGTGGAATGTCTGGAAAAGTGACATTGATGTACACAAATATTACTGTGGTGAACAAAGCACTGAATCAATGCAATTAGTGCCAAATTCCTAACAAGAGCATCATAATAAATTATGGAAAAGCAGCACAGTTCAGTGTTGGGCCTGGTCCTTTCTGCAGGGTCATCCCCAGTCCTTTGGCCTTCACTCCTCCATTTTTGCTGAATTCGTTTTTGATGGCCATAGGACTCTGCACACTTTACCACTGCATACCAGTACTAAAGTTGATTGATTGCTTGATAGATTTTTTAGCATGTATAGCGAATACTGTCACCCTACAGGTATCCTGGCGCTTCAGACTAATATAGTATGACCAGAGTGGAAACAGGTCGCAGCAGAGAGAAAAAGAGAGGGACAGGAACTTAAGCCTTGGAATAGAGCCAGGTTTTTAGGTTCCTGCGAAACTCACAGGGAGTTGACTTGTTTGAGGCTCTGAGGGAGTTCAGTCCAAAAACGGGCGCCAACCACGCTGAAAGCCCTTCCTCCTAACCTAGACCGTTTAAATCGGGGTATCGTCAGTAGGCCAGCACTAGAGGAGCGGAGCTGCCTTGTAGGACGATACCATGTAAACCGTTCCTGTAGGGGGACAGGACCTAGCTCATGCACTGCTCTAAAAACCAGACATAGGGCTTTAAAGTGGACCCTTTCCCTAATAGGCATCCAGTGTAGCTCTCTCAGAGCCAAGGTTGTAGAAGAACTCCATTGCCTACCAAGGGCCAGTTTAGCTGCTGCAGACTGGATTCTTTGCAACCCATGAAGAATGTACAAGGGGTCCCCAGATATAGGGAGTTGCAATATTCCAGCCTGCTTCCCACTATACTACTTACCACCAGTGAGCGTGCCTCTTTAGGTAGTAAAGGAAGTATTTTTCGTAGCATGCGTATTAAGGCAAAGCATACACTGGCGGTCTTATTTGCCTGTGATTCCATCTGGAGGTCGTCATCAAACATCACCCCCAGATTACGAACTTTCCTGACCGGGGTTAGAGGTTCCTCCTCTGGTGTAAGTCTAAAGTCAGATGGAAATTGTCTACACATCCTACCAGAGGAGCAGTACACCACCTCAGTCTTTCCGCTGTTAAATTGCAATGAGGTTCTTCTGAGCCAGTCAGTCGTCTGCCGCATTCATTGCTGGAACATGTCCAGAGATAGGGCATGGTCCCCTTGTAAAGAGAAAGCCAGTTGCGTGTCATCAGCATAATTGACTAGGCAGACTCCAGATGACTTTCTAATGGGAAGCAGGGGTTGCAAATAGACATTAATTAGGATAGGGCTGATCGCAGATCCCTGCGGCACCCCATGGGTGACTAAAGATTTACCAGAGGAGTACGGTGCTAAGGTTACCACCTGCTGTCGTCCTGCTGGATAAGATTGAAGCCATTGTAATGCCCGGCCTTTCACTCCTATCTTCTTCAATCTTTCCACTAGGATGGGATGGTTCACCGTATCGAATGCGGCCGACATATCGAGAAGCACTAAAACAGTGGTATTCCCGTTGTCGGCTCGCATACGCATATTATCCAGCATAGTTGCCAGAGCCGTCTCGGTCCCGTGCCCAGGGCGAAAGCCACACTGGTCTTTATCTAGTAAATGATTCTCCTCCAAAAGCACGACAGGGAACTACTGACTGTTTTCTCTAAAATCTTCACCGGATAAGGTAGGAGAGAGATGGGCCTAAAATTTGCCGGTATTTACGGGTCCACGGAAGGCTTTTTAATCAGTGGGGTCACCACCGCCAATTTCCAGTATTCCGGGACCATTCCTTCTTCCAGGGACTGATTGCATATCTGCCTCAGCCATGGAAAGTTATTTCACCCAAAAGATTTCCACATTTTATGGGGGAGAGGATCAAGGGGGGAACCTGAGGATACATTATCTCCCAAGCTGTCAAAAGCAGCTTCTGTTAGAGCCTGAAAATTATCCAATAATACAGGCTGTTGTAAATCTACCTCAATCCGTTGTTCAGGATTAAGTTGTTCACCATTATTATTAACGTGCAGGGTATTCACGATTTTTGCAATCTGACCCTGAAAATGTAGAGCGATTTCATCACATAATTTTTGGGATACTGCCACTTTATTTTCCATGCATATAGGGGAGAAATGGTCCTTGATAATTTTAAAAAGTGCTTTAGTCCCATTTGGTGCATGTATAATTGAACTGGCATAGAAGTCTGCCCCGAGGATACCCTTCTTGTGCTCTCTAGTCTAAACATAGTAACAATGGTTTATACTCAATTGGCATATTTAATTTATTTACAAGCTCCTAGTAAAGTGGCAGTACAAGTGCCCAAGGCCTTTAAATTAAATGCTACTAGCGGGAGTGCAGCACCCACTTATGTAGCCCTTTAAACATGTCTCAGGCCTACCATTACAGACTGTGTGTGCAGTTTTAAACTGCCATGCCAACGTGTCAAATTTAACATTTTGCCAGGGCCGAACCTTCCTTTTTTAATGCATATAAGTCACACTATTGTAGATCCTGGCCAGAACAGATGCAGGGTTCAGTGCATTTAAAAGGGAGGACATGTGCCTTAAGTTTTGCATGTCATGTTTGTGAAAACTCTTACATTTGTTTTTCACTACTGCAAGGCATACCTCTCCCATAGGATAACATTGGAGTTACCATATTACATTCTATAGGTGTAATTTACAAATGGGAATAGGTAGCCAGTTTATGTTTGATGTCTCTGGAATCACAATTTAAAATACCAACTTATGGTGAAGTCAGATTTTGAATTGCAATTCTGAAAATACCACTTTTAGAAAGTTGATACGATTTGGTGCCTGCAGCCTGTCTCTTGGTCACATGACTTGGTGTATCTGGCAGTTGGGCTTTACATATTCCTCCTAGAGAGCCACACACAATGGGGAGTTTAGGAGTGACTTGATGGGCAATCACTGGCAGTATGAATGGGAGCAGCTGGGCACTGCTCCTACTCACACTTGAATAGGCTGTGTCCTGCCTCCATACAAAGGGTTGTTTATCCCCTGTAGTTAGTCTGGGGCCAGGAAGGTGGGGCATCTGTGCACCTCAAAGGAATACCCTTAGAAGCTTCTCCCCACTTCAAAGGCACAATTGAGTATAAATACTGGACCTCAGACACCACCACTTTAGTACACTTCTGGACCTGTGAATACTTTCCATTACCCGGACTACGGACCTCGGACGCACTAACCCGATGCGCTCCTGACCCACCGTTTCTCAAAGCACCCCGGAAAAAGACGGACGCACCCATCCGTTACCGTCACCCCCCACTGAGGGACGGGTTTCCCTTTTACCTCGACTACGTGGCTTTTTCCACGTACTTAGCTCACAACGACGTACCCGACGACCAAGTCATCCTAGCAGCCCTGATGAGTCATATCTCCTCCACGGTGTGACGAAACACGTGTCGGCTGGCTATTATCTACTGTACTGACCAACAATTGTTCTATAAAAGACTTTTACACGTACATGAACCTTTGTGCTTGAACTTTGCACGTTGATATACTTTCCTTCACGTATGTATCATTTTGTCCTGACATCAGGACAACCAATTTCTCTTGTGTGTGCACAGGATCCGTTCCTCTCCTGTGAATACTCTGCCAGGAGGAAGGACTGCTGTGCTGCTGAAATGACTGCCACTCTGATGAACTCTGGGTCCGCCCAGTTGTGCTGGCCTGCTCTCTGCTACCCTCTTGCCAGAGTGAGAAGGAGTGGAACTGCATATTTTCAACCCAGAACCCAGAGTGACTCCAAGGGCTAGTTGACTGCCTTCCTGATCTAAAGCCTCAAGGACACGAAAGGCTCCCAGCAACCTTCCATTTGCACTTGGACTCTGCCATCAGCGAGTCTACCCTGCTAAGTGGTGCCACCTCAGTCCTGGACAATTGAATGTGGGTTTAAGGTGCTCTGCCAGCCTCGGTGGATCAAGCTGAACGATCTCATCTCCTTTTCTGCGCGGTGCAAATCTGAGCAAAACTGACCCATCGCTGCTGCTGCGAGAATTGGACCTATCACAAATACCTGCATTGCATCCCAGCTGTTTGGAACCGCTGTATCGCCCTGACTGTGTGATGCATACTCGTCGTAGGCCCTCGCATTCCATGTCAACAGCAGCCAAGATGACAGACTCTGCTTCGCAGCCTAGTAGCTCTTCGGAACTGACGCATCACCCTGACTGTGCACCACATCCTCAATCCCAGACTTTCCATTGCAAGTTCATTGATGGAATCCTTAATGATGACGCCGTCTCTTGCATTGCAGCCTCACCCCATCTTGGAACCAATGTTTTGCTTCCACTGTTCAACGAATCTTTGACGCGGAACCTTGAAATGCTTCGTAAACCAGGACTGGAGGTACTTTGTTCAGTGGACCTAACTGGGTCCCTGGAGCTGGCCCACATTCCATCTTGGTCGGCCTGATCTCGTGACTTAGCCCCAGTCCAAAGCAACCAGATAGCCACAGTTGGCTTTTTGTGCTTTATGGTGCTATTTTTACTAAAATCTTTAAATTTGCAAATCTCTAGTTTTACTGATTAGACTTTTGTCGTTTTGGTCTTGTCTTACTTATTAAAGAAAAGTCTATTATTCTACCTTGGCATGGGATCCTTTTAGAGTGATTTTTTTCATTTTAATAATGTTTCAAGTATTGCACATATAGTTTACAGTTTGCCTCTAAGTTAATCCAGACTGCTCTGATAATTTAGGGTTGGCTTGTGCCTCAACCTGAGAAGAATTGTGGTTGCTGCTTGACCAGGCTTTACACTCTAGTCAAACCAACCCAATTTCCTACTTTTGCTTTGTAACGACCAGAGCATAGTTGCTACTACTAGAATCATTAGTTCTATCTCACATTGAGAGTCATTCTAGCATTCATGTCTCCTTGTAAGAAGAATTATGGTGGGGATATGTCATGATTTTAAGTCAAAGTATGATACAAATAGTGCAAAAGTATAGGATCCTCGGAGCAGTGAATAAAATGTCTGATTAATCCAGGAGGTCATGGAAAATAGTAGGAGATTCTTGAAACTTAGTTTAGGAGATAGACAAATAGACCCTCACTGCACCACTTGCCAGATGTTGTAGTACCCTGGAGGACCTACATACATGACTAAATTTGATTATATTGTCCATTGTTTCTTGGTTGTGCAGAAGCAGAGGTATCTGCGTTGAGTTATGATATCAGAGTCCTGAAAATATCCCAGGTCTTCTACTTTGGGGATACTGAGCTGAAGAAAAGCCTGAAACACAGGATGTATGCAGGTGTGTTGGGTAGGCAGCCATATCTGAGATATCACAATACTCTTGATCTGACACTGATGTATAATGAAAACCCCTGCTTTCTGAGTGAAACCAGTGTTTCATTGTGTAGACTATGGGCGGTGTCAGTGATAAGAGAGGTACTGGGGCTATAGCTTTCTTGGGGAAGTAACTAAATGCAACAGTGTAACCTCCAATGCCTTTCTTTTCAAATAGGGCTTGCAGCTGCGCTGCTGGGATCTGCAATGGTTACACATGAACAAGTGTACACACACGTGTATGTGCATGTGTGTGCAGACTGAAAGAGGAAGACTGCTTTCTGAGTTAGTCTGCTATTTGTACAGGTAGCCCTGTGACAGACAGGACCCAGGATAATATGACTATGGCCTGGGTAGCCTTGTAATTTAATCCGGATTCGAGAAAGCAGGAGTAAGTCGAAATTGACCATGTTACGTAAATTGCACCGATGTAATTAAAATTTCATCTAAGTTTAATATTTACTCTAATGGCCAGCTAGAGATTGAAAACCTTTCCTTGAATGATAAACCCATTTGGAAGGATAAGATTTTCTCTTGAGAGAGAAAGCAGAGAGGAATCTCTGTGTTTCACCTACCTCTTTTTGACAACCCTGGGCATGTCTTTCTCACAGAGACAAAGAGAGAGCAGGTAGAACTCTGTCACCACTCGTACATGGGGTTTCCTTAGCGTGTTGGACAGAAAAAACTAGCCAGTCTCAGGGAAGAGGTCTTCCAGAACCTCAGCTGATTCTGCTATATTGAAAATTCTCAGAATGCTGTAAACGGGGGTAGACCAGCCTATGGGCTTTCTTTGCCATGGAATTGTGAGTTATAGGTAGAAAGGTAATGTAGCATCTCAGGAGTCGGCAGGAACTTTTCCCTTTTATAATTCTACATCTCCACTTTTATTTCCCTGCATAGAGATTTAGAATTTGGGAGGAGGAAGGTGACAGACCCACTGCGCGGGTGACACACCTCTGTCTGGAGGACCCACTCAGAATGTATATCACCGGTCTTTTGTGTAATTTGTCCAACCCCAATAGCATTGGCTTCCTTAATCTCTCCAGTAGTGGGTGGAATTGCTGAAGAACCTGAAAGAAGGCGTCCCCTTGGACTTCTGTGGAATAGTTATGGCTGCAGGTGGACTGCAAAGGAGTAGCACAGATGTCTGTGGGAAACAGAGGTGCCCTGGAATTGGCTAGGAGGCAAGGGGTCAGGGGAGTGCAGGCAGGTTGTGTAGTCTATGCAGTCATGCAGGATAGTGCAGCAGAAAGACCCCAGGCCAGGAGTCTACCAGAATCTGGGGCAAGAGGGTAGGTCCAAATAGCTGTCTGCAGCTAAGGGAAATATTACCAAACATTTAGAGGCCCCATAAAAGCACTTTTGGTGGCTGCACGACGCCACTAGGAGCAGAACGTAAACAAATCCTTGTGAAATGTGCATTTCAGCCAGAGGTAACTGGAGTAGCAGCGGCATGTCATGTTTGGCCTCATCTGTTTACTGAGCAGTTTCCCTAAGACATGTGACTGTGGTGGGGTTCAAGATACTCAAATTTAGAGGTTGCCCAGTGATATATCCATGGCTAGTTAGGGCCTTCTGAGGAGCAAACAGACTGGAACTGCTCTTGTGCGAATTCCCCTTACTTAATAAGTAGAACCAGCAGGAGGGGCCAAGGAGTATCCAGCTTAAACCCAGTTAAAGGCCTACACTTCACGATACTGGACTTGGGGGTTAACCTGTGACCCACAGAAAACACACCACCAATCATATCTCTCCCTGGGCTCACATAAATTGCGGTGTGTGTAGGAAGAAGTGAGTGGGAGAGAGGAAGATGGCAGCCAGTTCCCCACTAGAAAGAGAAGAAGTATGGTTGCTTGGGAGCTGGCCTGACCCCACCTGGTTTGGGATATCCTGTGCGGTCATTATTGGTGTTGTGTGGCACCCTGAGAGAGTCCACTAAAGCAAGTGATCTAAAGAATCAGAAAAGTAGAAAAAGGAAAAGATTACCTGGCACATTTGTTGGTGGCCTGTACAAAGAGTGAGACCAAAACCCCTGCAAGGGCTAGGAAATATTTTACATGTTTATTGTGAAGTGCCCCAGAAAAGCAAGGATACTAAGAAAGAAACATAATTGAGATGAGACCCTTCTGGAACAATGGTGGCCCCTCATTAGTCCGATCAGCATTTCTCAAAAATCTGTCAGTGCTGCACCCTTTTTTTTTTGCTGTTTGGAGGGATTTATGCTTAAACCTTCCTAACTTTTGTTCATAAAAGTTATGCAGGCCGAATGTGCATTGTTTTGCCGCTCATGTGTTGGATTCAAAGGCACCCATGTGGATTCCGCTACAGGAATCCAAAATGGAGCAAAATTTTGGATTTGTTTGGAGAAAAATGAAGAAAACGTACAGGACAAGAAAGTAGGCAATAGTTTTTTTTTACTACAGATTTAGCAATTCTATATGTGTTAGTCAATTTCACTATTGTTATTTCTTCTAACTACCTTTGAAACACATGTGCTACCCGGGGAAGAAACTGTAATGTTTTGCCCCAATGGCCAATAAACAAAAGTAATACACTACATCGAAATCTTCCAGTCACAGGGATATACATGGGGCTAGTCACAAAGGTAAGTTATACTTGTCAGTAATTTACTCAAAGGTGTAGACTTACACGTTTGAACCCCTGAAAAATGGAGTAAAGGTAAAAAAGTTTTAAAAAAAATATATATTTTTTTATTGAAAATACATGAGTCAGCAGATTCAAATTAATTGCATACAATCATGATACCACATAACAACTTGCAAAACAAAAATTACAGAAATGACACTTAATCAAGGAGAGCAGATAAAATTGCCAAAGTCACACAAAGAGAAAAGCAGGAAAGCAAGAAGTTAAAGGACCAGATAGTCAAAGTTTAAGTATCAAGATCCAAATAGGTCGAGACTGTATACCAGATTTGCCGGCCCAACTTCTTTTTCAGTGCCCCTTAAGGGCATAGAGACTATACTCCATATTAAACATAGCAAAAAACCTAGCCCGCCAAGCCTCAAATGTAGGCGGTTCTTTTTGCAGCCATCCAGAGGCTATACATAATCTTAATACGGATGTGGCAAAAAGAATTAGATATACACGTTGATTTGAAATGCCTGCAGCCGCAGGTCCCATCTCTACCCCTAACAAAATCTGGGCGGAGGATAAATGCTTTGAGACTCCAAAGATTTCTGTTAAAAACTTCTCCAGCTGTTCCAATAATCTAGTTAAAGATGGACACGCATAGAAAATTTGCACATCGTCTGCCGCGGGGAATCCGCATCGAAAACATTTCCCTGTTTGATCCCCGCTCCATTTCGAGATCTTATCCGGAGTGTAATAGAGATTAAAGATAGATTTAAAATGTTGTGCAGAAAGTTTAGCAGACAAAAGTAATTGGGTGGTTAACCCAATGGAAGTCTCTAGACATATATCCTGCCGCCCCAGTCTATGCCCCCATTTGCGATTTTGCTCCTCCAAATCATTAGGCTTGTATCCGGAGTGTAATAGAGATTAAAGATAGATTTAAAATGTTGTGCAGAAAGTTTAGCAGACAAAAGTAATTGGGTGGTTAACCCAATGGAAGTCTCTAGACATATATCCTGCCGCCCCAGTCTATGCCCCCATTTGCGATTTTGCTCCTCCAAATCATTAGGCTTAGTACTGAGCACAAGCGCATATAATGTACCAATCCTTGCAGCCTTAGAATTTGCTTCTAACAAAGGATTGGGTTGAATATTGCCATAAGTGTTCGAAAGATAGTGCCTGATTTGCAGATATTTTAAAAAATCGCCCCAGGAAAGATGGTATTGCTCCCTAAGTTGATCAACCGATTTAAGTCCCACTTCAGAAAAAAGATCTCCGACCTGCCTGATACCTTTAGATCTCCAGTTATAGACCACCCGATCCCAAAATACAGTTGGAAAAAAAGTTGTAGCCGCCAATGGTGTATACCAGGATATCTTCTCCAACCCACACATTTTCTTGATTATTTTCCAAACTTTATATGCAGCCCCAAGAACCTTAAATCTAGTACGCTTGTAGTAGCTCCAATCCAAATTTAAAAACAGTTTTTAGCTTTCACTCCAAGTAGCATCTGGTATATGGAGGGACTTTCCGCTATATCTAGAGGCCCCACCCCTGTAAGTAATATATTCATATTTTGAATCATGCATGCATAATAGTACAGAGTGAAGTCAGGTACAGACCAAACCCCGGAAATTCTAGGTAGTACCATGTAGCGCCTTGCCCGGTGGGCCTTCCCCTGAGACCACAAAAATCGCATGCAAATGGATTGTAATTGTGCTAGACTAGTTTTTGGGATTTCTAAGGGCACACACCTAAAAAAGTACAACATTTTTGGGAGTATCATCATTTTTAACAAATTACACCTACCTACTAAAGAAAGATGTAGGCATTCACACTAGACTAGCTGTCGCCGAACCCCCACCAATAATGCTTCCCAATTCACCTTTACAAGTGCAGTTGCGGAGGTCCGGATCCTTATGCCCAAATAGATGACATCTTGTGAAACCCTTGGGTCCGAATAGGTACTCAAATTTGCACATAATATCTGAGTTTTGGCTGTATTAAGCTTATAGCCAGACACAGCACCAAATTCTGTTGCCAAATGCTCAATCTCTTGCATCACTGCTGCTGGTTTAGACAATACAGCACCAACGTCGTCGGCATAAGCGAGGACCTTGTATTGCTAGTCCTGTATAGTTATTGGTTGGATCTTGATACTAGACCCCATCATTTGTAAAAAAGGGTCAATGTATAATGAAAAAAGCAGTGGGGAGCATGGACACCCTTGTCTAGTGCCACGCTGGATGAGGACCGCCTTTGACTTGAGTCCCATGGTACTTATCCAAGCGACAGGTTGACGACAAAGTGTCTGCCCAGCGGTGATATACTGTGGGCCAAACCCACGTCGCCTCATCACATCCCATAGAAAGCACCATTTCACTCGGTCGAAAGCCTTCTCGGCATCCAATAAAATTAAGGACATCTCTGTCCTCATTGCGTTGGCGTCATCTAGTAATGTTATTGCCCGTTTGACATGATTGGTCGTGCCTCGCTGTGGAATAAATCCATGTTGCCTAATTGACACCAATGGGGTAATAACCGAAGCTAGCCTGGTAGCCAGTATCTTTGAATAAATCTTCCCATCCGTATTCAATCGTGATATTAGCCGGTATGAGGCCGGGAGATTTGCAGGCTTATCTTTCTTGTGGAACACTACAATACAAGCTTCGTCCCAAGATTTGGGGGCGGCACCTTTTTGAGCCTCTCTAACTGTTGTTAACAGATCGCCCTTTAATACACCAAAGAAGCATTTATAAATTTCCAGAGGTAGTTTGTCTGGGCCTGCCGCCTTACCAATTGATAACCCATTTATCGCTGCTTCCAATTCCTCCATCGTGATTGGAGCATCTAACCTTTCTGCCTCATCAGCTGTGAGATCTTGTTCACAGTATTGACGTACCAAGTTGTCTGCCCGAGCAGCGTCATCAGAATCTTCCGAATATAGTATGTCATAGAAATGTTTAAACACCGCTAATATCCCACTTTCGCTCTGAATAGAATAACCATTTGAGTCCATAATATTAACAATTCTTTGGGAGGCTTCTCTCACTCTGAGTTTCTGGGCTAGGCACCTGCCACTTGCCTCCCATACTCGTAATGCAGTTGCCGCTTGATAAAGAATGTTTTTGAGGCATCCTGAGTCCAGTAAAGATTTATTCTAGCTTTGAGACGGGCTACCACAGTTATAAACTCCGTAACAACAGCCCCAGTATGTATACCCTGCATGAGCAGCTCCTCTGCCTTTATGAGGTCCTGATATAGCACCTGAAGTTCTGCCTCCAACTTTTTTTGGTTGTATAGCCAAAAACTTAGGGTTTCCCCCCTAAAAGCAGCCTTAAAGGCATCCCAGACACACCCAACGTGGGCACTCCCGCAATTTATACTAAAGAAGGCAACAATCCATTCTTTCATATAATCCATAAATTGCTGATCAAGTAGTAGTTTGCGATCAAAGGAGAACCCCCTAGGTTTAATAGCTATCCCAGTACCTGCTATAGAGAGAACCACCGGGCCATGATCTGACGTGACTCGTGGATACACCTGAATAGATGACTCGTTCACCAACGACTGCGGGGCAAAAAAATAATCCAATCTTACTAACTTTTGATGGGGAAAAGAAAAAAAAGTATATCCACCTTCAGTCCCCCCGCAGGGAGGCCCATACATCCACCAGCCCATGTGCAAGCAACAATGATTGCAAAGCTTTAAAAACCCGTGGTTTCCTACCAGCATATCGCACATTCTTGTTACATAAAATGTTTGGTGCCAAATTAATATTTAAGTCCCCACATAGGATCACTGGTGCTGGCCAAGTTGCTAGTTCTACGTTCAAAATATCTATAGTTGCAGCCTCGTCTATATTAGAACCATATATCAAACATAGCGTAAATTTGGTTAACCCTGTAACGCATTCTGCAATTGCCCATCTCCCCAGCCCATCAGTTAAGGTTCTACCTGTATTGCCAATATGTTTTTTTACCAAGATTGCAACACCTCTAGATGTACAGGCTTGTTTGGTACATGCCAATAAATTAAATCCCAGCTCTGCTAACACCTTCTTCTTGGCCCAAGCTATATGTGTCTCTTGAAGGCTTATTACATCACATCGAAGCATCCGTAATTCCTGTGCTATCTGTTGTCTTTTATTTAAAGAATTCAAGCCCCTGACATTCAACGTACCGATCCTGATACCCCTAGCCGCCATTGAATACCTTATCGACGCCCCCCTCTAGCCACCATCGTTGAGCGTACCATATAGAAAAAACTAAGAAAAAACACTTTACCCTACTGTACTCATGTATTATTTTCAATTTTTTCCCTTTACACCCCCCACCCAAGACCCCGCCCCCCTTCCCCCCACCCACCCCCACCCTTCTACAACCCAACATCATCAAAACCAGGGCTTGAGGAAGGTAAATTTATGTGTGATTTTTACTACTTGTTTTTGGGTTAAATAAATGTGTTTACTTTTCCCTATACTTTACCATAGAGAGACGCCACTGATGGGGTAGATGTCTCCTTACGGTAACATATAGGGAACATTTTAAAAAGTTTATTAACTTCATAATATATTAGTACGAATATTTTTATGTTAAATATCAATGTAAATTAATTGTATATATTTATTTTAACTGTGGAACACAATAGAAAAAAATGCTACAGCACTATTACCGATTCAGAAAAGGGGGTGGTGATGAACAGAGTGTCTGAATTAAGCAGACCACTCTTACCCAGTCAAGAGATCAGGGCTTAATCCATCACCGTTTTTTAGCTCACTGCATCACCCCAGTTCAGAACCTGGCTATATGCAAATTAGTCTGACCCTGTGCCTCATGGGAACAGGGCAGACCAAACTACCAAGCCAATTCTTCACTGGAAAGGAGGCAAGCTTCCGGGGACCGGTTTCTGGCATTTCAGCCGTCGTCGGCCCGGCTTGCTTGAATCCTGGTGGTGCAGTGAGCAAGGGACTCATGTCTGAGCATACCCTGCCACACCTGTAGTGGCCAAAAACGATTCAGAAAAGGGGGTGGTGATGAACAGAGTGTCTGAATTAAGCATACCACTCTTACCCAGTCAAGAGATCAGGGCTTAATCCATCACCGTTTTTTAGCTCACTGCATCACCCCAGTTCAGAACCTGGCTATATGCAAATTAGTCTGACCCCGTGCCTCATGGGAACAGGGCAGACCAAACTACCAAGCCAATTCTTCACTGGAAAGGAGACAAGCTTCCGGGGACCGGTTTCTGGCATTTCAGCCGTCGTCGGCCCGGCTTGCTTGAATCCTGGTGGTGCAGTGAGCAAGGGACTCATGTCTGAGCATACCCTGCCACACCTGTAGTGGCCAAAAACGATTCAGAAAAGGGGGTGGTGATGAACAGAGTGTCTGAATTAAGCAGACCACTCTTACCCAGTCAAGAGATCAGGGCTTAATCCATCACCGTTTTTTAGCTCACTGCATCACCCCAGTTCAGAATATGGCTATATGCAAATTAGTCTGACCCCGTGCCTCATGGGAACAGGGCAGACCAAACTACCAAGCCAATTCTTCACTGGAAAGGAGACAAGCTTCCGGGGACCGGTTTCTGGCATTTCAGCCGTCGTCGGCCCGACTTGCTTGAATCCTGGTGGTGCAGTGAGCAAGGGACTCATGTCTGAGCATACCCTGCCACACCTGTAGTGGCCAAAAACGATTCAGAAAAGGGGGTGGTGATGAACAGAGTGTCTGAATTAAGCAGACCACTCTTACCCAGTCAAGAGATCAGGGCTTAATCCATCACTGTTTTTTAGCTCACTGCATCACCCCAGTTCAGAACATGGCTATATGCAAATTAGTCTGACCCCGTGCCTCATGGGAACAGGGCAGACCAAACTACCAAGCCAATTCTTCACTGGAAAGGAGACAAGCTTCCGGGGACCGGTTTCTGGCATTTCAGCCGTCGTCGGCCCGGCTTTCTTGAATCCTGGTGGTGCAGTGAGCAAGGGACTCATGTCTGAGCATACCCTGCCACACCTGTAGTGGCCAAAAACGATTCAGAAAAGGGGGTGGTGATGAACAGAGTGTCTGAATTAAGCAGACCACTCTTACCCAGTCAAGAGATCAGGGCTTAATCCATCACCGTTTTTTAGCTCACTGCATCACCCCAGTTCAGAACCTGGCTATATGCAAATTAGTATGACCCCGTGCGTCATGGGAACAGGGCAGACCAAACTACCAAGCCAATTCTTCACTGGAAAGGAGACACGCTTCCGGGGACCGGTTTCTGGCATTTCAGCTGTCGTCGGCCCGGCTTGCTTAAATCCTGGTGGTGCAGTGAGCAAGGGACTCATGTCTGAGCATACCCTGCCACACCTGTAGTGGCCAAAAATGATTCAGAAAAGGGGGTGGTGATGAACAGAGTGTCTGAATTAAGCAGACCACTCTTACCCAGTCAAGAGATCAGGGCTTAATCCATCACCGTTTTTTAGCTCACTGCATCACCCCAGTTCAGAACCTGGCTATATGCAAATTAGTCTGACCCCGTGCCTCATGGGAACAGGGCAGACCAAACTACCAAGCCAATTCTTCACTGGAAAGGAGACAAGCTTCCGGGGACCGGTTTCTGGCATTTCAGCCGTCGTCGGCCCAGCTTGCTTGAATCCTGGTGGTGCAGTGAGCAAGGGACTCATGTCTGAGCATACCCTGCCACACCTGTAGTGGCCAAAAACGATTCAGAAAAGGGGGTGGTGATGAACAAAGAAATCAAGCCCCTGACATTCAACGTACCGATCCTGATACCCCTAGCCGCCATTGAATACCTTATCGACGCTCCCCTCTAGCCACCATCTTTGAGCATACCATATAGAAAAAACTAAGAAAAAACACTTTACCCTACTGTACTCATGTATTATTTTCAATGTTTTCCCTTTACACCCCCCATCCAAGACCCCCCCTTCTCCCCACCCACCCCCACCCTTCTACAACCCAACATCATCAAAACCAGGGCTTGAGGAAGGTAAATTTATGTGTGATTTTTACTACTTGTTTTTGGGTTAAATAATGTGTTTACTTTTCCCTATACTTTACCATAGAGAGACGCCACTGATGGGGTAGATGTCTCCTTACGGTAACATATAGGGAACATTTTAAGAAGTTTATTAACTTCATAATATATTAGTACGAATATTTTTATGTTAAATATCAATGTAAATTAATTGTATATATTTATTTTAACTGTGGAACACAATAGAAAAAAATGCTACAGCACTATTACCGTCATTTTAAATTATATCTTTATTTAATTTAAATTTAATAAAATAAATTGAAATAACTTTTTGAAGTTTAAGTAACTTACTACTGTTTTGGGTCCCTTTTTGAGTGTTGTATCTTTAGAAGTGCAGTTTGTGAATAGATATGGGTTTACTCTTTTGGTGGTGGGTGCATGTCCCTCTCTAAACCCCTCCCTAAACTCCTCCCATTTAGTAATAAGTATGCCCCTTTTCAGACACTCCCCAGGTCCCTACTAGAAAGTTGGAAACTAATGCATGTGAGAATGTCCCATAGAAACGGAGGTGTAGGTGCTGATTTACATGTGTAGATTAGTGTTAATAGCATTTTGCAGTACTTTAGTAGTACTATTGCAGTACTGCTGAACATACTACTAAATGTAAATAAAAGAAGATTAAATGTAATTTGTGAATAGGCCCCAAAGTGTTAGGAGGTTGGCCAAAACACGATACCCGGATCCATGATTTTTTCATTGGGTACCAACCATGCATTAATTCATATGGTATAATGAAAAACGGGCATGAAGGAAAAATATGCATTTTTAAGTGCCTGAAATTATGAGTTTCAGAATAGTAGTTATTTGAAACACCCTGAATTTTGGATTGCCTAGAATTTCAGATGATTCCAAGGGCATTTTGAAAAATATCTTGCACATTGGCTTACATTTGGATGCCAAAATGGAGAGAAATGTAATTGATGATAACAAATGTTCTACTGTTCAGCCTTCCAACTCCTGATAAAATTGGTACCCTGCTTCTGTAGATGGTCCTATCTTCTAACAATATATAATCTATAGACTTTATCAATTCGTAACTTGGGTTTATCTTCCTAAACAGGATAGGTCTCAAACCACAAGGAAACATTAAGGTTTTTCTTTGAAATTCGCTTGTTCTGGCAATTTGGGTAGCTGGTGCTCAGGGAAACAGACCAACTCCAGACATTTGGAAAACTAAAAACACATGGATGGATGGCCTGACTTCTGTGGATCCCACTACATTTTACCACCCAGAATGCCTTGCAAATGTCAACATTAGGCTAAAACAATTAATTGTCTTCACATATCTGTGAGTAAAGTTTCTGGAGTCTGCAGGGATCGACAAAACTCCTACCAGCCAGAGTTTACACATCTCTCCTGTAAGAAATGGTACCACACTTATGTGGGTGGGTCTTTCGCTCATGACAGGAAATGGCTGATAATATAACGTGGAAAAATCGCAAATTTTCATTTGATATTCACTCCTTCAGATGATGTAGGTAGCTGTAGTATTTGGGCCTGAGCTCGGCTGGCCCTAACGATGAATAGTGCCATTTGCGCTGATTTTACAGCACAGGACAAACTCCTGGCACTAACAATCAGAGCGAACAGCATGACTTAACAGACAGAGCCGCTGGCGGAACTCCGTGGGGTGCAGCAGACTTTTTCCGGCACTCTGTGGAGTTATGAGGAGCAAAACTCTGCTCATGACTAATTCTAAGTCTCTAGGCCACACTACCTCCCTGAATAAGGACTCTAACTGCTCTGCTGATCTTCAGAGTCCAGTGCTAAAAAGTGGTACACATTTTTGCGATCTACTATATGGGGGCTTGGGACAACAGAAACAAAAAACCTCAATTGTTTCAATTGGGGACCAGAGCCTTCTGACTGTCCTAAGACCATCTGACCTCGATTCTCTACACTGAACGATTCCAGGATGCTGAATACTATAGTTGCTTGGGAAAAACATACAAAGATCATGGCTACCTATATGGCTGTACTGTTCTATGAAATTATGTTGTAGTATTTTCAGCCTGTATCATGCATTGCAATTCTACTATATAACTTATCCTGGTGCAGCTGGTTATTTTAGTGAGCAACTAGGTGACTTGCACATGTTTTCTGCACTCGTATGTGAAAGTGAACTATGCAGAACAATTCGATTAATATGCAATAAGGGATATATGTGAATGCTGTCATGGCACTGAGAGCATGATTATATTTAACACAAAAACCATGACATTGAGGACGGTCCCTCGTTCAAAAGGTGAAGGGGAGTCACAGAAACAGTTGCAGCCGGCATGACTCGCGGGTGAGGAGCAGGTGGTTGCGCGGGTAGGGAGTCGTGCAGGGGGGTTTAATTTTAAATACATTTAAAAAATGTAACTTACCTTCATGGCCCGATCCGGTCCAGACATACATCGTCCTCTCCTCCACATAGGAAGCAGGCAGCCTCACTTTCCTCCCCTAAGCCAATCACAATGCTGCAATGGCAGCGTTGTGATTGGCTGGGACACCAACAGCACAGACGTCTATGGGGAGGCCATTTTCTCCATGTAGGCTGCAGCCTACATGGAGAACAGGGCAGAGTGTGTATGACTGGTTGGGTTGGCCCTGGGGCTGATAAAACAGTCAGCGCCCACTCACCCTCTGCCCTGGAGCAGGACTGCCCACCCGCCCGCTCCCAACCAAACTCTTCTGCTTTCTCGCAATGCGAGAAGCAGAAACATAAAATGGTATTTATAATATGTTATGGTATGTATTTATAATACCATTTTATGTTGCTGCTTCTCGCACTGCGAGAAAGCAGTGGGGCGATGCTCCTCCGCCCACAAGGAGCCACCCCTGTACGCAAGGGGTGAAACATTTTCTCCACAGTGGCAGGCATAAAAATCACTCTACTGACACTAGATACAGGAAAGCGGTCTAGTTGGGTGTGCTCATGTGTCCAGTACATAAGTAACAGAGTTTCCCAAAGGATCAAAGGGCTAGACAAAGTTTAACAATAGATTGTGTGGTATGAAGATATCAGCTTCATTTTCATTTTTTGTTAGTTTGCGTCAGAGCAGGTAGTCAGACCCAAAATAAAACGTATACAGTGTTGTGTTGACAGGAATTCCAAATATTATAATTAAAGGAATACATAATTGAAAGACGCACATTTAGTTTAACTAAAAATAAATAAAAAGAATAATAAGAAAAATGAAAGAAAATGATTTTGTTCATCACGGGATATACATTTGATGATAGCTAAAAAAACAAGGTACAGGAAACAATGGTACACAAATTATTAATCGATAATCAATCCGGCAGTCCAAAATCGTCCATTACAGTAAAGTACCCGTATGAAAGTCATAAATAGCTTGAGGAAGGCAGGGAAGACTCCTTAGCAAAATTCCGAAATCTCCTGGTACAGGGTCGGAGTCAGTGAATGTGTTCTGTTCCAACTTTGAAAAAGTCTCAGTTCAATCCATTTCCATTGGGCTGTCCAAAGGTTGCCTATTGAGGTAATGTCTAGTACAAGTATATATTGCTAAAATTCGGAGTGAACCGAATGCAGCGTGGGCCTCCAACTTGGAAAATGTGCATTTTGCAGTCATGATGTCATCCAATATTGCTCAGACCAATGATCAATCAGTGGCCTGAAACATTGAACTTATGGCTCAAATGAATAAAGGTGACTGAGAAAGAGGGGCTGTTGTTACATCAAGTCAACCGTGTTTGATGCCTATTAAAGAAGGCCGAACATGGATGTGGGTTGATGCTCGTTTGGTTTCCCTCACTGTAAAAATGTAGCTATGGAAGCGACAAGGAATCTGGCACTCCTCAGGCAGGAAGTTCTAAAAAGGTGAAGGAATTTTCCTTAGGCCACAGCTCAATGTAGGGTTCTAACGGTTCCACAGAGCCGCAGTGAGGTAGTATCCAGGCGAGGGAGTGACCTTGATGATTGTTTCACTACAGGAGCTCCTCCCCTCCCGTGAACAAGCTCATGGGGCACTATATGGGTACAAAAGATAGCTAAAATGAGAAGCATACCTAATAGGGTACAGTATCATGTGCATGTTGAAATACGATATGCTTACTAAATCATTTTACTGTTAGATTTTAATTATTGATCACTAACATTAAGAGTAGTGAAGGTTTCTGCATAGGTCCTGATGAGAAGCCAGGGGAAGGCTTCGAAACATGTCGACTAAGGAAGTACCGCCCATAGTAGCATAGTACCTCTGTTTTCTCCCCATTTTTAAGGATACCAGCTAGCAGGAACATTACATTTTACTTTTCCACGTAGCCAGGTATTTTTTCATTATTCTACTTCACTAAATCACATTTGACCCTTCCACTTGCACTCCTACATCACACATAGTATCTACTATTCAGTGCTCTTCGTAGGTTGTAGTATGCCCCGTCCCGTAGCGGGCAGGAAAAACCTGATGATGAAGCATGCCACCAAGGGTCCTTTTGGTGGGTGAGGGTTATTTTAACAAAGCTGTGCGCTCTCCCAGAGATTAGGAGTGGCACATAATCGGGAAGGACACTTTTTAAAAATTTTCCTTGATCCTGATAAGGCTGGATCCTTGTGTTTATTTCATACTTATTGGGTTCTAAAGGTAGCATCGAGCATTTTTATCCAGGTCTATGGGGAATATGTTGCCAGTTTGAATTTAAAAAGTGTAAAAATGGTTTTACATCATTCGGTTGAGGCACAGTACTTCAGGACTGGTTTCACGGATCTAGCACTCGGAGCATGGTGCAGAAAACACTTTTCTTTCAAAATGTATTGTTAAAGCTCAACCCAGTTTAAAATCATTCATTCAATTGAAAGTATGTTTTGTTAAAATTCTCTGGTTCAATCGGTCTTATACTAAATGTAAATAAATACATCCTGACCAACCCTAAAAGGCTTCAACCTTAACCAGGTGTGCCATCAAATTCACTATGCTTACAATATACGTGTGAAAATGTACAATAAAAATAATTATGAGAAACTGAGTTGTTGGTTGACTGCGGTGTGAGCCCTGGTCAAGCAGCAACCACAATCCTTGTCAAGATCAGGTACAAGCCAACCCTAATTTAGCTTATGCTCAACCCTGTGGTATTTGTGCAACACTTCAAATAGTAATAAAGTAAGAACACCACACAAAAAGGATCCCATACCAGGATAAAAAACAGAACTTTATTTAATAAATAAAAGAAGACGAAAATGACGAAAATCAAATCAGAAGAATCAAATCTATTCAGTTTTAAAGATTTAAGTAAAAATAGAGCCAAAATGGACAAAGCGCCAACAGTGGTTATCTGGTTGCGGACCAGGACAAAGTCACAAGTTCAGGCCAATCAAAAATAGAGCATGGGCTGGCTACAGGGACCTAGTTAGGTTCGCTGAACAAAAATCCTTAAATCTGGGGGTGTGCAGAGTTGCAAGGATTTGCGTCAAAGATGTGCCACATAGCCAAAGTGATGCAGCAGTTCTAAGATGCAGTGAAGCTGTGATGTGAGTGCCTGCGTTGTCATTGAGGATCCTGTCGAAGGCCTTGCAATGCAAAATCCGGAATCGAGGATGCTGTGCACAGACAAGGGGAAGCATCCGTTCTGAAGAACAGTGAGGCTGTGATGTACAGTCTGGCATCGTCGTCAAGGCTGCCGCCGAGGAAGGATGCAAGGGCATGTACCATGGGTGCATCACACAGTAGCGGCTCTGAATGCATTGCAAGCTATGGTGGTGATGCAGGTCTTTGTGACAGGTCAAATCTACGCAGCAGTGGAGATGAGTCCGTTCTGCCTGGAGTTGCACCGCAAAGCAGAGGAGATGTATTGGTTCTGCTGGATCCACAGAGGCAGGCAGAGCACATTAAGACCCCTTCCAAGGATCCAGTACTGGGGTGGCACCACTTGGCAGAGTAGTCACAGATGGCAGATTCCAGGTGCAAGGTGGTTGGAAGTCTGTTATGTCCCTGAAGCTTCAGATCAGAAGATCAGCAAACTATCACTTTGAGGCATGCTGGGCTCAAATGATGCAGGTCCGCTCCTTCTCACTCAGGCAAGAGGGCAGCAGGGCAGCAGTTCCTTTTGAGCAGCAGTCCAGCAGAGTAGCAATCCTTTCAGCAGCACAATAGTCTCTCTTCCTGGCAGAGTATCCACAGGTTCAGAAGTGTACTATATACTATAGCTCCTCTCTCCCATCCTGCCAGTGATGACCAATCCAGTCACATCTAAGCTTCCCATTGTGTTTGGCTGTCTAAGGAGAATACACAAAGCTCAACTGTCAACTACAACTGGTCATCAGCTGCGGCCCGTGACGGGAGTTACGGTGGGACAGGAAGGCAGGGTGGGGGGTGCTAAAAACCGGAATATGAATAATTGGAGGTAAGTAAACAATGTAATAAATAAAAACGAATTTCATAGTGCGCCCTGCATCGCAAAATGTGATGCAGGGCGTGCTACGAAATTAGTTTTATTAATTAAATTATTTACTTACCTCCAATTATCCATATTCCAGTTTTTAGCACCCCCCCCACCCCTTCCCCTCTCCTGCCCCACCTTCCTGCCCCACCGTAACTCCCTCCACGGGCCGTGGCTGCCGGTCATGTGACCCAGAAAGGGGCTACAGGCACAAAATGTCTACGCCAAGAAAATACCAACTTTCTAAAAGTACATTCAAATCTAGAAACAGCGATGATGCACTCAATGTACAAATAGTAAACACGTATACCTAAGAAACAAGGTTCATCAAAGTTGGTGTGCGCGCTCTGAGGCGGTTCCACCCTACCACCTGTTCAATGAAAAAAAGTAAATCTAGGACATCCATCTTAGACAGAGTGCGCACTACCTATGCACTCAAAATGACTGTTATAGCACAATATTAATACATCAATTGTATGAAAATTAGAAAGACCTTAACAATGGTATCATATAAAAAACATTCTTTTTCAAATCATCAATGACAAAGTAACAACTTCATTCAGTTGCTTGTCTTCAGAACTGCTTGTTTTAATGAAAAAGAAGACTTCAAAACAGTTTTCTTATTATCCACAAAGCAAATAATGGCATCTGACGTGAGTTTCATCACTCCCAATGCATTTAGGGTGTACAAATCACCCTTCAGCAGGGGAGTCTACAAAGAAACATATGTACAATGAAGCAATCTTATTGACTATTATACATAATAAAACAAACATAGGTGTACAACATCCGGAATAGTCTAAGTGATTATGACTTGTAAAGCAGGTGACTGGTATGATAAAGAGCAACCATGAGACTTAACATATCTATTGAAATGTGACGTGCTAATAATGTGTGAAAAGAGAACAATGTAAAGAACACTAAATAATTATCGGAAGCCGAAATGGTCCATCCCAGGACCCCCCTCCATGCTGTCACACCAAAAGACTACAACATAATCTCACAGAAGAACCCGTGAAGTGAAAAGTGAGAATATAAACTAATGAGGTAAAAAGTGCTGGACAAAGTATCTTCACGAAGATGCACATGAAAACGGCTTAATGGCAAACCCACCAATCAACTCTCAAAGGTATGCGGCGCTGTTCTGAAGGTCAGCGTGAAAAAACACGTGTGACCACAATCATATGTTGTGCCACAATCCAAAGGAAGGAAAGTCTTCTACAAAAAATAGATAAATCTGTAACCTGACTGATTTCACAAAGCTAAGTGTCCTGAATATGGATGAGATGGTGACTAGATAACTAACATTACTCACCTATGTAATGGAGAGAAGGTAGTGAAGTCAAAACAAAAATCGCAACCTTGTCCATGGCTGTTAATCACTATAAGCGTCCCCAGTACCTCCCTGTTATAGATATACGCCTCTACTTGAAATGTGAAAAATGCTAATGAGTACAATATCTGTTACTCCCTGACATTTACAAAACGTTAGCATCTACGAAACATAGTAATCTGCGTTTACCAGATTATATTCGTTGAGGCTCAGTCGGTCGCCAATAATCTTGAGCAATTAAAACTAGACAAACCTTCTCTTCACTGAATCGTGCTACTCACTACAAGAGGAAATCATGAATGAGAACAATGAACTGTACCTCTAAAATATATCAACCCTGAAAAATGATGGGCTTACCGAGACGAATGAACACAGTGTCCCAAAAATCCCGATAGTCCCAGGCAAATCTATGTATTAGAAAGGAAGGTTTTGGCCTGACAAAAGTTTGTTTTGCAGGTCGAAATGCCAGTTTAAAAAAGCATAATCCTAGGCTTCAATGGCAGGTCTGAGACATATTTAAAGAGCTACTTAAGCGGGAGGCATGACCAGAGTTGCAGGGCTACTTGTGGCATTTCAAGGCCTTGGGCACAGGTAGTGCCACTTTACTAAGGACTTGCAAGTAAATTAAATATGGCAATTTGGTAAAAGACAATTCAACAAGACAGGTCTGTTCTAAGGCCAGCAAAAACAATGTTAGCAAAAAGAGGAGCTTTGAATGCAAACATATGGGAAAATCTATGACAATGATGCCAGCGTTATTTAACATTAATAAAAACAATATTTGGCCTGTAAAGAAAGCACTTTTGTCCAGCACTCTTTTTGCAGGGAGTGTCTGGTGAGGAGCTAATTAGTGGTCCAGAAATGTCTTAGTACCTTGGCACCTAGGCTTCCATAAGCAGAATCTCACACTCGCAGGTATACAAGCAAACACAGTTCCAAATAACCATGTTGCATCAGAACACTGCTACCTGAATTATACCAGTAAGCCCTGGAAACACAAATCCAAAGAAGATGGAAAACATTGTGTAAGAAATTGCATTTCAGCTTGAGGGTGGTGAAACCATACTCAAGCAGCAACCACAATCCTTGTCAGGGTGAAGTCACTAGCAAAACCCAAAATTAACATGTGCTTAACCCACTAGTATCTTGGCTCAAAAGCAGTCAGGCTTAACCTAGAGGCAATGTGTAAATTATTTATGCAGCACTTGAAACAGTAATAAAGTGAAACACGACATACGAAAAATCTCAGTAATAGAAGAAAATGTAATACATTATTTGAGACCAAAACAACAAAAATCCAATCAGTAGAACTGGATATATGCAGTTTTAAAGATTTAAGTGAAAACAGTGCCTAGACGCACAAAGCACCAACTGTGGTTATCTGGTTGTGCCAGACCGGAACACATTCACAAGTTCAGGCCTACCGCGATGGAGTGCAGGCTGGATACAGGGATCAAGTTAGGCCAGCTGAACAAAGGAGCTTAACTTTTGGTGCATGATCTCTGCGGTGCTGCTTTGAGAGGCTTTGCATAGTCCGGCTTTGGATCTGATGAAGCTGTGCGGCGAGGCGTTGTGTCACGGTTCTGATGAACTATGTGATGAAACTTGGTGGGGCTTTGCATCGTTTTGGATAGGTTCTGATGGAGCTGACAGCTGTGTGGTAATGCTTTGATTCCAGTGAGGCTGGCAGCTGTGCAGCGAGTCTATGCTGGGCTTTGTGTTGCTTTGCGTAGGTTTCGATGGGGATAAGAGCTGGGCTGGCAGAGCACATTCATGCCCACTTCCAGGGGTCTAAGACTTGGGTGACACCACTTGGGGGGCAGGACTCACAACAGACAGAGTTGTGGGGCTGGGTACAAAATTGTGGGAGCCTGTGCTGTCAATGAGGCTCTGATCAGGAGGTCAGCCAACTAGCCCTTGGAGTCTCTCTGGTGGTCCTGGGTTCAATATGCCGGTCCTGTTCTTCTCACTAATGCAGGAGGGCAGCAGGGCAGCACGACAGAGTAGCAGAGTGTCAGTCCTGCTTGCAACAATGCAGCACATCAGTCCTTCTTCTGAGTCTCCCAACGGTCCAGATGTTTACTGAAGAGTTGGGGGTCTAAGATCCATTATTTATACCTGGTACCAACTTTAAAGTAGGCAAAGTTTCAAGAGGCTTCCACACCTGTGAGTTGTCAGGAATCCACTTCCTCCCTACCCTCGCCCCAGCTTGTATGGGGACACAAACAACTAGTGACAAACCCTTTGTGAGAGTGCTCAGGCAGAGCCTTTGAGATGGTAGGTTACAGCTCCTCCCCCTCATTAAGTCAGAGTGCCCATTCTGCTAACATCTAATCTCCTTTTGTCTCACTGTCTTGAAGCAACACACAAAAATTCAACTGCCAGCTACACCTAGTCATGTGACCCAGGATACCGGCACCAAATTGTTAGGACAAGAAAATATCACCTTCCTAAAAGTGTTATTTTCAGAATTGTGGGTTACAATCTCACTTTGCTATTAAAGAGGATTTTAATTCACCATTCCATAGATACCAAACTCGATATTCCTAACTTCTCCCAAATGAAAATTACCACTTATTAAGGGAGCCCAATGTTATCCTATGGGAGAGGTAGCCTTCCTGTAGTGAAAAAGAAATGTAAGAGTTTTTCTCTACCAGGACATGTACAATTTTAAAGTACCTGCCCAACCTTTTAATTATACTGAACCCTGGCCATTGGGCTGTATAGGGCATACCAGAGGAATACTTTATGTGTAGTAAAAGGAGATATTTGGGACTGGAAAGACGTCTATCTTGCCAGGTCGAAATGGCAGTTTAGGGCTCCAGACACAGGCTGCAATTCAATGCCTGAAACATGTTTGAAAGAGTTTAAGTTGATGGCTTAATATGTGCTGCATGCCCACTAGGATCATTTAATTTATAGTCCCTGGATATATAGAGTACTACCTTTGTTGGGTCTTATAAGTAAATTAAACATGCCGGTTGGCTGTAAGCCAATTCTACTTTGTTTAAAAGAGAGCACATTAGCACAGTTTAGCAGTGGTAAAGTGTGCAGAGTCCTTTAAAGCCAACAAAAAGTTAGTACATTAGTACATAAAACTAGAGGGCAAAGACAAAATGTTTGGGGATGACCCTACAGAAAGGTCCAAGTCTAACATGTCTTTTTCAATGTTTCTTAGAAAGACAGCAGAAAGTCCTCATATGTGAGACAAGTTCTTCTGCCTTCCTTATTCCCATTTATTGAAACTGATTCTGAAATGCCATTAGCCCAGAGAGCATTTTTAAAGGTGTGCGCTTGCCGTTAGGGGATGTGCAATTCTAATGCAATACCTAAAATATTTCCACTTTCTCCACACCTACCTTTTCCATACAGAGAGAGTTCCTGTTCCATGACTGTGCCAATTGGCACAAAACTTCTCCTTCAAACTTGTAAAACATTTGGTGGATGGCCTTCAAAACCACAGCGGCCATCCACCTACCTTTTGGCAGCATTACAGATGGGCTGCAGGCAGATGGACAGCCCCTTCTGTAATACTTATAGTGCCAGTGCACATATATCACTACCCCCACCTTAAGCCGGCATTCCCTCATTGCATGGAGACATGGCTCCATTCAAATGAGGGAAACACTTTACCTCTGCACCCATGCTATATTATGGATGTGGGTGCAGAGGCAAAGAGGCTGTCGGGAAGAACAGTGATTGTGTGCCAAAAAAGATAGTGCCCCATCAGTGTGCCCCCCCTTAAGGCAGTCCTCTGGAGGGGGTAGAGCAACACCTGCAGGTTGGTACAGTCACATACTGCACCCACCTGCAGGGGTATCTATGTCTCCCCTTTGAAGGTTAGGCAGGTAAAAGTGAAAGACTGAGTGGTTGCTTGAAACAGCCTCTTCATATTTCAATAATACTCTGCCAAAACCTCCCCCCGCCCCACAGGGCAGAAGATATGAAAACTTTGAAATTGAAGTCAGCAAATGGGAAGGTGCCTTTATGATGTTAGGTGTCTTTTTGTCCATGCAAGAAATGGGGTTATTGGTTGAGGATGGTAGAAGCCTCACTCAGGCAACAACCACAATCCTTCTCAGAGTGAATCACAAAAGTACCCAAATTAACATATTCTCATCCCTCCAGTAGTTTCACGCAAAGCAGTCCGACTTAATTTATAAAGTGAAAACACACTACAAGAAAATCCCAAACTAATATAGACAAATAGAGTACATGTTAATAAATGAAATGACCCCAAAGTGAATAAAATCCAATCAGTAGAACCAGAGCTATGAATGTTTACAAGTACAAGTACAAGTATCAATTTACATTTACAATGTTTACAGTTTTTTGTGTGAAAAATAGCACCTAAATGACCAACTGATTGCATCTGGTCGCATGAGATAAGGTCAAAGTCAAAAGTTAAGGCTGACTGCAGGGGTTGGATACAATAAATGGTTGGGCCCGGTCTAGGCTTACTTTCAGACTTAGAAAAATTCTTGAAGATTTTTCGATGAAGGTCGAGTTTTCAGTAGGGCAAGGCAACAGACTGTGTGTGAGGAGGTGTCATCGTCAATGAGCCACTGGATGCCTTGCAAATGAAGGAATGAGATATTCTGAAGGTGTTTCATTAGCTAGTTCTCTGATCCTTGTAGTTGTAGGGACAACCAAGCAGTGTCAGTGAAATTGTTATGGTTAGTGTTCAGTAATAACCAGGGCAATGGGGAGTCTTTTGGAGTTAGAAAGTTGGCCATGGAAAGTCTATTTGACTCTGTATTGCTGTCAATGTGCAGTCAATGCTTAGCTGAAGAGAATGGTATGATGAAGGATCAGAGTAAAGTGCAACAAAGTTTCACATTTGTATTATAAATGTAATTATCCTGCCAGAAATCCTGGAATTCTCATGAAAATTATGGATATTACGTGAGAAAAAAATAATCAAAAGTAGTAGATCTACCCTCAAACATTTCTCCTACATATGTGTGCAGATTTACTTCTTTTTGCAGTGCACATATATTCCTAGCATAATCCCAGTATTTTTACTGGACAGGTTTGCAGGCATACTATTTGGAATTCCATATGACATATACTTTAAGGGGTCCCTACCAAATTTATGGGTGTTCCTCTCCTCTTCCCGTCCTTGAAGGAAGATTACTCCAGCTGTCAATCCTCAAGTATCTCCAAGGTGGAAGGGTCAGACTGGAGTTGGGGGTATGCCTACAGACATACAAGTATGTGGGCTTTCCAAAACTTACTTGGGCAACCACCGCCTTGCAAAACCCACTTCCCACCCCATGCAAGTCATTTATTTCCCCTGCTTTCTCTGCACTGTGGAGGAGGAACCTGCAGTAGTAAACACCTTCACACCTAGCAGACATCCTTTTGAGTCTTTTTGGAAGGCAGCTATGAAGTTATTTTCAGCTTTAAAGACAAAAATACATGTGTAAAGTTACCTCTCTGTTTTGCAATACCTCTCCACATATTTATTGCACTCCAAACTTATAGTACAAGAGGTGCAATGAGCACTGAAAGAGCCCCTAAGCATCTCCACATTTTCAAGGGTTTAGGGGATGGGGTTTCCACATATGATATATTGTTTCCATGCAAATTATAAAAAACAATTTGCTATTGTGCATTTATTCTAAACTTAATCCTGGGAACTCCAGGCAAGGCCCAATTCCCAAATCTGTTCTATCATTAGTTATCTTTTGCACCTGTCATGTGTGATTGTACCTGAATTGCCATACCTGATTAACAAAGCATTTTCTGGAATTAGTAGTGCCATAATCTGGGTTTTGGAGGGACTTAATCATAAATTTCCTGAAAGAAGACATATTAATTCAAGGCAAAAACAAATGGCGAGTCACAAAACCTGCTTTCTTCCAGCGAGTCACTGGTAATCCAACTATTCATAGAAAAAACTTTCCAGTTCAGGATCTCAGTGTTAGGTATATGCCACTAAAAATTCCAAGTTCCTTATTTTTATACTTTTTCGTAAATCTGGACCAATGAGAAGGTAAAGATGAAAAGCAGCAGGACTCACAGAAGTTTCCAAGGGCTCCATGAAGTTCAGCGTGGTTAATCTGTACGCTTCACTTTTGCACTGCAAAAAAGTTTGTGATTACTTTTGATGTGCTATGATATTCCAGTTTCATTTATCAACTACGACTCTTGGCAGAAATGTAAATAAAATTCTTTATTTTCCCATATAGATATCGCCCTCGTAGGGCAGGCATTCTCGACCCAGGTATGAAATGCTGACTGCGTACATGTGCTCTCCCAGGTTGCTATGCAACCTCGAAAGCAAGTGCTGCAGTAATAGACATTCGGAATAGAATTAATGCCCTTCTGACCCATATTTCACATTCTGCATGAGCCCATTGACTGATAAATTCTACTAACTATACGCATACTTACAAATATAAAATATAGTATTATAAGTGACATTGTTATTACCTTCAATACTAAAATATGGGCATAAATCAATTGGTAAAATTATTGAGGCTAATAATATCTAATGAGATTTTCTATTCTTTTTTCCCTTTTTGATATATGAATCACTTATGTCTCATAACCTAAGGCTATATATTTCCTTGTGGTTTCAACATGATTTTATATGCAAACCTCCAGTTAAACTATAGATGGCATTTTCTCTCCAATCTCAAGCGTTCTTTTCAGGTTCTTGTTCGATGCTTCTGATGAAATGCAATTGGGCACATCTTCCAATCAGTTTCTGGCGAAAACGTGCATCCAGTATGTTAAATGTATTGTATAAATAATGTAAACATGCTCAATGATGTTTTAATAAATGACTTATTCATCAAATCCAAAGTGAACTGTTTACTGTCAGAAAAATATAAGTGCAAAATGCACACACCAGATGAAGTTAATTTGGCCAAAGTTATATATATATATCAATTGAAACCATTTAGTTAACCTATTATTTAGCATAAATAATAACTTTTTTTATATCGCCTAAAGCTGTAGGTTTCTGTTGTCGAAGACCTATTGTTAACAATACTACACAGAGAGGCTTTTTGGCCAGCCCCGTTACTCGTGACTGAAATGCTTTCTTGTCTCGCTCATAATTTAATGACTTTCCTTCCTATTCTTCTATTTGTCTCGATCATGAGCATTTAAGTGTAACAATGTTTTGAGTGTATGGAATTATCCTTCAAGTGCTAACATCAAATCTTGCAATGCAGTGTGAACGAGGGACTATTTTACTTCCTCCTTCACATCATGCTGCCCGTCTTCACCCCTCCGTCTTATTAACCCTTTACCTTTTATTACCCCAAAGGCTGCTTGTGTGCACCGTGGTGGCCATCTTTGAATGTATTTTGCTGTATTTTAAGAAATCCCATTAACAGATGGACATGGTAGATGCTTGTGTATCCTTAATGGCCATGCTTGAATGGAGTTTCCTAAAATATAGCATATTACATTCAAAGATGACCACCGCGGATGCATGCGCATCTAAAGCAGTCATCTTTCAATGGGGCCTAATTATAAAGCTTTTTATTATGAATTGTGTGTCTTACTACTGTCTTGGATGTGTTACTCCGACTTATTCAGGCCGGATAAGCTAAGTATTTTTTTCTCAGAGTAAGCACCTAACCATAGAAAATGCTTTGTAAATTTTGTCCAGTATTTGTAAATGTAGCCCCATAACTGAGTGCAGTAGTGGAAGGGACAAACCATATGGATACACAGACCATCATGCAGCTGTCGTGGCAGTTCATAAGTGTTTAATAATGTTTAGTGTTTAATTGTACATTCATTTCCCTTAATATCTGGGTTGTGTTCAGTAGATGATTTTGAAAGATCGCTCTGTTTATCTTACTCAATGAGTAGTAGAAAGAATGTGTCCCTGGCCTTAACCCTTGGAAACGGAAGAGTAAATATGTAAAGCAGGTTTAAAACTAGCATAACATTGTGAGCGACACGATTGTATCAAATTCCTCGCTGACAATATCAGTACCCCAATGTGATCTGTATTAAAGAGCAAAATCATTCCTCCAAGAAGCAAAAGAAAATCTAACATCTGATGTTTGAGCTACAGTCACTGAAACTAGAACCCCTTAAATTCCTGACCTTGTGTTTCTCCGAGGTGGCAAGTAAGGCTATTTTTCAGCATCCAATAAAAAAACGACAAATTAAATTGTGTTCTGTGCTTTTTGCCACAAACATTTGACGAGAGAAAATAAATGCAAATACTTGGACACAGCAAGTCATAGTTCACACATTCAATTTCACCGTAAGCAGCAGTAAGCAAAACACATGGAAAAGACAATCCACAAATTTATAAAACAGCTTCTATGGTCAGGGTTGGTAATGCAGGATTTGCTCAAAGAACTTTTGATTTGTCGTTGATGTTTAACAGAGCACCAATCATGTGTGTTAATAAAGGGGTAATGATGTATAATGGCCATGGGATAGCGGTAATACAACTACTAGTAGTACCCTTTGTAAACAAAACTTGGGCAATGTGTCTGGTCTGGAATATTAAACACAAAGCATCAATAGCTTTTGCACGATTCAGAGGAATAATTAAATGATTTAAAAAACAACAGCAGACCATGTGAAGGACTTAATGTGCCAATCAATAGCAAAATACATGTATTGTGAAATAAATCCATCCCTTGTTGTTAGAAATTGGGTCTCTAGTTGTCAGAGGTATGCCCCCCTGTCCAAGTAGGGGTCACAATGCTAGCCGGGGTAAGCTAGATACACAGTAAAAGATAACCTCTGCTAACTTTCTGGTAGCTAGTCAGGCATATCTAGAGAGAACATGTATAAGGTATTTGTGTAACACACACGCACACACGCACACAGTAACACAATAAAAACACTACAAAATACCCCACACATGTTTAGAAAGATAGGGAAAACGTTTATGAGTAAAACAAGACCAAAACAACAAAATTCCAATATGTAGAACCGAAGTTATGAAGTTTTAAAGAATAAATCAAAATAGTGCTCAGAGGTCAATAGTGCTAAGCAGTTACTTGAGGTTTTGCTAAACCGGGAAAATCCAAAGTTCAGGCTGACTGAGATGGAAGGCAGGCCAGCTATAGGACTCATGGAGGTACCGTTAAGAAAGTCCCTTGGATGGAGCAAAGCATCAACAGCAATTTCTCGATGAGTCTGCGCTGATCCGCGCAGGTGACGAGGAACTCCTTTATGATGCAGGCACTGCATCGTCATCAAGCTGTACTGTCAATCATCGTCGAGCTGAGCAGTCTCTCGAGGCACTGTTGTCGATCGGCTCTTGCATCTGCATAAATTATGATGTTTTAGGAAAGCAGAAATCACCATTCAAGTGCCCAAGACTGGATTGGCACCACTTGGCAGGGCAGGATGCACAGATGACAGATGACAGATCCCGGGTGCTGTTGCAGAGTTGAAGGAAGTCTTTGATAGCCCTGATACTTCAGTAAAGTGGGCAAGCCAGCAAGCCCTTGGAGTCACTCCGGATTCAAGTGAGATGGGTCCAGTCCTTGTCCTCAGCAGGGCAGAGATCAGCAAGCAGCAGGACAGCTCAGCAAAATGTAAAGCAGTTCATTCAGAGCAGCAGTCAGGCAAAGTAGCAATCCTTGGTGCACAACAGTTTTTACTCCTAGCAGAGTTCTTCACAGGTCCAGTAGTGTGCTGTCTTGGTAGGGTAAGATCCCCAGTCCTTATACCCAAATGGGCCTTTGAAGTGGGGATGACTTGAAAGCAGGCCCTTGATGTGCACAGGTTCCCTTTCAACCCAGTCTTGTCTGCCAGGCTATATGTGGGGGTAAATGAGTCCTTTGTGTGGGACACAGGATACTGCCTATTCAGGTGTAAGTATCATCCCCCTTCCTCCCAGGAAGCGCTAGCAGAATGTAGATGAATGTAGATGAGTTCCTTCTCACACCCACCCTTCTTGTGTTTGTGGATGTCTAGAGGCAATGCACAAAGTGTAGCCATCACCTTCCCACCCTAGACACATATTGGATACAGGCTGCAAGGCACACAGAGCAGTAAGAGCAGAGAAGTGTCCACTTTCTAAAAGTGGCATTTCTAAAACAGTAATGTTAAATCTAACTTTGCCATTAAAGAGGATTTATCATTACCATTTCAAAGCTATAAAACATGATGCAACTACTCCTTTCTGATCAAGAATGACAGCTTAAGCCTGTTTTAAGGAATTCCCAATGTTAACCTATGAGAAGAGTAGGTCTCACAGTAGTGAAAATGAATTTAGCTCTTTGTCTCTACTAGGACATGTAAACATTAAAAGCACATATCCTACCTTTTATTTGCACAGCACTCTGCCCTTAGGGCCTACCTTACTAAGTGTAATGAAAGGGATGTTTAAGGCTTGGTACGTGGTTTTAAATGGAAAGCCAAAGTGACAGTTTACTGCACACACAGGCTTTGAAACGGGAGGCCTGAGACAGGTTTGAAAGGCTACTTGTGTGGGTGGCACAATCAGCGTGACAGGTCCACTAGTAGCATTTGATTTATAAGTCATGGGTATATGGCATACCACTTTACAAGGGACTGATTGGTACACTAGGCATGCCAGTCATGTATACACTAATGTCACCATGTTTAGGGGAAAAATCCATGCACTCAGAGTACTAAGGCCAACAAAAATATACATCAATAAGAGGAGATAAACAGGCAAAAAGTTTGGGGGAAGGCCCAATGTTAAACCAATGAGAGGAGTAGACCTCACAGTAGCAAAAAGTAATATAGCTGTTTGTCACTGCTAGGACTGCAAAACTTAAAAGTACATGTCCTACCTTTATTTTATGATCAGAAAAAAGAGGTAGGTAGAGGTATACGCTAGGTCCACCATCCTAGTGCAATAGTAGACCTGTAAAACCCGAGATGTCAGGTAAAGAAACTCGCAAAAAGGAAAGGATTTTCGCTCAATCTGAGGCGGAATATCAGCAGGAAAGAAAACTTTCTTTCTTGAGTCCCGTCACTCACCAGGGTTTCCCCTTGGTGACATGTTTCTGGAGGGGAGCTACCTAGGTGATACACCGTGGGGAGAACTCCAGTCAAATTTATAATACGAGAACCCTCACCCCTCCAAGACTATGGGGCACAATTTTGGTTACATTTAAATTACGTGACAATGGTTTAGCGTATGTATTAACGCATGCTTATTAGTTGCAGCGTATTTACTTTCTGATTATATTGATTAATTACCTCATTTTAGGTTAACTTGGAGTGGCGTACACAGGCTGTAACCTGTGTAGTCCTGACGAAGAGCTCTGGGGAATGCTTGAAACATGTTGACGTATACTAGGGATTCCTAACCCATCACAGCTAGGTTTTTCCAGTATATTACCCAGTTTTAAACATACCAACTAGGAGCAAGAATAAAGTTATTTCGCCCACTAGCTAGGTATTTTTAACTCACCTCTGTCCACTCCACAACACCACTGCACCACACATAGTCTCCACGAAAGTGCTATTACATAAGTTCACAAGTCGCAGCACGCTTCAGCTCGCAGCAAACTGAGAGGGCCCCTATGATGAAGCATGTCACCAAGGGGAAACCCTAGTAAGTGAGGGGACTCAAGAAAGAAAGTTTTCTTACCTGCAGATTTTCCGCCTCAGATTGAGCGAAAATCCTTTCCTTTTTGCTTGGTTCTTTACCCGACTTCTGGGGTTTTACAGGTCTACTACCTTTGTTTTATACAGCACAATCCCCTTAGGGTTATCTAGGGCCTACCTTACGGGGGGCGTATATGTAATAAAAGGGACGCTTAAGACTTGGCAAGTGGTTTTAAAGGGCAAATCAAAGTGGTAGTAAACTGCACACAAAGACTTTGCAATGGCAGGCCTGGGACAGGTTTGAAAGGCTAATTGTATGGGTGGCACAATCAGTGCTGCAGGCTACCAGTAGCATTTAATTTACAGGCACTGGGTATATAGTATACCACTTTACAAGGGACTTATAAGTAAACTAAATATGCCAATCATAAATACACCAATGTCACCATGTTTAGGAGAGAAGTACATGCACTTTAGCAATGGTTAGCAGTGGTAAAGTGCTCAGAGTCCTAAGGCCAACAATAAAATGTGCAAAAAGAGGAGGAAAAGGGCAAAAAGTTTGGGGGGAGACCACCCTAAGGGTGACATGTCTAACACTGGTGTACATTACATAAAGACAAGTATTCATTTATTTATGAAAACCTGTTAATGATTAAAAAATGCTCAGGCACATATATATATTACTTAGGTCAATGGCAAATAATGTTCATAGGTTGTCTGCAGCCACTTGGTTTAGTCCAGACATGGTGCGGTGGAAGCGTCTTAGTTTTGGTCTCTAAGTTATAAGACCATCCTTAGGACTGCTATGCATATGACAAAGTGTTCAGTTTTTCCTCCTGTTTTGTCCTTCACACGTCCTCTGAACTGACTCTCACTACTTCTTTGTTGTCTGCTTTCCTTCAGATGTCTCATTCTTCTCTCATGTCGTCTCTTTTAATTTCCTTTCTCATTATGTATCAACGTTCCCATGCTTCACGCCTTAACATGACAACTTTCCCATGGTCTCTCTTACCTATCACATGCCTTATTGAATTCCCATCTCTCTTCCTCTCCTGTGTCCATGTCTCTCTCTTCCTCTTTGTTTCACCATTTCCCTCCTCCCTCTCTGCCCTGATCATCATAAATATTTCAATTTGGAATCACTCTTTAGAGTCTTTCATCTTCACTTTCACTGTCTCACTCTCCTCTCGCTCTCTCTGAAATTTCTCTCTAGTAGAGCCATTTTCCAACTCCAGAGGAAATACATGTGTATTTTGTAAGGACTGAAAGCAAAAAAAATATTGCAGTTATTGAAATAAAATGAAAGGATGGTGACCCCTCCCCCTTAGCTGTCCATTAATTACCATTCAAGTGACAGATTGAACTCGCTGAAATATGCCAATTCAAGGAGTTGGGTGTGCCTTCACCCGTCACAGCATTAAGAGAAGCAGCAGCAGGCTGAGTTTAAAGCTGGTGCAAAACATCTGCAATCGGCTATGGTCATTCAACAGGTCACACTGCATGAATCAACTATCCAAGGCTAACACTCACACTGCATGTTCAGAGCCATCCAGATACCTTCTGTGCATATCCCATCCTCACCTCACATGAGCCATCCCAAGCAGTGCAGCAGACAATCAACTGGGGCCAGGCCGGTGGAGACCAGGGACAGTCTGGCTGCTCAACTTTAGTAATGTCTTTATGTCATCCATGTAGCTTAGCATGCCATGAAAGCCTGTCTTTTGAAGCATTGTGGCCTGGGAAGTTCATACAGAGTCTACAGAGATTTTTTTTCAATGGGCCTGCAGTGATCCATTGTTACTTCTAATCCTGGTGAGCACTGTAACTCCCTTTACCATAGGAGATAAAAATACCACAGTCAAATAAATCATCTAATACTGAGCCTCCCTCTAAGGACTAGGGGGCATATTATCAAGGGGGTTTATCTCCGCTTTTTTGGCTTTAAAAGCCAAGAAAGCAGAGATCAAATTATCTCCCTATTACCTAGCTGTCGCTAACACCAGTTAGTGACAGCTAGTAGGAGATAGCGACCATCTTGGGCCCCACTTTGCATGTCAGTGATATTTATCACTAATGACATGCAAAGTGGGCGTGCCAAGATGTTAGCGACTGGAAACAGTCGCTAACATCGCTAGCTCCTATTACCAACTTATGGAGGTATTTGCGCTAAGCGTGAATATCTCCAAAAGATAACACCTGCCCTGAGCAGTTCTTAGCCATGTTATCCAATGGGAGGTGGATAACATGGTTAAGAGCATTAGCTCGGTAATGCATGAATATCGGTATAGACAATCATCAGAGACTATTACAACGTGAATTGTTTTGGATTAAATATTTGAATACCATGACACCGACAGGTCTTAACGACAAATATGATTTGGCATGTTTCCTATAGAGACAATCCTAGAACGTAGGCAAGTTTGTAATCGCCAAAAACAGCAATTATTATTTATTATGCAAAATGAGGGTGATGCCCATAAACTAGTGTGTAATAGGTTTCTTGAGCATTTGATATGTTTTGAGTTTAGATTGGCACCTTGTATCATGTATTCGAATGACATATTTTCAGTAAGTTGATCACAGCAGATTTAATTGTATTATGGTTTTCCTGGTTTTCACTATTTTTGGCACAACACATGACTGTTTCAGTGGGAACTCAACAGAGAAACATGTACAGCACCATCGGTCAAGTGCCTTGTCAGAACTACATAGACAACAAGTCAGTTTCAGAAAACCAGTATCAAATAATATTCAACTATTCTTTCAAATATTTTTATCATCCAACATAGCTAGTCGATCCTAAGGGAGTTAGTATCACAACACCACCAGAGTAACATTTGCGTTTTATCCAGTAATACAGATCACGAACTCGCTCGGATTTACATAATGTGAGAGCAATTATAGACATTACACCAATCTATGTGGTTAGTGTTCCAACATGGCGCCCGTGGATAATTAGAGGGACAAGCAATATCAGCCAAGACATTACTATTGCGGAGTAGAGATACAGCAGTTAAAATAGCATTTCAATAAGACCCGAGTTTATATACTCGATGATGAACAGACCAGGAATTCAGCCAGGCGCAGAACACTAGGTTAATACAAGATATTCCCTACTGCATCAGCAGGAATACGTACTCTCTCAAGATGGCACTCACGAATTGGGAGTTGAATGTATTAGGACTCACCAGTCCGTTTTTAGTGTCTAATAACACGGACCTGCCCCGAAGAGCGGCGGAGTCAGTTTATAATCGGTTACCGGCTCAGGGACTGCACCGAGTAACATTGGGATTTTGTTTTGGATGTCAGACGGCATGGTTAGAGGTACGTGACATTGGTAGGATCTTAAGCGAGTTTGGAGAACTCAGCATTAGTATCGAGGCATACTAACGTTAATGTTATGATTTGGTTGTTGTAGATTGAGAACGCCCGGCGCAAGACAAGGTAAACACGGCGAGCTACCGCGACCCGTTTTTTAAACATTCATTAGTTTTTTAAACATTCATTAGTTCTTTAGTTGGACATTAAGAACAGATTTATCTTGTTTTTCAGAAACTCGAGGCACTTTTTGGATAAGGTATGTGACTATCACGCGTTTTAGGGATATTGACATAGTATATAAGCACTAGGAGTTAAGAAATTGTTTTTGTTCATTACTTTGCAGAGACCAGCGATATAACTGATACAGGTATGATGATCAGTGTGAGGCACATGAAAATCAATATCACATGAACATGTGGATCAGTTACAAATGGGTTCATTTTTTATTTTTTATATTTCATACAGAAGTAAGGTTGCCAATTTGGAGGACAGAACACATTACACCCACCATCAGGTATGCACAGATTTAGGACATACGTGTAGACCACCCCCCACAAACATAACATACTTACACCATGTTTTCTCATTTTCTTTCTTTTTGTAGATTCTGCCCCTGATGAAGGCACACACGAGTGCCGAAATGCATTGGGCTCATTGATGAAATGTTGTTTAAAGACATATGTAGTATGAAATGCTTAGTAAAAGTTGATGAATAATATGTGTAATAACACCGTGATAAATGTGTGTTACCATACAATAATGCAGATGTAGAATGAAAAAACCATAGCCTATATGACAAGAATATAAGTATGAAATAAAAAATATATACCAATTGAGAGAAATATAAGTGTGGTTTAAACAAAACACAAAGTGAGAATATTTTATTAAAGCGCCAGGACGCCAAGTGAACAGTGCGCGATTGGGTGGAGACCTAACTTCACCATAACAATTTTCTGAACCAGGTCTGACAAACCTTAACAACCGCAGCACCATTGTACTAAATTGATTAATTACGGAATAACACGGAGTGCTCCCACATCCCCCTCTAACAAATCTACAAATTAGTCACTAGTTGGGAGGCACCCTACAAAATCAAGATGCAATTTGAAACAATTACAGCTATTACGGACAACAGGGCCAATACACTGGCATATACCAACGATCAAGCTGATCAAATCTACTCGTTAATAAAGGAAGTCAGAAATATGGATGCACATGGGGGGTCCATAAGCCAACAACTGAAACAATTGGAATATATCACACGCAGACAGGTCAACCAAAGGATGCATGCATCAACCCTCATCCAATACCATAGAGCCAAACGGATTCCAGGGGGATTACGATTGTCAATAAAACCAATGCTGTTTCGATTCAACCTCAACACAAAGTTCATGGATAAGTGGTACTGTATCCTAAATAAATGTTCACTGGATCTCATACTGCTCATTATAGAAGAACTAGCCAAGACCATACGGGAACTAGAAGATGAAATATACATTTTAAAAACAGAACTAGAGAATAGGATGGAAGCGGACACATGGAAAATAAGTCTAGAGGGAATCAATCTCAAACTTGGCGTATATGAAACAGAACTACAAGAGGGAAAGTTACGCAAGTACAAACGCGACACCATAGACTATAAATTAAATGAGGTTTATACATGGGCAGACATCTACGCCCGTCGTAAATTTGTCCCACCCAAAAGAACTTCACCAGCTCAACACTCATCTGAAGAAAGTTTAGTAACCGACAAAGAAACATTGATACAGAGAGGACCTGTGAGGGTGACACAAGAAGGTGAGGTATTATCCACAGAAAGCAATCTACATGCAACAACAAGCAGACAAACAGCTTTTTTGTCACAGGACCAGGACCAAGGACAACCACCAACGACGCAAACTGCAACACCCACAACAAGCGCAAAACAAGGCGAGGAAGTGGCAGGCAAAGCGCTGCGAAGCGGTCGGACAGTGGTCTGATCATAAACATTTCATCAACAACATTGACAAAACAACAAATCATTACGCTCAATAAAGGCTTAACATTCGTGCCCACAACTCCAACAAATGAACTAGAAACAGAAGGTGCATTCTTCAGGTTCATGAGAACATTAAGACTAAAGCACTACTTTGGTAATGTGGTTGAATCTGTAGATGACCAAACTGAACAAACAGACAAGCAGTTCAGACCTAAGAGTGTATTTCAAGCTCCAACGTCGCACAAAATGTTAGATACCTTTGAAATTATGGTGAAGAATGATTTAAAAACCCTAGATTACAAGAGGAAGCAACACAACAACTTGACAAAAAATGAACAGCACACCATAAACAACCTGGCTAACGACGTAACACTAACTATCCAACCAGCTGACAAGGGCGGTGCCCTAGTACTTATGGATACACAATACTACGAACATAAAGTACATGAACACGTTTCTAATCAAGATACGTATCTTCAATTACCGGTGGATCCAACTACATCTCTACAGTCCCTATTGGAAAAGATTCTACAAACGGCAAGACTCAATGACACAGTGGATGACCAAACAGCGGCATTTTTAACTGTCAAAAATCCTAGAAGACCACGGATATACATGATCCCAAAGATCCACAAACACCCAACCAATCCACCGTTCAGACCAATAGTGTCAGGGTGTGGGTCTATTTTTGACCCTATAGGCCAATACATTGATTACCATCTGCAAACATTTGTTCAACAGTGGGGCTCATATATTCGAGACACAAAGGATTTTTTGAATAAATTAACTTGGATACAAGAAGGCTATCAAGATCACTGGATATTATGCACCATTGATGTGGTGGCACTATATACATCAATACCACACACAGCAGGTCTTGAAGCTGCCGAGTGGGCACTACTCAAAATGCAGGACATACCAACTGACAAAATTTTTTTTTTGCTGCAATTACTAAAGTTTTGTCTTCACAATAGTTATTTTTTATGGAAAGACACATTTTTTGCCCAACTAACCGGAACTTCCATGGGCTTTGCTGGGGCCCCAGCATATGCGAACACCTTCATGGCACAATTCGAGTCCCAAAGTTTGATGAGCTGGCAAGAATGGACACACGTAAAGTTCTATTGTCGTTTCATAGACGACATCTTTTTGATTTGGGATGACACACAAGAAAGATTGGAATATTTGATCAGCACACTCAACCAGGTGGAAACAAGGATACAATTCACACACAAAATAAGCAATACAACAATTGATTTCCTAGATGTTAGGATTACCAAAACCACAGAAGGATTTGAGACGGAATTATACACAAAGCCGACAGATCGGAACAGTGCACTCAGTTACACCAGTTTCCACCCGAGGAGTTTGATTAAAAATTTACCACTATCTCAATTCATCCGAATAAAGCGGATATGTTCAAACATGCAAACATGTGAAAGAACCCTGGATAAACAGATAAAGAAGTATGAGGACAGAGGATATCCCGACAACATATTACAAGAACAAATTGCAAAGGTAACCACAATGGAGAGATCGCAATTATTACAACCACGACTGAAAAAAGAACAAAACAGAATGGTATTCGTGACAAAATATACCACTCAATCATACAGAATTAGGAACATCATCAATAAGAGATGGGAGTTATTATCTCTGGAACCAGATTTTAATGGTTTATTTCAGGAGCTGCCATTACATGCATACACCAGAGGATTAAACCTAAAAGAGAAACTGAAACTCAAACACCAACCAGAGACAACCACTAATAACAAAGGAACAATTAAATGCCACAATTGCATCAATTGCAATAATGTAATAACAGGGAACAAATGTACTCATCCCACCACCGGCAAACAAATCTGTTTACGACACACAAGTGACTGTAACACGCAAAATGTGGTGTATGGAATTTGGTGTCCATGCGGTAGGATGTACATAGGCAAGACTGAACGCAAAATAAAAGTGCGGATATCGGAACATAAAAGTCGAATCCGCAACAACTCCTTGACTGCACCACTGGTACAACACTGGATTCAGGAGAAACACAGTATTTCTCAATTGAGATTTCAAATTTTGGAACATGTACCACTGAAACAAGGTATAGACAATCATCAGAGACTATTACAACGTGAATTGTTTTGGATTAAATATTTGAATACCATGACACCGACAGGTCTTAACGACAAATATGATTTGGCATGTTTCCTATAGAGACAATCCTAGAACGAAGGCAAGTTTGTAATCGCCAAAAACAGCAAATATTATTTATTATGCAAAATGAGGGTGATGCCCATAAACTAGTGTGTAATAGGTTTCTTGAGCATTTGATATGTTTTGAGTTTAGATTGGCACCTTGTATCATGTATTCGAATGACATATTTTCAGTAAGTTGATCACAGCAGATTTAATTGTATTATGGCTTTCCTGGTTTTCACTATTTTTGGCACAACACATGACTGTTTCAGTGGGAACTCAACAGAGAAACATGTACAGCACCATCGGTCAAGTGCCTTGTCAGAACTACATAGACAACAAGTCAGTTTCAGAAAACCAGTATCAAATAATATTCAACTATTCTTTCAAATATTTTTATCATCCAACATAGCTAGTCGATCCTAAGGGAGTTAGTATCACAACACCACCAGAGTAACATTTGCGTTTTATCCAGTAATACAGATCACGAACTCGCTCGGATTTACATAATGTGAGAGCAATTATAGACATTACACCAATCTATGTGGTTAGTGTTCCAACATGGCGCCCGTGGATAATTAGAGGGACAAGCAATATCAGCCAAGACATTACTATTGCGGAGTAGAGATACGGCAGTTAAAATAGCATTTCAATAAGACCCGAGTTTATATACTCGATGATGAACAGAATAGGAATTCAGCCAGGCGCAGAACACTAGGTTAATACAAGATATTCCCTACTGCATCAGCAGGAATACGTACTCTCTCAAGATGGCACTCACGAATTGGGAGTTGAATGTATTAGGACTCACCAGTCCGTTTTTAGTGTCTAATAACGCGGACCTGCCCCGAAGAGCGGCGGAGTCAGTTTATAATCGGTCACCGCCTCAGGGACTGCACCGAGTAACATTGGGATTTTGTTTTGGATGTCAGACGGCATGGTTAGAGGTACGTGACATTGGTAGGATCTTAAGCGAGTTTGGAGAACTCGGCATTAGTATCGAGGCATACTAACGTTAATGTTATGATTTGGTTGTTGTAGATTGAGAACGCCCGGCGCAAGACAAGGTAAACACGGCGAGCTACCGCGACCCATTTTTTAAACATTCATTAGTTTTTTAAACATTCATTAGTTCTTTAGTTGGACATTAAGAACAGATTTATCTTGTTTTTCAGAAACTCGAGGCACTTTTTGGATAAGGTATGTGACTATCACGCGTTTTAGGGATATTGACATAGTATATAAGCACTAGGAGTTAAGAAATTGTTTTTGTTCATTACTTTGCAGAGACCAGCGATATAACTGATACAGGTATGATGATCAGTGTGAGGCACATGAAAATCAATATCACATGAACATGTGGATCAGTTACAAATGGGTTTATTTTTTATTTTTTATATTTCATACAGAAGTAAGGTTGCCAATTTGGAGGACAGAACACATTACACCCACCATCAGGTATGCACAGATTTAGGACATACGTGTAGACCACCCCCCACAAACATAACATACTTACACCATGTTTTCTCATTTTCTTTCTTTTTGTAGATTCTGCCCCTGATGAAGGCACACACGAGTGCCGAAATGCATTGGGCTCATTGATGAAATGTTGTTTAAAGACATATGTAGTATGAAATGCTTAGTAAAAGTTGATGAATAATATGTGTAATAACACCGTGATAAATGTGTGTTACCATACAATAATGCAGATGTAGAATGAAAAAACCATAGCCTATATGACAAGAATATAAGTATGAAATAAAAAATATATACCAATTGAGAGAAATATAAGTGTGGTTTAAACAAAACACAAAGTGAGAATATTTTATTAAAGCGCCAGGACGCCAAGTGAACAGTGCGCGATTGGGTGGAGACCTAACTTCACCATAACAATTTTCTGAGCAGTTCTTAGCCATGTTATCCAATGGGAGGTGGATAACATGGTTAAGAGCATTAGCTCGGTAATGCATGAATATCGCTGACTTTTCAGCGATATTCATGCATTGCGGCCGATTTTTATCTCATTTGCGATAAACCTTGGTAATACCAAGGTTTATCTGAGATAAAAATCGCCGAAGCTCTGCGGTAAATTTTTGTCTCTAACCAAGCAATAGCGATAATTATCGCTATTGTTTGGTAATATTCCCCTAGGAACTGATTGCAAGTTACTCGAAATTAACTGACCCATATGTAAACTCCTGTTAACACAAAGTTTGGAATTACAAGTTTGAAGGCATTTAGTACATTCGATAATTACTGGATGCGTTAAATAACTCAACCGTCATCAGGTTTCATCCCGTCAAATCTGTCTAAATTTATCAGGGGAAAAGCATGTGGCATTTACCATATCATGCGGATTTTGGTGTGTTAAACACCAAAATCTGCATGTTATTACCTATGGACTCATAATAGGTGTTATTTGCTACTGGCTACCAATTACAAAAAGGATACAATTTAAATCACTATGCCTAGCATACAAAGCAATCAACGGAACCGGATCACAATTTCTAAAATCCCATCTACAACAATATGAGCCAAATAGACTTCTCAGATCCAGCCAAATGAAACTCATCAGGGTCCAGAGATTCAGGAGAGCTAACTGGGGCGGAAGAAGCTTCTTGGTACACACAGCAAGAATCTGGAACCAACTACCACTAGACATAAAAATCAGCCCATCCTTGAAATCCTTTAGAAAGGAAGTTAAAACCTGGCTTTTCTCTGCACAGCTCTAATCAACATCTTCAAGAGCCAGTGGTACATCTCAGCGCCAAGACGCCCTCGGGCATTCGCGCGCTCTACAAATAGATAAATCAAATCAAATCAAATTTGTTGCTCCCGATAAAGAACGTACCCTGCGGTATCGTTATTTATCAGGGGAGATAAATAGCACCTTAACTCATAATCAAGTCCTAAGTTGTCTTCTTCCCCTCACTAACGGTGTTAAACGCCACCATTCTTAATGCTAGATCTAAGGATAAACACAGGGCGGAAATTAATGTTTTATTCTTGTGTCTGATTACGACATTGTTTTTATAACATTGACATAGATTTGTGATTCTTCCGCCCCATGTATAGCTATGATGGAGTGTGACGCCTATTGAATAACGTTATTAGGCCAGATAAGAAACTTGTCAGCGATATGGCAAACTCTGTGATGGTATACTAAGATTGCATGTCGTTTACATAGTTTTTTCAGCAATTTCACAAAATTATCAGTAATTACTAGAAGTGTGCTTCTGACAACTAATATTAAAAAATAAATGCGAGGACACATTTCTTGATAAAATAGCATGACATTGTGCTTGATGCCTGTGAATGCCTGTTTCCCAATTCATCCCATTCTAGCCTGACTCTTTTTCCACTCACTTGCCCTATTTTTTTTTAATTGCATTAGTTTCACCCTCTGTTCTGTTTCCCCGTCTGCTGTGTTTTTATATCTCATTTTCTTTTCTGCTTTTTTTGCCTTTGTCACAACCACGCCACTCCGTTCATGGAAAAGGCAGGCAGAGTATGCCACTCCTGTTGGTGTGAGCAAGACACCCCACAATATTTTTGATGAGATGTAAGCGGCGGATTCACATTCTATGTGCTCTGCCACCTTCCCATCATGTTGGGGGCAGGCCTAGGAAACCCAACACCCTAGCAAAGCACACACTCCACAGGGAGCGAATGCAGCTAGAATATGCCACCACACTGGCATTCCCAAACCCCATCATCAGGCCCAACATACATTTTTTATAACATTTTTTAGTAATTTTAACCACAAAGCTTCCCCATTTGTTACAGAACATGTTGGAGGGCAAGGTAAAGTCACAACAATACACAGTAGAGTAATAAAGTTCCATGACATTACATGAACAATCAAGACCAATAAGGTGACTCAGCAGGTTGGCCTCTGGGTCCATAGCCCTCCCAACAGCAAACCTAATCAACCCGGGGAAGGTGCATGTCCCCACACATGGACCATGGCTAGGCCGGGCAGGTTCCCAATAGATTCCCCCTGTGGTCAGCCCATTCTTTCCATATCTTGTGGTGTTTGTAGGGGCACCCTCCCACAGGGGGTCTAAACTCATCCAATGACCCATTCCCCTGGCCATCTGTCAACAGATGGGACCTCTTTTGTTTCTCATGCTTGTGCTGTGTATGTCCTAACTGGTGACCTGTAAGCCCAGCCAGAGAGACGCCCTAGGGTATCTATTTCCCTTTGTTTCTTCTGTGATGTGTAAGAGGATTAACTTAGGGTCTTTAGGTATTCTCCAGCCCTGTGCTTTCTCCAAGGTACCCAGCACTCTGTTCCAAAAAGGCGAGAGGACGGGGCAATGCCAAAACGTGTGTATTAGGTCTCCAGTGGGGCTGTTGCACCTTAGGCAATTTCCCTTGATAATCTACACCATTCTAAATAATCATGCTATAGTGAAATATGTGTGGTGTAGCAGTTGAGTTGAATAGTCTGAACTGAGATGCTATCACCGACTCTCTGGGTGCGTCCCCACCTTGATCGAATTCCAGTCGTCCTGCGTTCGCAGGTCTAGCTTCCACATCTCCCTAGGACCAACATTATTGTTCATGAGAAGGACCTGCTCACTATTGAGTAGGTGGTGACAGGTAAATGATGTTTAACATTTGAAATTAATTTTGAATTTCTTTGTAGGAGTCCTTAAATCATATGTATAGGAATGTCTGTCTGTCAGACACCGCCAGCCATATTAGGATGGCGGAAAACATATGCTTTTCCACTGCGGCTTTTCCGCCATGGAAAACAGACATTGACTTCGGGGGCCCGTTGCGGGCCCCCTTGGTGACTGGGGGTGGGGGTTGCACATGGGGGTAGCTATGGTACCCCCCCTGCATTTGCGTGGACAAAGCGGCAGGCACCGCGCGGTGCCTGCTGCTTTGTGCACGCAAATGCCGTGCATGCATTTATGATTTACAAAAAGGGGGTGGTGATGAACAGAGTGTCTGAGTTAAACAGACCACTCTTACCCAGTCCAAAGATCAGGGCTTGATCCATCACCGTTATTTATCTCACTGCCCCATCCCAGCTCAGAACCTGGCTATATGCAAATCAGTCTGTCCCTGGCCCAGTGCATCATGGGAACAGGGCAGACTAAACTACCAAGCCAATTCTTCACCAGAAAGGAGACAAGCTACCGGGGACCGGTTTCTGGCATTTCAGCCTTCTTCGGCCCGGCTTGCTTGAATCCTGATGGAGCAGTGAGAAAGGAACTCATGTCTGAGTATACCCTGCCACACCTATAGTGGCCAAAAACGATTTACAAAAAGGGGGTGGTGATGAACAGAGTGTCTGAGTTAAACAGACCACTCTTACCCAGTCCAAAGATCAGGGCTTGATCCATCACCGTTATTTATCTCACTGCCCCATCCCAGCTCAGAACCTGGCTATATGCAAATCAGTCTGTCCCTGGCCCAGTGCATCATGGGAACAGGGCATTCATTAGTTCTTTAGTTGGACATTAAGAACAGATTTATCTTGTTTTTCAGAAACTCGAGGCACTTTTTGGATAAGGTATGTGACTATCACGCGTTTTAGGGATATTGACATAGTATATAAGCACTAGGAGTTAAGAAATTGTTTTTGTTCATTACTTTGCAGAGACCAGCGATATAACTGATACAGGTATGATGATCAGTGTGAGGCACATGAAAATCAATATCACATGAACATGTGGATCAGTTACAAATGGGGTCATTTTTTATTTTTTATATTTCATACAGAAGTAAGGTTGCCAATTTGGAGGACAGAACACATTACACCCACCATCAGGTATGCACAGATTTAGGACATACGTGTAGACCACCCCCCACAAACATAACATACTTACACCATGTTTTCTCATTTTCTTTCTTTTTGTAGATTCTGCCCCTGATGAAGGCACACACGAGTGCCGAAATGCATTGGGCTCATTGATGAAATGTTGTTTAAAGACATATGTAGTATGAAATGCTTAGTAAAAGTTGATGAATAATATGTGTAATAACACCGTGATAAATGTGTGTTACCAAACAATAATGCAGATGTAGAATGAAAAAACCATAGCCTATATGACAAGAATATAAGTATGAAATAAAAAATATATACCAATTGAGAGAAATATAAGTGTGGTTTAAACAAAACACAAAGTGAGAATATTTTATTAAAGCGCCAGGACGCCAAGTGAACCGTGCGCGATTGGGTGGAGACCTAACTTCACCATAACAATTTTCTGAACCAGGTCTGACAAACCTTAACAACCGCAGCACCATTGTACTAAATTGATTAATTACGGAATAACACGGAGTGCTCCCACATCCCCCTCTAACAAATCTACAAATTAGTCACTAGTTGGGAGGCGCCCTACAAAATCAAGATGCAATTTGAAACAATTACAGCTATTACGGACAACAGGGCCAATACACTGGCATATACCAACGATCAAGCTGATCAAATCTACTCGTTAATAAAGGAAGTCAGAAATATGGATGCACATGGGGGGTCCATAAGCCAACAACTGAAACAATTGGAATATATCACACGCAGACAGGTCAACCAAAGGATGCATGCATCAACCCTCATCCAATACCATAGAGCCAAACGGATTCCAAGGGGATTACGATTGTCAATAAAACCAATGCTGTTTCGATTCAACCTCAACACAAAGTTCATGGATAAGTGGTACTGTATCCTAAATAAATGTTCACTGGATCTCATACTGCTCATTATAGAAGAACTAGCCAAGACCATACGGGAACTAGAAGATGAAATATACATTTTAAAAACAGAACTAGAGAATAGGATGGAAGCGGACACATGGAAAATAAGTCTAGAGGGAATCAATCTAAAACTTGACGTATATGAAAAAGAACTACAAGAGGGAAAGTTACGCAAGTACAAACGCGACACCATAGACTATAAATTAAATGAGGTTTATACATGGGCAGACATCTACGCCCGTCGTAAATTTGTTCCACCCAAAAGAACTTCACCAGCTCAACACTCATCTGAAGAAAGTTTAGTAACCGACAAAGAAACATCGATACAGAGAGGACCTGTGAGGGTGACACAAGAAGGTGAGGTATTATCCACAGAAAGCAATCTACATGCAACAACAAGCAGACAAACAGCTTTTTTGTCACAGGACCAGGACCAAGGACAACCACCAACGACGCAAACTGCAACACCCACAACAAGCGCAAAACAAGGCGAGGAAGTGGCAGGCAAAGCGCTGCGAAGCGGTCGGACAGTGGTCTGATCATAAACATTTCATCAACAACATTGACAAAACAACAAATCATTACGCTCAATAAAGGCTTAACATTCGTGCCCACAACTCCAACAAATGAACTAGAAACAGAAGGTGCATTCTTCAGGTTCATGAGAACATTAAGACTAAAGCACTACTTTGGTAATGTGGTTGAATCTGTAGATGACCAAACTGAACAAACAGACAAGCAGTTCAGACCTAAGAGTGTATTTCAAGCTCCAACGTCGCACAAAATGTTAGATACCTTTGAAATTATGGTGAAGAATGATTTAAAAACCCTAGATTACAAGAGGAAGCAACACAACAACTTGACAAAAAATGAACAACACACCATAAACAACCTGGCTAACGACGTAACACTAACTATCCAACCAGCTGACAAGGGCGGTGCCCTAGTACTTATGGATACACAATACTACGAACATAAAGTACATGAACACGTTTCTAATCAAGATACGTATCTTCAATTACCGGTGGATCCAACTACATCTCTACAGTCCCTATTGGAAAAGATTCTACAAACGGCAAGACTCAATGACACAGTGGATGACCAAACAGCGGCATTTTTAACTGTCAAAAATCCTAGAAGACCACGGATATACATGATCCCAAAGATCCACAAACACCCAACCAATCCACCGTTCAGACCAATAGTGTCAGGGTGTGGGTCTATTTTTGACCCTATAGGCCAATACATTGATTACCATCTGCAAACATTTGTTCAACAGTGGGGCTCATATATTCGAGACACAACGGATTTTTTGAATAAATTAACTTGGATACAAGAAGGCTCACTGGATATTATGCACCATTGATGTGGTGGCACTATATACATCAATACCACACACAGCAGGTCTTGAAGCTGCCGAGTGGGCACTACTCAAAATGCAGGACATACCAACTGACAAACATTTTTTTTTGCTGCAATTACTAAAGTTTTGTCTTCACAATAGTTATTTTTTATGGAAAGACACATTTTTTGCCCAACTAACCGGAACTTCCATGGGCTTTGCTGGGGCCCCAGCATATGCGAACACCTTCATGGCACAATTCGAGTCCCAAAGTTTGATGAGCTGGCAAGAATGGACACACGTAAAGTTCTATTGTCGTTTCATAGACGACATCTTTTTGATTTGGGATGACACACAAGAAAGATTGGAATATTTGATCAGCACACTCAACCAGGTGGAAACAAGGATACAATTCACACACAAAATAAGCAATACAACAATTGATTTCCTAGATGTTAGGATTACCAAAACCACAGAAGGATTTGAGACGGAATTATACACAAAGCCGACAGATCGGAACAGTGCACTCAGTTACACCAGTTTCCACCCGAGGAGTTTGATTAAAAATGTACCACTATCTCAATTCATCCGAATAAAGCGGATATGTTCAAACATGCAAACATGTGAAAGAACCCTGGATAAACAGATAAAGAAGTATGAGGACAGAGGATATCCCGACAACATATTACAAGAACAAATTGCAAAGGTAACCACAATGGAGAGATCGCAATTATTACAACCACGACTGAAAAAAGAACAAAACAGAATGGTATTCGTGACAAAATATACCACTCAATCATACAGAATTAGGAACATCATCAATAAGAGATGGGAGTTATTATCTCTGGAACCAGATTTTAATGGTTTATTTCAGGAGCTGCCATTACATGCATACACCAGAGGATTAAACCTAAAAGAGAAACTGAAACTCAAACACCAACCAGAGACAACCACTAATAACAAAGGAACAATTAAATGCCACAATTGCATCAATTGCAATAATGTAATAACAGGGAACAAATGTACTCATCCCACCACCGGCAAACAAATCTGTTTACGACACACAAGTGACTGTAACACGCAAAATGTGGTGTATGGAATTTGGTGTCCATGCGGTAGGATGTACATAGGCAAGACTGAACGCAAAATAAAAGTGCGGATATCGGAACATAAAAGTCGAATCCGCAACAACTCCTTGACTGCACCACTGGTACAACACTGGATTCAGGAGAAACACAGTATTTCTCAATTGAGATTTCAAATTTTGGAACATGTACCACTGAAACAAGGTATAGACAATCATCAGAGACTATTACAACGTGAATTGTTTTGGATTAAATATTTGAATACAATGACACCGACAGGTCTTAACGACAAATATGATTTGGCATGTTTCCTATAGAGACAATCCTAGAACGTAGGCAAGTTTGTAATCGCCAAAAACAGCAAATATTATTTATTATGCAAAATGAGGGTGATGCCCATAAACTAGTGTGTAATAGGTTTCTTGAGCATTTGATATGTTTTGAGTTTAGATTGGCACCTTGTATCATGTATTCGAATGACATATTTTCAGTAAGTTGATCACAGCAGATTAATTGTATTATGGTTTTCCTGGTTTTCACTATTTGTGGCACAACACATGACTGTTTCAGTGGGAACTCAACAGAGAAACATGTACAGCACCATCGGTCAAGTGCCTTGTCAGAACTACATAGACAAAAAATACAAAACCTAGTCCTCATGGCATTTATCATTACAAGTCCGTGTACACAAGTGGATTGCCGGAAAGATCATTCCACCCACACTTCTAATTCTAGAAATTGTTTGTCGTGTATCAGACGAATGCCAAAGTTAAAAGGGCCAATCTCTGATAAACATATAACTAAACAACACAGTACAAACATCCACTAGAAGGACAACACTTGAAAAATGTGTGAATAGCTAGATGACACCTCACGGGCGCACCACCAATGGGACCCCTGGCTGGTACTCACCAGGATGGCCCTGTTCTCATCATTGGTGTCATCTAGCTTAACGCAAACGTGTCCGACACCCCAAAGGAAAGGAAGACAGTGAATGGTGCAGTGTACGCAAAACTTATATGTGACAAGGACTAACAACGTTCAACATATAACAAAACAACTATTGTGCACACAAGATACATGAACCTTTTATTTGTATTCTCTTGTTGCCAACAGTAAACATATAAACATAAAAAAGAGTGAGGCGAATACTACCTATCGATTCGCGCTCACCTCGAAGCCGACATGTTTAATTGCCATGGTGGGATTCAGGCAATTTCTTCAGGGCAAAAATTGTAAGGAAGCCACTGCCAGCTATACTGTGTTTTAAGAGCTGTAAATCAATGGAAACATATATGTAGGTAAGAGACACTGCCTAAGAACTCCAATGGGTAAAATATCAAAATTATTTAAACCCGCAAAATGGATAGAATTACCTAGCTGGTGGATTTTTCTTTCATACCGTTACTGTAGCGTCTTTATGTTGTCAAGTACCTACTCCCGATCGGTGAGTCAGGTCTGAACTCCCTTCCGTTTTTCTAATGAGGAAAGGTGCAAAAGAAACAGCCCGGCGGGTAGCCATTAGGGATTGTGATTCTAGTCTTACCGCATTTCAGAAGTGTTCATTAATGGGACCATGTGATCCAGCGCGTATTACCCGTGGAGAATGTACGTTAAGGCGTCTTCTCAGCCCAGGAACGCCTCGCGAGTGGAAACACTTCTATTTTATTTCCGGGTTCGAACTACCTCGCGTACTGATTGGTTCTTGTGGTCACGTGGTTGGACAGTGTATTCACACGTGATCGGACATTCAGATTTACAAATTATTAAGTTTAAATCTCAGATGTTACAATACTGATATGAGGCAAAATGGACAATGTATGTTATATTAGCTTCATGTGGAAGGTAACGTTATACCAATCGTTTCCGCACCCTGGAGTATATTTCATTGGGGCGAACGGCCATGTTGGAACAGTACCACGATGGTTACTACCCCGGGCCAGCAACTATTTAAAAGACCTTTCTGCGCTAATAATTTTTATGTTTAGTGTGTACAGGGATTAATTTCATAGATCTATAATGCCTCTCTCTTTGGAACTCATTATAAGATTTTTAAAATTTCATCTGCGAATAATTATATTCACAAGGTATACTGATATATGCGTTTGTTATTATCACACATTGCATTCCTGATCTTAATCGGTCACTAGGGAGAGCAATTAAAAACAAATCGCATGATACAGTTCAGTGTCCTAATCAAGGGATGGTAAATGAATACTATCTCTTTTTATATATCAGGTTAGTTGAGCCAAGGAGCTTCAATGTAGATCTTTGTCATCGTAGCTTATTCCATTCCAGTAGTTCGTTTAGGCCCTGTTGTTCACTTCGTTCCTGGTATATCCAACGCGCTTCTTTTGTCACTAGGCGTTTTTCCAAAGTTTGTGCCTCACCTGTTACTCTTTCCAGGACCACCCAGGTGAATGTATGTTTATTTTGATGGCAATGTTCTACCAATTTTGTGGTTATTTGCCCTGTCGGATAGTGCTAAGGTGCCCTTGTATACGAAGCTTGATCTTGCGCGTTGTTAGCCCTATGTACTCTAGGCCGCACTCACAGCTCAGTCTGTAGACCACATTCGAAGTATTACAGTTACTGAAATGGTTCAATGTCCATACTTTTCCGGATTTTAACGTAACTGTGGTGCTCTTGTTCGTGAGGGGGCATACCGAACAATTCCCACAAGGGTAATGTCCATTAGGTATAGTGGTTGTTTCCGTGGGAGTCTTTTCTAGCGCCCTTGTATGGACCAATTTATCCTTAAGGTTTTGGGCCCTGCGAAAAGCAAACCTTGGAGGAGGCATCTTGTGATCTTGAGTAGTCAGTATGTGCCAGTGTTTCTGACTATAAGACTGGCAGCAGGGACCAATAAAGTAAGAGAAGAATGGGAAAAATTAAGTAATTTGAAAAAGAAACATATAAGGATTGCTTTGCATGGAGCCCTTATGTCAGAATATTATCAAGCAGGAGCATCCCCTGCCAGTCTTATAGTCTTATAGTCTTATAGTCAGAATTGAGCCAAGGATCTTCTTAGACGATAAAAAATTCCGCTGTGATTGGAGTTACATCGCCAACAAGTGTACAAGGGATTGGTTAATCCTCATAATCAGTACAGCTCAACGCTTGAGCGAAGAGGTACTGAAAGAAATAGCTGAATTAGAGGAAACCATCAACCGTGATAGTAGTTTTACGGATGCCAAGGAACATCTAGAAAAGATCAAAACAGATCTGCAAGAATATAAAGAATATATGGTGACACAAAAAATAAGAGGATTACAACGTAACCTCCAACGTTACACACACGAGTGGGCATTCCCTTACACCAACGACACATACTATCAGTCAGCTCAAGAACAACAACCACAGACCGGTGGCAACAGAAGGGGGAAGGCAACCCGGTTCCAACAACAGAGAAGAACACCTGCAAACTGGACGTTTGCTAATACGTCAAGTGAAGAAGATTCTGAACCAGGCCCCAGCACTAGCAGGGTGAGATTTAATCAACCTGAACCATCCAACACCGATTTAAACACACTATTGAGGACTTTTTTAGAACAGGGCCAAGCATCCAACAAAGGCCCGGGATTCCAGCAACAACAAGGCAGAGGGAGAGGACGGGGCAGCCGATCCCAACAACAATGGCAAACCTCCTCACCACGACTAACGAGGAGCAGAGGGAAGAAACCGCTGTGATCAGCATTGTGGTGAATTTATCCAACCATCCCCTGACAGTGGCAGAAGAGGAAGTGCTGAACAAGGGGTTGGGCTTTGTGCCGACACCTCATCATGACGCCTTCAAATGTCGAACTGAGTTCCATGAAACTATGCGCAGAATAAAACTCAAGAAATTTTTCCAGAAACAACCGTTTGAAGAAAGCAAAGGTTTCAACTCTAACTTAAGAAAACCCTCCTCTTTTTGTCCTCCTAACACATCGATTGGCCCTGAAACCGCGGTGTTTGAAGCTAAAGTCTTGGAAGAGATTAGAAACATAGAAAGTAAGAACACATCTGTGAACTATAAAAACATGACGAAACAGAATTGGGAAGCCATCAAGTCCCTTCAGAATAATGATAAAATCACGATAAAGAGCGCGGATAAGGGGGGCGCTATCGTGATTTTAAACACATCTGACTATGAAGAGGAAGTACGTAGGCTATTGGATGTTAGAACCAACTATCAACCTCTTGCTAGAGACCCGACTCATGAATTAAAGGATACCATCACACAACTAGTGTCTAATGCTAAAGAAAAGAAATGGATAAGTGCGAAGGAGGCGGAGTTCCTCATCAACACCAATCCGAGGACTCCAGCCTTCTACATTCTCCCTAAAATTCATAAGCCTGTGAGGCCCCCCCAGGGGAGGCCTATAGTGTCGGGTATCCAGTCCATCTTGGAACCCTTGTCCCAATTCGCTGACTATTATCTTCGCGAATCAGTAATAACTCAAAATTCGTATGTAAAAGACACCACAGACATACTGAACGTGCTTGATTCCATGGCCTTCAATCCGGCCACAGAGTATATTGTAACTATAGACATTGAGTCTTTATACTCATGCATCCCTCAGGAGGCGGCTCTGATAGCAATAGCCAAAGCGCTAGATAAACAAGAATGGTTCTACGATGCGCCACAAAGTTTTATCCTACAATGCATAGAACTGGCATTAACAAGAAACTTTTTCAGTTACAAAAAAGACCTCTTCCTACAAGTAACGGGAACATCTATGGGGGCTACTATGGCACCCAGCGTGGCATGTATCTATGTGGGACAGTTTGAGGAGCACGTCATCGAATCAGATACCAACCCCTTTAAGGACCATCTACGTCTGTGGAGACGTTATATCGATGACGTGCTCCTCATCTGGTCTGGAGATGAAGAAACGCTCCTACAATTCTTAAACTGGATCAACACGCAAGATAGGAGCCTGCGCTTCACTTGGAAGTACCACCACTCCAGTGCTGTATATCTCGATTTGGACATTGAAGCCTCAGAAGGAAAGTTGGCTACCCGAGTACATCAGAAACCCACTGATCGGAATTCGTTACTGACCTACCAATCATACCATCCAAGGGCACTCAGGGACAACCTCCCAGTGGGTCAGTTCATGCGGTACAGGAGAAACTGTTCCTCGACTGAAGTCTACATAGAACAGGCCAAGGAACTTAGCAGTAGGTTAAAAGCACGAGATTATCCTAACAAGGTAATTTTCCAGGCAAACAAGAGAGCCTTGAATACTCCCCGGGCAGCTCTTCTAGAGTCCCAAAAGAAAGAAAAATCGGAATGTCTGCCAGTGGTCATGACTTTTGACCCGCTGGCCTCGAAGATACGCCAAGCCATTAGAAAACACTGGCACATACTGACTACTCAAGATCACAAGATGCCTCCTCCAAGGTTTGCTTTTCGCAGGGCCCAAAACCTTAAGGATAAATTGGTCCATACAAGGGCGCTAGAAAAGACTCCCGCGGAAACAACCACTATACCTAATGGACATTACCCTTGTGGGAATTGTTCGGTATGCCCCCTCACGAACAAGAGCACCACAGTTACGTTAAAATCCGGAAAAGTATGGACATTGAACCATTTCAGTAACTGTAATACTTCGAATGTGGTCTACAGACTGAGCTGTGAGTGCGGCCTAGAGTACATAGGGCTAACAACGCGCAAGATCAAGCTTCGTATACAAGAGCACCTTAGCACTATCCGACAGGGCAAATTAACCACAAAATTGGTAGAACATTGCCATCGAAATAAACATACATTCACCTGGGTGGTCCTGGAAAGAGTAACAGGTGAGGCACAAACTTTGGAAAAACGCCTAGTGACAAAAGAAGCGCGTTGGATATACCAGGAACGAAGTGAACAACAGGGCCTAAACGAACTACTGGAATGGAATAAGCTACGATGACAAAGATCTACATTGAAGCTCCTTGGCTCAACTAACCTGATATATAAAAAGAGATAGTATTCATTTACCATCCCTTGATTAGGACACTGAACTGTATCATGCGATTTGTTTTTAATTGCTCTCCCTAGTGACCGATTAAGATCAGGAATGCAATGTGTGATAATAACAAACGCATATATCAGTATACCTTGTGAATATAATTATTCGCAGATGAATTTTTTAAAAATCTTATAATGAGTTCCAAAGAGAGAGGCATTATAGATCTATGAAATTAATCCCTGTACACACTAAACATAAAAATTATTAGCGCAGAAAGGTCTTTTAAATAGTTGCTGGCCCGGGGTAGTAACCATCGTGGTACTGTTCCAACATGGCCGTTCGCCCCAATGAAGTATACTCCAGGGTGCGGAAACGATTGGTATAACGTTACCTTCCACATGAAGCTAATATAACATACATTGTCCATTTTGCCTCATATCAGTATTGTAACATCTGAGACTTAAACTTAATAATTTGTAAATCTGAATGTCCGATCACGTGTGAATACACTGTCCAACCACGTGACCACAAGAACCAATCAGTACGCGAGGTAGTTCGAACCCGGAAATAAAATAGAAGTGTTTCCACTCGCGAGGCGTTCCTGGGCTGAGAAGACGCCTTAACGTACATTCTCCACGGGTAATACGCGCTGGATCGCATGGTCCCATTAATGAACACTTCTGAAACGCGGTAAGACTAGAATCACAATCCCTAATGGCTACCCGCCGGGCTGTTTCTTTTGCACCTTTCCTCATTAGAAAAACGGAAGGGAGTTCAGACCTGACTCACCGATCGGGAGTAGGTACTTGACAACATAAAGACGCTACAGTAACGGTATGAAAGAAAAATCCACCAGCTAGGTAATTCTATCCATTTTGCGGGTTTAAATAATTTTGATATTTTACCCATTGGAGTTCTTAGGCAGTGTCTCTTACCTACATATATGTTTCCATTGATTTACAGCTCTTAAAACACAGTATAGCTGGCAGTGGCTTCCTTACAATTTTTGCCCTGAAGAAATTGCCTGAATCCCACCATGGCAATGAAACATGTCGGCTTCGAGGTGAGCGCGAATCGATAGGTAGTATTCGCCTCACTCTTTTTTATGTTTATATGTTTACTGTTGGCAACAAGAGAATACAAATAAAAGGTTCATGTATCTTGTGTGCACAATAGTTGTTTTGTTATATGTTGAACGTTGTTAGTCCTTGTCACATATAAGTTTTGCGTACACTGCACCATTCACTGTCTTCCTTTCCTTTGGGGTGTCGGACACGTTTGCGTTAAGCTAGATGACACCAATGATGAGAACAGGGCCATCCTGGTGAGTACCAGCCAGGGGTCCCATTGGTGGTGCGCCCGTGAGGTGTCATCTAGCTATTCACACATTTTTCAAGTGTTGTCCTTCTAGTGGATGTTTGTACTGTGTTGTTTAGTTATATGTTTATCAGAGATTGGCCCTTTTAACTTTGGCATTCGTCTGATACACGACAAACAATTTCTAGAATTAGAAGTGTGGGTGGAATGATCTTTCCGGCAATCCACTTGTGTACACGGACTTGTAATGATAAATGCCATGAGGACTAGGTTTTGTATTTTTTGGATAGATTGAGTGGAGGGTGACCTAGCCTTATAATTTCCCTCTTGACTCCCATTGTATAGATAGAACTACATAGACAACAAGTCAGTTTCAGAAAACCAGTATCAAATAATATTCAACTATTCTTTCAAATATTTTTATCATCCAACATAGCTAGTCGATCCTAAGGGAGTTAGTATCACAACACCACCAGAGTAACATTTGCGTTTTATCCAGTAATACAGATCACGAACTCGCTCGGATTTACATAATGTGAGAGCAATTATAGACATTACACCAATCTATGTGGTTAGTGTTCCAACATGGCACCCGTGGATAATTAGAGGGACAAGCAATATCAGCCAAGACATTACTATTGCGGAGTAGAGATACGGCAGTTAAAATAGCATTTCAATAAGACCCGAGTTTATATACTCGATGATGAACAGACCAGGAATTCAGCCAGGCGCAGAACACTAGGTTAATACAAGATATTCCCTACTGCATCAGCAGGAATACGTACTCTCTCAAGATGGCACTCACGAATTGGGAGTTGAATGTATTAGGACTCACCAGTCCGTTTTTAGTGTCTAATAACGCGGACCTGCCCCGAAGAGCGGCGGAGTCAGTTTATAATCGGTTACCGGCTCAGGGACTGCACCGAGTAACATTGGGATTTTGTTTTGGATGTCAGACGGCATGGTTAGAGGTACGTGACATTGGTAGGATCTTAAGCGAGTTTGGAGAACTCGGCATTAGTATCGAGGCATACTAACGTTAATGTTATGATTTGGTTGTTGTAGATTGAGAACGCCCGGCGCAAGACAAGGTAAACACGGCGAGCTACCGCGACCCATTTTTTAAACTTTCATTAGTTTTTTAAACATTCATTAGTTCTTTAGTTGGACATTAAGAACAGATTTATCTTGTTTTTCAGAAACTCGAGGCACTTTTTGGATAAGGTATGTGACTATCACGCGTTTTAGGGATATTGACATAGTATATAAGCACTAGGAGTTAAGAAATTGTTTTTGTTCATTACTTTGCAGAGACCAGCGATATAACTGATACAGGTATGATGATCAGTGTGAGGCACATGAAAATCAATATCACATGAACATGTGGATCAGTTACAAATGGGTTTATTTTTTATTTTTTATATTTCATACAGAAGTAAGGTTGCCAATTTGGAGGACAGAACACATTACACCCACCATCAGGTATGCACAGATTTAGGACATACGTGTAGACCACCCCCCACAAACATAACATACTTACACCATGTTTTCTCATTTTCTTTCTTTTTGTAGATTCTGCCCCTGATGAAGGCACACACGAGTGCCGAAATGCATTGGGCTCATTGATGAAATGTTGTTTAAAGACATATGTAGTATGAAATGCTTAGTAAAAGTTGATGAATAATATGTGTAATAACACCGTGATAAATGTGTGTTACCATACAATAATGCAGATGTAGAATGAAAAAACCATAGCCTATATGACAAGAATATAAGTATGAAATAAAAAATATATACCAATTGAGAGAAATATAAGTGTGGTTTAAACAAAACACAAAGTGAGAATATTTTATTAAAGCGCCAGGACGCCAAGTGAACAGTGCGCGATTGGGTGGAGACCTAACTTCACCATAACAATTTTCTGAGCAGTTCTTAGCCATGTTATCCAATGGGAGGTGGATAACATGGTTAAGAGCATTAGCTCGGTAATGCATGAATATCGCTGACTTTTCAGCGATATTCATGCATTGCGGCCGATTTTTATCTCATTTGCGATAAACCTTGGTAATACCAAGGTTTATCTGAGATAAAAATCGCCGAAGCTCTGCGGTAAATTTTTGTCTCTAACCAAGCAATAGCGATAATTATCGCTATTGTTTGGTAATATTCCCCTAGGAACTGATTGCAAGTTACTCGAAATTAACTGACCCATATGTAAACTCCTGTTAACACAAAGTTTGGAATTACAAGTTTGAAGGCATTTAGTACATTCGATAATTACTGGATGCGTTAAATAACTCAACCGTCATCAGGTTTCATCCCGTCAAATCTGTCTAAATTTATCAGGGGAAAAGCATGTGGCATTTACCATATCATGCGGATTTTGGTGTGTTAAACACCAAAATCTGCATGTTATTACCTATGGACTCATAATAGGTGTTATTTGCTACTGGCTACCAATTACAAAAAGGATACAATTTAAATCACTATGCCTAGCATACAAAGCAATCAACGGAACCGGATCACAATTTCTAAAATCCCATCTACAACAATATGAGCCAAATAGACTTCTCAGATCCAGCCAAATGAAACTCATCAGGGTCCAGAGATTCAGGAGATCTAACTGGGGCGGAAGAAGCTTCTTGGTACACACAGCAAGAATCTGGAACCAACTACCACTAGACATAAAAATCAGCCCATCCTTGAAATCCTTTAGAAAGGAAGTTAAAACCTGGCTTTTCTCTGCACAGCTCTAATCAACATCTTCAAGAGCCAGTGGTACATCTCAGCGCCAAGACGCCCTCGGGCATTCGCGCGCTCTACAAATAGATAAATCAAATCAAATCAAATCAAATTTGTTGCTCCCGATAAAGAACGTACCCTGCGGTATCGTTATTTATCAGGGGAGATAAATAGCACCTTAACTCATAATCAAGGCCTAAGTTGTCTTCTTCCCCTCACTAACGGTGTTAAACGCCACCATTCTTATTGCTAGATCTAAGGATAAACACAGGGCGGAAATTAATGTTTTATTCTTGTGTCTGATTACGACATTATTTTCATAACATTGACATAGATTTGTGATTCTTCCGCCCCATGTATAGCTATGATGGAGTGTGACGCCTATTGAATAACGTTATTAGGCCAGATAAGAAACTTGTCAGCGATATGGCAAACTCTGTGATGGTATACTAAGATTGCATGTCGTTTACATAGTTTTTTCAGCAATTTCACAAAATTATCAGTAATTACTAGAAGTGTGCTTCTGACAACTAATATTAAAAAATAAATGCGAGGACACATTTCTTGATAAAATAGCATGACATTGTGCTTGATGCCTGTGAATGCCTGTTTCCCAATTCATCCCATTCTAGCCTGACTCTTTTTCCACTCACTTGCCCTATTTTTTTTTAATTGCATTAGTTTCACCCTCTGTTCTGTTTCCCCGTCTGCTGTGTTTTTATATTTCATTTTCTTTTCTGCTTTTTTTGCCTTTGTCACAACCACGCCACTCCGTTCATGGAAAAGGCAGGCAGAGTATGCCACTCCTGTTGGTGTGAGCAAGACACCCCACAATATATTTGATGAGATGTAAGCGGCGGATTCACATTCTATGTGCTCTGCCACCTTCCCATCATGTTGGGGGCAGGCCTAGGAAACCCAACACCCTAGCAAAGCACACACTCCACAGGGAGCGAATGCAGCTAGAATATGCCACCACACTGGCATTCCCAAACCCCATCATCAGGCCCAACATACATTTTTTATAACATTTTTTAGTAATTTTAACCACAAAGCTTCCCCATTTGTTACAGAACATGTTGGAGGGCAAGGTAAAGTCACAACAATACACAGTAGAGTAATAAAGTTCCATGACATTACATGAACAATCAAGACCAATAAGGTGACTCAGCAGGTTGGCCTCTGGGTCCATAGCCCTCCCAACAGCAAACCTAATCAACCCGGGGAAGGTGCATGTCCCCACACATGGACCATGGCTAGGCCGGGCAGGTTCCCAATAGATTCCCCCTGTGGTCAGCCCAGTCTTTCCATATATTGTGGTGTTTGTAGGGGCACCCTCCCACAGGGGGTCTAAACTCATCCAATGACCCATTCCCCTGGCCATCTGTCAACAGATGGGACCTCTTTTTGTTTCTCATGCTTGTGCTGTGTATGTCCTAACTGGTGACCTGTAAGCCCAGCCAGAGAGACGCCCTAGGGTATCTATTTCCCTTTGTTTCTTCTGTGATGTGTAAGAGGATTAACTTAGGGTCTTTAGGTATTCTCCAGCCCTGTGTTTTCTCCAAGGTACCCAGCACTCTGTTCCAAAAAGGCGAGAGGACGGGGCAATGCCAAAACGTGTGTATTAGGTCTCCAGTGGGGCTGTTGCACCTTAGGCAATTTCCCTTGATAATCTACACCATTCTAAATAATCATGCTATAGTGAAATATGTGTGGTGTAGCAGTTGAGTTGAATAGTCTGAACTGAGATGCTATCACCGACTCTCTGGGTGCGTCCCCACCTTGATCGAATTCCAGTCGTCCTGCGTTCGCAGGTCTAGCTTCCACATCTCCCTAGGACCAACATTATTGTTCATGAGAAGGACCTGCTCACTATTGAGTAGGTGGTGACAGGTAAATGATGTTTAACATTTGAAATTAATTTTGAATTTCTTTGTAGGAGTCCTTAAATCATATGTATATGAATGTCAGTTTAATATAATATTAACGTCATTAAATATCAGCATTATATCAATATCTGTATCTCTCTCTCTTTCTTCCCCTCTCTGTTATCCATACACACACACACACATATATTTATATATATTTGTATTTATAAATATATATCCACAACAAGAGTTATCCTCACAGAGGAGCCTGCACACTGGTTGGTTCTGCATAACAATTTAATGGAAGCTGCCGCAGCGAAAGTCAAGACACCTCGCAGTGCAGGTAAAACAGCATAGCCTGTCGCGTTTCGTGCATCGCACTTCCTTAAAGGCTTGCATGATGGATGGTGGGTGCCCAACAGTCATGAAATTATTTCAAACAGAATGTCCGTCCCTAGTGGGTGTGGCCTCTTCCCAAGGCCTCCTGGACTCTGTAGTTTGGATTGCTCCAGTGAGCCTGTTGCACATGTCACCAAAACGGATTCCCAATACATTAAACCTTTGTGGGTTGCTGTGACAAGTTCAAAAACATAACGCTGCACAACTTAAGCGCCTCCACGATCTGCACCAGTCCCGACAGTGGTGCACGTCGGTTGGCGTCACCTCAGGTCCTCGCTTTGCAGCGGAGCTCCTCCACGGCTGGGTTAGCCGTATTAAATCCACAACAAGAGTTACCCGCACAGAGGAGCCTGCACACTGGTTGGTTCTGCATAACAATTTAATGGAAGCTGCCGCAGCGAAAGTCAAGACACATGCACAAAAGCTTTTAGCGGTGGCAAACATAGAATTGGGCCGTTTGTGACCGCTACATAGCCTTTTAACATGTACTAACCCTATTTTGCGAGTCAGTAACATGTATGAATGTTTTGTGACTGAAATGTGGTCGCAAAACATTCACAATTACCACCAACTTCAAGTTGGTGGTGACCCATTCAGAAATGGAAGGGGTCCCTGAGGGACCCCTTCCTTGTGTGAATGTGGGCACAACATTTACTCTCAAAAAATTACAGGAAAACTTTTCATTTTTGTTTTTCAATTTGAATCCAGGTTTCCATTAAACAGGTTGCATTACAAAAAATATTGCTTTATTGAAAAAGCAATCACAGAACCTAGCAGGCCACCATCAAATTGCAGTCTGCCTCATGAATAATGATGAGGTAGGTACATTTGCGACCCACAGCATGCCGCAAAAAGTGTCAAACACACTGTTGTACATCGCATTTTGTGACTTTATAATTCCGAATCGCAATTCGGCGCTCCCAAAATGTAACTATAGTACATGTGGTCGAATATGTGTACTGTGAACTACTCAGAGCAAAAAGACACTGCAGTACAGAAGTAACCTAAGAAATAGATGTATGAAAGCTTTTGATCCAGATGATGCTCTATACAGATTCTAGATCAAGCTAAATGAGTAGCCAAATAAAAAAGGAAACCCATCCTTTTAGCAGGCAAGCAGGAAAAAAGTCTCACATTTAAAAAAGTTATGCAGACATATCACTACATATAGTCCACAGAAGGTGACAATACATAACACATTAAATACAAATTGGTATCGTTAAATGAATGTCCTATGATAGGCACTGAAATCCTGATAAGACCTAAGACCTCGGTTGACAATTAGGAGACAAAGGTCTATGAGGGACCACTTGGAGAGAAATGATGGCAATACAAATAATCTGGCTCTCACCTGTACGTGGCTTCAAGAAATAAAACAAATGTAACGCTTGAAAAAGAGGCTCAATCAAAAAACGGTTCACAAATATTTTTCCAATGTGACTAAATTCATAAATGAAAATGCCAGAAGAGCTATGTACAAAGCAAAATTTGACTGATAAACAAAAAATATTGAAACACATAAAGGCAATACAAAAAACAAAGGGTGTTACCTACTTGCACAAATCTTCAATGCATTCAACAAACGGAATCACAATTTGCTCTCATACTTTGGGGCATATTTACACAAGCCTTTAGCGCCACCAGAGCATCACATTTCTTGACGCTTCTGTGATGCAGCGCCATTTCCCTTATTTACAAGGTGGCGCTGAGACACTTTGCATTTCTTAAAGCCACCTTATAAATATGCCACTTTCTTCAGCAGTCCTCTGTGACAAAGGGGTGTGCAATGGTTGTTGCGGTGGCCCAGATTTACGAATCCGAGGCAGCGCCTAAAACTAATGCAGTGGAATATCAGGTGTTAGAATGGCTCAACGAGGAGAGAAAAAATAATTTCTCCTCGTTGTTTGTATTCTCCTTGTGTGCTGCATTCTGCAGCACACATAAAAGGTGAGCATCACCATTATTGATTGTTTCTGTGCAGGAAGGTGTCCCTTCCTGCACATAAACAATTATCCCTGCAGGGCAGTCACCCTTGTAACATGGCAGCAGGGTGCCTGCACTGGCGCTAGGCAGCTTTTTTTGCCCAGCGCTAAGGGGAACACAGGGGTGTGCCGTATTCTTGTGAGTACGGCACATCCCAGTGTTTTAAAATTTTTTAGCACATGGCACTACCAAATTTGGTGCAGCTCAGTCCACCAACATTTTCTTGTGAATATGCCCTTCAGTGTCAGGGATGGTGACAGAGAAAGACCACTCACAATCCAGGAATCCCGGTTTATATTGATTAAGAATTACCTGTATATCTACAATCAAATGTTATGTTAGCTATCTCAACCACATACACTTGCGAAAGTAATTGAAAAATGGTTTTCTCAGGGCACTGTCTCTGATGGTGGGCCACAGGGCCCAGGGTAACCGGAGGGTGGTCGAACTGGAAATGGATATTTTACACCTTGAGGACGCCATCTCTCAGGGCCCTGATCCTGATACTCAACACCGTGTCAATATTAAAAGGCAGGACTATAGACAATTGCTCCTAGAGGACGCCACCAGGTTTTCCCTGGCCACTCGTCACCGGATTTATGAGCACGGTGAGCATACTGGTAAACTACTGGCATGGCCGTAATGCAAGGAACAATCAGCGAGATGGGTACGTGCAGTAAAGGGGCCTAACAACAATCAGATAACTGACTCGCAAGGCATTGCTGACGCCTTTGTGACCCATTATAAAACAGTATTTTTTACAAGCGTTACAAGCTTCAATGGCAGCAGATCTCCTCGCCACTATAGAGGTAGCATGTATCTCCCAGAAGGGTAGGGAGGCATTGGACGAAGATATATCTGTAAATGAGATTCAGAAAGCAATTCAGGATATTCGTGTGTGTAAAGCGATGGGTCCTGATGAACTTTCTATTGAACTTCTCAAACCCATGGCCCTGAAGTTATCGCCCCATTTGCTTAATTTATATAACGAAAGTTACGAATCCAGACTTCTCCCGGCTCTTATTCGCGCGGCCACCATCGCGGTTATCCACAAACCCGGTAAACGGGAAGAAGATTGCACATCGTACCGGCCCATATCTCTGATTACGATGGAGGCAAAAATTCTGGCCAAACTGTTGGCTAATCTTCTTCCCCCTTATCTCAACGACTTGGTTCATCCGGACCAGTCGGGATTCATGCCAGGTCGGAATATAGCACGGAACCTGCATCGAGTACATGGCGCACTGGGTGTGTAGACACACTCGAGGAGGAAGGGATATTGCTTGCACTCGATGCCAAAATGGCATTCAACAGTATTGCCTGGGAGTATTTGTTTGCGGTTCTGGCCCGCATGGGGTTTGGACCCAAGTTGCTCGGGTGGATCAGACTTTTATATACACGGCGCAAGGCTCACTGAACAATCATCGTTAATTTTTTTCCCCCTCTGTCGAGGCACGAGGCAAGGATACCCACTGTCACCGCTCCTTTTTGCCATGATCCTTGAGCCACTAGCAGTTTGGATTAGGGGGGACCCAGGCATCCGAGGCATTAAATGGACACGAGACCATGAAGACGGCATATCACTTTATGCAGATGATATTCAATGTTATCTTGCCTCACCAGAGCGCTCGTTACGCCGGGTACTACACATTTTTCATATATTTGGGGCGCACTCTGGGTACCAGATGAACTGGTCCAAATCCCAGATGTATTCTCTCTGAGGAGACCCCCCCACATAATCCTTGAGGGAACGACATTCCAGTAGTGACCCAGGGTTTTCGATATTTGGGCATTTTTATCACCGCTGATGCTGCACTATTTTTCAAACGAAACCTTTTGGGGCTGCTACAGAGGTTTAGATCAGATGTCACACATTGGAGGGCACTCCCCCTTACTCTCCTGGGACGTGAGTCTTTATTCAAAATGCTCGCCCTACCATGCTTTCTCTATGCCCTACAAAATACACCTAATCCAGTTCCTAACTCTTAGTTTTTGCAGATTGAAGCAGCAGTGAGGGAATTACTTTGGGAGAACAGACCGCCCTGAATTGCCATAAATAAGCTCACTATGGAATGGTACTACGGGGGTATTGGGTTGCCGGACATGCGCCTCTACTATCAGGCTTCGCAATTAATGGCCATCAATAGATGGGTGTTTGGGTCACACGGCGACTCCAGCTTACGCCATGACCATTGGCTAATGGGTAAGTGGGGCTACAATAGAGCATTGTACACAAACTATCGAAAGCTACTCCTGACTGGCCCCACGACGCGTACGGTGGAAGTGTGGCACGGAGTCCAGCGGCGGCTGGGTTGGCAGGGATGCCTTAGAAAGGCTACCTCTTTATGGGAACCAGACATTCTAGGCCGCATCAGTACCTGTTCGGGGTTTGACAAATGGGACATGATAGGGATTTCCACAGTGGGGGATATGTGGGTGAAAGGAAAGAAGGCTACGTTTGCGGACCTCCAAGTTAAGTACCAACTAGCACCGTCGGAGGGTTTTTGATATCTCCAGATCAGCCATGCCATTGATTAGGCCCTCCCGAAGGATACCCCCATTTCGGATTCCTCACCACTTGAGGACAGGCTATTGCTGGACCCAATGGACCGTAAGGCTATTTTCCTCACATATAAGAAATTGGTCAATTACCGATGCGACCCAATGCATAAACTACGGTCAAGTTGGGAGGTTGACTTGGGGGAATTGGCCGAAGAGTACTGGAGAGAGGCACTGGCCTTTCCCTGAGAAGTGGCAATTTTGATGCGACTTCGTCTGGTCGAACTAAAGATTCTCCACCGGGTATATTTTGACGCCACATTGTTATTCAGGCTGGGTAGGAGGCCTGATCCACTCTGCCTCTGACACTGTAATCAGACTGGCACATTCATACGCATCCTTTGGGACTGCCCCCATATACAACAATACTGGAAAGACGTCACCCAGGACTTGTGACAACCCTATACAACCATCTCCCACACCATGGGCTCGATTAGGATCGCGGTTTCCCCGCATCCTCCTGGCCGGCGGAAGCCACTGCCGGCCCGGAGGATGCGGGAAAACCGCTGCGGAGGCACAAAAGACCCACCGCCAAATTAGGATGGCAGTAGGTCTCAAAATCCGTCCGCAGCTTTTCCGCGGCGGAAAAGCTCTAACATGGCTGGCAGGTGTCTGTCAGACACCGCCAGCCATATTAGGATGGCGGAAAACATATGCTTTTCCACTGCGGCTTTTCCGCCATGGAAAAGCATACAGACATTGACTTCGGGGGCCCGTTGCGGGCCCCCTTGGTGACGGGGGGTGGGGGTTGCACATGGGGGTAGCTATGGTACCCCCCTGCATTTGCGTGGACAAAGCGGCAGGCACCGCGCGGTGCCTGCTGCTTTGTGCACGCAAATGCCGTGCATGCATTTATAACATTGTGGCGGGTGCAGCTTGAAGCTGCACCCGCCGCAATGTTAAAGATTGAGGATGTGACCGCCACCTTGGCGGTCCCATCCTAATCTGCACGGAGGGACCTCCGCAGCCCCTGCAGACGATCCCTCCTACTCTATGGTGGCGGACGGACTCAGGTCCGTCCGCCATCATAATCGGCCCCTATGTCTCCTTAATATCTGGGAAGCAACTGACCTCACGCAAGCGGAGCAGTCGTGGCCCACTATGGGGTGGAGTATAGCATAACGAAATATCGCCCAGAAGTGGGGGGTGGACACTACACAGCACTTACGTGACTGGGCAAAAGACATGGACTATGCCATGATTGCAGAAAAAAACAGTGTATAAAGGGAGAGGGTGCCCATGAAAATGGGATCATAAGTGGGGACGCTGGAATAAATACAGGGGTGAGATTTGTATATCTTCTATGGTGGAACTGATGAGGGAGAGACTATCATTGTTGGGGGGAGGATGAGACGTTGATGGCCCATGTGCAGGGCAACCGAGAATAGTACGTTACTGTAGGTGAACCAGTAGTGGGTTTTCTTGCTGTCATGACCCGAGTGCCCAGTTGTAACCCTACTATTAAGTGTAAGGCCGCTAAAGATTGTAGTCCTATGTGATCCTGATGGTCTGAAGGTTGTGATCCAATGCTGAAATCTTGTATAACTTTGCCAAAGATTTCTGCATGTCTTTTAATGCTGCAGTTTGTTCTTAATAAAAACTGTTTAAAAAAAAAAGAATGGTTTTCTTACCTTGATTATGGAGTGTAAATTGAGATATGTAATTATATGTATGGTAATTCACCATTAGATGTGCTCATATTATTGGATGGCATTCCTGTTGTTATCAAAGCAATGTGGTAGCTGAAATGCACAAGCTCAGTTCTGTCAATTGATGAATAAAGGACACAGAAAACAATCCCTGCGAGTGCCTCTGTCAAGAAACCAATACAAGAAGAGTTCAAAGTTCATTTAAAAAAAGATGTATTTGACCGCAATTGGGATACAAAGCCATGCACAGAGGTTGGGAGCAGGGCCTAGTCACAACAAAATCCATGCCACCAATCTCAATCTGGCTCTGTACTGCCAAAGCCATGCACAGTGGGATTTGGCCATGTGTGGTGGATTAGGCCCACAGCAGAACCCTTGCACAGTGTAGGCTGTCCTCCTGTGGATGGTTGTGCAACAGAACTGGATGAAGGTCAGCTGTTACAACCAACCTCTTTAATACACTGCAGAAGGGTTTGACCACATTTAGTATGTTGGGTGCAGGACCTGGACGCATTCTAGTCCCCGTGGTCAACCCCCACTGTGCATGACCCTTGAAACATGCAGTGGGTACTGGTTTGGCCATGGTTGGTTGATTATAGGCAACAGTCTTATGCGCTATATGAACATAAACCCCCACAAAAGATTTCTGAAAAAAAACACCAAATGCAATACTTATAACTTAACAATATTTATCTGAGTAAGTTACAACAAACGTAAAACACAACATAATTAAATAACAACAAATACTCAAACCAATAACTAACACTACTTTCACAGTTGCCTCCTTCATACTGTTAAGAATAATACAATATGTAATCTCATCTGTACGAAATTTTAAATTGAATTTGTCACATAAAGCGTAAGGGAACTTAATCCCCCAACTTAAAACGCGCCAAGGGCGCGTTTGCACAGTGGTAAAGGGAGGGGGCCGGGCCTGAGGTGAGGTATGCAAACACACCCTGGGGCGTGTTTTACGTTGGGGAATAAATTCCTCCTCAATCCTGAGGGACCCTGGGGGCCAACTAGCCCACCAGGTACCTCCAGTAGTCACCACTGCACTGAGTTGCAGAGAGGTGGCCCAGGCCAACCCCTTTTTACACCTCTCTGCAATGCAGCTCTGTGGCGCTTACTGTAGGTACCTGGTGGGCTAGTTGGACCCCAGGGACCCTGAAGATTCAAGGGAACTTAATCCCCCAACTTAAATTGTGCCACAGGGCGCGTTTGCACTGTGGTAAAGGCAGGGGGTGGGGGCTCAGGTAACATATGTGCAAACACGCCCTGTGAAGCGTTTTAAGTTGGGGAATAAATTCCTCTTCAATACTTAGGGCCCCTGCGGGCCAACTAGTCCACCAGGTACCTCCAGTAAGTGCCACACACCTGCGTTGCAGAGAGGTGGTCCAGGCCATGCCCCTTTTTACGCCTCTCTGCAACGCAGCTCTGAGGCACTTACTGGAGGTACCTGGAGGGCTAGTTGGACCGCAGGGACCCCCACAGGATTCAAGGGGACTTAATACCCCAACATACAACGCACCAGGGGGCGTGTTTTCAGAGTGGTGGAGAAAGGGGGCATAGCATTTGTCTATCTGTTACCAATCCCACTGCGTGGGGCTTACTGGAGGTAAAAGGTAGGCTAGTTGGCCCCTAAAGGACCCCCAGCAGTGAAGGGGACTTCAATCCCCATCCAAGAGCCTGCCAGGGAGTGCGTTTGTAGAGTGGTGGGCAAAGTGGGCATGGCCTGGTACGAGTACTTAGCAATGCTGCTGTGTGGGAATGATTCAGAAAAAGAGGGTGGTGATGAACAGAGTGTCTGAATTAAGCAGACCACTCTTACCCAGTCCAAAGATCAGGGCTTGATCCATCACCGTTATTTATCTCACTGCCCCATCCCAGCTCAGAACCTGGCTATATGCAAATCAGTCTGTCCCTGGCCCAGTGCATCATGGGAACAGGGCAGACTAAACTACCAAGCCAATTCTTTACCAGAAAGGAGACAAGCTACCGGGGACCGGTTTCTGGCATTTCAGCCGTCTTCGGCCCGGCTTGCTTGAATCCTGATGGAGCAGTGAGAAAGGGACTCATGTCTGAGTATACCCTGCCACACCTATAGTGGCCTAAAACGATTCAGAAAAAGAGGGTGGTGATGAACAGAGTGTCTGAATTAAGCAGACCACTCTTACCCAGTCCAAAGATCAGGGCTTGATCCATCACCGTTATTTATCTCACTGCCCCATCCCAGCTCAGAACCTGGCTATATGCAAATCAGTCTGTCCCTGGCCCAGTGCATCATGGGAACAGGGCAGACTAAACTACCAAGCCAATTCTTTACCAGAAAGAAGACAAGCTACCGGGGACCGGTTTCTGGCATTTCAGCCGTCTTCGGCCCGGCTTGCTTGAATCCTGATGGAGCAGTGAGAAAGGGACTCATGTCTGAGTATACCCTGCCACACCTATAGTGGCCTAAAACGATTCAGAAAAAGAAGGTGGTGATGAACAGAGTGTCTGAATTAAGCAGACCACTCTTACCCAGTCCAAAGATCAGGGCTTGATCCATCACCGTTATTTATCTCACTGCCGCATCCCAGCTCAGAACCTGGCTATATGCAAATCAGTCTGTCCCTGGCCCAGTGCATCATGGGAACAGGGCAGACTAAACTACCAAGCCAATTCTTTACCAGAAAGGAGACAAGCTACCGGGGACCGGTTTCTGGCATTTCAGCCGTCTTCGGCCCGGCTTGCTTGAATCCTGATGGAGCAGTGAGAAAGGGACTCATGTCTGAGTATACCCTGCCACACCTATAGTATAAGAATTGGCTTGGTAGTTTGGTCTGCCCTGTTCCCATGATGCACTGGGCCAGGGTCAGACTAATTTGCATATAGCCAAGTTCTGAGCTGGGATGGTGCAGTGAGCTAAAAATCGGTGATGGATCAAGCCCTGATCTTTGGACTGGGTAAGAGTGGTCTGCTTAATTCAGACACTCTGTTCATCACCACCCCCTTTTCTGAATCAGCTGTGTGGGAATGACTGGAGGTAATAGTTTGGGAAGTTGGTCCCCAAGGATGTCCTTGGGGGGCAACTAACCCTCTTGTTACCTACAGTAAGTCCCACACAGTGGGTTTTCTAAGATGTCTTTGGAGGCCAAGGCCCCCTTTCTCAATCACTCTGCAAATGTGCATCGTGGCAGGCTAAGGGATGGGGGATAAAGTCCATTTTAGTCATGAGGGAGTTTAGGGGACTAAAATCCCTCCTGGTACCTCCTGTAAGTCCTACGCAGCAGGGGATGAGGTCCTCTGGCCAAAATCAGCAGGGGAGGGGGCTGTGTGCCCCCGCCTCCCTGAAAGATGCACCAGGCCCCAGAGTTTGGATACCCCCGGATGAAGTCGACCCGATGGAGGGGGCATATGCACCATTCCCCCTAAACATACTGGGAATAGGTCCCCTGGGCCAAAATAGACTCAGGGAGGGGAGCAACATGCCCCCTCCCCTTGAAAATAAAAATTGACCTTGGGGGCTGTTGTGTCCAGGGCCTAAAGAGGATCGGGGAGGGGAGCCACATCCCCCCTCCCTTTTTAACTAATATGTATGGCCCTGGTGGATGATGTCCCCAGGGCTTCAAGAGGCTCAGGGAGGAGGGCCACACGCTCCATCCCCCTGCAATATGCGCCAGGCCCCAGGGGATGGGATCTCCAGGGCCAAAATTGGTCAGGCGATGGGGGTCACGCGTCTCCTTCCTCCTGAAAAATACACCAGGTCCCTGGGGATGGGAGTCCTGGGGGCCGAAATTGACCCAAGGAGGGGGGCTGCATGCCACCGTCCCTCTGAAAAGTGCACCAGGTCCAAGGGAATGGTTCCCTGGGGCTGAAATCAGCCCAGGTAGGGGGCTGCATGCCCCCACCCTAAATATAACACCTTGCCATGGGGGTGGGGCCCCTGTGCCAAAATTAGCCCAGCAAGGGGGGCCCCTGCCCCCTCCCCTAAACATAGTGCCAGGCCCCAGAGGAAGGGATCCCCAAGGCTGAAATCAGTCCAGGAAGGGGGACCGTGTGCCTCCCTCCCACTGAAAATAAAGCAGGCCCCAGGGGATGGGGTAACCAGGGCCTACAGAGGATCATAGAGGGGACAAAAAAAGACCATTGGGAATGGGGTCCCATGAGGTAGCCCCAGTGGCCAAATCCCCCACTGCGCATAGCTGAGGGCTGTGATTAGCATGGGTTTGGCTGCATGTGGGTGTTGGCCACAGGCCAGGCTCTGCAGCCAACCCCACCGAAGGGGATTGAATTTACGTATCGTAATTAAATATTACTTTATGTTGAAAAAAAGTAGAAAGACACTGAAAATAACAAAGGTTAAAACATCGTTATATTTAGGTGTGATATAAAGATCTTTTTTTTAATCTTAGAATTTCACTAAGAAAACAAAGGTAAAAGTAACGATATAATTAGATGAATTTGTCAGTGCCAACATTAATGTTTTGAGCTAAATACACAGAAATTCACAAGTTATAGTTAGCATCGCTAACTATAACTTGCGCCACCGCCATGCACTTTCTTTTGACCTCACACATGACATCAGTCATGACATGTTCTATGACATCATTTATGACATCTCAAATTACATAATTGATGAAATTGACTAACTGCGCAACCGATGAAACTGAACTTAAAAACAGTAAATGAAAACATTTTTTCAGCAAAAAACAATATTAAAAAAAAAATGCAGACAGAACTAACTACTACAGAACAAGCGGCCGCTGCTGGAAAGTGCCATTCTGCTTAAATGAAGCTCCAGACAGAAAGGCAGCAAGTCTCTTATGAAATAAAGCCCATAACAGGTATTTAAAAATTATATAGTCAAAAGACAGGTAGCAAGACAGCAAAAAACAAACACAAAATTGTGAAAATAGGAGTCCTTTAAAATGTAAACATAATAAATAAAAAAAATAACAAAGCATAGTGCCTAACTTAAGTTGAGAACAAATCCTTTTTAAATTTATAAATAGACTTTTATAGAAAACAAAGTACTTAGGAAAAATAATAAATTTCTCCTTGTCAGCGGTAAAATGAAAAAAAGAATGAAAAGAAGAAAAAGAGCAACTAATCAACAATCATAAAACCTGCATACTGAAAATAGAAGAAATGCAAAACATTTAAATAAATATTGAAAAACAAATTACGAAAATGTCACATAACTTTTTAAGGAGAAAAATATAAAATAACAAGTTTTAAGAATTCTGGAATCCCCAGATATAATGTTGGAAACTACAACATATATAAAATCTCAAAAACTGAAACTACTATTAAGTTTTAATGAATATACATATCGTAAAACAAGAATTGGCATAGCCAATAGGTCTCGCGTCTCGGATCTTACAAGAGAGCAGTCGCACTTGACACCGCCGTGAGGATTTTGGGTGAGTCAAACCTAGCGTTTCAGAAAATGGATGTGGAGTGTAGCTGAAAGCACAAAGACCAAGCGCTACATGCTGGAAAGTGAAAGAGACTGCCTCTTTAAGTGTGACAAGAGGCTTGTTTTTTATTTATTAAATAAGCTGAATAAAAGTGCACTGTCTTTTTATAGCAGGGGCAATAAGGCTTTCTCTGAGCCACCGAACCCTCCCTCGCTGCATCTGCTAGCAATAACCAACGACCAGGGCTGTGCACCCACTGCAAATTTAGGGCTAGATGTAGGTAAAAAGGTTTTACCGATTCTAAAATACCAAATTCTACCGATTCGTTATTTTCGAATCTGTAAAACCTATGTAGGTAATTATTCGGTATCTTTTACCGAATCGTTAAGATTCGGTAATTACCGAATCGGTATTTACCGATTCAGTAATTGCCATTCATTCCTATGGGCCTGGAGGCCCATAGGAATGAATGTTAATTACTGAATCGGTAAATACAGATTTGGTAAAATTGTGAAATAGTCAAGGGTGGCAGGATGTCACTTTGACACCCTGTTGCACCCCTGATTAGTGCTTGTGTGCCTAAGGGCATGTATGTGTGCCACATGGCACAGGTGTAAATGCACATATTTGCATTTACAAAGGAATTCGTTCTTTACCACCAACTAATAGTTGGTCAAACATAACACTCAAAAATATTTTAAAAATTACTCTGGACAATATAAAACACTTTCCACCATATTTCCATACAAACCCTACAACACTCTTCTAAAATAATATTGAAATAACAACCTAATCTTTATTAAATATATATATATTAAATCCATTAACATTTAAAAAATGCACAAGCAATTATTCATGTAATAATAATAATAATAATAATAATAATAATAATAATAATAATAATAATAATAAATGTAGCAAAAACAATAATGTGTACAGTACATAAAATATAACTGATAACAAAAATGAAAAAAATGTTCTTACCTGAAGTATAATATCCCACAAAATTTTTAATTTCACAATATTAGTGCAAAAACATTAAACACTGATGATCTTTTTGAGACGATATTTGGGTAGAACACCCTGCAGAGCATAGAAAAACGAGGGTTAAATTAAGTAATGTTTCTTCTTGTATATGAGAAGTATGGGGTGAAGGGTGGGAATTCTGAGGTTCAGGCTCTGTTTATAAAATATTTAGAAATCTACAACCATAGGTTAATGTCTACATTTGAAGTAGGCTTAAATATGTATGTTAATTCTTAAGTAAACCAGGACTGTCCCTGCAACGTTGTAAGAGTGAAGCTTTTCAGGAGTACTCACATTCATAAACAGTTAATCATGCAAAAGATACAGTTCAGATCACAAAACAGTTTTGACTGACGCATTTCATGTCCTTGGTGGTAAGTTAAAGCAGTGCTTGCTCCAAATCCCTTGCACCACCATATTAAGAACATGCGACAAGAGCGATTGGGCACATTAGCTCTGTGATATTTAGTTGTGGTGGTGATGTATTCTGTTGATCTTGCTTTGCTTTATTTTTGTGCTACATTATTGCAATGGGATTTTTTTTTTACTGCATTATTGTGTTGTTGTTTCTCTCTAATTTCTCTTGTGTTGTGCCTTATGTTTTAATTGCGTTGTTATGTTGCTTTATGTATATTATTGTGCTATGATCTATTATTTATTTTAGATGTGTCATCAAATACTGAGGTTTTTCCCACCAAAAGCAGTATATGTTTTTAAAGTTCCTGTGACAAGCAACCATTTATCGCTGTCAAAGCTGGTCAAATAGTTCTGGTTCAGCTATTCACCTACTTAAGACACCATTCAGTTAAAAACTGTGAAAGAGATTGAGTCTTAATGTCGTGCTCGCATTGCCTGCTATATGTTATAAGACCCTTTGGAGAAGCTCTTCCCCTTTATCCACACTCATTTTAGTTGCGTTGCCTCTCTATTCCCACTATGAATAGGGATGATTTACTCCTGTCCTTGGTGTAAACAAATCTTCAATGGTGCCCAGCTTGGTGATGAACTGATAAAAAGTGTGTTAATACCCATAAACTGGAACGTTTGAAGGAGTTGACCAGCTTTGAAAGCCATCCCCTCCCTGCAAACCTGACTTCCAACCCCTCAGAGGAGAGTTTCTTTTACCTATGTGAGTAGATCGATTTTTAAGTGTATCTTTATTGTTTTTTTTATTTCAAAGTTAGTTTACTCCTATAAAACATACTATGTACACCTAACTTCAAATTGGCTATGATTATATCTTTGGAATTGGCCCCACAGTGTTAAGAAGAGAATCAAATGATTAGGAGAAGAAACCTTATGACTACTGTGTTGAAATTCATTTGAATAATTTCAAAGGCACAGCTTAGCGCCCCAATTCTTGGTTCCAGAATTTCTGTCCTAAACCATGGCTCATTTGGTATGTCTCAAAGTTAAACTTATGCATTTTGGAAAACTAAGGTGCAAACAATTCTGTATGATTTATACTTAGGACCTTATTTTTATGGTGGCGGACGACCCATTGCTCCAGCAGGTTAATTGAGTAAATTACTCTGTTGCCTTGGTAGAGGTAACGTCCACAAGATTTATAAATGTCCTCCAAGCTGACTGTCATTTATAAAACATTGACAGGAAATGCCTTGACGGCAGATCCTGTCAATGCTTTTCGATGTTTGGTCCAGGGCTCGATCAACATGGTGGAGCCCTGCACCAAACGGTTTCCTTTTTTATTTTCATTTTTTGAAAATAAAAAAAGATAAAGCCTCCATCATCATGGGATGCGCCTCCTGTGGCGAGGCAGGCATTATTTTCATTTTTACTGTCCCTTACTGCCACAGTTGGCATGGCTGTAATTGACAGTAAACAAAAATCTATATGTCTGCCCATCCTATGTGAGCGGATGACTATTTTACCGTCGGGCCATCGAAAAAGTTTGGCCACAGATGTGACAAAGTAATCAACACTGATTAATATCACTGCATTATTCTGAGGTCTACACCTCATAATTCAGGATAAAGAATTAATATAGAATTTTTCCCACCATGTGGGCAAAAATCAGCAGGTGCAGTAAATATTAAAAATTGCTACATCCCTATTCAGGAGCAATTTTCCATGTTACCCCAAATTGGGATTATGGTGATAGGTGGTATGAGAGCTTTAATGACATTTGCGTAACTCTGGTCCACTTTACTTAGGGTGGACAAACTGATTCTTCCTTCGATTATATTAACAGGATAACATATTGAAGGTCTGCACAGTTTACCTGATCGTAACAACCTCTCTGTATCAAACAGGACTGTCTCAATGAGTTGAATACCTGATTACGAGTATGGTGGTGCAGCCCCGGGTCCGTCCTGGCGCTGCATTGCCAAACCTCTGGTTGGGCCGCCCATCAGATTACGAGTGTAACTTTTATCTGGTGGGGTTTTTTTATGTTCCCACAGCAGTGTCCTGAAACTGGGCACCTCACTGGAAACGCAAAAAACAGATCCTGCATGACATAGCCTGTAAAGTCCATGCCGTGCAGGAACTGGAGTGCATGCACATAGTGGTGGGCACATGCTGTGCTCACCTGCATGCACACCATTCAGCAGAGGCACAAGGGATGTGTTTCCTTCCTGCCAGGGTTTTCATGGAGGAGGAACCGGGATGAAAACCATGGGGGACAAGAAACTCACAGCATGCTTGGCTGGACCGCCATAGTCCCGTCAATCATATTGATGACTCCTGACCGCTGTAACACTGCCAGGGAACGGCGTTTCCTGGTGGCTGCTGCGGGGCAATGGCAGACTGACCGCTCTAATTGTAATAGGGCGGTCTGGAGACCGCTGCCACCACACTCCCACGAGTCTGGCGGCCCGTGGATCGCCAGACTTGTAATCAGGCCCTGTATCAAAATGCATAAACAGCCAAAAACTAGCAACTTTTCCTATCGCTCATCGAGTGTATGGTTATCTTTGACCTTACACAGGGCTCCGCTGCCTTTTGGCTAGGTTCGCGCTCTAGAAGTACCACATGCATACATTCACACATACATTCTATCAATGTTAGAAATTGGATTTCTGATTGGCTAACGTTTGCACCAAAGCCTGGCAGGAACCAACACTCTAGTCAGGACAAGGGAGTTACACTCCTAAAATAACCCCTGCTGACTCCCTTGGTAATTTGGCACGAGCAGGAAGGCTTATCTTAGAGGCAGTGTGTAAAGCATATGCACATAACCAACAGTAATACAGTGTAAGCACTACAAAAGGATACCACACAAGTTTAGAAAAATATCCAATATTTTTATATACTTTAAACAAGACCAAATACGATAAAAATCCACAAAATAGTACTTTAAAAATAGTTAATTTGCAAGATGTCTGTAAATTGCAAAAATACCTTGAAAACCTGTTCATACGAGTCAGTAGCTCAGTTCGAGTCTACTGCGATGCTGAAAACAACATAGTCTCGCAGTTCCAGCTGACCGCGTTGGTACGGGCCAGCAACAGTGTGAACAGACTCGTTAACAGTACCTTTCTTAGTGCGGCTCAAACAGAGGTGCGAGTCGGACTTGGCATCCGTCGCGGTTGCGTTGCAGAGTGGAAGAGGTGCACGGTGCGGTGTCCTCTCGATGCGGTGCGAGCAGCGGCTCGGTGACGATCGTCCAGACGGATGCGTTGAGACCAAGGCTTGCAGTGCAGGGCAAAACTGTGATCGAAGCGGTGCTGGCAGGTTGCGGTGCAGGTACCAGAGCCGGTTGTGGTGTCCGTCGTGGTTACCATGCAAAGTGGAAGCGGTGAAGGGTGCGATGTACACGAGATGCGGTGCAGGCAGCGGCTCGGTGGCGATTGTGCAGATGGCGTAGGTGAGTCCAAGGGGGGGGGGGTGCAGGGCGAGATGAGGCTCGATGCAGTGCTGGCAGGGTGCGTTGAAGCGACAGAGCCAGTTGGCGGGAATTGGCGCTGGCTGAACCGGACAGCTGTGCATGACGAGGCGGTCACGGGTGTCGAGCAAGCGGGGATTGTGTCGGTGAGACCAGGCCAGCGAAGTGAAGCGAGGCGGTGCGGGTTGCGGTGCCTCTCGATGAGGTGTAGGCAGCGGCTTGGTGACGATCGTGCAGACGGCGTCGGTGAGACCAAGGCGTGCAGTGCAGGGCGAGACGGTGCGGCCTGCTGTGCCTTCAGGACAAAAGGCCAGCGACGGAGTCAGTGACAGAGTCGGTCGCGGTTCCCTCTTCTTCGTGGCAACTGAAACAGCAGTTCCAGGAGCAATACCCAGAGGTTGGTGAAGTCTTTGCAGTCCCTGAGACTTATTAACAGGAGGCCAGCTCGTTTTCATGGCCTTGGAGATACTCAGCACGAATAGAGAAAGTTCAGTTTAGTCCTTTCACTGCCCTAGGCAGAAGCAGCAGCTGCAGGCCAACCTAACAAAGCAACAACACTGCAAAGGGGAAGTACTCCTCCTGGCAGATCTTCCAGCTCTTCTTCTTGGCAGGTTCTTTGATTCCAGTGAGTTCTAAAGTCTTGGGGTCTGGGCCCCAATATTTATACCACAAAATCATTTGTCCTCTGAAGGCAAAGGGTCCTGTACCTAGTTCAAACCAGTTCTGGGTGGATTCTGCCAGTGTGCACCTTCTTGCTTTGTCAGTGGAAGCCAGGGTCATCAGACGCACCAAAGGAGGTGGAGCCAGCATTGTTGAAGCCAGGCACAGCCCTATTCAGACCCAGGTGCGACTTCTCCCACCCATCTATGTGCAGATAGGTCTATTCAGCCCTGTGATGATCACCCTGTTTTCTGGAGTCTCCCCCAACCCCTGTCACTCACAAACCAGACAGACAATACACAAGCTAGCAGAGGCAGGCTGGATGGTTAGGTCAAAAAATACCCACTTTCTAAAAGTGGTATTTTCAAACACAGAATATTAAAACCAACTTCACTAAAAGAGGATTTTTTTCATTCTAAGTTCAGGCATACTAAACTCGAATTTCTACCATGTTCCCTGAGTCCGTTAGGATTATAGGATGTTATAATCAAACTGCCTACTCTGGCCTATGGGGAACAGGTAGCCTTGCAATAGTGAAAAACAAATTAGGCTGTAATTCACTATCAGGACATGCCACACACACCAGGGCGTGTCCTACCTTTCACATACAATGCACCCTGCCCATGGGGGTACCTTGGGCCTTCCTTAGGGGCGACTCACATGTAGAAAAAGGAAAGTTTATGGACTTGCAAGTGTGTGCACTTGCTAAGTCGACATGGCAGCCCCAGGTTGCCCACAGACTCTGCAATGGCAGGCCCGAGTTAAACTTTACGGGCTGTTTGCGTGGTTGGCACAATCCAGTGCTGCAGCCCACTAACAGCATTTGATTTATAGGCCCTGGCACTCGCAGTGCACGTTACTAGGGACTGATACATAAATCAAATATGCCAATCATGGAAACACCAATCCATAACACGGTTTAAACAGAGAGCATATGCACCTTAGCATTGATTTGCAGTGGTAAAGTGCCCAGAGTCCTAACACCAACACAAATAGGAGGAAAAAGCAAAAAGTTTGGGCATAACCATGCAAAAAGGGCATTTCCAGTAATCAACACAAGCAAATAATGCATTCTTTGCTTCAGGGATATGCCTCCCTTCACGTTTCAAATGTATCATACTCAGATGCCTTTAAATTTGCATTACCAACCAGCAGACAGAAACCTGCTGCTGCGTGTCTTACTTCACTCCTCCCTTCCAAAACTGAATCCTCCTAATTTGTCAAGCTGTTATCTGAGACAAGGTGAACTGCGAGCTTTTATCTCAATTTCTTCACTGCTGCTTAAAAGGATTAGAGGCTTTGACCAGCTCTTGTGCAGAAGCTAGCAGAACATGAATCAATTGAAACCCTGAGCACAAGAAAATCGATGCCGTGTGGCTTACTAGACCTGCCTGACTGATTCACCGATGTCTATGGTGGGGCGAATTACTGTGACCTTCCCTCACTTCAGGTTACTTGATCTGCATTTACAAGTTGTAACCAAGACGGTTCTTTGGCTTGCATGTTTTTCAGAAAATGTTTTAACCGAAGCAATATGTAACGAGTTGTGGGATTAATGCTCATAAATTAGTGCTCACTCACTGTAGGAAAAGGAAGAAAGAGAGTGGAAAAAAAGATACAGTGAGATAAGAGTTTGGCTGCATTTCACGGGATGTCCTGTTACTAAGCCAAAACCCCCACTGCTGTGGAAATGGTTTCAGGTTCTGTGCTAAGGGAGGCCGATGGCGTATCATCTTGTCGGTGTCTGCAAAGTGCAGGCCAAGGGTATTTTCCTGACTACGGCATGACATGACCCTGAAAACAAATATAAAAACATATGCACGTTTATTTATTTATAATGCTTTCAAGTGTCTTAAAAACGAAATGCGATATCGGTGTTCTACATGTGACCTTCACACAACAAGCGTATGTTTTGTGGCCAAAAATGTACCCACGCTTCATTGTTTCTGAAAAACTTGGACTTTTCAAGAAAATAGTACAGAGCTGAAACTTTGTTTACAGAGTTAACGAGTTTTGAAGCTCACGGCGTTCAAGATCATTGAATCTATTTTAAATCCACAAACCTTTGGCTTAGGATCTTTTGAAAACGTATGGTTAATGATAAACACTTATAGGTATTGTTTAATTCTCATCTTGACACGTACATACCTTTCAGCCTTTCTTTGTCGACTTTGTAATAAATGAGCAGACATTTAATTTACTTGCTATCTGTGCTTTTGAAAAGGAAAACTGTGCGTCATTGCATTATTTGATATAGTAACTATGATATTTTTAGAAAATAAAAAAATGAATGGGCAACAATTTTTTTAATCAAAATTTGTAAGATATATATATGTCCCCCCATTAGAAGTAATTATTTTAGTGCAACTCACTTTAGGACTGGTTTAAAAAAGGCAGCTATAGGTACACACATGCATGTGTTAAGGTACCATTTACACTTCTGTAACAGTACACATTTTGTGTATTGCCCAAAAATAATTCATGAACAAAGGTAGGTGTGCAAAGACATATGCATACATTATAGAAAGCAATCACCAATTCACTCACTATGAATACGGCTACTGATAAACTAAAAAAAACACACATAAAACAGAGGATCCTAACAGAATTAATGAATGATTTAGTCAATCTCTGGGGCACAATAACTAAGATCTAGTCACAAAATTAATTAAAAATCAAATTTTCCGCACTAAGGGCCCCATTAGGATGTTGGGCGGATTGCCTCCGCCAGGGTGGCGGTGGCCACCGCCACCCTGGCGGAGGCAATCCGCCCAACATCCTCTCGTTTTCCCCTCCGCCAGATTAGGATGGCGGAGGGGACAGCGGTGGACGGAAAGACCGCGGCGGTAATAGATTAATATGGTGGCGGTGTCCAATGGACAACGCCAGCCATATTACGATGGCACAAAGTAGAGGCCTTTCCGCAGCGGCAATCCGCCCAACATCCTAATGGGGCCCTTAGTGCGGAAGCACGTTCAGGAGCATCCCTGTGCGAGGAATGCAATATACACTTCCAATATACACTTCCGCAAAAGTTCAAGAAGCCCTGCATCACTTTGACTCTGTCTGCACGCGTACTCAACTATATTGGTATATTCTTAGATTCAAGAGTCACATAGCGAGAAACATTAACCAACTTGTTGCAGCCACGGCCCGTGCAGGTAAGAGGGGTGGGCGATGAAGCTGGGAGGAGGGATTTAGAGAGACGACGGCAAGGGACAATTAATTATTTATTTCATTTTACCTCATGGTCGTCTGTCTAACCCCCCCCCCTCTCAACAAGGCCCACAGCTCTTACCTGCACTGGCCTCAGCTGATAAAGGGTGGTCTCTGATTTATCAAATACCTGTGAAATAATTCCTTTCTAAAGAATGTAAAGCCTTATGTGGTGACAGAAGATCCCAGAATGAGATGGGAATAAAATATTCACCAACTTTCTTTTCATATTCATACCATCTTCACTGGAAAGATGAGATAATTTAGTTGATGGAATACTTAAGGTTCGCCATCTCTAAATGAGGTGAGCAGAGTCAGGTATTTCAGACAGGGGACTCCGTCACGTTTACCATGTACCATGTCTGCCAAACTCTAAATTTGGCCCTTGGTCAATTGGGTGTTTCCCTTTGTTTGCGAGACATCCCTTTTTAATTCACAAATCCTACGTGTGCTTGTATATTTATGATTTTATGACTAACAATGTATTTATATGGCAACATTTATGAGATTGATAGGGTAATGTTTCTCAAGTCAGTACATGCTCATAAGGACACATTTCATTGTGTAGACTTACTTCATGTAAAATTCTGTGTACATTTTCTATTGTTAACTACAATGGGGCAATATTTTTATAAATGATATGTAAGATACACTTTTTCTCTCAGATTCTATTCACACACTCAAGTATCAGGCATGACCCCTTCTTGGGGTCCTTCCTCTAGAGCTGCATTCTGTAACGGTAGAATAAAACTAACAAGTAAACAAAATCGCAAAATGCGAAAGAAATTCTCCTAAAGAGGATGCCTCAATGTGGCTCACTATGCAACAGAATGCTATAGTGAATTTAGTAAGGATGTGCGAAATTAGTTTAATTTGCTTTCGCATAATTACGCAAACATTTGGGGTAAATAAAGTAAAATTGTGCATAATTACGTGAAATGCAAATTCATAATTTAGTACTATATTACACGCAAAATGCATTCCACTCTAAAAAAATAGCAGAAATACAAAAGGGCCAAAGACAACAGTCACTTGTGTTCAGCTAGTTCGCATTGTCGCTGAGGGCTTACGGTCAAATTTCGCTTTGAATGGCGCGTAAATATATGACATGACACAAAGGCATATTTTGGACATTTGGCATCATAACAAGTGCAACACAAAATTACATGAAATACAGGGTTCTAATGAACATTTCATCAAGATCTACTATTTAGCATGCCTTCAAACAATCTCAGAGCAATAGAGATGCTGGACATTTGGTAGATCTCACTTACATAGTGAATAAAATACCACAGAGGTGGAGGTGCACATCATGTGGCAAGTCAAAATAAAAGGGCAAAAAGAGGAGCAACTTTTGAACAAGATATAAAGCTAAAATCAGGAGACAGTTGCATTGCCTGCCTGAATGAAGTTCTACTCACCCCCACTGAGCAACAGGTGATGTCTATTATTCCTTCATATGCTGCATGATGTTTCCATCCCAGGTTTGAAGGAAGTTAGGTAAAAGCCCTACAATAATTTCCCCCACTTGACCAGTTTCTCAGGTTTAATCTATGTAATCATCTTTATGGACACCCTTTCTACCTGGTTTGCCATGACATTGTTTCCTCGCCACCCTCTAACCTCATTCCTCTAAACTCATTCTCCTCTCTGTGCCAGCATAACTCCCCGAAGTATTGCATGGGACTGATGTCAAGCAATCTTTACAAACTTACAGCCCCATTGTTCAAACCCAGTTAAGGGTTTAGGAGTCATGGTTTCAACAACAGTGTCTCTCCTGGCTCTCAATAAGGGAGAGGATTAGAGTTTGGCTAGCAGGAGAAATGTTGTAAATTAATATATTGGTCACATTATAGACGAAGTTAAACACAATAATCAATCATTTGCACAGATCATACATGTAACCATTTTCATGATTGGGTGTGATTTATTTGGATTATTGGCTTGCCACTCTTTTTCTTTCCACACATGATATTGTTTAATGGTAGATTAGATTTTACAAATTTATAGGAAATGTATGCTTAAAATAGACAATTAGATAATGTACTTCCTATTTAAGCTTTGAACTCCATAGTGGGCTATGCACTCTCATAAATAATAATTCAAACAGCTGGTAGGTGCAGCCAGACTTTGTTTTTAAATAGATTTTATTTACTCACCCTATCCACCACCCAGGTAATTTTTTGTGATATGGAACCAACCTTGATTTCCAGTTGGTCTCTACCTTTCTTTGACATGTAATCAACCCTTTGGGCCTTCTCTTTCTAAAACTTAAAATGTTGGTATACACTGATGTGCAATTGAATAAAATCTATAAAATAATGATTAATCAGTCACCTTTTCTGAACCTTAGAAATACCCCTACCCAAACTTTAAAATTGAATGTCATCAATTAATATGACTGAATCGAAATTATATCAAAATAAACAAGTAACCTAATGGAACACTAATGTTTATTCTAACAGAAAACACAAGTCCATATATAAGTGAACGTAATAAAATACCTTAATCCTAATATTAAGCATACCTCTAATCAAGACAAAAGTCTGATAGAGAAACCAGGACTACCAGGCCACTCAGGAGCAAACGGAACATTCAAGAGATGGATCATGTAAATCAAATCCCAGGTTAGTTTACTCAAAAAATCCGTAAGAATACAACATAGACAGACAATATTAAAGTAGTGAAGAGTCCCAACAGTTTGGCTATAGCCATAATTATTTGAAGAAACTTAAAAAACTATAATCCCTCAATGAAAAAAATAAATGATCAATGTTTAGGAACATAACTGCTGTAAGAGATTGAGTGTGTTATTTAGAATTTGGCAGACAGGGTACTCCACCACAAATGTGGTGGAGCGCATTGTCTGCCAAACAGATGGTCCTCCAAATCTATTTATTGTTGGGTGAACCATCATATTTCCCCTGTTGATGTCTCCACTGACTCTGTCTAAACCCATTCCCTGGCCTACCAATAGACTCTGGGCTACTTGTGAAAGTACATGTGAGAAACTAGGTCTATAGCTGGCAGAGGTTTGCACCCTGTCCAAATAGGGACAACAATCCATCCTAGTCAGGGAAAGTCAGATACACAACCTAAATTAATGTCATTATACAAGAGGGATCAACACACACCATCCATTACAAATAATGTATGTCAATTACACATTATTCCTTTTGACAAAGTGCAAGTCTCCATCCATATTTTTCTAAAAGGGGTTCTTTTGTGCATATCTCTGTATTCTTTTTTATAAAAACTTTTCTTGGAAAAGTTATTATAAATAAGAATAAGAATCACAACCTAAATTATCCTGTGCTCACCCCCAGTGACTTCACATCAGTGGGGGTTGTGCCCATTTGAGATACTTGGCATCCTGTTAGTAGTATCCTTCTTCCTGACACTTCATGGGAGCCTTTCCTGCAGACTTACTGTCAAGGAACAATTTAATTTTCTTTGCCTTATGGGGAAGGGAACCCTGACCAACAGAACTAGTTTGAGGCCCATTAGAGAATTCCTTGCTCTTTTTGTCCCCCTCCTTCTCCTTGTGAGGACCCTGTCCACCATTGTGGTGATCCCCCCCAGATTCCTTCCTTTTAACCCTGCGGCTGACTCAACGGTCTGCCTTCTTAGCAAGCACTCTGGGGCAAGTGAGCTTACTACCAACAAGGTGTTGGTGCAGATCTGGAAAGCAAAGACTGAACATATGCTTAGTTTCAAACAAATTATAGAACCCATGATAATCGTTTACTTCATTGCCCTTCACCCAACCATCCAATGCCTTGCAAAAGGAATCTACACAATCTACCCAGGTCTGTTGGGATATCTTCTGGCTGTCCCTGAATTGTTGTCTATATTTTTCTGAGGTCAACTCAAACTTCCCTATCAGGGCATACGTCATGGGGGGATACCTCATCCTGTCAATTCCTTCAAGGGCCAGTAGAGTGTCCCTCTCCTCAGTAGAGATATGCCTCCATGGACTAGTTCTCCAATTCTCCTCAGGGACCTTGTGTATGTGTAAAGCAATTTTGTAGGCCTCAAACCATTTAATTTCTTTGACAAAGTCAGATACCAGACTGTTGGGTATGTGGAGCCTCCTGTCAGAGGGCACAAAAGAAATGTGGCTACCATCTTTGCTGGATCATGGCTTTGATGTCCAGCTCTCTCAGGCTCAGCTCTTGAGCCAACATCATTTTCTACTCCTCCATAGCCAATCTTTTTGCTTCCATCTCTTTCTCCAATCTGAGCTTAGCCAGCTTCAATTTTTAGTCCCCCCCCCTTCTGTGCTCCAGCTCCTCTGGGGACAGGTTTTTAGAGGACACACTCCTACCTGGCCTGCGAGGAACCACTGCTACTTGCAAGGTACCAGCCCCCTGGCCCAAATGTAGTCCCATATTCTCCACTGACTCCTTGTCCAGCTGCACATCTTCCTCTATCTTCTCTATCTACTCATCCTCCTCAGGGATCTCATTTGCTGCATCCCTAGCTTCTATCCTGGCCCTCAGCACCTTTTGCAGCTCCACCTTCTTCGAGAAGACTTTGGTAAAAACCCCAACCTCCTTGCAAAAATCCTTGAGTTGTTGCACTGTGTACTTCTCCAATTTGGACAACTCAAAATCCAGGTTTGAGGGGCAGGTGCAGTTATGGGACCTCCATTCAGAGACATGATTTATGGAAAAGCAAAAATGCCAATCAGGGAGAGTTGAAAAAATGAAAAATGTGAATTGAAGAGAGTAGGAAAGAAAATGTCAATGGCGATCAGAACTAATTGATTCAAATTGGTCTAGATGCAAAAGTACACCAAATTACTGTAAGGTACTGCACAAACACAGGTCCTATCCTCACCACTAATCACCAATGTTAGCGATTGATTGTCTAGTTGACAGAGGCTTGCACCCTGTCCAAGTAGGGACCACAATCCTAGTCAGGGTACACAACCTAAATTAACCTGTGCTCACCCTCTGGTAGCTTGGCACAGAACAGTCAGGCTTAACTTAATAGGCAATGTGTACAGTATTTGCGCAACATTTTAACTGTGGTAACACAGTGAAAACACCAGTGCTTATAAATCAATAGCACTTAGGGGTTACTTGAGGTCAAGCTGGACCGGGGTAAATCCAAAGTTTCAGGCTGACTGAGATGGAGGGCAGATCTGCTACAGAACCATCCTACCCTGAGTGTCCGTTATTTTCACTTTCTGACAAATGTATTTTCTGGACATTTATGTATATAAACGAATAGATAGATACATGGCTCCGGACTCGCTACAGGGGGCAATGCAGCTTTTTTTGGGGAGACAGGCTCAGCCCTATTCAGGTGCAAGTGACCATATATATATGTATATCTGTGTGTTCACTACAGAAAACAAAGTTTAAAGTAACGTTATAGTTAGATGAATTTGTCAGTGTGAACATTTCTGGCTAAAAAAACACAGATTCACCAGCTATAAATATCAGCACTAACTATAACTTGTGCCCCCACCATGCACTGCTTATGACCTCACATATAAAATTACTCATAACACATTCTATGCCATCATTTATGACATCACAGATGGCATCTCAAATGACAATTGAAGACATCTCTGATAACATCATCCAATCTTTTTTTGTACGCATAGTTCTATAAACGGATATAGCTTTAGAGTTCTATATGTAAGTACAAAATACCTTGCTTCAAAAAACAATGCCCTAGTATGGACAGCTTTTATCTGTATCAAACCCCTGACAGTCACCAAACCAACACTGAGAAGTGAAGTTGATATAAGTAGAGAAGTGAATACTTTAAACAGTATCCACTCTATTGAATATCTTTTAAGCACAGTTAATGAGCATACTCGTTCTCCCCACAGAACGGCACCTTGCAAGACAAAGGCAAAAGATAAAAAATCTTTGGCCCTCAGAGTCTGAAGCTCATTGACTATTGCTACTTGTCAGTTCATTGTTAGCCTCGAACACTGATGTTGATGAGAAAAAGTACCCAAAACACTTGCAAGTGCAGAGGCGACATCTTGACCGGGACCAACCCGTTACATGCATATGCCCATGACTTCCATAGTCGTTGGCCTAAAATTTTAACTTTGCTCCCCAAACTACTGCTTACATTAAAAAGCATTGATTTACACATTTTAAAAAACATTTTAGAGTGAAAAGGAGTGATTTATCAAACAAATTCAAAAGTCATCACTTTGGTTGCTTTTTATCTGATATTTGTCAGTTTGGTGTCTCTTCAAAGATTCACATACATCGACGGATCTCTGAATAATGTCCTGCCCAGAGTCCATCGGAATTGATGTGATCTCTTGTCCAGCAGAAGGTCTATTTTCACTGCTTAGTGGTCTGATAAATGCTCCAGGCATCCCTTAACCCTAGATCTTTCCTCATGTGGTGTAAACACTCCATCATCTTGAGGGCGTTAACCACTGATTTAGTGGTAGAATTGTCTAGTGTTGGGTCTAATAATACATTAAAATCACCTACCATCACTATATTTATTTATTTATTTATTTATTTATTTATTTATTTATTGTTGGCATTTATTAAGCGCGAACAATTGCCCGCAGGCGTCTCGGCGCTGTACTGTTTTACCCTCCTGTATGATCTTTGCAGTTTTTCAGAGGTTAAATAGCCAGGTTTTCAATTTCTTCCTGAAGGACAATAGATTTGGGCTTGATCTTATGGATTGTGGAAGCATATTCCATAGTCTTGGGGCGGCAACTAGAAAACGTCTGTCTCCCCAATTGACCAGTCTAGTCCGTGGCACTACCAGGTCATTCTGTCCTGCAGATCGTAACATTCGGGTGGGAATGTACGGGACAAGATGGTCGCACAGGAATTGAGGCGCTTGATGGTGTAGTGCCTTATAGACGATACATAACGTCTTAAATTTAATTTGGTTCCTAACAGGTAGCCAGTGGAGACTCCTCAAGGATTCAGATATTGGCTTGAATTTAGGAATGTTGAGGAGAAGTCTGGCTGCTGCATTTTGGATTGTCTGCATTTTCTTAATTGTCTTAACTTGGGCATTTGCAAACAAGCCATTGCAGTAATCCAGCGCTGATAGGACCATTGCACTAACCAATGTCTTTCCCACATTGGTAGGAAGAAAAGGAAGAATCTTCCTTACCAATCGTAGCTTGTAGAAGGCATTGGAGGCCGTCTGATTGGCATGGGCCATGAAATTTAGGTTATCATCAAAGATGACACCCAAGTTTCTCACTTTCGTAACTGGTTTAGGTACAGCTCCGAAAGATGATGGCCACCAGGTAGGGGACCAACTAGGGCTGAGGTGGCCAAAGGTGACCACCTCGGTTTTGTCGGAATTTAATTTCAAACAGTTTGCTGACATCCATTTTCCAATGGCCAGCATACCTGTCTTGAAATTTTCCGCCACTGTTTCCCCATCATTTCTGACAGCCAATATCAGCTGTGTATCATCCGCATATGAGGTAAGGTTCATCCCGTGCGCTTTGATGGTATTAGCGAGGTCCAACACATAGATATTAAATAGTGTCGGACTAAGGGATGAACCTTGTGGTACCCCACATGGCAGCGATAATTCAGCGGATTCAAATTGGCCCAGTATGACTGCCTGGGATCTCTCTGCTAGAAAAGACGCTATTAGGTCTTTTGCTAGGCCTTGCACACCCATCTTTTAGACACGGTTGACTAAGACCTTATGGTCAACCGTGTCGAAGGCAGCTGATAAATCTAAGAGCACCAATAACGCTGTTCCACCTTGGTCTCTGATTAGTCGGATGTCATCCGCTGCCTTAATGAGGGCTGTTTCCGTTCCATGAAACTTACGGAATCCAAATTGTGTTTCATCGAGCAGATGGTATTGCTCGATGAATTCCGCGAGTTGGATATTCATGGCTTTTTCAACTACCTTAGCAATAAAGGGTAGGTTCGCTATAGGCCTATAATTTTTAAGTTCTGCTTTGTCCAAGCCTGGTTTTTTCAGGAGTGGTTTGAGTAAGGTTTTTTTTAACTGGTTAGGGAAGATTCCTGTGCGGAACATGAGATTAGTCATTTGAGTAATAGCTGGAATTACAGCGTCTATTAATGACCGAAGAGTGTTTAAAGGGCAGGGATCCAGGGCTGATCCGGATTTAATTGTTTTGACAATGTCCTGAATATTGTCATCTGTAACCTCTGCGAAGCAAGAAAGGTTGTTACTTGAAGGAGGGATATTTATTTTTCTAAGGCATTGATCTTCGCCTTGATTAAATGCTGAAAATATGTCATTTACTTTAGTGAAAAAGAAGGATGCTAATGAATCGCAGAATTCTTGTGAGCAAGGAGGGTTGAGGTCTGGGGCACATCCCGCGAGATGTTTAGTTATTTCGAAAAGCTTTTTATTCGAATTTTTTGCGCTTTCGATTTGCTCAGTGTAAAACTTCTTTTTAGTCTCTATAATTAGAAGTTTATATTGAGTTAACAGTTCCTTGTACACTATCCTGTCTTCGTTATCATACTTTTTCCTCCAAATTCTCTCTTTGTTTCTGCATTGCTGTTTCAGTTTTTTAAGCTCTTCGGTATACCAAGGGGCTGAGGGGGAACTTCTCTTCCTGGACATTCTTTTTTCAGGTACCAATTTGTTAGCCGCCTGGCCTACCCATGTGTGATATTGTTCAATAACGGTTTCTGGATCAGTAGCCCATATGGGTGTAGAGTTCAGTAACGCCTCCTTAAAACAGGGAATGCTGATGTCTTTCCAGACCTTGAACAGTTCTCGTGTGGGAGATATAGAGGCGGTTGTGGTTTTGTTGATTTGAATGGTTGCCAATACCAGATAATGATCGGACCAAGTCATGGGCAAGACATCAGTCACTGATATACTTTCCAAGTTACTGAAAATACCATCTAAGGTATGGCCTGCATTATGAGTGGGTCCTTTCACCAGCTGAGATAGACCAAAAACCTCCATTTCGGATTGCAATGATATGGTGTCCTTGTCTTCGCTACATTCCAAATGGAAATTAAAGTCACCTAGCAGAGTTACCGAGTTGTCAGTACCTGAAGTTTCTAGGATGGTGAGTATTTCTATCAGGAAGTCCGCCCGAGTTTCTGGTCTTCTATAAAGTAATATGCCTTTGAAATTGTATGAAGGGGAGAGATAAATATCAAATTGAAGCGCCTCACATGCCTTTGAGGGTATGGCAGTGGTGCGAGTTTTAAAAGACTCACGGGCAATTATAGCAACCCCACCACCTCTTTTACCAGTTCTATCTAGTCTATAGCATTTGTATCCGTGTGGAATGGCTATTACGAGGTCTGGGTTGGAGGCTTTATCCAGCCAAGTCTCCGTCAGGAACATTATGTCTATGTTCCTATCGGTGAGTACATCGGCTACCTCTTGCCTATGTTTGGCTAATGAGCGCACATTAATAAGGGCTATCGTGAACATTTGGTTTGTTTGGTTCACGTTTTCACTACCTGCTCTTTTATTTGATAGGGGAATAGACATTTGACAATGTTTACAGTCCAATACAGTTTTAGATAGCAAGGAGTCAGGGCTGTACCTTGTACAATGTTTCAAGGCTTGTGGGCGGAGATCGATCAATGCTGAGCGCGGGTAAGATATAAGGCTTGCGTGGGCATTTTGGCCAGGGGGGGTGGCCCTAGGCCCGTGTATGATTCCCGTACTCCACTAATTGACCATAAGGTTCTTGGAGGGGCTCCATGTATTCGATGTTTGGACCATAGTATCAAACAAATGTCTACCATACATTAACATTTACTATCAACTATCTTCCCCCTGAATCAGCAATGTAGTTTTCCATAATTGGTTGAGCGTATCCTTCAATAATTAGGCAACTAAAAAAAGACACAGTAAAGTTTTTTTAGGTAAATAAAGACTACGCCCCTCTGCATATAATATGAGATGCCTATAAAGCCTTTATCAGGGGGAGGTCAATAAGCTATGCGGCACACAAAAGAAGCAACAGAGTGGCAGAGTTGGAATTTAAAACAAAACTGTCCCATAGGTTCTTAAACACCTGTAAAAATGCCCGGGAACAGACATCCTTAAATAATAAACTCAAAGAAGCAAGAGGTGAATCGATAGACTATCTGGAAGGAGTCATACAGGAAAATGAAAAGCTAGCAAACTGGTTCACTATGACTATGGGGAAGGCTGTGGGAAACTACTGGCTTGGAAGACAAGGGTGCAAAATACTAAAAACCTAATTAAGGAATTAGAAATTAAGGAAACTGGGTAACAGTGTTTAGAAGATCCAGACATACAACATGCCTTTTTTAACATCTTTTCAGGATTTATATACAGATGATTTAAAAGTCACAGAAGAACAGATAGCTGGCTTAAAGATATTACTCTCCCTGTATTAAAATTGGATCTGAAGCAGGACATAAATCAGGAGATAAGCACAGAGAAAGTGAAAGGAGCACTTTCACGACTTAAAAAGGGGAAAGCAGCAGGACCTGATTGGTTACTGAAGGAGTTGTACAAAGTGCTAAAAGACAAACGTACTCCAGTGCTGGCCAGGCTGTTAACTGCAATATAATCGGGAGGCCATGCACAGCCACATCAAGGGACGAGGCAGCAATTAGCATAATTGTAAGACCCAACAAAGACCTCAAAATTTGTGAGTCATACAGGCCAATCTCATTCCTAAATTGTGACTATAAGGTCCATACACAATCAATGACAAAAAGGCTTGAGAAGGTGATTGGGGGACTGTAGTGTAGTTCCTATTTCCCTTGTAGGCTTTGCACATTGGAATAATATACACTAGAGTTTTTGCATAGAACTGAGGTCAGTATGGCTCTATCGAGTACATTAAACTTAATTACTTTGTGTGCCAGCTAACTCAGAGGTCACTAGAAACTTCTTGAATAAACAAGAAGGGAGTAGTTTGTGACAACAGCATAAACATGACAACTTTGTTTCCCTTAGAATCGGAACAGTTCTCAGAATCGTGGAAACAATAGATAACAGTTTAACTCAGTCAACCGTGTATGCTTAGTTTCTTCAGAGTTACACAGAAATAGATAGACAGGTGTTTCAATAAAAGTATTTATTGAACAGTCTTTTTTCTCGTGCAAGAGATATGAGCTGCTACAATCGCAAGACAGTATGCCAAATATAACACGTACAGCGTAAGCAGTAAGAGGAAATATTACTGCAATAGCATGGTATTTTAGCTATGACATATATACATATAAACATACATAAATAACACAGGCTAAAAATGTGTATACTCATCTGGTGCTTCTAAATTGTTCTACCCCAGTGTACCTAACCTAAGTGTAGTACGAGGTAAGAAGTAGTTGCTGTTTTCTATAATATGGTAAGGTATAGCTTGTACTGCGTTTTGTATGCCAAGAGTCCCTCTAGGTTCTAGTCTGCTCCATACCTTAGAATGAGAGAGGTTGGAATCTCTTTCCAGGTCTCAATCCCTAACACCCCGCAAAGGGAGTCAGGACACTGGAAGCTTAATTGTTTGCAAGGAGGATGACATTGTCTGGTCAGTGCATCAGGCGGGGACTCGAATTCCTTCCGAACTTGCCATGGCGAGCCGTATCGAGCTGTGTAGGCGAGCCGTGGTTTGCCATGGTAAATGAAGGTATATTTATACCTGGAAGGTACTTAGGAATGCTAGCATTGATGTAAAGTCAGGCAGAGGAGATGTCATGAATGAACCCCCTAGGAATAGTGTTCATACATAATAAATGAGTTCTTGGAGAAATCAATATTCCAAGCAGGGAAAGTCCCAATGGCTTACGGGTCTGGTTTCTAAGAACTCGTTGTGACGTAGGATGGACGGATGTAGGTGACCATGCCTGTATTTGGATAGCATGGTTGATGCCTAAATAAGGACTGGGATCTCATGCCTAAATAAGGGTAATAAGGGTTGTGCCTATATAAGTGCATGATTCGGGAAACTTATGTACGGGTATCTAAATCAAAACACAACAGGACTTG